>NC_090924.1:46043437-46688984 GCF_040938575.1 Ambystoma mexicanum | reverse complement strand
AACTGGACAATTTAGTGCAAATCCGTGTTATTGTTCAAAATATATAATGGGTCAAAAAAGGGTACATTTTTCACTTTTCAATTAATTTTTCCATAGGGAACATTCTTTGCTCAAGTGCTCATCCCAAAACACTGGACGGATTTGCACCAAATACAAAGCAAGTTGGGAAAGAAACACTTTATGGACATCCATTGTTGGTTTGGTGGAAATCTGTCCAGTAGTTTAAACATTTTTTGGCATAGAGCAGGGTGCACCTGTACCCCAAAAGTTAGTTATATCTCCCATGTTACATTGCTGCTGACAAGGTTTTTAATTTCTGAAAATCCGCCTTTATGCAAATCAAGAATCAAGTTCTTGAATCGATTTTGGAAAGTTCCCTAAAATGATGTAACGGTTGTAAGTAGGGCAGTTTTAATGCTATGGAGCATGTGGGCAGGGTATGAAATAATTATTTGGGAAGTTTAAGGACATGGGCATAGTGTAGTGTTGTCTTAAGTTCTGAGTTCGAGAATCGGAATGAACGGCAAAAAAATAATGCATACTTCAAAATTATAATATATTGAGATGTGCCAATCACTGTGATTGTTTTTTATGGTAAGAGAAGCATTTTAAGTTAATTTAGGAAGCAATCTTAACATAATAAATGTACAGGGATTGCTTCCTAAATTAATTTAAAATGTGTGGGAGGAGGACTTTAGGGGGCTATTAGAGTTTTTGGGGTATTACACTACTTTAAAGAGCTTAAAATTGATTAATTAGTTGAAAAAGAGTGTCACAGAGACACAATGAAAGACGTGTCATCTTTATATTGTCCTTTGTTTCGATTGGGCAAGCTTTTCACGTAACTTTACAGTGAAGCTCTCAAATCAAGTCTGACATCAGCAGGGAAGGTATCTACATTATCATACCTCCCTCTTCTTCATCACAGTACCTAATTAGTAATCCTAAATGAACGCCTACATCCATCTTCCTCGTCCCAGTCCTGAATAGTAAGCTTAACTATATGCCCCACCTCACTCTTCCTCATCACAGTCCCCCCTAACCCAACCACACTCTCCCTCATCCCAGTACACCACAACTACTAACTCACTCTTCCCCATCACAGTACCCAATTACTACCATCTCACTCTTCCTCTTCACATCCCCCAGCAACCACTGAATCACTCTTCCAGATCACATTACCCCACTACCACCACATCACCCTTCCTCATCACAATAAACCACTGCTAACAACTCATTTTTTTCTCCTCATAATACCCCATTACCACCAACTAACACTTACTCATCACAGTACCTCACTACCACCACCTCACTCTTTCTAGTCACAGTCCCCCACTACCACCACACTACTCTTCCTCATCACAGTAACCCACTACCAACAACTCACTTTTCCTCTCCATAGCCCCAATCACCACCAAATAAGTTTTCCTCATCCCAGTACCCCATAAACATCACGTCATTCTTCCTCATCACAGCCCCTCACTAACACAACCTCACTCTTCCTCATCACAGTTCCCCCATGACCATCTCACTATTCCTCGTCACAGTCCCCCACTATCACCACCTCACTTTTCCCTGTCACAGTTCCCCACTGCCATCACCTCACACTTTGTCACCGGGCCCCCACAACCTCCACATTACTATTCCTCATCACAGTAACCCACTACCAACAAATCACTCTTCCTCTCCACAGGCCCCAATCACTACCAACTAACTCTTCCTCATCACAATACCCCATTATCACCACGTCACTCTTCCTCATTTATTTGAATATTTATGTAGCGCCAAAGCCCTCGGGCATCAAGGCGCATAACGAAACATACATCTAACAAAAGCATCAAAACAAAATAATGACAAACGACCAAAACATGAAACAAAAACTATGTTACAGTGAGTAATAATCATCACAGCCCATTACTACCAAAACCTAATTCTTCCTCGTCACAGTTCCCACTGACCACCTCACTCTTCCTTGTCACAGTCCCCCACTACCAACACCCCACTCTTTCTAGTCACAGTACCCCACTACCAGCATGTCACTCTTCCTTATCACAGTACCACACTAGCACCAACTGACTCCTTCTGGTACAGTACCCCACTACCACTAACTAATTCTTCCTCTTCACGGTTCTCCACTCCTTCCACTTAATCTTCCTCATTACAGTCCGCCACTACCAGCACCTCACTCTTCCTCATCACAGTCCTCCACTACCAACAACTCACTCTTCCTAGTCACAGTACCCCACTACCACCACCTCACTCTTTGTCATCAGTTCCCCACTACCACCACATCACTCTTCCTCATCACAGTAACCCACTACCACAACTTCCTCTTCCTCTCCACAGCCCTCAATCACTACCAACAAACTCTTCCTCATCACAGTACCCCACTGCCACCACATCACTCTTCCTCGTCACAGTCAGCCATTACCATCAACTCAATTTTCCTCTTCATAGTCCCCTACTACCACCAGGCCATTCTTCTGCATCACAGTCCCCCACTGCCGTTATCTCACTCTTCCACATCACAGCCCCCCACCACTACCACTTCACTCTTCCTTGTCACAGTCCCCCATGACCATCTCACTATTCCTCGTCACATACCCCACTACCAACACCTCACTCTTTCTTGTCATAGCCCACAGCTACTACCATCTCACTGTTCCTGTCCACAGTCAGTGATGGACTGTCTTAGTCAACATCCCTCACTACCACCATTTCACTCTTCCTCGTCACAGTACCTCACTACTGCCACATCGCTCTTCCTCATCACAGTACCCCACTACCACCAACTCACTCTTCCTCATCACAGAAATCCTACTACCAACAACTCAATCCTCCTCATCACTGTATCCAAATACCACCAACTCATTCTTCCTTATCACAATCCCCCACTACCATCATTTTACGCTTCCCTATCACAGGTCCCCAATAGCACCAACAGACTCTTCCTCATCACAGTACCCCATTACCACCATCTAATGCTTCCTTGTCACAAAACTCCAGTACCACAATCTCTCTCTCTCTCTCTCTCTCTCTCTCTCTCTCTCTCTCTCTCTCTCTCTCTCTCTCTCTCTCTCTCTCTCTCTCTCTCTCTCTCTCTCTTCTTGGTTACAGTATCCCACTACCATCAATCCACCCCTCTTTGTCACAGCCCCCACTACCACCAACTCACTCTTTATTGTCACATTCCCCCACTACAACCATCTCACTCTTCATTCTCAAAGTTCCCCATTGCCACCACATTATTATTTTCTCATCACAGTACCCCACAACCACAAACTCACTTATTTTACAGTACTCCACTACCACCACCTCACTCTTCCCTGTCATAGTCACCCACTACCACCATTGCATTCTTCGTCATCACAGTACCACACTACCACCAACTCACTCTTTTTCATCACAGTACCCCACTACCAATAACTCAATCTTCCTTGTCACAGTACCCAAATACCACCAACTCACTCTTCCTTGTCACAGTCCCCACCTTCCACACCTCACTCGTCCTTGTTCCCAACTACACAAATTCAGTCTTCCTTGACACAGTCCCCCACAAACAGCACTTTACCTTTCCTCATCAGAGTACACCATTACTAATTCATTCTTATCTAGTGGACACATAAAAGATGAAATAATTGATAATCCAAATATTGCATAGCTGAAGAACAGAAATTAATGAATTATATGACATTGTTATGTTACCAGTAAAAAGACAGAATTATATCTGGTGGTCGGAAATATCATAACAAAACATTTGAAGACTGCTAAGGTGAAACAATCGGATGTAAAAAAAACAATTGAAATTCAGTGAAAAAAACTTTAGTTGAAGTGATGTTGAGGTGCCGGGTTAATGCAACAAAACCTGTGAAATTCAGCAAGTGTTGGAATCTACAGCACCTTAACTATGTATACCCCATTGCTCAGCCCCTAAGCACACTGATGATATCAAAAATGACATTATTGATGACATCACAGATGACATCATTTAAGGCATTATCAATTATATTACCGGTACAGCAGATCACACACGTAAGTATGAGAGATGCAACATTTAAAACATGTGTTTCTTCATATAAGGGTGGATTCAAGTTCAGAGCTTGATTGGAGTTTGCATTTAATAATACGGTCTATTTACAATCATGATATTCATACACACCAGAGTTACTCTGTATTGAATGAGCATGTAGCTGTATCACTCTGGTCTAAAATATTGCCCTATGCAAAGAAGACATTTGGGTAGTACACTTATGACATTGCACCAGACCACCAAAGAATACTAGATATGTGAGAAGGAACAGTTTCTGAAATCATATCTTCATATATCAGACTACTTACTGTCAATATAGCATACCAAAAGGTAGGCCTTGGCCATGGCAAATGGGGCCTGCAAGGGTGAACAATACTTAAAAAAAGCAATTTCATGCTGTGAGGATAAATGGTACTGGATGGATGAAAGCTGTAATAGTTTTAGTGCTGGCATTCCACTTCATGTTGTGAACTATGTCTCTCATGATCCCTCAATGTTACCTATACTGGGTAGAGCTAGTGGACTTTGTAATATAAAACCCCTGGTGAACCAAAGCATGCAGACTCCTGCTGTATTGAATCTGAAATTGCAGATTGCTATGTGCATGACCACATTTCTGTAGTTCATCAACAATTTTTTAGAATGCTTGACACATGTTATCGGCCCTTCATAAAAGACAAGTTGGGCCTCATTACATGTTTGTTGGTATCTGGGCGGTAAATCCACCCAGATACCACCAAACTGAAATACTGTTACCGCCACTTGGTCTGGCAGTATTACTGCTGTTTTACAAGTGGTGGTGGTGGTGCAAGTCCCCACTTTTATGATTGCTTCGTACCAAATGGGGCTTTTTGGGTGGAATTACCACATCAGTAATTCCGTTCCGCCACAGTAATTCCACAGATGTTGCTGTTTTTTCAGTAGCAAGTTGGAGGATTTACCTCGAGCATGGTGCTGGAGTAAAATCCTCAGCTCAAGGTCCATACTCGAATTATGGTGCAGTGAAAACAGTGGCCGCCAAACTTGTAATGAGGCCAAAGGTAAATTGCGACTTTGCTATATCATCAAATACAGTACAAATGTTTTCCAATGAGTGGTACTTACCAGTAAGTTAATTGAGGTGGTCATAGGTGGTGGCCCGACTTCTCATATGATGCCATCAGTGATGGCATCTCGCATGTTCTAATTGATGTCATTTGTAGTGTCATCTGTGATGCCATTTGTGATATCATCAATGTGCTTACGGGATGTGCAATGGGGCCCATAGTTAAAGTGGGGTAGCTTCCAACATCTGCTGAAATTTAGCGGTTTTGTTGTATTATATCGGCATCTTAACGTCACTTCACCTAAAGCTTTTTTCCTGAATTTCAAGTGTTTTTATTGCATCAGATTGTTTCACCTTAATGCCATTTCAACTAATGCTTTTTACTGAATTTCAAGGGTTTTGTTGCACTGGACTTATTCACATTAACTGTGTCTTATCTAAAGATTTGTATTAATATATATATTCACTGACAAAACTTTAGTTTATGAGCAGTTAAATTGAGCAGATTTAACGACACAAAACCCTTGGAATTCAGCTATTGCAGGAATTCATGAACTTGGTAAGTACAATTTTGTTTGCCAAATTTCAGCCAAATCCATTGTACTAGTCAAAGGTTATTGCCAATTAATTTTTTGGGTTTCCTATGTATCTTCATACTCACCTTCAGTGCTGCAACTGACACACTAGAATATATATCATAGCTGAAAATTCACCTCTGGTACTGAGCCACAACAGCAAGGCATTGTGGGTATGCAAATTAGCTCAAATGGAGACCTTTGCTGTTGTTGTGGCTCAGAACTGGAGGTGAACTTCCAGCGATAGCTACTAAGCAGCATTGTGGAATGTTGACTTGGCTCAAATGGACTTTCCTACTTTCACATTTCAGGTGAAAGTTTTTTTTTTTTCAAGCCTTTTTATACCCACCATAACTTTCTAGGCATTGGGAAAACATGGCCAAATTCTACAACCACAAGGCTGTCAGGACTATTCTGCTCTGATCATCCCTAATAAGGGTGAAACCCGGTATGTAGTTGACCTGGCAGCTTTGCAAATGTCTGTCTCGGTGTCAAGTGGCTGCCTACTCATGTTCTTTTCCTTTGCGGTTTAGTTCTATGGACGGATCTCTGTTTCCTTTATTAGCCCCGCCCTGCACTTCCGGCTTTGCGTTGCAACCCCCTGTGTTTCTTTCGCTTTGGGTAAGACGCTCCGTAGTATTTTCTGCTAACAGCTGCCCTATATTCTGTTTAATTACTTTGCTCTTGTTCTGTTTTGTTCCGCTTGTTTTGCTCCTCCTCTTACAGCCTGCCCGCTGGTCGCAGCTTCCTTCGCGGCATCCACTTTTTCCACTTTCTGTTGTTTCGCCCTGCCTCCGTCTCTCTCTCTTGCCGACTGAGATTTCTGCTTCTACCGCCACATTACCAGTTCCATTTCCCGTATTTTGTCTGGCTTTTCTTTTTCCTTACTAGGGTGTTTTCTGTCCTGGTAGTCTGCCCCTTTATTCCAGGATTGGTGGTCCTGCCTTTCTGAACCGCATCACCGCTTTCATTATTACCAACAAGGACCCATTGCATCTGGACTGTATTCTTGTTACCTCTGTTCTACGAACTACAGCGCTCAGGCTCAAGGAGCGCCAGCTCTTCAGCCAACTCCACCGGGCGAATCTCCAAGAGGTGTTTTTTTGAGCCTCTTTGTCTTTTTCCTCTGATTTCAGGCGTTCTCAGGCGGGGTTTCTGTGTCAGCCATCATTTCCCGGCGACACAGAGGCTTCCATCCGAGGATGCCGTACCTCTTCCAAAAGAAGAAGATCAACAGAAGAAGGAAGGACAAAAGGCCTGTGTCATCTACTGAAGGTTCTGGTGAGGAGAAGGAGGAGAGAGACATTATGGATTTGGGAGATCTTACTGAAGAGGCATCTGGCAGTTTGCAATGTCACCCATATCCATCATGGCTACAGCCGAGCAGATTCAGGAATTAGTCAATGCAGTACAGGGCTTGTCCCAAGAAGTCTGAGCCCTAAAGACAGATAATGATAACCTGTGACAGATGGTTACCACCCGAGAGCCACCCCAAAGTGAACTTCCTCCTATCCCTCTAGCCTCTGAAAAGTTTGACGGAAACCCCAGACATTGCTAAGAATTTATGGAGGCATGCATTATTCATTTTTCATTCCGACCACAAACCTACGTTGCCGATCAAGCCCGGATCAGTTTTTTGGTGTCCAACCTCACGGGTAATGCTTTGGCCTGGGCCTCCCCTCTAGTGACTGGTGCCAGCCCGCTCCTACAAGACTACGGGGCCTTTTACGGCACAGTTCAAGCAGACGTTCAAAGGATGGGAGTCGTCTCAAGTGGCCAGCGAGGAGCTGCTGGACATCTGGCAGGGTTCTTATGATATTCTTACATACATCACGGATGGCCTAAAGCCGCCTAGTACACCATCTTCAGAAGAGGTCTCCAGGAGGAGCTGAATGATGAACTGGCTCATTCCCCCAGACCTCCTACTTTTACTGATCTATTGGCCTCTACTGTACATATAGATTTCTGACTCTCGGATGAAGGACAGAAAAGAAGAAGGGAAGACCATTCCTGTTCCTTCGTGATGACTCTGCCACTCCTTCCTTCACTCCTCGCCTACCTAAAGAAGAACCCATACAAACTGGAACCACCAGAGGGCCACTTACTCCAGAAGAACGCAAGAGACGCAAGGATAATAACCTATGCATGTACTGCAGTTCTAGCCTGCATTTATTAAGGGATTGTCCTGAAGTCCCTCCCCATCGCTCAGGAAACAGGCATCCTCGGAACTCATAGGGACAAGTTACCCAGGTCAAGATATCAGTCCCTATGTATCAGTCACAGCCTCCACTGTGGTCCTCATAGAGGACAACAGGCTGATGGTGGTGGCCATTCAGCTGCAAGTCAAACAAAGATTGGTAGAAACTTTGGCCCTTATCGATTGTGGGGCTGCCGGGAACTTTATGGACAATGCATGGTCCAGTCAGATAGGTATTGACCAAGTGCAGAAGGAAGAGGATCAAAAGGTGGAAGGTGTTCACGGCACTCCCCTCAGTTCCGGTTTAAACACACACGCTACCATCACCATGGAGATGATGATCTCACAACACAAGGAGACCCTCCAGTTCGACCTGATACGTGCTGCCCATTTTCTGGTGATACTGGGAGTGTCCTGGTTCCATAGACACAATCCAGTGATTGACTGGTCCCGCAACCTGATCACTTTCAATTCCAATCATTGTCGGAAGTCATGGTCTATTGAAAACTCACATGAGATAGTGAAGATCATGGTACAAACCCAGACTTCTTCACCTTCACTTGGTGTCCACCTGATACCTACTAACCTGTGTGAATTCAAGGAGGTATTCTTAGAGAAGGACCCACAAGAATTGCGACCACATCACCCAGAGGACTGCGGATTTGGGAGATCTTACTGAAGAGGCATCTGACACTCGGGTTGATTAAGCTATGTATAAACTAGCATTGCCCTTTTAGACAAAGACACTTTCCTGGAGAAAACGGTTTGCATTTGAGCTAATTTGCATTCCCACCATGCCTTGCTATTGTGGCTCAGATCTGGAGGTGAACTTCCAACGATGGCTACTAGATGGCATTGTAGAATGTGTGATTTGGCTTAAATGGACTTTCCTACTTTCACATTTCAGGTGAAAGGTTTTTTTTTCAAACCTTTTTCAATCTACCATAACTTTCTTGGTGTTGTGCATATTTATTTATTTATTTATTTATTTATTTATTTATTTGTTTATTTATTTATGCATTTGTTAATCAGACTAAACCCAGAGGCATCAAGGAGCTGGTTACATGTGGACAAGAGGTTACATACATATCAATGTATGCTAAATGATAGGAAGGCAGTTAGGAACATATCCAGGGAAATTGCCCAGGCAGATAGCTTAGACGAATGGCCATTGGCGGAAAAGAGTAAGGTCATAAATTGTTTTCTGAAGGTCCAACATGATTGTTCAGATCTCATATGAAGAGGAAGGGCATTCCAGTTCTTGGAGGCAGTTACTGGAAAGCTGGTTCCGCCAGATCTGATTCTTCTGAATCTTGGGATGGTCAGCTGGTGGGAATAAGTCGAGCGGGTAGGTCTGGATTTGGAGAATATTTGCGCAAGATATCTGGGCGGTGTGTTTGAGAGACATTTGTGCATGATGGCTATGGATTTAAGATGATGAGCTCCGGATGGGGAGCCAGTATGGGCCTCTTCTTGCTGCAGAGATATGCTCTTGCTTAGGGATGCTGAGTGCTGCTAGGAGGGAATTAGTTGGAACAATTTGCAGTTTCTTGACATTGCGCGAAGAGGTCCTTGCAAATAGGGCTTTGCAGTAATCCAGCCTCGAGGCTATGAGGGCTCTGGCAATGGTTAAACAGCTTTCAGAGGTGAGGAATGGTCTGCAGGCATTAATCAATTTGGAGGTGTGGGCTGCAGAACAGGCAATTGCATTGACCTGTCTTGAGAGGGAAAAAGTAACATCCAGGTAGATACTGTCGTAATATATATATAGCGCTTTATAATATTTATAGCGATTTAGAGTATATACTGCTTCAATAAATGTGATGGCATTTTGTTGCCAGCAATAATGTGGCACACACATATAGTTATTTTATGTTGCCAGTATAACGTGAATATGTTGCTGGTGGCAGCAAAGGTATAGAATTCATAATGCAGCAAAATCCCAATGTGAAACTGCAGAGAGTAAAAGTGCATCAATTTCTTTTTTCTCTTGAATACCTCATGCATAGAAGACTACATTATTGAACACTGTTTATATAACTGACTGACTTAATTAATAATTACTAATCACTTATTCTAACTCCTTAACATTATAATGTAGTCCCATGTACAAAATGAGGTGAAAATACATATTCTGAAATTAGTTTTTCAAATGTGCACTAGCATTTTTTCTTTCTCTTTCTGTGTTTGCAGAAAGCGGAAAGTATGCGTGAAAGGAAATAATAATTGAAACAGTTGCTCAGTGAGCAAAGATCCCATTGTGTAAAAGTGAAGGGTGATGCTGCCTTTTAACCTGATTGGAGGAAAGTGTCTGCAGATATATCACGTAAGCAAAGTGGGTAGGTGCAGAGCACTTCTAATGGGAAAACTGAGAGAGAGAAGTTAGTTAAGGATGACTGGGCTCTGAGACAGATGTGCCTGGTCTCACTCAGCACTGGCTGGAGAACCCTCTGTTCTCGCTGAGCATTCCAAACATCCAAGATTAACAGGAGTGGTTCGTTGGCTGGGGCTGCTCTTCTGAGGGGAGCAAGGACAAGGTCGTATGGGAGAGATTCAAACAAATATCTTTGGTAATCAGACAAAGTTTAAGTGAGGTCACTGTGCGCTGTTAGATGAATGGCCAATCTAAAAATGTCATGTAGGCAGATTAGCAAAGGAAATCCCCTGCATTTTAATTTGTCATGTTTATAATGCTAAAAAGTAATGCCTATTTTTAAAAAAGGCTTATTTGCTCTGTATCTGTTGTTTTTTTTTCTCTTCTCATTTTATTACAGATAATGGTCAAATGAACATGGTAAGATTTGTATTGTGAATTGTACTTATCCGCAATATAACCAATATATAAAAACAGATTGTTTATAGTTTTTTTATTGCATTGGGGATTGCATATGTGTACACGGGGGAGATTCATTTTCTTTGGTAATATATTTGTCAATTTGCCCATGCAGATAGAATAACAAACAGAATAAGAAGTGATAAAATGTCTGTGTGGGTGTGTGTGTGGGTGTGTCCTCCGTGCATGTTATTTGGAGGGGATCTAATATAATATGTAGATTACTGGTGGTCTATGAACCAGTAATGATGCCTATGGGCACATAGATCACTGGTGTAGATAAGTCAGTGAGACCGGCCACACGCTGTAGGTGGCACTCTATATAAAAGTGTTGGGCTTCCTTGGGTTTATAGGTCCAAGGCTCTCTGTAGATCACTAGGAGGTATTCTCATAGAAAGGAAGGTTTTGTTTATGATGGGGTTATGATGTAAGGAAGGAAACTATGCTCACCACTAAATACCGCAAACCATATGAACCATATGCTACCATAAAATACTGTAAGTAATACATATTACTAGGTTCTCCAATATAATATAACAAGGTATGGTCACTAAAATGATATGAGGCCAAACCCAATCTAAATGCAAGAATAAGTTATCACAAAACTACTGCTCATTTTTGACGGTAAGAAAATACCGCCAAACCCAAAATTTATACAAAGTATCCTACATACATGGTGCGTTGGCCAGGAAAGTGGCTGTAGAGTACCTACTGGGCGTGGCAAGTGTGTCTCACACTACCATACGTGCATTAGAGGGAACCCATTTCATGATAGCAGTGTGACACTAAAAGTGAATTTTAGAAGGTCTCAAATGGAGGCCACATTCCCAGAGCTAGTGCAATATCTAGAGGCAGAGCTATATGCACATGGGACATGGTCTTCAAATAATGCCACAGAATGGCATGACCACATCTATGGTGAAGTACTGAAAGAACCATTAGACAGTATTTTTGCCAAAGGCAGCATAATTCAGGTCTGCCTTTTGAGACTACTAATTGCAGTTGATAAACATGCAGAGAAAGATAGTCTGATACGGCTATGTGCCAAGACATGGATTATACTAAATAGAACCCTGTGAATGCAAGAAAATGATACCTACCAAGCTGATTAGCAAGTTAAAAGCTGATCTGGATGGAGCAAGTGAAAACGAGGAAATGTTAACAGCAGAATTGGAGGTATGTCAAAAAGACATGCAGTCAAAATATAGGGATCTTGACACTCAATTGTCTCAAAGCAAGAAGCAGTTTGAGGATAGTAAACAAGAATTGAGACACTTGAAAGCATTGGTAGACCATATTAGACAAGACAATGATGAGGTTGTTTTGGAAATGCAGGTTTTGCAAAAAGAACATTTTGAGAAAGAAACTGATCTCCTAAAATGCTGAACAGGAAATGGTTAAAATGTTTCAAGAAAGAGACAAGAGAAACAAAGAATTCAGTGAATGCCAAATGCAAATGGGCGATATGCAAGAGGTAATTAATAAGATGGGTGATGAAAACAATGATTTGCAAAATGAGGCAGTTAGGTTCCTTAAAAAGTGTAAAGATTTGGAACAGCAAATATGCATTTCCAGGTCCCAGTGTAAACGGCAGAGCACCACATTCAGTGGAGTTGAGGTGAATCCTATTTCTATGCAGAGAACTAGTGCCCCAGTGATTGGGCCGGTGACTGAACTTGGTTGTAGCGCTCTTGGGGGATTTGATACACCCATTGGGGGCCGCCACCAATCCCATACACCTGAAACCAGGGTTGACTCACAAAGTAGTGCAATTCCATACATCGCAACGAGTAGCCACATAAAAATAATAAAATCAATCAAAGCTCTGATCAAACCATTTAGAAAAAGGAGGGGAGTGCTGTATAGAGGACCACTTAGAAGCAGTGCCTGATATATTAAAAGCCCTCCAGATACCTAAGGAACAATACAGGTAATATTTTCACTTAACTCTGCATGCCCCCACAGCCAGTATTATTAGACGGTTAAATGAACAGCAAAACATGACATGGGCAGAGTTAAAAGAGATTAGACGTCATTTTTCTCCTTTCCAATCATTGCAAGAGACAAAAAAGGTTGCATACATGATTTCGGCTTGGCCTAACATGTCAAGTTGCCAGTTTTTGCAAGACTTAAAAAGAGCTTTTTCTCACTTTGATGTATCTTTTGGCCCCAATTCCAATGAGTTTAAAACTGCCTACTTCTATGGGCTACAGAAAGACATCATATCACAGTTAGACCGTGAATTTGACTGTGACAAGTCCCTTGAATGGATTGTACACCAAAGTACAAAACTATATGAAGCAGTCTATTGTCCAGGTAGAGAAAATGATAAAATGAAAGACACTAGGACAACATCTAAAGAACCCTCAGCAACAGTGATGGAGATCAGGTCAGCCAAAATGTCCCTTGAGTCTGCTCAAAGTCCAGGTAAAAATAATTTGGCACCTGAACAAAGGGGTAATCAACAAAGGTTGTCACTCCCTGCACCAATGTTTCAATCACATGATCCTAGTAATAGGGAGAGCTACATTAGCCCTAGGCACTTAGGAGACAGGCCCCGGGCAGGATATCGGCCTGATATGTCAGGTATGAATAATAATCAGAGACAAAGTCAGGATCAAAGAAATAATAGTCCCTACCAGACATTGGGGACACAAAGCATATTTGACCCTAGCACCATGATATATGGTAATCAGGATCGACCCCGATATGTGGATCGATTTACTGAAAATGGGAATCAGCATAGTGGTCAATACTCACAAAATGAGAGACAGGACATGAGGCAGAATATGAATTATGCTCCACGTCAATACAATTAATCACCACCACCAGGGGATGGGTGCCCCCCGCTCCCCTAAACATATGAATCAAGAGTTCAGAAGTAATCCCAATAGAAATCATTCTCCTGAGAGATATCAGAATAGATTTAATCAGGCGGAAAACAACCAATACCAACCGATCTAGGCCACTGAGAGAAGATTCTAGGGAGATGGAAAGATTCCAGAGTCTCGAGGCCCAAGTGAAAATGCTGGCTGAGCAAATAGGAAAGCTCTGTACAGCACAAAAAGAGTCATCAAAGGATGGGGCAGAAAGCCAAGGCAATGATCGGGTGGTTTCTTTTTTTTTTTAAACTTCTCTTTATTGGTAAGGAGCAATAGCAGGTGCATTACATACTACATCAGCAAAACCGTGATACATGTTTAAAAGTACGGACAACAATCAGTGCATTAGTAAAAAGGCAGGTACATTCTCAAGAACAAATCAAGTCCAGTGAGGTGACCCACAGTTCAGCTTACACCCCTGTCTGATCTGGCGATGGGGGCGAGGATAGGAGCTCCAGATCAGCTTTGCTATTCAAATAGCTACAGAACTCTGTCCACACGTTTTTGGGGCGATGTATTGATATAGTCCTCCTCAAACACCTGTGTCCAGATGAGAGCCTTTAGCCACATTTCTAGCGTAGGGGGTGATCTCCGCTTCCAGCTCTGCAGTATGCATCTCTTGGCCAGTATGGCTCCCACGTTCAAAAATATAGCAACCTGCTTAGCCCCCGCTCCCTCCCACAGCCCAAACAACACAGCCAGAGGGTCAGGATCAATCCGAAACCCCGCCATCTCTGAGAGGGCCCCGAGCACAGCCTCCCAAAATGGGGCCAGCGCCCCACAGGACAAGAACATATGCGCGTGATCCGCCTCGTTGGATTTGCATCTCTGGCAAACGTGGGGTTGATTTCGTGCAAACTTCCCAACCACCCAGGGAGTGTAATACAGGCGATCAAGGAGTTTATATTGCACACATCTAAATCTAGAGTTGAGGGAGACCTTACGTGTGTGTGTACACATCTTCGCCCACATCTCGTCAGTGATTGCCAACCCCAGTTCCTGACTCAATGCAACCCGAATCTTATAGGATGGTTCTGCAGTACGTTCTATCAGTATTCTGTAAAGGGCGGATATTATGCCCCTACTCCCTGCAGAATTAGCAATGTAACAGATTTTGGAGGACTAGGGGTTCGTCCGGATATGAGGGCCACATGTCCTGTACTGCCGCTCTGAGTCTAAAGTATTGCAGTAACTCCAGTGGTGAGCCAGAGTCTCCTGGCCTCCATGTCTGCGGGGTGATGAATTTCCCCTCGGGGAACAGGTTGCAAAGCGCCCGATACCCCAGGACCAGCCAGTGTCGCATGAGGAGTTTATCCTGTGTGGGAGCGAGGCCTGGGAATTACCATATGGGCAGCCATTTATAGTACGGACGGAGTTCAGAGTGGGGTTGCAGCATCTGTTTCCATGCCCTGATTGTGGTGGCCAATGGGTCAGCCGGGGCGTCCGATTGATACGAGTGGAAGAGGATCAGGGACATAACATTGAACTCCTCGGTTGCCAGGATCTCGAGTTTGACATGAGGAGGTGGGTCTTGGTGTTTATACCAGTGAGTTGCATGTTGGGCTTGTGCAGAAATCCAGTATCGGGCTATATCCGGCGCATTAAATCCCCCTTTCTCGTATGGTAAAGTCATACGCGGCCATTTCCGGCGGACGGCCCCGGAGTACCCCACGTGTAGGTCTGTGAAATAGTGCTTCCCGGGCCAGAGTGGGACGTTGGCGAATATATATAGGAGCTTTGGAACTATAATCATTTTGATTAGCAACAGTCTTCCCGCCAGGGACAGGGGGAGGTTACTCCACCTCTTCATTATAGCTTCTGCATACTGCGCAGCAGCATCATAGTTGTCAGCCAATAGGGAGGCTCTAGACAGGGAGACCTGGACCCCAAGATATTTAATCCCTTCTGGGGCCCACCTGAGTGGGAATTCACATGACGGCTGAGGGGTTGCAGGTGTGAGAGGGAAGATATCTGATTTAGTGTAATTTTTAGATAGTGAAGCCCGAAAATGTACCTATTTTGATTATCTCATGGATGATTGGGTCTAAGTGGACCGAGGGGTCCCTGATGTACAGAAGCATATCGTCCGCATACAGTGATATAATTTCGGGCATGTCACGCAGGCGTATCCCCTTACGAGTATGCTTGTCTCTTACACTGTCTGCCATTGGCTCGATAGCCATCGCAAATAATATGGGGGAAAATGGGCACCCCCTGACGCGTCCCTCTGTGGAGGGTAAAGGGAGCCGAGAGATGAGAAATAACCAGGACTCTGGCCACTGGGTTCCTGTAAAGCAGTTTGATACAGGAGAGCATGCGTGGGCCAACTCCCATCTTCTCCAGCATCGCCGACAGGTACTGCCATTAAACCCTATCAAACGCCTTTTGGGCATCTAGTGTCACGGCAACCGCGTTAGCTTTAGGGTCAATTCTGGAGATGACATTGAATAGGTGCCGGATATTTAAATCAGTGGAACAGGCAGGGACAAAGCCGCTTTGGTCCGGGTGGATTAGGTACGTCATGATGCGGAGTAACCTGTTCGCAATAATCTTGGCGAATATTTTGGTGTCTGTATTCATAAAAGAAAGAGGTCTGTAGGAGCCACACTCCTCCGGGGGTTTGCCCGGCTTGGGGAGTGCAGTGATATTAGCCTCACGTAGGGACTGGGGTAGAGTGCCAAGGCGGAGGGACTCATCCCACACCTCATGCAGGCGCGGGGCCAGTAAAGCAACATGCTCTTGATAAAATTCATCGGTTAGGCCATCAGGACCGGGGCCTTCCCTTGGGAAGGACAGAGATAGCCTCAGTGATCTCATCAAGAGAGATGGGAGCGTCAAGCTGCTCTTTAGTGGCGTGGGATACATAGGACATGGGGATACTGTCAAGGAGACGATCCAGGTCTTGAGGGCTGTGCTCACTCTGTGGGGCATAGAGGGCAGCATAAAATTCAGAAAAGTTCTCAAGGATGGGTGGTTTCTGATAAGTGACTAAAGGTTAATGATACCTGCAATACTAAGAAAACAGATTGTCATGATTTGGTTTTGCAAAATGATTCTGAGATGCCTAATGATTTAAAAATGAAAATACCAGCAAATGAACATGTGACAGAAATTGCAAATACATACAAAAAAGAAGTTTGGTTTAACCTAGAGCTAAATCCAACATTGGAGATTTGTACAAATGAAACAGAAAACCAAAGGATCGAGAAAAAAAATGTAAATTTTTTTTTTTTGCTCTTGTTTAGCTTTAATAAAAAAAAGTTGATCCTTTTTTTCGGTCGAATTGACTCCGCCCTTTTGTTATTCGGTCCTTTTGATTCGGTACTATGACCTACAACCGAGGTATACCTCCAGAATAGCTGTATACCTAGCGTTACTGTAATTTTGATGTGTCAAGATACAATGCAAAGTGAAAAAGAATCTGTGCAGATTTATTAAGATCCTAGAAAAAGATGGCAAACTGAAGTAGATGAACACATATTGCGCTTCTATTTAGAAGAAAAGAAATGCAAACAGAATACTACTCCTAAAACAGAAAAACACATTACCACTCTTGCTGAAATACACATGGAAGATGAGCAGCCATGGGTTCACATTGGTATAAATGACCATTCTAAAGTGATAAAAGCCCCCTTAACGCTTGAACAGGAAAGGAGCTTTATTAATGAGAAATTACTGCAGAAAATAATGTAGAGGGAGGAGATCCCCAAGTTTAGAATTAAAAAACAATATGTCTCTGGTTTGGACAATCCAGACTTTGAAAACCAAATTGCTGGGAGATGCATGCTGAAGATTAATATTGGGCAGAAAACAATTTACCATAATGTGTGGATAGTTAGTGGAACACAAAATGATTTTTACATGGGCAATGATATCATGCACAGAATGTGTGTGGTGTTAGATATCCTTAATCAAAGAATATGTTCACAGCTAGGTGGGCCTGCAGCTGAATTTGAAGACAAAAGAAAGGCTTATCATTGCGCACAACTGGTCCCATATGCATTTGAATTATAGGTGAGGAAGGATACTACTATTCCTGCATTCACCAAGCAGGTTGCAATAACGCTAAAGTGCAAGAAAGGACAGTAAATGAAAGATTTGGATGCATTTGTGTGTTTAAATGAGTCCAAGAGGCAACAAGGCCTGGATTATGAATACACCCCTTTGATAGATATTGGAGAAGGATCTGTCAAAATTATGGTGAATAATAAAGGACATCAGGATATTCCTTTAGAGGAAAATTCACCATTAGGGATGGCCATACAAAAATCCCATTATACTGCAGATTTCAATAATATGGTAATTGGAAATATTCCTGAAAGACATGTAGATGCAGGGGGTGTTTTGCTAGAATATCTGGATTCTCAGCCCAAAGGGATCTTTAAAATTCAATCGGTGTACCGTTATGATTCAAATGAGAGAGTGTGCTGACACCAAGAGTATTATATAGTATTTGACTTAAATGAAAATGAAACAGGAAATCAGCACATTGCCAAAATATTTAAGAGTGGCAGCTTTACAGAGAGACTCAGCCACACAGTTAGAAGAAAGCACAGAGATTCCTCCACTGGAGGAGTTCCCAGAATTTTCAAAAATGTTAGAGGAGCAGATTTTATTGGCAGATGCATGTGATAGCAATGAAGATAAAAATGAATTGAGGAAAATATTTATGGAATTTAACGACGTCTTTGCTATGATTGTGGCCTAACTAACGTACATGTTGCCACATTACCGGACAGGTGTAGTAGAAATCCAGTATTTGTGTGCCAGTACCGCTTACCACTGGCATGTTTAGAGTCACTGGCAGAAATAATTAAAACCTTGGAGTCTCAGGGAATTATCAGGTCCATTCATAGCACATCCAACACTCCTATTTTGGGTGTGTTAAAGCCAAATGGTCAATGGCGTCTGTGTGCAGATTTGAGAGAACTAAATAAAATAGTGCCAGTGTCCAGATGGCCACTGCCATTCATTGATCAAGGACTTGCTCAGGTGCATGGCTCAAAGGTGTTTACTACATTAGATCTCACATCTGGATATTGGTGTGTGCCATTGGCAGAGGATATTCAGAATTTGTTTTCATTTTCATTTGATAAGACCCAATACGCATGGGTTAGAACACCATTCGGGTACGTCAATAGTGGGAGTGAATTTGGCATATTTTTGAGAAAGGCTATGCCGGATGCAGTGGAAAGAGGAACTATAGTTTATGTGGATGATGTCCTGATAAAAAATGAAAGGTTAAAAAGTCATTTCTTGGCCAATTGTAAAAGGCGGGTGCCAAAGTATCTTTACAGAAAGCACAATGGTGCAAGAAAAAGGTGAATTTTATAGGCCATGTAGTGACTGAACATGGACTAAACCCACAAAAGAAAAAGGTAGAGACCATACAGAAATTAAAAGACCCTAGAGAAGTGAAAGGTTTAAAAAGTTTATTAGGAATGATGGGATTTAACAGGAAATGTATTGAAAATTATGCTGAAATTACTCAACTATTGACTAAACCAATTTAGCTGAATACACCCTGGACATGGGAAAAAAGAGCACTCTGAAGCAGTGGCCAAATTAAAGGAATGTCTTGTAAAGGCACCATGTTTGGCATACCCCATAAAGGACAGGGATTTCTTTATAGAAATAGGTTTCTCTGAACATTGTATGTCAGCAATGTTATCTCAAAAACATGATTTGAATCACAAAACCATTGCTTATGCAAGTAAGGCATTTAAGTTGAAAGTAAATTCAGTGAATGTGAAAAGGCCCTTTTGACCACTGTGTGGGCGTTAAAGCATTTCTGCACCATTATTCAGGGAGAAAAGGTAATCATTGAAACGAATCATCAGCCATTGCAATTTTTAGAGAGTAAAAGGATTAGGTTAGGCAACCTAGCACAGTCCAGAATTACTTCTTGGACATTAGCATTGCAAGGTTTTCCTTTAGAAGTGAGGTATGGCCAAAATAAGAAAAGCCCAGTTGCTCAAAGATTGGCAGATTTGCATGACTGTGTAGCTGAACATGTATCAAATGAAGTAGAGGTGGAATCTAGCCTGCAGGAGTTTGAACAATCACCACACAAAGCTTTTGACGAAAAGACATGCAAGGATTTGCCAACTGCATATGTTGATGGTTGTGCCTTTCACATTGAAAATGACAGTAATAAACAATTAGCATCAGGAATAGGAAATGTCTGGTTGAAATGTGAAGACATTCCCAGTATAGGCATGAGAATTGGGGCTAGGAGCAGTCAGGTAGCGGAATTGGCAGCCATTTATAAAGCAATTACTACCGCAGTTGATAATACATTTTGTGAAATTGTCCTGAGGACTGATTCTGATTATACACGAAATAGCTTTGTGGAATATTTGCCTGGCTGGAAAGCAAGAAGCATGATTACGTACAATAAAAAGCCCCTCAAAGATGGAAATATGATACCGGCCATAGGCAAATTAGTGTCAGAGAATGATTTAACAATATACTGGAGGAAAATTTGTGGACTTTTAAAAACTCCAGGTGAAGATAAGGAGGGAACTGATAAAGCAGATCATTTAGCCAAAATTGGGGCTTTGATGGGAGAGTTGCTACCTATTGAACACTTACTTGGTGAAATACAGATTGATACAGTTACACGCTCTAAGGTTCCAAAAGAGGTAGAACAACCAGTAGTGCAATGGAGTTATGATACACCAGATCAAGACCTGATTAAGGCACAAAAAGATGATTCAATTTTGGGAATCTATTATAACCATTCGATAGACGACGAACAAAATCCTTTAACTGAAAATGATTGTACAGGAAAAGAAGAGTTGAGGGTGCTTTTAAAGAAGAAAACCGAATCAGACTACAGGATGGACTTATGATTAGGGAATCCATAACAGGACAAATACAGTGGGTGGTACCCCTTTCATTGCGAGGGCTAATGATACACCATGCACATGCTGTAATAACTGCAGGACACAGAGGTTCACAAAAAACATTAGAGATGCTGAAAGATTATGCTTACTGGCCACATATGTCCCAAGATGTAGTATTATATACTAGGCGTGTCTATTATGTGCCCAATTTAAACCCGCTTCACCAATGCATGGAGCCCCACTGATGAAAAGAGTCTTAACCCTTCCATGGTCAGATTTGCAAATAGACTATGTAGGACCTGTAAAAAGGTTGAGCAGGGGGAACCGTTATATTATGAGCGTGGTTTGTTTGATGTCAAAATGGATAGAGTGTATTCCTGCACCAGATTGTAGTGCGCAAACAGCAGCTACATTACTGGTAAATCATATATCTTCAAGATTTGGGTTACCACAAAGAATAGAATCAGACAGCGGAAGTCATTTCACAAGTGCTTTAATGAGTAAAGTGTGGCAGATACTGGGGGTGAAAAGAAAACTGCATATTGCATACAGACCTGCCTCTTCTGGGGGTGTTGAACGTTACAACAGGTCTGTTGTGGACATATTAAAGATGTTTGTAGCAGAGGCAGGTTCAAGCTGGGATTTACATTTACCTCTGGTTTTGACGGCAATCAGATCAACTCCTGCCAAAGTAACAGGTATCAGCCCTCATGAGGTATTGTCAGGTAGGAAAATGGTATTACCACAACATTTGTTATACAGGACACATGAACATACACTTGTAAGCGCATCTACAGTTCAAGAATATATGGAAGAACTGAGGAAGCATTTACAACATGCATTTGCTTTTGTACTGCGGAATTTGAAAAGGGCTGATGACAGTGCAAAGTCATATTATGATAAAAAGACATCTGTGAAAGAGTATAGTGTAGGGGATCAGGTATATAAATTTCATTTTGGAAAAGGTAAACAGATAAATTCTAAGTTTCTTGCGGCCTGGCAGGGGCCGTTTCAAATTATAGATAAGGGGTCTCCAGTGGTATATAAAATATTAAGAACAGAGGGTGAAACGGTAACAGAGCAATTTGTTCATGTTAACCAAATTAAACACTGTCATCCCAAACATGAAGTCAGGAGACTTGAGCAAGTTGAAACAGCTTAAGTATGCCTGAATACATAAAAAAACACATGGTTCTCTTCATAGTGCTCTATACCAGAGAAATAAATTAGATGTGATTCTTGTTGTGAAATAAATGTAAATAAAAATACCATAGGTGGTAAACATTGACAAAAGGGGGCTGAAGCAGATGATATTATTTTATTACAAGGTTGAAATATGTTTAATCTATAATGATGTTTTGTGTATATGTTTGTTTTCTCTTTAACATGTGCTTAATTTCAGAAACCAAAAGAAAAAGGATGAAATGTTTTGGACTATATATTTTATTTTTGGTAAAAAGGGTGAAGTTGGTATTGTGCTATGTACTTAACCTGTCTCTTTTCTATTTGATTTAGAACAATTAACATATGTTTTGAGGTCGGAGGTCACAGGACCGGAGGACACAGGAGAGGATGGAGTCCTGGAATTCGCAGGGAACAATTCAGAAAAATCCCCGGGCGGGGGCTAAGACCAAGCCTGTAAAACGGATGTCATTGATGATGGTGCTAGCGACATGGATGACAATGTTGATGATTGTCGGGGATCTCAAAACTATGGAAGCACGGGTTATCATTGTGCCCGACCAGCATCTGGCATTGCGGTGGAAGAAGCGCCTGGGTTCATTATCGGAAATAGAAGGACGATCTTTCAGAGCATATATGTACACATGAATCCTGATAGTTTGTTGGAAAAACATTTTAACAGCACTGGGATCATTACTGATCAGACTAAAGAGTGGCTAGAATTGAGAAAACAGGACGCCAATCAGTCAATAAGAGATATGTTGATGCAATTAGAAAACAACATTTGTGAATTCAGCAGCTATAAAGAAAAGGAGGGGAAAAAGAGGAGCAGTAATGCTTGTGGTCTCCTTGGTAATGTCTATTATTGGAGCTGTAATAGGTACTACAATGTCAAAAGCCAATGCCATTTCAGTAGGGACACTGAGTACTAAAGCACGGCAGTTGAGTTATGATTTGGAAATGATCCAAAAGACTTTGGATGGAATTAGAGGTGGATTGGATGAACAAGTGAAGTTTATTAATGAAACTGCTCTAATACTAAATGAACAGGCTGAAATTGTACAGCATAGTACAAAACTGATAATTAAGCATGACTGAATATTGAATAAAATACTAAATGTGATAAATCCTGTTGATAGATTGTTGACAAATTACATGAGGGAAGTCCAAACTGCGATTTGCCAATTAATTTGAGGACATATACCATATATTTTGTTTCACAAGATATTGTTCATCAAATGATAGAACAGTTAACCAGAAGGGAGATTGATATGGTACAAGTGAAAATTGCATTTGAAATGGGCAATGCAATGCTCCTATATGTGAATTTGGAAAGGATGGAAAGTGGGGTTTTGTTGTGCATCCCATATATAGCTCCTGAACTTATTTATCAAACTAAATGGGTAAATAACTTGGGATTTTGGCAAGAAGGTAAATATATAAAAATTAAGACTCCAGAGGTGGTGGCATTTCAGTCATGGGAGCCTGAGGTTTACTTGATCCCAAACCTGGAAACATGTATAACATTTAAAGAACAAAATTACATGTGTCCAGGTAAACCATTTGTTCCTGATGCTACAGATGCTATTTGTGATTTGAAATCTGATCCAGGTATATCAGGAGGATGTGAAGTAGTCATTAGCAATCTGGGTGGTGAGGAATTGGCACAAGCTAAAATGGTCAAAAATAAATGGTTGGTCAGCACCTGTATGAAGAACATAACGATTACGCACTTAAATCATGGAACATATGTTGTCAAGTAATTGAAATATATTGTATTTTACTTACAGGTTCCAAAGGATACAGTTGTTTCGATTGGGGGGTTTAACGTTGTTCCATATTACAAATGATATTTCGGAAAGCCAAGTGGAAAATATTGAGTTTTTTTCAAAAGGATACATTCCCAATAGACCCAGATGTGGAGTTCTTATTGAATCATAAAGAAAAGCACACTATTAGAATGAACCTGAGAAAGAACAATATTACATTTAGTAGCTTGGGTATAATGGAAGTGGAAATGCTTAATTGGGGAACCTGGATGGAACACACTATGGTGGGTTTGGCTGTTGTAGTGTTAGTGATGGGAGAATGGTTAATCATTTTGTCCACAAAGATGAAGATGTTGTTTATGATATTAGCAACGATAGGGAATGAAAGATATCCCAATATGTATACATTTTAGAAAAAGCGAAAGTTGAGTTTCCTCCAATTGTGGATTTGAGTATTGCCAAATTGTCGGAAAAAGGAGCAGTAATATGTATAGCACTTTATAATATTTATAGCGCTTTAGAGTATATAGTGCTTCAATAAATGTGATGGCATTTTGTTGCCAGCAATAACGTGGCACACACGTATAGTTATTTTATGATGCCAGTATAAGATGTGAACATGTTGCTGGTGGCATGCAAGGTATAGAATTCATAATGCAGCAAAAGCCCAATGTGAAACTGCAGAGAGTAAAAGTACATACATTATTTTTTCTCTTGAATACCTCATCCATAGAAGACTACATTATTGAACATTATTTATATAACTGACTGACATAATTAACAATTACTAATGCTAACTCCTTAACATTATAATCTAGTCCCATGTACAAAATGAGGTGAAAATACATATTCTGAAATTCGTTTTTCAAATGTGCACTAGCATTTTTTCTTTCTCTTTCTGTGTTTGCAGAAAGCGGAAAGTATGCGCAAAGGGAAATAATAATTGAAACAGTTGCTCAGTGAGCAAAGATCCCATTGTGTAAAAGTGAAGGGTGATGCTGCCTTTTAACCTGATTGGAGGAAAGTGTCTGCAGATATATTACATAGGCAAAGAGGGTAGGTGCAGAATTCTGCTAATGGGAAAACTGACAGAGAGAAGTTAGTTAGTGACTGGGCTCTGAGACAGATGTGCCTGGTCTCACTCAGCGCTAGCTGGAGAACCCTCTGTTCTCGCCGTGCATCTAAACATCCAAGATTAACAGGAGTGGTTCGTTGGCTGGGGCTGCTCTTCTGAAGGGAGCAAGGACAAGGTCGTGTGGGAGAGATTGAAACAAATATCTTTGGTAAGCAGACACAGTTTAAGTGAGGTCACTGTGCGCTGTTGGATGAATGACCGATCTAAAAATGTCATGTAGGCAGATTAGCAAAGGAAATCCCCTGCATTTTAATTTGTCATGTTTATAATGCTAAAAGGTAATGCTTCTTTTTTTTTTAAAGGCTTATTTGCTCTGTATCTGTTTTTTTCTCTTCTCATTTTATTACAGATAATGGTGAAATGTACATGGTAAGATTTGTATTGTGAATTGTACTTATTCGCAATATAACCAATATATAAAAACAGATTGTTTAGAGTATTTTATTGCTTTGGGGATTGCATATGTGGACACGGGTGGGGGGAGATTCATTTTCTTTGGTAATACATTTGTCAATTTGCCCATGCAGATAGAATAACAAACAGAATAAGCAGTGATAAAATAGGTGTGTGTGTGTGGGTGTGTCCTCCGTGCATGTTATTTGGAGGGGATCTAATATAATATATAGATTACTGGGGGTCTATGAACCAGTAATGATTTCTACGGGCGCATATATCACTGGTGTAGATAAGCCTGTGATACAGGCCACAGGCTGTAGGTGGCACTCTATATAAAAGTGTTGGGCTTCCTTGGGTGTATAGGTCCAAGGCTCTCTATAGATCACTATGAGGTATTCTCATAGAAAGGAAGGTTTTGTTTATGATGGGGTTATGATGTAAGGAAGAAAACTATGCTCACCACTAAATACCGCAAACCATATGCTACCATAAAATACTATAAATAATACATATTACTAGGTTCTCCAATATAATATAACAAGGTATGGTCACTAAAATGATATGAGGCCCCTTTTAATCGTTGGCCGGCATTACTGAACATCAAGAATGTGGTTATAAATAACGATTCACCCAGACACATGTTGGGTTTCTGATGCTATTTATAAGCATGGTGTGTACAGGAATTGCTTGATTTGGCCAGCATGAAGCAGTCTACGGAAAGAAGATAGCTGCAGGAGACTTAATAACCATTTAGAGGTTCTTTTGAAACATCCCTCTATTTTGAGGTGTTTTGATCCTTGAACTATTGGTATTGAAGGAATCCACTTCTCCAACTAATAATTCCCCCAATGAATGTTCCGCCATTTACGACATTGTGAACTGAAACATGTTGGGAGTCTACTTTCCAAGACACATGTTGAAAAATGTATTTTATTATGCATGGTCTTGTTTACATGTTGTGATTTGTGTTATCTCATGTATTCATGATTATTTAAACAGGTGATTTCCT
Organism: Ambystoma mexicanum; assembly: GCF_040938575.1. Taxonomy (NCBI): domain Eukaryota; kingdom Metazoa; phylum Chordata; class Amphibia; order Caudata; family Ambystomatidae; genus Ambystoma; species Ambystoma mexicanum. The sequence goes on along the minus strand of NC_090924.1, from coordinate 46,663,083 downwards.
TCATCTGAAGTGTGTTCAAGGAGTTTATGGTCCTCAGTGAATTGTATGAATTCTTTTTATGATGAAAATATCTTTTTATATATATATATATATAAAAAAACCAAAAGTATGTATTGAACCAATTGAATTGATGTTTAGAATTACACTGAGTTCATATGGGACATCCATTTATTCAGATTGTTCTGTTTGAAATTAATTTACCGTTGTTTTTGGGCCAATGCGATGTGGTGCTTGAATTGTATTGTACCTTTCCCCTTTGTGCAAAACATAGATACAACAAATCAGTGATATCTCCGTCTGGTCTGCAGACCCACTTCCTGTTGAAGTTTTTTTTTTTAACTTTTTTTTTAACCTAATATGAATTGTTTATCCTTTATCATGGTTTTGAAATAATTTGTAGTGTATATCATTGTAAAAATGCAATATTGCCTGTTGGATGTAATTCAGTGCTCGTAAGATTTCAATGTTTAGTAGTCACTTAAATTCTCTCCCCCTTATCTCCTCTTGCCCCTGCCCTTGTTATACAATGTATAGCACGTTCATGTCTTCAGGCTTTATGCATTTTCTGAACCGTGAAGTGGCTGCAAGAGGATACGTCTGTGCTTACAATACACTAAAATTAATATATTAGTTAACAAGCCTAGACAAAGTCAATAGGTTATGTCTGTCATATGCAATGTGCCACAAATCAATCCTTCCTTCCTTCCTTCCTTCCTTCCTTCCTTCCTTCCTTCCTTCCTTCCTTCCTTCCTTCCTTCCTTCCTTCCTTCCTTCCTTCCTCCACCCATTGAATCTCCTCCACTGTCTTGTACAGCACTCTCTTAAATCCAAGAAAGGTTTGTGCTTTATAAATGCCATGCTGTGCCAAGCAAGTTACACACATACATGAAAAGAAAAAACCGAGAATGAGAAGGGGAAAAAGAAAGAGATAAAACATTATGCCGTGGAAGTGGCAGAGAGCAAGTGGCATAAATAGGTTGAAAAAGTGGAAGACGATAAGTTGATGAAAGGAGGAGATTGAAGGAATGAAAAGAGGGTATACGGAAAGAAAGAAAGAAAGAAAGAAAGAAAGAAAGAAAGAAAGAAAGAAAGAAAGAAAGAAAGAAAGAAAGAAAGAGATAAGCAAGGAAAAGACTGAAGAAAAGAAAGAGGAGAAGTTAACAAGAAAGAAAAAAGAAACGAAAATGAGAACCAAAGAATAGAAAGAAGGCAGGAACTACTGCAGGAATGAAAGGGTGACGTGAAGAAAGGAAGGAATAATGGAAAAACAGGAGCAAGGAAGTAGGTATGGTCAAACAGAAGAAATGGAGGAACAAACAAAGTATGGAAAAGCAGAAGCAAGGACAAAAGAAGAAAACAAGTGAAAGAAGTTATGAAGAAAAGAAATGAGGACAGAAGGATGGGATGAAACATGAAAAGTGGGAAACAGCGTAGGAATATGAAGAGAGAAAAAATACAAGAAGGAAGAATGTAGAGAAGAGATAGATGTAGAGAAGGCATGTGGAAAAGAATAAAGCAGAGAAGGAAGAAAAGAAAGAAAGAAAGAAAGAAAGAAAGAAAGAAAGAAAGAAAGAAAGAAAGAAAGAAAGAAAGAAAGAAAGAAAGCAAATGACTGTCATTGCAAATGAAAGGATGCATAGAAACATGTTTAGTTCTGTAGTATGATATGATATGATACGATAGTTTATTTATAGCGTATGGGATGAAAGAGAGCCAATTGCACGTGTTTCCCAAATAAGCAATTTAAGCAATGTTTGCAGATTGCTTTTTTTATGGTTAATTTCAACGCAATTAAGCACATTGGACAAAAGGCTTTCTCCACTGGACGATTTGCAACCATGTTTCGTGGTTAACAATAATTCGTTTTAATGCATTGCCTCCCTGAGTTGGCACTGGTGTTTCCTTATTGTTTAAAAATGAAAGTGATGCATGGGAGTGCCCATTTTAGTCTTCATAACACACGCCAAACAAGCATGGAATCATTCACAGGCGGCAGAAGATAGTTTGCTGGCCAGCCTCCAGAAGGATTATGACTAATTACAGAGAAAACCATGTCACGAAAAACATGCGAGTGCCAAGCAAAACATGGTAAGAGAAACCAAAAGAGCTGGCATTGTTTGCACAAAATCGAACCCAGGTGCAGCCAATATGAAAAAAACAGCACATATCAGGAACTGGCACACAACTGCTTCTAATTAATGAGCAGCCCAGGAGCGTGGTGCATCAGGGTACATAGCCAACCCACCATATTTATGGAAGCAACATCACAACATGCCATTTTAGCTGTTCATTAGTTTTGTTCGCTTGCATTAAAATATGGGAAGTAATCGAAAAGCAGATGTAGTTCCCATTGTCCTTTATTATGATGCACAGTCAAAACAACACTGCCTGGATAAGAATCAAATAGGATACCGGAAATGGCCACGCTTTTAAAGCAACTGCATTAATATGGAAATATACCTGTTCCTGTTGAACTGTGCAAGTATCGATGGGAGGCTAATATTTTACAGACTTCCTAACACTACACATCAGAAACTGGGGCATAGCCCGAGATGACTCTGTATGGAAGCCTTTATCCAACTCCGTTTGCCATTTGCCTGGGCCATTAATACAATTCTAGTAGTGAGGTGGTTGCTCTGTTCATGGATTCAACTAATTCAAAAGACTGATCATTTCAGAGGTGTTGCAAAATGTAAATGCGACTATTGGGATACAGTTGGATACAGGTTGAATATGTAGCTTATTGCTGTTTAGCCAAATCCTTTTTTATTTTCTCTTCTTTTGATGTGGCTTCTTTTCCAGGGAGGCTGGGCTTGGGTGGCACAGAGTTATCTCAGCTTTCTGTTTACCTGCTTTTCTTTCACAGAACTGTTGTGTGATTATAGTGGTTGAACGGACTGGATTGACCCTACTCGCTATGGGGTTGGGGAAACATACACAATGGTACGTTTTGCACCTCTACCTTTCCGTGTCAGCAAACACATTGCGATGTTTAGCTCTGCAACCACTCAGCCATACCTAAACATGGAGGATACAGAGACGGTTAGATACCTTAATGCGCTAAGTGCTATGCAATGTCTATGTTTCAATCATGGCCTTTTAATTCACCCATTCATTCTTCTTAAATTGTGAAATTGAGTACTGTTAAAGTGAGTAACAATAGTATCAAACACTACAGTGAAATGGCACAGGAGAAATCTGAATGAAATGCTATTTATTTTGAATGGGTACAGTGTTATAGTGATGCAGCAGAGAGGATAGGTTCTGCAGCAGTTCCATATATAGATCCAATAGGCATATGCGTTGTCTCTGGAATGATCAACTTCCGTCTATGCCTTGGTTTCCGAGTTCAACCTTCATTAATAACTGGAAATGGAAGCTCTCACCTTAAATGTGCACATACAGTGTGAATGTGTTTGGATGACTCCATCCCTTTACAGTACAGTACCCTTTAAAATGTTTTGCATAATTAAGCACTAAGCCCCGATCCGCGGGGGCATTACAGAGTCAGATAATGCCCCGGGGTCCATAGTTAGAGCCCGAGCGAAGCAAGGGGCCTATTGCTATTCGTAGCCCGGCTCGCAAGGCCAGGGGAATTACTAGCATTGTTTTTCTGTTCCAAAACGCTGCAGTGTTCCGGAAAACAGAAAGAAAATATATTTTAAAAAAATTGCCACCAAGGAAGGGAAAACGGAGTCCGTTTTCCCTTTCCTTGGCAGCCCTCAGGAGCGGACAGGCTGGGGACAGAAGGGTTTGCAGCGCGTTTGCCCCTGAAAAAGGACCAAAAAAAGGTAAGTGGGGTTGGGAGGGCCGGCAGAGGATTGTTTGGATGGGGTTTTTGGGGGAGAGAGAGGGACAAAACACTTACCTGAATCCCTGGCAGGGGACGATGGCAGCCTCCAGCCGTGTGGTGGCTCGGGATGCAGATTACTCCATTCCGAGCCTCCTCATTGGCTGAGGGTATGTCCCCCCACCCAAGCCCCTGCTACGTGGACAAAGGTAAACAAGGCCGGAGAGGGATTCCCGGTTGGGTAAAGGCACGGCAAGGGCCAATCAGATTGCATCTTACAATCTGATTGTCCCTCGCCGGGTAATAATACTGGCTATAGCCTTCACCGAGTCTGCTGCGGTGGATTAGCGCTTGCCTACACAACATGACGTGCGCCTGCACTTTGTAAAATTAACTGATAGCCGCCTTAGCTCTTCATCCCTCAAAGGTCATAAATCTAGTGTCATTAAATTGGGTAATAATAATAAGAACGTATTGCTTCTCCTTGTAGCTTTGCTCTTAGTTTCAAGTCAATGCTTCTTATGATTACCAATGACTGCCCATGTGCCATGTGGCCAGGCAATCTTGCCAGCCTGCCCTGTCACCCCTACCACACACCTTTGATTTGACTGCCCCTCAAACTCCCACCGAATCGCCATCATTCCTCTCAAGAAAAGTTTCTTACGGGTAACTTCAGAGATATAGCGACTTAGTTTTGCTGTGTGTATTATTCCTTCTGTGAGTACAAATACATGACAGCGTCATTTTGCAAATTGGAAGGTTGATGGATGATTTTGTGTTCTTGGCAGCCGGGTACAACTCATTGCACCGGTCCTCAGAGCTTTCATTTGCCATTGGTGAAGGATCTATTTTTTATTAGCTGCGCCTCTAGATTGTCAATGTTCCGCGCCTTTTCCCTGCTGCTGAGAAGACAGGCATCCAGCAGCAGCCTGCGCCGAGCACCAGGCAAGGCTTCCACTTCCGACATCCGCGTGAGGCTGCCTTGCAAAGCTTCATGTGCCAATGAGATGATTATTCTCATGGGGCGCCCTTGTACACATCTGTGAGAAATGTCACTAAGAACAAATCGCAACCTGAAAGTTATTTTGTTCTCTTGAAGATCAATGTGTTTGAGCATGAAAGTTGGTTTAAAAGGTTTTCCTTTGAGACCGCGTACGCCTCTCTTTCCCTCTCTATTCTTCTCGGGAGTGCGCAAGCGCACCTTTGTGGGACAGAAGGCCACATTACACAGAACTTGAACAGCGTAAGTGTAATTAGTACCATGGCAAAAATGGTCCCTGGTGAAATTAAGGATACTTCTAATAAATATGTGTTCCAGCACTAGGGAGGAGTTTGCCCTAGTGTAGAAGTGCATTAAAGGTTCTCACTAGTGGAATGAATTCATTTGTGCTAATTGCAATTGTGCTGATGCACATTTTCTGCAATGGTTGTGTTTGAAGATCTGAATAGTGTGCCCATAACACAGTAAGTCCCTGATTCATGGAAAAGTGCACATTGAACCCACAAAGCCTGCGTGCCGAGAACAAGGCTGCGCGGTCCTACGTGCCAAGTTTCCAATGCACGCTCGGTGTATTCATGGACTTGCATTTCAACCTGACCTGCAAAGTAAACGGAGCTGCGTGAGAATCGCCCACAGCACCCCCCCATCAAACCAAACCCATAGACCAACCATTCTGCAAACATCTGCGTCCACCACTGACCCAACATCCAGCACTCCGGCTACATTGCGCAAGGTCCCACATAACTAACGGCTGCATCCCTACGATCGTTTGTGAGCACCCCGGAAAGTAACGGGTGCACCCTGCCAGTCTGCACGAGGCCCCATCAAACTTATGGCTGCACCCAAGCCAATCTGCACAAGGTTCCAAATAACTAACAGCTGCACCCCTGCCAATCTGCGAATGGTACCGCATAACTAACGTCTGCATCCCTGCTAATATGTGCAAGTTCCGACGTAGCTAACAACTGCACCTCTGCCAATCTGCCCTGGGTCCCACCTAACTAACGGCTGCACCCCTGCCAATCTGAGCAATGTCCCATGCAACTAATAGCTTCACCCATGACAATCTGTGCGAGGTCCGACATCACTAACAGTTGCACTTCTGGCAATATGCACACGCACGGTCCCAAATAAGTAATGTCTGCACCCGTGCAATCCTGAGCAAGCACCCCCGTAAGTAATGGCTGCATCCCTGCCAATCTGTGCAAGGCCCCACGTAACTAATGGCAGCACCCCTACGAGCCTGTGTGAGCACCCCGGTAAATAACGGCTGCACCCCTGCCAATCTGTACTAGGCCCCATGTAACTAATGGCTGCACCCCAGCCAATCTGCGTGAGGTGCCAACTAACTAACAGCTGCACCCCTGCCAATCTGCACGAGGTCCCACATAACTAAAAGCTGCACCCCTGCAAATCTGTGCATGCTCTCCCATAACCAATGGCTGCACGTCTGCACAAGGTCCTCAGTAAGAAATGACTACACCCCTGCCAATCTGAGCATGGCCCCATGTAACTAAAGGCTTCACCCCTGCAAACCTGGGTGAGCACCCGCATAAGTAATGGCTGCACAGCTGCCAATCTACGTGAGGTCACATGTAACTAACAGCTGCACCCCTGCCAATCTGCGGATGGTCCCATTTAACTAACGTCTGCACCCCTGCCAATCTGTGCAAGGTCCGGCGTATCTAACAGCTGCACATCTGCCGATCTGCACTAGGTCCCACGTAACTAACGGCTGCACCCCTGCGATCCAGCATGAGCACCCCCCATAAGTAACAACTGCACCTCTGCCAATCTGCACAAGGCCCCATGTAACTCATGCCTGCACACCTGCTGATCTGCGTGAAGTGCCACATAACTAACAGCTGCACCCCTGCAATCCTGCTTGAGCACCCCCATAAGTAATGGTTGCACCCCTGCCAATCTGCATAAGGCCCCACATAACTAATGGCTGCATCCCTCCGATCCTGCGTGAGTACCCCAGTAAGTAATGGCTGCACCCCTGCCAATCTGTGCGAGGCCCCATGTAGCTATTGGCTGCACCCCTGCCAATCTGCACAAGGTCCCATATAACTAAGAACTGCACCACTGCGATCCTGCACGAGCACCCCCATAAGTAATGGCTGTACCCCAGCCAATCTGCGCAAGGACCCACGTAACTAATGGCTTTTCCCCTGCAATCCTGTGTGAGCCCCCCCGTAACTAATGGCTGCACCCATGGCAATCTGCATGAGCCCACGTAACTAATGGCTGCACCACTACCAATCTGCACAAGGTCCCACGTAACTAACAGCTGCACCTCTGCCAATGGGCTCATGATCCCACGTAACTAACAGCTGCAGCCCTGCCAATCTGTGCAAGGTCCCAAGTAACTAACAGTGGCACCCCTGCCAATCTTCAGAAGGTCCCATGTAACTAACAGCTGCACCCCTGTAATCCTGCTTGAGCACCCCTGTAAGTAATGGCTGAACTCCTGACAATCTGCACGAGGTTCATGCAACTAATGGCTGCACCCCTACAAATCTGCATGAGGTCCCGCATAACTAACGAATGCACCCCTGCCAATCTGTGCATGGTCCCACGTAACTAATAGCTGCACCCCTGCCAATCTGTGCAAGGTCCCACATAACTAACAGTGGCACCTCTGACAATCTACATGAGGGCCCACGTAACTAACGGCTGCACCCCTGCAATCCTGCTTGAGCACCCCTGTAACTAACGACTGCATCCTTGCCAATCTGCACGAGGCCCATGTAACTAACGGATGCAACCCTACCAATCTGCTCAGGATCCCACGTAACTAACGCCTGCACCCCTGCCAATCTGCACGAGGCCCCATGTAGCTATTGGCTGCACCCCTGCCAATCTGTGTGAGGTCCCAGGTAACTAACGGCTGCACCCCTGCCAATCTGCACAAGGTCCCATGTAACTAACAGCTGCACCACTGCAATTCTGCACAAGCACCCCCATAAGTAATGGCTGCACCCCAGCCAATCTGCGCAAGGCCGCATGTAGCTAATGGCTGTTTCCCTGCAATCCTGTGTGAGCACCCCCATAAGTAATGACTGCACCCATGAAAATCTGCATGAGCCCACGTAACTAATGGCTGCACCACTACCAATCTGCACAAGGTCCCACGTATCTAACAGCTGCACCACTGCCAATCGGCTCATGATCCCACATAACTAACAGCTGTGCCCCTGCCAATCTGTGCAAGGTCCTACGTAACTAACAGTGACACCCCTGCCAATCTGCAGAAGGTCCCATGTAACTAACAGCTGCACCCCTGTAATCCTGCGTGAGAACCCCTGTAAGAAATGACTGAACCCCTGACAATCTGCACAAGGCCCATGTAACTAATGGCTGCACCCCTACCAATCTGCACGAGGTCCCGCGTAACTAATGGGTGCACCCCTGCCAATCTGTGAATGGTCCCACGTAACTAATAGCTGCACCCCTGCCAATCTGTGCAAGGTGCCACATAACTAAGAGTGGCACCTTTGACAATCTGCATGAGGGCCCACGTAACTAATGGCTGCACCCCTGCAATCCTGCTTGAGCACCTGCGTAACTAACGGCTGCAACCTTGCCAATCTGCACAAGGCCCACATAACTAATGGCTGCACCCCTACCAATCTGCTCAAGATCCCACGTAACTAACAGCTGCACCCCTGCCAATCTGCGCATGTGCCCACCTAACTAACAGCTGGCACCTCTGCCAATCTACACGAGGTCCCAAATAACTAACGGATGCACCCCTGCGATCCTGCTTGAGCACCCCCCATAAATAATGGCTTCACCCCTGCCAATCTATGCAAAACCCACACTCATGGCTGCACCCCTACCAATCTGTGTGACATCCCACATAACTAACGGCTGCACCCCTCTCAATCTGCACAAGGTCCCATGTAACTAACAGCTGCAGCCCTGTAATTCTGCACGAGAACCCTTGTAAGTAATGGCTAAACCCCTGCCAATTTGCGCGAAGCCCATCGTAACTAATGGCTGCACCCCTGCCAATCTCGGCGAGGTCCCACATAACTAACGGCTGCACCCCTTTGATCCTGTGTTCCCTCCACCCTACTCCCAATGCACCAAAATTGTTGCAACATACCCCAATGGCACAGCCACCCTCCAAGGCCAGACACCACCCACCAGCCACCCTAACCCTGGCACTACCCTCAGGCAACCCCTCAGATCCTGACACCATCCACCATACCCCCTAACACCACCCCCAGGCAGTCCATCAGGTCCTGAGCCCACCGACCAGCCTCCTCACCTGACCCCACTCCTGTGCAGCACCTCAGGTCCTGATACCACACACCAGCCCCCTCACTTCTGACACCACCATCAGGTATCCCTCAGGTCCTGACACCACCTACCAGCTCCCATCACCTCTGACACCACCCCCTGGGCAGTTCCTCAGGTGCTGACACCATCCACCAGCCCGCCTCACCTCTGGCACCCCCCCAGGCAACCCCTCAGGTCCTGACACCACCCACCTGCCCCCTCACATCTCTGACACCACCCCCAGGCAGCCCCTCAGGTCCTGACACCACCCGAAAGTCCCCCTCATCTCTGACACCACCCCCAGGCACCCCTCACCTCCAACACCAACCACAGGCAGCCCCTCAGCTCCTGACACCACCCACCAGCTCCCCTCACCTGACACCATCCCACCCAGCATTGCCACAAACCCCGCCTACCAGTCCAATGTAGACCAACAACTTGCCTCAACTCCACTTTCCTGCGACCAACATGAAGCACACCAGCCACATATCCAACCCTTGATTGAACAACTGGGGGCATTGATGCAGAATCCATGTCCGTAGCTTATCACAGAACTCCCTGGTAGATCACAACTACTTGCATAGCAAAATGATAGCAGTGTGGGCACCAGGTACATTGTGAATGCACCATGTACATGCGACATAGTAAAGCAATATAATGAAATGCAACATATTAGTGTGTTCATGTTCCATTGCAATGGCCTCAAAGTGCTGTAGGTGAATGTACCACAACACATATCTGGGAACATACATATATTGCATGTACACACATACACCTGTTCTCCAAATGTAGTGGGATGAGACATCACATCCCTGTCCTAGAGATGTCAATGCATCAACTTGACAAACAGACATCCATGCACATGTGTCACACTCAGCAGATGTGTCTGCATGGACGCACTGACAGGTGTGCCACAAATGGAGTTGTCCATCATGCACATCCCTCACATGTCCACAACAAAGCATGTCTGCATCCATGCTGTCCCAGTACTTGATCCATTATTGCACACAGTATGTGGCCAAGTTATTGTTTACAAAATCTGCCAATCCCACCCATACAAATGACAGTATACAATATCTGGTGTCACATATGCCCAGCATTGGCATGAGGCTGTAAGCTGCTACCTCTCATACCACACACAAGCTGCAAACAGGATGTGGCATCTGAAAACATGCATGCCACACATACGCTGTAGAGAATTGCTCCACATGGGTACTCACCAGCAGCCTCCAGACGACTTCTCCAGGCCAAGATATGGGAGTAAAGGTTTCAATAGAACCTCTCAAGGACCTGCAGCTCTACCTGGGTGAACCAGTGGCAGCCTGCATGGTACACCTCCAGGGTGGGTTCCCTGGTGACAGCTTAGAATGGCTATGGGCCTTGAGGTTGTCCCAATACTTCTGGACCACAGTCTTTGCACGGTCTGCCACCCCTGTGCATTCATGGCAGCCATCATGTCATCCCAGATCTTCATCCTTGCGTTGTTGCCCAGTTGTGTTGCTGGGTTAAAAATGGCATCATAGGTGCCCAGGACCCGATCCACCAGGATGCTATCTTCGATGGTGGTAAGGTTGGCAGCCCTCTGCCTCGATGTGGAGTGCTGCACTCCTCAGAGGATGTAGATGGGCAGACATGACAACCCCGAGGCAGGTATGGCTTTGATGGGGCTAGGTAGGTGCTGTGGAGCTGTGGTGGTCTTGGCAGGTGGAAATCCCATGCACAGGAGGGGTGGTCACAGGCCCAACATAGGAGTACAGGCAGAAGGGGGACAGCTGGCACTCCAAGACAGTACTGGACACAAGCAAGCACTCACACCTGACCAAACAGCAGAAGATTTGGAGCAAGTAAGGCAAACCACAGTCATAGGGGGCAAGAACAGCAGTTTGGAGGCAGGGGGAACTGTGGTGTACGTCTCACATTCTCAGCAGCCGATAACAGAGTAAAGAACCTCAATTAATAAATGACATCCTATGCACATGGAATCAGCACACCCATGTGTCACGCCTACGTGGCTCATTGCAATGACAGTGTAAAATAAGGAACACAAAATGCATCACTGGTTGTGCGCATGAAGTTACAATACGGATGAGTGTAGCATACGTTTTTGGGGGCAAGCTGTTTCCTTCAGGTAATGTGAACCGCATTTCATTTGGGGGTTAGCCTCTGCGCATATATTTTTGTACTTTTTGAGGCCTAAAGTGTGTTGTGTATGCATTATTTGAGTCTCGGGGTGCCTCTGCGTATCGCATACAGCATTTTCTGCATTTTGGAAGTTTTCTGCTATCACGTACACATTTTTGGAGTTCATGGGTGTCTCTGCATATCACTTACAGTACTTTCTGCTTATGGGGTACATTGGAGCCTTGCTGGACCACACATCTACATTGCACATGACGTAGACTGTTCCCTATATTGCCCAGAATAATATCTTGGTGTGCCTTCCATTTGTCCTTTACATCTGAAACTTGAGTGGAAAGGCCCCAAAAGGGAAAGGATGCAGCAGGGATCAGGGACGTGGTAAGGACAACCTCTGTCCCAGGCCCAGGAGGGCTTGGAGGGCCTAAGGCCACATGTGACCCAGCACCTGGACGCTAACGTGTTTGCAGACAAACAGGTAAAGCACCACCACTTAGGGTCTCTTGGGCCAAGAAGGGATGCCCTGCAGAGCTGGTTGAGGATTTAACCCAAGGCAAGACACAGGAGACGGGTCCGCAGAGGAAGAAGAGGCGTTTCACTGATGAGGGGCTCCAGATCCTCATTGATTACCTGATCAATCACTTCTGTGAGATGTACTAGTATGTGGGGAGCATCCATACGCCCGCACAATGGATGGTGCATTTATTTATTTAATTTATTTTTGGGACTTTTGTATGGCGCCTATACGTCATAAAGTGTTTCCAGGCGCCACAAGACACAGGGGAGGATTAAACAACAAGAAGCAGTCCTACTAGGCCTTGTGACACACGGATCATGTAAGTGCAGTAATTCAAGTACATGGGGGGAGAGAAGGCCCCGGGAGGAAGTAGGGTAAGTGCAAGAGGAGCCTATGGTGGGCAGTGGACAGGGTGGCATGGGTAAGGGTAAAAGTGCGAGGAGCATGGGTGGACCAGACTCAGTAGGCTAGTCAGGGAGAGTGGCCTGAGGGCAAGTGCTAGCAGTGGGATACCCGAGAAGACTGGTAGGGGAGGCCTGGCCCCAAAAGGACACAAAAGGGACCAGGCAGCCACTCATTGCAACATAGGCGCAATTAGCAGGGGAGGGGGCGAGGGAACGAGGAGGAGAAGAGGAAAGTCTTCAGGAATGTCTTGAATATTAGGAGATCTGGCTAAAGTCTGAGAGGGGCAGGGAGGCCATTCCAGAGGGAGGCTCCTGCTGAGGAAGGAAATCTATCCTCCACTCTCTGCTTGGAGAATAGTTTGACCTGCAGAGAGTTAGAGCCAGAGGACCCAAGGACTCTAACAGGGGGGTATTTAGGGAGCGAAAGTTGGATGTAGCATGGTCCCAGGCCCCAGAAAGTCTTGTGGATGATGCCGAAGGTCTTGCATTTGATTCTTACAGCCACCAGGAGCCAGTAGAGAGAGATTTTAGGGCTAGAGAGATGCAGTCCCTGGGCTTGATGTCAAAGATAAGTCTTGCAGTCCTATTCTTGATTAGTTGGAGAGAGCAGGCGGAGGAAAAATGCAGATTGAGGCTGTAGCAAAAGTCCAGCCTGGAAAGAACCAGAGCTCTTGAGACATTGAGTTTCTGGGGGAAGGTCAGGAAAGGGAGAATGTCTCTGAGGAGGTTGAGCTGAATGTGGGCCTTCTTGACCAAGTCCGTTATTTGAGATCCGAAGAAGAGAGAGGAATCTAAGATGACTCCAAGGTTTCTTGTCTCACAAGAGGGTGAAGGGAGAGGGCCCAAGGAGGTTGGCCAGAGATTAGGAGGGAACAAAGGAGCAGGAGTAATGAGAAGGATCTCAGTCGTACTGGCATTAAGACAAAGATCATTAGCAGCCCACCATGCCTCAATAGCAGTCAGGCAACGGGAATGAGAGAAGAAGGAGAGTAGGGCAGCTTAAATGAAAGCTGTGTATCATCAGCATAACACTGGAAATGTGGGGAGAAGGTAGAGATGAAGTGGGCCAGGGGGAAGGTAATTGTTGAAAAGCCATGATAAGAGGATAGAGCTCTGTGGAATTCCGCAGGTAGAAAATGAGGCAGTAGAGAGAAAAGGGCGCATTTGAAGCTGGGGGGGCCTATTAGAAAGGAATGCGGTCAACCAAGCTATTGCCGGTCCTTGATGCCCAGGGTGTCATGGAGGCAATTTAGAGGGTGCCATGATCGACAGTGTCAAAGGCAGAGGAGAGATCCAGAAGGATCAGAACAGAGGAAGAGCTGGAGTCGATATTGGAGAGCAAGTCATTGCAGTTGTGTTTAGGAGAGCAGTTTCAGTGCCTCTGGCTGCTCTAAAGCCAGAGTGGTGGTCAAGGTGGTACCACTAGCTTCAGTGGGGTGGGTAAGTTGGGAGATGGCAATTTCTCAAAACGTTTGCCCAAGAAGGGGGTAGTGGAAATAGGCAGGTAGTTAACTGGGCAGGAAGGGCCCACAGACAGCTTTCTAACGAGGGGATGCACATGGAAGTGCTTGAGAGGTTGAAGAAAGAGGCCAGTGGCAAAAGAGTTGTTGCAGAACCTATCCAAGGGAGCAAGGGTGGCAATATTGTCCTTGATAGTTCTGGAGGAGCAGGGAAGCCCTTGTTTGGAGGAGACTTTCATCGGTAGCCTCATCAGGTAAATTGGGTGAGAAGGAGGATAGAAGGAGGGGATGAGGGGAAGAGCCAAAGGAGGCTGGAGAGAAGGTGGAGGAGGGGGTGAAGAGGAAATTGAGGACCGTATGTCCTCAGTTTTGGTTGAGAAGTGGAGGCCAAGGCCATGCAGAGGGTCTGGGAAGGAAGAGGAGAGATAGATAATGCAATAGGATTGGCGAGTTCCTTGCAGATTATAAAAAGTTCAGCCATCTTATTGGTGGCCCCAGGACTTGAATAAGGGCATGCTTCTTGGACATGATGGAGAGTTTGTATGGGTAGGGATCCATTCAAGGAACACAAGTGCTAATCCTACTCCAGTTCTGTTAGACCTGGGCTTGGAGAGGATCTTGTAGCCCTCAGGGAGATGAATGTCAAAAGCAGTGACAGAGCTGGCATTTAACCAAGGCTCAGTGAGAGCAGGGACATCCACATAAAAGTCTTCAAGTAGGTGACAGATGTCAGAGGAGTGTTTAACAGGAGAGCGAGAGTTAAGGGTAGTAAGGTGGAGCTGGGTATCACATTTAAAGGTCTCCTGAGGCGGGGTACAAGGGGGAGGTACAACCATCGGAGGGGGCAAAGAGGCCAAAGGTGTGTCAGCCAGAGGAATAGTAGGAGAAAGAGAGAAGTTAATGAGAGACGGAAGATGCCTGTCAAGAAGGAGGAGATTGGGTTGAGAACCCTGGGCCATGATAGTGCCATTCCTATATACATTTATGATGCACCTGGAAGATGGGAAGTGTGCCAAGAGCACTTCCCATCTGGTTCCACCATTAATGTGAGAGGAAGGGAAAAGCAAGAGGACAGAGACCATAAGGGGAGTCCATAGGTCTGGAGAGGGAACGACAAAGAGAATTGGCAGCGGGTCACCGACCATATCAACGCCATTGGCGTGGAGATGCACATGGCTGAACAGGGCACAAGCTCAGTGTCAACCTGGCCTCTGCACTGGCCACTGTAGGAGGGCCACCAGAGGAGGATCAGCTTACACTGCATGAAGAAGCCACAAGTCAATTCATCACCCTTGAGCAGGTGCAAGGTGTGGGGGGCTTGGAGAACTATGAGGACACATGTGGTGAGTGGCATTTCTTTTGCATCGTATGTTCCACCAACCATGTAAGACACACCATATATGTGTAGTAGTGCATCTGCCCGCAGTTGCAAAACATCCTTGGGTGATGCATGTTTGGGAGATTCCTGTGTGGTGGACCTTTGTGGCACATGTTTGTGTGACTGTACACATCATTGTGTGATGGCCTAAACAGCAGTGACAGTACATGCATGGAGGGAATCAATGTCAAGAACATGTGCACTTTGCCAGACTCCAAGATGTGTAGTAGCAGTTTGCATTGTAGGACATGACAGGTTTGGGATGACAGTGGCTGTTGCTTGACAGTATCATCCAAAACGACAGTCAATGACTATTGGTCACACACTGATGGCCACTCATCGACTGATGCTTCATATGACAATGTCATATGAATGGCAATGCCATCTCACACAATATCAATTTACAATGCATTTTCCTGACTTCTGCTATGCATACAGCAGGAGATTCCCAACAGCGTGGCTCTACACACAGGGTGCTGGGATACCTGGTGTTGACATTGATATGGCAGAGCACACGATATCAACCATATTTGTGGTCACATTACTGCCAAGCACAAGGAACACTACACTGAGAGGTATGTGATTGTGAGAGCACACAAATCTTTGCTGCACACATCACAACATACGTTGTAAATGGACTACACTTTGCACAACAGAGCAAAGGGCTATCCAGTCTTGGTCAAGGTGCATGATTGTATTAAGGTGAAATGTGGCAGTGGTTGTGATGTTGGGTGGATGTACTGGATGCAAATGGAGAGGGAATGTATGTGTGCTGTGTCACAATGCAACCACAGGAGCACTTTTCAAAGGATTTGACAGTTTACCATCTCAAGCATGCAGCATATGTATTGATGATCAAAATGGCTGTTCAGCATACTTGTGTTTATTGACTGGGCATGGTTTTCCACTTCTCAGCTATACATCCATATCTTGCTGCTCATTGTGTGGTACATCACATTGTCAGATGCTTGCATGTCTTGCCATTTTTTGTCTGTCTGCCCTTTGAAGAATATGAACATTTTTGTCAGGAGCAACATGTCTCATGTTGCCATTCTTTGCACATGAGCAGGTAAGGATATACCAGATGTAGAGGATGAGGAGGAAGAGTCGTTTGTACGTCAGACCACCAGTGGAGGCCGTGGTGTCATTCGCCATGAAAACCCATTGGTGCTACAGACCATCATCCGTCGTGCTGTGGCCTCCTCAGACTCTTCGGACTCTGCTGATTTGGTTGCAGAACCAGAAGTGTCTGCCTCACAGAGGAAAAAGGTGAGTGCCCCAATGGGCAGATCAGATGGGACCATTAAGTCTGCAGCTTTGTAGCTGGCTTCACAAGGCCAATCAGTGGTGGTCCTGATGTCAGCGGCAGTTACGGCTGCAAGGCCACTCTCCCATGAGTTGGCATCAGGTTCTGGGGCTGATGTCCAATAGTGGGCTGCAGACCTACATCCAACGACACGGGTACTGCTGCAACAGGCATGAACTCTTGCATCAGGCTTCTGTGGGACCCACAAAGGTGGTGGACGTGTGCAGGCTGAAGAGACAGTGTGGGAGCAGAAAATGTGGTATGCCACCATCCGACATGGCAATGTGTTGGACAGAATTGTAGAGGGCATGGATACAATGGCCAAGAACATGACCCCACCAGCGGCCCGGGTAGAGCAACGGCTGAAAGTCATGCAGTCCTCAAGCCGCTCTCACAGACTGGGCATGGTGGTTAACATCAATGGCTGACAGGCTGATCTGAGGTGTCTGCAGGAGTCCCTGCATGCAGATGCTCGGCACATAGAGAGGCCATGAGGCATCTCGTAGTTCAAATCATCATGAGAGGGAGAGCCTGATTACTGTCTTGCATGATGAACTCGCAGTCACAAGGACACTGCTCCCCAAGGAGATGGATGCCTTGAGGCACACACTGTCCCAGCAACTTGATGCATCACGAATGCGTGTGCATACCGTCTCTGTTGCCATTCATGAGGAAGAATATTTAGACCTCAGTGCCATTGGTGTGCTGGTGCATGCATCTGTGTCACAGCTGGCCATGGCCAATGAAGAGCAGGCATTGACACTGCATGGATTGGATCCACCACCACATCCACCAGCAGGTCAACTGCAGGATGGGGGGACCAGCACACTCAGGCCTCCTCCTGAGCCACCGTTTCCATGATGTTCACGAGCCCATGGAAGGATTAGGATTTTTTCTTTTTAATTATTCTGTCTTTTTTATACGCATGTGGATATTGACATGCACCCTACCCCTCACCCCTCCAGTGTGGACTTTTATCCCCCAGGCAGGATGGACCTTTTCTTTTTTTTCTTGACCATTGTGGTCTGAATTTATTATTTTACCCCTGAATAGGAATGGACAATTTTTTTACATTTTTTTTAATACTCCTGTCCTGTATGGAAGCATGTGTTTTTTTTTTCACCCAATCCAACATGGACTTGTTTTTGTTTGTTATTTCCTTGAGAGATGTGCTGTTGTCCTCTCAAAGGAATGTTGAGTGCAGTAGTGGACATGCAGCCATATACTGTGGTGTCAACTGACATGGTTGCCTTGAGGATGACAGGATGGCATGCGCAGGTAACAATGGGTTTATTGAATTTTAACACATATGTGCTGTATGCATTCTTAGCGACTATGGCTGGTGAAATACAATGTCCCATGCTGTTGCAGGGATCTTGATTCATTCAGTGACTGCACTCCATGGGAGATCCACCCTGCAACCGTTCACATCCCTAGTACTCATGCCCTCTGCCAGGGGTATGGGTACAAGGAATATCCTTTAATAAAATGTCATTTTGTACTTTGCACCAATTTTAGTAAGAGATTTTAGAAATATTAATGTAATAGTGATTTTATCAGGACAGTTAAATGTGTAAATAGGTTGTAAGCTCCCTTTTTATATGGTACACTGCTATTTTGTTGTATTGTGAAAAGGCAACAATGTAACTAAATGCACTTTATATAAACAAAAAAAAATTAAAATAGCCACGGCTACAAGACTTTGTAAACAGTTATTATAACATTTAAAAACATGGTATACATTAATAATACATATAAGTGTACATATTTGAAAATGGTAAATACATATGCAAACAACGTTTGTTAAAAACAGATTTATTTGGGGGTTTGCGGTTGTGGGTTTTCTTTCTCTTTTAGTTGGAATACATGATATATCTTCTTCATTAGCCCAATTATCTGGATTTTTACTGTTCATGATTGCCGTAAAGTTTCAATGTCCTTTTTCATTGATTGTTCAACATTTTCAATATGAATTCTGTTAATGAATCCATTATTAGTTTTTGGGTATTGTTTGTGGTGCTTCTTGCTTGGGTCTTCTTCATACTTGAATGACTTCTTCATCTGTTTGAAAATATTTGAAATATTTGTAAACAGTTGAAGATGTAATACACTTTAAACATATTTGTGTTGGTTGTATTCAAATATGATAGTAGGTAGAGAATGTTTATCTGTTTGGTGACTGATATTTGTTCCTTATCATGTCATTTCTAGTCTCATTATAAATAGATATAAAAAATTGACTTAAAAAATCCTGAATGTGGTGTATTTTGTTCTGGTTAGTTTTCTTCAAAAACTTCTTTTTTTAAATGTCTTCCTCTGTAGGATAATTGTCCTCAAGTAATTGCATGTAGTTTTCCATTTTAGTGTGGTAGAAAGAAATACTGCTTGCCAATTCATATATTCGAATTAGCACTGGAGGAAGAATAAATGAAGAGAAAAGGTGGAATGTGTGTATGTACTTTCTGATTGGTTGTTGATTGTCTGTATGGTGAGTGGCAGCTAATAAGATGTGAAGTACCACAGATGTGGTTGAATTATTGAAACTATCCGAGAATTAATTTATTGAGTGATATTTATATATGCCAATAAAACTGTAGATTATATTGTACTATTGTATTAAGAGTTTTTCTGCATAGTACATTTTTATTGCTTGAGATTGAGATGTAGTTGTAGGAGATTGTGGTATTTTTGGGGTATATTTATTGTTTGATTGGATATTTCAAACATGCAGTCCATTTTAGAAGGAGAGGATTTTTATTGTTTAGAAGAAATTAAATGAAATATTATTTTATTTATATCACGCTCACATGTTTCAGAGCATGACCAGGCAAAAAGGGAGGGGAACAAGGGAAAAAAAACAGAAAAACAGCGATCTTACTAGGCCCAGTGACATTTAAGAAAGCACAAGTGCATGAAAATGGGGGAAAAGTGTATGGAAAGGGGGGGAGTGGAAAGTGTGAGGAAGACGAGAGAAAACATAAATAAATATTAATTAGAATAAATAATAAACAAGGGTGATAAACCATGGCAGTGCAGCCAGCAAGGGGCAGGTGAAAGTTAGTCAGAAAGGTATATCTGATAAGTGCAGAAGAAAAGTGGGAGGGGACTGTATGTATACAGATACAGAACCCTAGTGCAGATGGTGGCCTAGAGGCAGTGCAGGAGGGTGGCAGGGTGAGCAGGCACCTGGGCCCAAAAGAACAGAGGGTGGCCAGGTGCACGATGCCAAGAAAAGAAACAGATCAACAGGGAAGAAGGGGTCAAAGGCAGAGGCAAAGAGGAAGGTCTTGAGAAGTTTCCGGAACCGAAGATGTTTTTCCTCAAGTTTCAAGGTGGCCGTGAGGCTGTTCCAAAGGGAGGCACCAGCCGAAGACAGAGATCTACCCGCAGCTAGTTTTTTCCAAAATGACTAACATTGAGGGAGTTAAAAGTAGAAGAGCAAAGGGCTTGAGAGGGGAGGTATTTACGGAGGGATAGTTGAAGGTATTTTGGACCCACAACCCAGAAAGCCTTGTGGACAATGCGGAGGGTTTTAAATTTAATTCTAGCATCCACTGGCAGCCAATGAAGGGATTTCAAGGCTGGAGAGATACGATCCCAGGGCTTTAGGCCAAGGACAAGTCTCGCAGTCCTGTTCTGGATTAGTTGTAGAAGGCCGAGAGTGGAGGGTTACAGTAAGCCAGTCTGAAAAGAACCAGAGCTTGGAAGAAAATGAGCTTTTGAGGGAAGGGGAGGAAAGGCAGAGTACCTCTAAGGAGGTGTTCCAAGATTATTTTTTTGTAGTAGAGGTGAGGAGTATTTCTCTGATTGATAATATATTGCTTGGTTATATATTGGTAAAATAACACAAAGTCTCTTTTAAGAGCCACCCAGAGAATGTTTTAAGTATATTGGAAAAGGAAAATACCTTTGCTGTCTTTTTTTTTTTTAAATAGCTGTGGTTACAACAGCAGACAATAAAAATGTTGTGCCCTGTCAGGCCGATTATAGCCATGGGTAGCAGTAAGCTAATGAGACGTCATGTATTTTTGGCTGCTGTAGCCGCATTTATGACTATTGCATTAGCCTCGGTATAGCGATTACAATTTCTCTGTATTGATCATGTTCTTGCATTGAATTTCACATTGCACAATTCACACGTGTTTCTGATTCTCTGCCCTCATGTGTACCTTCATGTTGTTTCAATTGATACACCTTGTCAATATGTCTTTTTTAATCTGTAACAATGTTATGGGTAGCGAATCCACGTCTATGAATGCTTCAATCGTATGTCGTACTTTGTGGCAGGCTTTGGGAGCTGTGGGTATGAACCCATTGGGTTGTACCCACGGTTATATATGTCTGTATTCTGGTGCAGTGTGGTCATATTACATTATGGATGCTTCAGTACAGATTTGTACATGTGTTTCTGTTTGGATGTTTTTACCACAAGGCTAATGTGAGTTCATTTTGAAACCTTTATAATATGTGTGTTTTAGCACATTTGACAAATGTACGTGTAACCACATCCATAGGTGGGATTTCCCATGACCAATATGGTGGCTGTGCGTGAACTTTGTAGTTGGACCTTAAGCTGTTTTTCTGTGACCCTATATTGTTGATTTTGTACTGTCTTCAAATTGTAGAAGTGTTTGAATATGGCTTTAAAATTGAGAAGTTTTATGAGGAAGTGCACCAATGATAATGTTCGAAGAAAGATCAAGATGCTGCAAAGAATAGAGGACTGCGGAGTTCATGATAAAACTAGAGTTCTGGGTCACTCTCTCGCTTTCCTTGATAAAAGTGAATGCACGAGTCAGTTTCATCATCTTAAGCTTCAGCTTAAAGTCCAACTACAAAGCACACACACAGCCACCATATAGGTCATGGGCAGAGTTATACTGCTTGGTTCACACTGGGGTTTCTTAAGCACATCATACTAAAATGAGGTACCTTCTAGATAACCTGTATGAGTGCAAAACAGCAAGTATTTCTCTTGCAGATTTAAATCAAACACTTTTGACAGGAACTGTAGAACGTTTATTTTCTACAGTGGAAATGATAAATATCATGAGTTTAAAAGAGTATATGTAGGTGGATGAAACACTTACAGGAAGTGGAAATGCTTTCAAAGGACACGATTTTTCAACAGTATAAAAGAAGTATTGCTATGTTTCACTTGTCTTCTACGGAAAGACCTGACATTGTTTGCATACCTTGTTGACACACATTTTATAAGTCTCAAGTGCAACTAGTGTATATTGAGGAGAAAATTAAACACACTGCAGAAGATGTGTGGAAATAACTTTATCTGTATTTGTTTGTGGAAGAACAATTTAACACAAGAGAGGCACTTTATGTGTAGACACTGTGTTGGGTTTTATAATCAAAGAGGTAATCCTCCAAGAAGTGTTTTGAATGTCATGATAGTGCCTGATATCCCTTCTGTGCTTCAACAATTTAACATGTTTGAAGTGATTGCATTGCAAACTGTTAATCCTTTATAAGGTATTGTTAGATTGCAAACAAAGATGTCCAATCTGCCTAAGAAATCATTAGTGCAAGGTGTGAGAGGCAAGGTTGGAATTTGGAAGAACATGTGAACACTTTAGTAGTGAAGCGTGACATTGCAGATTCTTTGTTTGTTTTAGTAAATGGTGTTGCCACTAAAGATAAGAGCATTTGACAATAGCTTATAGATATTGGAAAAGTGAAAAATGCATTGGCGTTTCTATTGGAGCTCAATGATTTATACAAAGGCAGTCTGACTATACCAGACTTGTCTATGCTTGATGTTGAGTCAACAAACAAAAGCAGTGAAGGTCAGTTTCAGAGTCTATCTGTTGCCGAAGGGAATGGTTGGTATGAACATTACACTATTCATCCTCTTCACTCATGTGAAGTCATGGGCGAAAGTTTACAATTGTATCAAATGACAGCAACGAAAGGTGCACCAATTGGTATCTGTGAAAAGACATTTGAAGCCTGTTGTTTCCCAACAATTTTTCCAACTGGTACAGTGGGGAGATTGGATGATGACAAGGTGTGAATCTCTGCTTCAGAATATCGTACAAGAATGTATTCAGAAGAATCACGATTCTGCACCATTGTTGAATTTTTTTAAACTTACTGTATGAAAGTGAATTTTTGACATTATGCTATGCTTTTTCTAATATACTTCATTCTGGAACTAGATTTCAAAATCTTTCTGCATGTCCGATGCTGCAACAGGTGAAAGAAAATAATAAAGGTTTAGAGGGGAAACATATGAATATTCTTGTTACAATGAGAGGAACCAAACAATATTTGTATAGAAGACACTCTGAGGTTAGATGCATGATCAGAAACTTGGGATCTCCGAATGGGTTTGTGACTTTGAGTTGAGCTGAGCATCGATGGGGTGATCTTAATCCACAGAAAGAAAATATAGAACACATGAAACCAGGAGAATTGAGTTCTATGGATCCTGTAAGTGAATCACTGTTTTTTTCTTCACAACATTTTAGCCATGTTACACTTTATATGTAATAAAGAAAATGGTCCATCAGGTATTGTGGAACTTTTCTTTTGTAGGAAAGAGTACCAGGCACATGGGGCTCCACATATATATATATATATATATATATATATATATATATATATATATATATATATATATATATATATATATATATATATGCTGTGGTGGATTAAAGATGGTCCTCAGTTTAGAAAGGAAAGAGATAGCTGTGTGATGGAGTTCATGGGAAAATATGTTACATGTTCCATTCCTACTCAGCATGTGAATGCTGATCTACGGAACAAGGTGGACAGATTTCAAAAACACTCATGTGGAAAGTACTGTCAGAGAAAATACAGAAGTAAACACAAGTACTACACTCAGTGCAGATTTGGCTTTCCTAAGACTGTGACACCAGTTGGACGAGTGAATAGATTAATGTCATCTGTTTGACACCATGTTACGGGTAAGGCACCAAGAAATACATATTATTTAAAAAGAAGTAAGGAATGCCAATTCATTAATGATTACAATCATGTAATTGCTCAGCTATGGAATACAAATACTGGTGTACAGTTTATTGGTGATGATTCCACAGCTGTTTCTTGATATGTTACAGCATACATGACAAAAGCTGAAAAGACCAATGCAGCTAAAGTATGGGCAGATTTATCAGCATATTAAAGTCTTAGGGGGTCATTATGAGTCGGGTGCTAGGGGATACCGGGCACCGGTAAGAAGACCGGTGCCAGTAATCGACTACCGCCCAATTCCAAGGTCCCCTAACGGGAACCGCAAGGGATGTGTGGTCGGACCACACGTCCCTTATTGGTCCCGTTAGGGGACCAGGCCGCTAATTACGGTCCTGCCATTAGCAGGCCCGTAAATAGTGCCTTCCCCATTCCCATTGAGCCCTATGGCAGCTCAAATGGGAATGGGGAATGGTTGGTGCAATGGGGATTTACCGGTCCTGCCAGGGTCGGATTAGACCGGTAAGTCCCCATTGTACCACACCAGACTTGGTCCCGTTATTGGAGGCAGTCATGGCGCAAATAGCGCCATGACTATCTCCAATCTCGTAATGACCCCCCTAGTCAGAAACGTCTAAGCTTTGGTTTGAAGATGCTTTCACATAGAGAGTGTGTTAGCTACGAAGCCGCAGATCGGCTAACTAGTTTGCCTCTATATGGCCGTAGCAATAATGTAGTTCAGTTAAGTCTTGGACCAGCTAGTACTAGAAATCGGGAATTGAAGCCTTTGAGTGAAATTGAGAAGTTAGCTGAAGCAGTACCTGACAGTACAGACACATAGTATCCCAATTGATCTGAAATGTTGGAGGATCTGTGTTTATATGAAGTAACAGAACGCTACTCATACCGAAATGTTGAAGCAAACAGTGACAGAGGACAGTTTAAAGTACATGGATGTAGTGGTTGTCTAGTCAGACATGAGAAAGCAAGTCTCATTAACCACACAAAACTGTCTTGCAAAACTGCAGAGAAAAAGGAATTATTTTATTTTTGTCTTTTGCAGATGGCATCACATGGTGTGCACAGAGTGATTTGCTTTGAAGTTTTGAAACTTTCGAAAACTCATTTTTGACAAAATAAAATGCTTAATTAAAAATCCAAAATATGAGCAGTACTGTGTGTTACTGGAGAAAGAACTGCGTCAAGAATAACTTTTGGCAGCTGAATTGACAAAAGAGACTCCTCAGGGAAGTCAAAATTCTGCAGTAGGAAGTCAAAATGTGCTTGGTGACCGAACTGATGTTGAGCTTGCCAGGGAAGAAGTAGAAAGTGCAATGCAACAAAGTATAGATACAGATGTGAATTGTGATGAAATTGTTAGTAAACTTAATGTAAAGCAAAAAGAAGTATTTTATAAAATTAAATACAAACCTGTATTGTTGTATGTTAGTGGAGAAGCAGGAATGGGTAAATCTTTATTAATTTATGCAGGAGCTATGTTCCAAAATGAAACAGATTCCAACCTGCCATGCATTGTAACTGCTCCAACAGGTTTGTGTCGATTTTCCCGTATCAAAAGGTTTGCATGAACCTTTTGTTCTAAAAATGCTACCACCAAAGGTTCGAACACCAAAAGTGCGAACCTTTGGTGGTAGCATTATAAAAAAAACAGGGGCTTTGGGGTTGTCCCCCGCATCACCCCACACACTATACTTCATGGTATAGTAAGCGGGGGCTGCGGGTGACACCCCAGCAGCCTTACGTTTCCCAAAAAAAAAAAGAGCAGAAAAGGATCCTGCCGCTCTGGTTCCCGATCACGGAAGTGAAAGGGAACTGGTGCTGCAGGAAACCAGCATGAAGACAGGATAAGTGTGGTTTGTTTATGTTGGGGGTATGCTGAGGGTGTGGGTGGGGGAGTGTTATGGGTGTGTTGTGTGTGTGGGTGTGAGTTTGTATGTGTGCTCGCATTACAAAGGTGCAAACTTTTGGTAGTTTGCACCTTTATCATGCAAACGATTTGCCTGCAGTAAATTCAGCCGCGGGCAAATCACTCAGATTCGCTCCAACAGGTTTAGCTGCATTTAGTGTAGGAGATGTTACTTTATATCGACTGTTGATAATACCAGTGGACCATGACAACAAACAAGAGTATTGAAAACTTGTATCAACTGGAGCACAAGAATTAGGAAAAGTGCTTAGAAAATTAAATACCTTGATTGTAGATGAATTAAGTATGGTGTCTAACTTGGTGCTAACTTTCATTCACTTACAAATGCAAGAGGTTTTGAAGACTGACTACAGCATTTTGTTTGGAGGTAAATATGTTCTTGTTTTTGTAGACTTGTTACAATGAACTCCTGTGAAAGGTCAAACAGTTTTCAGAATGCTGAAATCTAAGGATAGTCAAAAAAGTATAGGAATTATTGGTCATTTTAACCTTTGGACTTTTTTCCAATTCCAGGACCATACGATTAATATGAGTCAATCTGCAGACTTAGTGTATGCAGAAATGCTTATTACGATTTGTATAGGTGTTCTTTAGGACAATGTGAAAACAGTTCTAAAGGGAAGACTGATTTCTAACATGTTTCATGCAGATTGCAGTCCGTCTGATGTCATGTTGACTCTTATGGAAATAAATATTTGTTGTGTTGCTTTGATGTGCACACTTGCATAGTGTCACAAGTTTAACTCTACAATGCTACTGTCAGAGAAGCAAAATATTGTGGAGATAAAATCAAGAGTTGGAAACAAGAAAAGTTTGAATAGTTCAACTAGAGAATTCAATTTCCATAACAGCAGGTCTGGACGGAGTTTTAAAACTGTGCATCAATGCTCGAGTAATGTTGAATGTAGGAATTGGTCTAGTGAATGGAGCCATGAGAAGAGTGATTACATTTCACACTTTTCCTAACAGTAGAAATATTGAACATGTTGAAGTAAAGTTTGATTGTGTACAAGGAACCCATTTGATTTCTCTGACCTCTGCATGTTACATGCTTTTTAAGGATACCTTTGTGAAAAGAGCACAGTTTCTATTGTGCTCCGCATATGCAATAGCTATTCATAAATCACAAATGTTAACTTTAGAAGCAGCACTTATTGACATTGGTCATACAATGTTTAAAGAAGGAATGCCATATGTAGCGTTGTCACATGTAAAAATATAGGTTTATTTTTTAATAAACTTTGATGAAAGAAAAGTGACAGCTGGCATGTCTTCAGATGAAGAATACAATAGGTTGCCTGTACTGTATGCTCCTCACCTGAACCTTATACCTGTCCCTAAAAAGCACTCAACCAGGAAACATAAGGTGCTAGTGATAGCACATTCAAATGACATCAGCCCTTGTAACACAAAAAAACCAACATAATTTAATTGAGTCAGAGACAGGTCCTGGTTGGAGGAGGGCGGGTCTTAGCCACACCACAGGGTGAAATGGGTGAACCGGCACTGCAACATACTCTCATTGCAGATTTAGTAATGAAACAGGAGTTGAATGCTATTTTAATGTAACTTTGTGTATGCTGTTTCAAATGACACGATTGATGCAAGAAATTTCTTCAACACCAGAGAAGCAGCAATGTGTGGAATTTTAATTTCTTAAAATTTCTGTAGATGAAAAACCACACTGTTTACTTTCGGCTATGTCAATCTGAAATGTAGTAGCTGTTGCAATTGGAAATCAACAATTTTCTCAAAATACACAGGAAGATAGTCAAGAATGTTTAATGACTGTCTTTGATTTATTAGTGAAGCAAACTGTTATTGTAAATAGGTAGGGTCCAAGGGCGGCAGGTGTTGTCATCCCATGTCCTGCTTCCAGAGGAGCTGCAGGCCATCCTGTTTGATCATGCCCCCCCAACAACCATATACTGTGGAAGATCCAAGGCAGGGACGAAGCACGCTGGGGTCCAAGGGCCGTGGGTCTTGACATCCTGCGTCCTGCTCCTGAAACAGCTACAGGCCATCCTGTTTGACCATTCTCCCCACATCCATATACTGCAGAGGATGCCCTGCCAGAACTAAAGCCCGCTGGGGTCCAAGAGCGGCAGGTGTTGACGTCCCGCGGGGTGTTTGTGTGCCACTGGTGCACCCTTCTGTTGCCTTCCTGCCGGCCAAAGCCTATGGAGTCCACTCCTTACCCCCTGATACTGGACGGGCCAATGACTGAGTAATCAGGGCCACAATTAAGATAATTGTCTTTCTTGGAGCTTCTATCGTATGCTCTGTGGACTGTTGACTTGTTTCCTTTCCTGTTGCCATCACCAACCAAATTTTGCCTGCCTGCCTGTTAAATTCATTCAAGTCTGGGAACTGCCTGACTGCTTCGAGAAGCATCACTTTACTACCTGACGGCTTACCATGCATGCATGCCAGCATATACTGGCCAAGATAGGGGGCGCAGCAACCATCTTCACCCGCACTTATAATCTTTTAAGGGCCTGAGCTTGGCCCTGGACTTGAATTAGGTGCCAAGAGGAAACTCTTCACACTGAAAAGGAGGAAATAAATGAATACAACAGATGCCCTGGCCCTCATGGGAATCCCCAACAATGCTGAACCCCCAACTGCCTTTGTGATGCCCACATGCTGATCAATGAAATCCAGATGTTCTTGGGTGACCCAGGGGAGTGTGGTCACATTTCATCAGCCTTGTCAATGGATGTTTCCGCACTGGAACACCAACTGTGTCTTACATCTGCTCAGTCAGGAGTTAACAACTCGACCCCGCTGATGAGGAGGAGGGAGAGGGGGGTATCCTGGTGATTATCATATTGTGAAACCTTTTGGGATTCAACTGACACCTAAAGAGGGACTTCCTTTCCACACTGACCCTGAAGGCATGACTTCACCCCCTGCATGCGATATCATCCAATGTGGGCAGACTGATATCCCTGAGGTCCCCTGAGTGCTTCTTGATGCTCAGTGTAGGTCCTGGTTGGAGGAGGGCGGGTCTTAGCCACACTACAGGGTGAAATGGGTGAGCCGGCACTGCAAGTCTCTGGTCCAATGTGAATAGGGAAGGATGCTGACATGGGGGGTCAGCACTGGATCGAGGGCCCATAAACACCCCTCCACATACCAATAAGGTTGGCCTAGTTGCTATCCCAGTGGTTACACCACCTTCACAGTGGAAAGAGGAGACAGGGGAGGGACAAGATGTGTTGCTGCAATTGCAGCTTAGTCCTGGTTGAACTTTCAATAGTAAAGAAACTGCTCCTGTCCATAACAACAGCTAACAGCAATGGGGCAATGAATGTGGTAATTTTGACCATCCTGAGAGAAGACACGCATGCTATAAGTAACAGGATCAACCAGGAGTCTCAAACGCACCCCAATTGTTCCACTGAGGTACTCTGTCTAACTCTGCCCAAACCCAACCAAGTCATCAATGATATGATATGATATGGCATTTGTAATGCGCCTATACACAGGTGTTTCAAGGCGCGACAAGGCAAGGGAGGGGGACAGAGGGAAAACAGGCACCGATCCTACTAGGCCAGGTGTCATTCAGATTGTGCAAGTGCATGAGAAAGGGGAGGGGGGAAAGTGCGGCGGTAGGAAGGGGGTACAGTGCAGTACATAGGATAATAGAATAAATAACAGCAGGTAAAGTACGGCCAACACGTGGCAAGTGCAAGGGTAAATGTAGACATTGGGTGTCAAGTGCTGGTAGTGGGACTGTAGGCATACAGAAAAACAGTCCCCAAGTGAGGGGGTTGCCAGGAAGGCAGTGCAGGTGTGTGACAGGCTAGGGAGGGGACCTGGGCCCGAGATCAGAGGGTGGCCAGGTAACCAGTACAGTTTCAGTTTGAGCCATGAAGTCAGCAGGGGAGAGGAGGAGAAAAGGCAGAAGCAAAGAGAAAGGTTTTGAGGTGCTTCTGGAACCGGAGATGATTCTCCTCAAATTTTGTGAAGGCAGGGAGGCTGTTCCAGAGGGAGGCCCCAACCGAAGAAAGAGATCTACCACCAACTTGTTGCTTGGCGAAGCTGCTGACCCTGAGGGAGTTGGAGGCAGTTGAGCGAAGAGCTCGAGAAGGAAGATATTTAGGGAGAGAAAGTTGAAGGTATTGAGGCCCCAAGCCCCAGAAGGCCTTGTGGACAATGCAGAAAGTTTTTGAACGTAATTTTCACATCCACTGGGAGCCAGTGCAGAGATTTCAGTCCTGGAGAGATACAATCCCTGGGCTTGAGGCTAAGGACAAGTCTTGCAGTCCTTTTCTGGATGAGTTGCAGAGGGCGGAGAGTAGAAGCAGCAGATTTAGAAAGAGGCTGTTGGAATAGTCCAGCCTAGAGAGTACCAGAGCTCTGGAGACAGTGAGCTTCTGGGGGAAGGAGAGGAAAGGAAGAATACATTTGAGAAGGTGCAACTGGTAGTGTGACTTGTTAGAGACGTCAGAGATGTGGGGAGAGAAGGAGAGTGAGGAGTCGAAGATGACCACAAGGTTTTTTGCCTCCGGGTGGGAAGAGAAGGAGGGCCAATAGAGCCCGGCCAGAGAGTGACAGTAAAGGAGGGCGCGGGTGTTTCAATGAGGAGAATCTCAGTCTTACTGGCACTAAGGCGGAGATCATTGGCAGCACACCACTTCTGGATGGTAGACAAACAGTCAGAGATGAGGGAGGGAGGAGAGGTGGCTGAGGGCAGCCTGAAAATGAGCTGAGTTTTATGCGCATAGCCCTGGAAGTTGGGGCAGAGCGCTGAAATGCAGTGGGCAAGAAGTGCCAGGTATAGGTTGAACAGCCAGGGAGAGAGGTTAGACCCCTGTGGAACACCACAAGTAGATATAGAGATGGAGGAAAGGAAGGACCCAAGTTGAACCTGGGAGGGTCGATCAGAGAGGAAAGAAGTAAGCCATGCCAGGGCCTGACCGGTGATCCCCAGGTTATCGCAGGGACGGTTGAGCAGGATGGTATGGTTAACCGTATTAAAGGCAGAAGAGAGATCAAGTAAGATGAGGACACAGGGGGTGTTGGAATCAAGGTTGGAGAGCAGGTCTTCACTGATGTTCAGGAGAGCAGTTTCTGTGCTTCTGGCAGCTCTGAAGCTGAACTGGTGATCATGGAGAAAACCAACAGATTCAGTGTGGAGATTGAGCTGGGAGATGGCCAATTTTTCCAAGAGTTTGCCCAGAAAAGGGGTGATGGAGATTGGGCGATAGTTAGCCGGGCTAGACGGGTCGTCAGAGAGTTTCTTAAGAAGAGGGTGCACAGGAGTGTGCATCAGGGGGGAGGGGAAGACTCCAATGGCGAAGGAGTGGTTGCAGAAGTCAGCCAGGGCAGGAGCCAGAGAGTCAATGTGGTCTTTGATAGTTTTGGAGGAACAGGGATGAACCTGTTTTGACGAGACTTTCATAAATCTGACTTGTCTGGAAAACTTGTCTGGGGAGAAAAGAGGAAAAGCATGGAAGGAAGGATGAGAGAAGGACAAAGAGGGGCCAGAGGAAGAGCAGGGAGTAGCGGGAGGAAGGGTAGAGGAGGATAGAGAGGACAGGATGTCCTGAGTTTTTGAGATGAAATGAGTAGCCAGTGCCGTGCCGAGGACCTGGGAGTGGGCAGGAGAGGTAGAGACTGCAGCAGGATTGGCCAATTCCTTGCAGATTTTAAAGAGATCAGCCGCGTTGTTAGATGCCACAGAGATGTGGGCCTGGATGTGGGCTCTCTTCTTGGTGAGGACTGAGAGCCAGTTTTGACTTTGGAGCTGGCAGCAGGCTTGTTTGTCAGAGGATGTGCATGAAGCGCACCATTCCTCTCAGCCACCCTGCACTTGCGTTTGAGGGTGACGAGGTCAGAGTCGTACCAGTAGTTGCATTTAGCTTTGGGCTTCAAGCAGATCCTCATGACAGGGGGCAGAGCATTGAGAGTATTAGATATAGCATAATGGAGCATGGAAAGGGCTGTGTCAGGGTATGAGTCAGCTGAAGGGGCTAGGGGGGGAGAAAGAGGCACGGAAGCCTCAACTGACACGCGCTTCATGGGTCAGATGACCGAGAAGATGGGTGGCAGTGTTGAACTAGGCTTGGCCTGAGGGGTAGAGAGGGTGAGCTGGGAGGAAAGGAGAAAGTGATCACTCCAGGAGAGAAGAGCGGTGAAAGGGATGGAAAGGGGAAAGTCTGAGGAGATCAGAACATCCACAGTGTGCCCTGCAGAGTGAGTCAAGTCGGAGGGGAGAATAGAGAGTGAGAGAGAGTGGCTTAGGTCGCGAAAGAGTCCAGATGGGGGACAGGAAGCATCCAAGTGGATCTTGAAGTCTCCAAGGAGGAGGAGTTGAGTTGTCAAGACTAGGAGGGAGGAGGAGAGGTCAGCCCACTGAGAGAGGACGGAGGAGATCTGACCAGGTGGCCGATAGCTAGTAGCCACAGTAAGGGAGTGGCTAGGAGAGATAGAGAGCCTGCAGGCGAGGCATTCAAAAGAGGAGTAGGCCTGTGTAGGAATGACAGAGGCAGGAATCCACTCGGGAGGTCAGGGCTATGCCCCCTCCAGAGCAGTTGGACCTGGGCGCGGAGATGATCAAGTAGCAGTCAGGGAGGAGCGTGTCAAAGCATGTGACAGAGCTGGCCATGAACCATGTCTCGTTGAGACCGAGGACATTGAGGTCAAGTTCCTCCAGAAGGCGACAGATGTCAGAGGAGTGTTTGACAGATGAGCGAGAGTTTAGAGTGGCACTATGGAGAAGGTTGGTGTCCTTGAAGGACTTCCGGGGAGGGGTACAAATCAGAGGTACGCCCTGCAGAGGTGTTGAAGGAGCCCGAAGGGGGGTAGAAAGGGAAGGGGAGGGCGAGGTAGCCAAGGACGAGGACGCAGGGGGAGGCAAGGAAGCTGTGGAGTTGGGATAGGGGACAGCAGGAGAAGAAAGGAAATTGATGAGGTGCGGGAAGCGGCTATCGAAGAGGAGAAGGTTGGCATGAGGGCCTTGGACCAGGACGGTGCCATTCACATAAACATTAATGAGGACCTTAGAGGAGTGGAAGGAGGCCAGAAGGGCATCCCAGCTGGTGCCACCATTAATGGGAGAAGAAGAGAAAGGAGAGAGCACAGAGACCATATGTAGGGTCCATAGGGCTGACGAGGGAACGACAAAGAGGATATCTGTGAAAGTTTGCCTGAGGAGGCACTGGTATAGGTGTCAGTGATAGGGAGACCTGGGTTGAAGACCAGGGTGTCCTTTTTAAACTTCTTCCTGCAAGTTATCGTGAGGAGGGGAGGATAGTCGATAGAGAAGCAGTTTGAAAAAATAGGAGAGACAGAGAGCACCATAGAGTAGAAGGGGGAAGGGAGAGGGAAGGGGAGAATGCTGGGGAGGGACACAGGGCAGGGTGAAAGCAGACGAGACGAGACAGCGAGAAGGTTGAACAATTGGACAAGACAATGACACTTAGAATTAAAGGACTATCACAGAGCAAAGTTTTGACAACAGGATAAGAAACACACCCAGGTTAGAGAGTCCTGAATAGAGGGAGAAAGGCCTAGGTTTCACAGTGCAATTTTAAATACTGAAGCAATGCAAATTTTAAAAACAGGAGAAAACACACATAAGTATGAGAGTCCAGAATAGAGAAAGAAAGGCCTAGGTTTCACAATGCAATTTTAAATACTGAAACAATGCACATTTTAAAACAGGAGAAACACACCTAAATTGGAGAGTCCTAAACAGAGGGAGGAAGGCCTAGGTTTCACAATACAATTTTAAATACTGAAACAATGCAAATTTTAAAATAGGAGAAAACACACCTAAGTATGAGAGTCTGCTAGGTGGACAGGGGTAAGCAGGGAAGCCAGCGGGACTAACCTGGATGATGCCTGGTGACTGGCGTCCCCTGCGGACACCTTCCGACACAACCAGGAGCCACTTATGAGGGACTCGCCCTTTGCCAATGGGCCTAGAGTCAGGCCCACCCATGTGAGAACCAAAGGTGGCAAGGGTCTAACATGTTATCAATCTCCACCTGCATTTGCCACAACGGGGCCCATGAATCACAATGCCCTTTTTAGATGTGAGGCCCTGAACCTTTGTAATCCACCAGCTTAGTATAAAAGGCCCTCGCCAATCAGGTCAATCTACTTGCATGGAGTTTCCAAACCGCTCTCTAGAAGACCAGAACCCAGGGAAGCCCTCCAGAATAAAGGCCTTCACAAATTACGAACTACGGGGGTATGCCCTTTAGTCACCAGGTAGTATATTGTTGATTGTTCTAGATTCTCCAAAAAGGGGGAGACACCACACACTCAGTCAAACTGGAATGTTGTGACTTTGGAATGACAAGAGACATAGTGAGAGCGTATAGAACACGGCTTTACCCCGTTAACAGTGTCATTGAATTGTGCCTAGATCCAGGTGGCTCTGAGCCACAGGGGCCTGTCTTGTCGGGTGCAAATGCTAGCCCTTAGGTTGGAAACTTGGCCAAAATAGTTATTTTTTAGTACTAAGCGATAATGTGCTTTGATGTCTTGATTTACCCACATGGGTTGCACCCTGTCACTGTGATATATACAATGGCTGATCCCACTGATGGAAATGTTTTGTACTGAATATTTGTGATGTGTTTACTTTCATGGCTTTGCGTCAAATAAAGTTTTGTGGAATCATATGTGTCCAAAATGTAAGAAAGGTTATTATACTGCAGGTGTCTACGAAAGATTTGTGTATGTGCATATCCCTGATCAGAAAAGTGTAAATTGTTCTGATCTTGTAACTAAAGCATTCCATGACATTCAGGGGGTAATTCATGGAATACATGTGCGCCAAAATCAGTGGTGCAAGCATGCGCAAGCGTGAAAAAGCCAGCGCACGCATGCGATTCATGGAAGGACCTGCGCGTGTAATTTCCGCGATGTGCGCCAAATCCGCGCGTGGTGCACACCAGCGCACATGTCATTTCCGTAACCCGAATGCCGTGCGCCGATGCGCACAGCGAAAAGCACACAACGTCAGTGCACAAATCAAAAAGGGGGTGGAACAAGGCGCGGAACACGCGGAATGGGGAACAACGCGTGAAAATAAGGGCATAACAGGGGAAGTACTGCTGGGAAGTACACGGAACGCCCACACGCACGCGAACTACACGTATTCATGGAATCCAACAGGGAAAACCTGCGCACGTCAAAACACACGCACACTTACAATTACGTCCGCCGCACGAAAGCAGGTGGAAGCGCCCTTGCACTGTATAAAAGTGCGCGCAAACAACAAACAAGCATATACAGCTACAATGAATGTCCCGTTCCTCGCAGCAGTGATCATGGGACACCACAGGAGGAGGAGAATAGCCAGGTCCCACATTTTTTTGCCCAGGACCAGCCTTTTTGGGATGCCTGATGACCAGGTCTATGGTAGGTAGAGGTTTCCACCTCATATCATCCTAGAGCTGGTCAGCGAGTGGGAGGATGACCTCATATCGCCCACCCTATTCTCCCAAGCATTGAGCCCCTTGGAGAAGGTGCTCAATATACTGCAATTTTTGGCCACTGGGTTATTTCAGCGGACAACTACCATAGTGGGGGGAGGGGGAATCTCACAGGCCACGCAGTAACGCTGCCTACACCAGGTGTTGGCAATAATCACTGCGCGCCCCTCTGTCCGCAGGCACATATAATGCCGAGAACACCCGCCGAAAGGCAGGCCGTGGTCCTGGACTTCTACAGGGTGGCACACTTCCCCAAAGTGCTTGGTGCCATAGATTGCACCCATGTGGCCCTACATCCACCTAGGGCCACAGACCACATCTATCGAAACCGCAAGCATTGGCATTCCATCAATGTGCAGATGCTATGTGATGCCAAGGGGATCATCACCTCTGTATATGCAAACTTCCCTGGGTCCACCCATGATAGTTTCATATTCAGGACCAGACAGCAGGAGACTTTGAGTGAGACCGAGGGGGATTTATCCCGTGACCTCTTGTGTTGTCATCTTGAATTGAAAATCTAGATAAGGACGATAGCTAAAATCAGCCCTGATTTGAAAAAGACACTTCTGTGTCGAAACACGTGTTATCTACCAAGGGCAACCTATTAAACGTATATACTTTTCACTTAAAATATAATGTGGCAAAAGTTTCTAAAGTGTGGAGCTTTCTGTCTACCATTTTTTACCAAGGGGTCGGGGCCTTGATTCCCCCTTTTTTTGCCCTGCACGTAACTGCGACATAATTCCAATTTTTACTAGCAATCTGGCGCATGGGCGTACAAGTTGGTACTAAAAAAGCCCCAAAACTTTCTCACTTCATATTCAGAATGTCTGCCCTGAGCCGGGCCCTGGAAGCTGGGAAGCATGGCGACACATGGCTCCTAGGTGAGTACAAATGCCTGTGTACATGCATACATGTCAACACAGACAAATACAAAAGCCCCACTAATGACAACTATTATCATCTTACCAGGGGACAGTGCCTACCCTCTGAGCACCTACATGATGACGCCCATACGGAACCCCACCAGACCACCTCAGGTAAGATACATCGCAGCCCATATTGCAACTAGGGCCATAGTGGAGCGCACATTCGGAGTGCTCAAGTCACGCTTTCGCTTCCTTGACCGCTCTGGTGGCCAGCTACTATATGCACCCCCAGTAGTGTGCAAGATCATTGTGGCAGCATGTGTCCTGCACAATGTTGCAACATGGCATGGCGTACCGGTGGTCATGGTGGTGCCCCCACATCCCCAACCACACGCACGGCTGCTGCGCATGGGAGGGGAAAGGGCATGTGGCGAGGCAGCCCGTACCCAGCTTGTGGCCACATTTTTCACCAAAACTCCAACCCCTGTGGAGTGCACACAGGCCTGGCACATACCAAGTCACAATCGATGATGACAAAGGGACAGTTAACTGTCACTACCTTACCACCCTCAGAATGTGTCCACGGAAGTGCCACATTGCGTACATCCCTAGATACTTAAACACAACCAATCCCATGTGACCAAAGGGAACACATTCAAGGCATCCCCCCCTTGCTAAACAGGGCATGACAAGACTGGCATGCCACCCAAACCCTCCTAACACTCCTCGACCCTGACTGCCACACCATACCATGGCATGCAACGTGAAAACATCCAACCATATGCACCACACATGTCACAATAGTCATGAAGTGCCATGTGAGAAATGTAAGTAGTCACCAGACAATGATACCTCACATGGAATCCGAAGAAAGGATGGACCACAATCTCACACCCAGAAAATGGTGCCACAAATGCATGCCACCAGTCGTTTAAGCAACAAAAGTCTGAATACCTTTCGCCATGCACACTGGACAATAGCAAATGGCCATATCAAACACTGCGCACAGCACAGTGAGTGTGCATTGCATTTGTGAAAACACCTCTGCATCAGTTCAAAAAAGGCATACAACCAAATATCACCCTTCCATGCATGGCCACGAATAATGACTCGGAAGTAAATATGGATTGTCATGACACAGCATGCATGAGAAGGCAATCTGGGTGCAATGTATCTGGGGCGGTGTTGCCTAAGTGTATTTGTCCATATGGACATGTCTAGAATACATAATTGTGAAATGAAGTGAATGCCAGTGTCCCGTACACAGCACTTATAAAGATAGCACCAAGGACCCCCCCAAAGCTCACCAATCCCCTAACAGGTCAAAATAAATCACCACATTGCATCAGCCATTGACCAGCAGAACATATCATGTACAGAGTACACCACATCGGCAATGGCAGAAAGTGACCCATCACTGAATTATTGAAATTGATGAAATGAACAACACACAAACTTCATCAAAGTGCATCAATGAGGGTGTGAATAAGGGAGAAGAACAGTACATTCCTGCATATCCTTCAAACAGTCCACAGTGTGAGAATGAACTGGAAAAGCAAAGTACATATAATAAATGCCAGGTCCAATAAGGGAGAGCCTAGGGACGGATTGTAGGATGACATAACTAGCATCAACATTCCCATGCTTGATGGGAATAGTCGCAGTGCAGGAGTCACATAAGGAGGGGAGTGACGGAAGAGGATGGAAGCGGTGAGGAGAGTAACAAAACAAGTGACACACTATAGTAAGTCTACAAAGATTCAACATAGTGCTGGGGAGGAGGAGAAGAAAGAAAGAAGGGAAAGGGGGAAGAAATGACCTGTAATCAGTGGTGGAGGGACTAATAATCAAATAAGCTGTCAAAATAATACTTAAAATGGTAAAGGAGGGGTGTGGAAGGACTTAGGTAGAAGGGCAAATGTCTGCAAAGAACAAGTGCCTATGTATCACCATGGTCAGTGGCAATTGGGCTAGTGGTTGAAAATGACAGCCAGAGTACAAGGAGGAGGCCAAAGGGGGGTGGAGAGGGAGAGGGAGGAGAGAAGGGAGGAGGGGACAAAGCTCAAAATGACCAATGGGGGAGATGGTGAACAGAGGCGCCCCCAAGGGGTGGCTAAGGGGGGCCATGGCCACCCTTATAAAAATGTTGCCCCCCCCACCGGCCACCCTGTGAAATTTGAAAAAAAAAACTGTTTTTTCTTTTTTCTTCGCACTGAACTCTGCATTGAAAATAGCATGCCCAATAGTTCAGTGCGAACAAAAAAAGTATTTTATTTTTTTGCTTTTTCTTTTTTGCTGTGGTTTGCCGAAGCCCGCCGCCCACAGTGGACGGACATGGAAATAAATACAGCCTGAGCCTGGAGGCGCGCATTTCTGCTTTGGCAATTGGCTCGTGCTTCCCAGGCTGTATTTATTTCCAGGTTTCCAAAGTTCTGGTTGCATGTAGGTTGTTGTGCCGTCTGCGCAGCACATACTGTGTTGTTTCACACCATGACCAGGCTGGCAACCCGAAGCTGCATCTGGAAACTCACAGGGACTGTAACTAGCCAGGTGCTTTTCGATGCATAGACACATTGCTGTAATTCTCGAGGTCAAGCATAATGCAAACAGCCCTATTTTGGACAGCTGGAAGCTCGCCTTCTTGGAGATGTTTAGGAACATAGCAGAGCAGTATAAAACACAAGATAAAGGGACCGCCTGTAACTAGAATGTTCGATGCTGCCTACTTAACATCTGACATGGTGTACAGACAGACAGTAGGAGGATTTCACCAATCTCTGTACCTATGGTTGCAATGGCAGAAGCGTATCAAAAAGTAACCCTCCATGGCTAACCTGCTATACTGACTTGGGTGCGGTCACCAATGGAAGCAGAAAGAGAACTACTTAGCTGGCACCCTGATCTCTGTTCATAATAACAGTGCATCCAGGGCATTGCCGCCTCAATAATCCCCATCGCCCAGTCAAGGAGACTACTGTATGTATGCCACTGTGTCAAATGCTAATTATGTTGCGGATGACCTCTACCCCTAAAACATACTCATGTCCTATGCACATCCATAATGTAAGCTTCAGAACCATTACCTCTGAGTCAATAACTACAGCTGTGAAATGAAACATTGATATGAGCTTATAGTTTATGGGCCCTCAGGATGGATCTAAATTGTGTTTCTTTAATGATGGTAGGACTAGGCTTTCTTTCACAAGTTGTTGATAACTAAGCATTATTGCTCACAGCTAGACAGGCTATTATGAGCCCAGAAGCCATGCAGGTCCATGGCAGTAAAGCTATTAGCAACTGGCCGCAGTGCCAGGTGCTAAGCTGACGTGCCAGTTTGGGGGCAAAGTTAACATGCTGCCAATATTTTTGGATTGGTGGCACTGCAAAAGGAGATGGAGACCTGTGCTGCCCTGCGGCGCCGAGAGATTTATTTCCACCACACTTCACAGAGCTGAGGTAAGCAGAGTGTGTCTGTGTGGCACCCTGACCTTTTGTTACTTTATTGGATGATATATGTCCAACTGAGCCAGACTGCCGAGCCTTTTTTTCCCACAATAGAATCATAACTTAGTCAGTTGGGAATCTTTCCATTTATGGTTGTCAGCAGCCCTGTTTCTTGGCCCGGGCGCACAACAGACCAGATGGAAACTCAATGTCACTTGGCACCTTGATTAGGAAAGTGGAGTTCATTGTGTGTCACCATGCAGACAGTAGTCCATGGCAAATCAATGCAGTGATGTGTGCAGCAATAATTTGTGTGCTGCACAAGTCACCACCCTGACCCTGTTGGTTAATGGTGTCAATGTGGTGCTCCCTTATGCAACAGTACATATACCTGTTTTTGTCTGATGTGCCTAATGTCCATATAGGAGCACACCGGACTGTTTTGTGCATGTGACTCTGACGAGCATGCCATACTGTCCCCACACTTAAACAAGAAGCAAAAGAGCCCTTGTATGGTGTACCCCATTTCAGTGGCTGATGTTGCAGCCATTTTATACCCGCATCCAAAAACGTAAGCTGTCCAAATGAGCATGTATGGTTCAAGGTACAAACATTTTAATGTTAGGGTGAGTATTGTGAACCCTGATGTGAGCAACAAGACATCCTTCAGTTATGCATTTAGAGATTCACACATACAATCCTTTTATCACAGAGTTGTTTATCAAATGTAGAGATCTCTGATCACTGTTATAGTCCTGAAAGGCTCTGTGATTTAATGCAAAGTATACAGGAATCCTCATTTGTGCTATTTGTCCCCTTTCCCACTCTCAGAGAGGTATTTTGAAAGAGCACAATAAGAGTGTACCAGACTGTCCATCTTGGAGTTATAACCTTCTATCAGAAAATAATTCATATGGTTAGTCTAGTATTGTCCCTTGCGAAAAATACAAGTGAGGTGATACGAACAGAACACCTGCAACACAGGGCCAGGTCAGTGGGTCCTCAGACCC
Organism: Ambystoma mexicanum; assembly: GCF_040938575.1. NCBI lineage: Eukaryota > Metazoa > Chordata > Amphibia > Caudata > Ambystomatidae > Ambystoma > Ambystoma mexicanum. The sequence continues at coordinate 46,623,122 of NC_090924.1, read as the reverse complement.
CTATAGGCTGTTCACACCGCAGTGTGCCAGTACGGACAGTTTAAAACTGCATTCAGGCAAGGCCTTCCCTAAGAGCAGGTGACAGAAAAACCATTTACTTGGGCAGCAACAGCTGTGTTTTCACATTAGAATTCTTCTGTAAAGTACTTGAATTACAATGTAATGAGACCAGCTTCATTAATATAGCATTATTTATTCATATTGAGGAGGGGTTTTGTCGCACAGCAGAGGTGTAGTTTGGGAGTGACGTGTGCCAGTCAGTGGGGTGGGGGCGCATTCTGAGATTTCGCCTTGGGCACCAAGTTTGCTAGAAACTACCCTTGCTGTCAGGCGAGGTGTCTCTTGAATGTGTATATGAAACGTGGCTCCCGTGTAAATGACTAGGGTATTTTCTATAATTTTTGCAGCTAGGCTGTAGCAGTTCTGTTTTTTTTTCAAAATTACTTTTATTGATTGTTTTCAAAGCGTATGTAACTGCATCTCTCTTGAACAGTGCTCAAAAATTAATCTCGGCAAAAGTATCAGTTTGGGTAACATTTAAAATGTAACTTGATTTTAACTCCCACCTCCCTCCCTTATTCCCCCCTTGCCCCGCAATGGAGACGAGACAGGCCGTGAGTTTTGGTCCTTGGGTCAAGGGCAAGTTGTTCAATGAGTGTACTTGGGGCTCGGGCTATTCATTCATTCCTTTGTAGGCTTCGAGGAAGGGAGCCCATTCCCTTTCCCTGCTAGGGGATATATTGTGCATGCCCCCCGTAATGTTTTCCATTGCGTAGAGTTCTCTGGCTTTTCTGGCCCATGTTTTCTCTGTCGGAAGGTCCTTCTCTTTCCAGCCTATGGTGATACAGACCCTGGCGGCCAGCAGGAGGAAGTGAGTCATATGCAGAACTTTACCCTGCGCCCTTCTTGTTCCTCAAGTCTGAATAACACCAGCTTTGGGTCCCTGACCCTGGTAATCACTTCTATTTTCCTTATCCAGGCCAGAACTTCACTCCAATACGTTTGGGATTTGAGACAAGCCCACCACATATGCCAGTAATCGGCAGGGCTTCCACACTCCCTCCAGCACAAGGGGCTAGCATGACTGAACAGCTTTGAGAGTCTGAGGGGGTCGTACTGCCACCAGTGCCTTCAGACCATGCAGTTTATATTGCGTTGAGATAGATATTTGTTGCACCATTTCACACATCTTTGACCACAGTTGGTCTGATAGTGGGGGACCTAGATCTTTTTCCCATCTCTTTTTTAGATTCTCCAGGTTGTTTTCCTGTTCCACTATCATGGATCCGAATAGACGGGAGGTGAGGCCTTTACTCGAGTGGGTGTCGCTAAGTATCCGTTCAAAATTGGTGAGGTCTCTTTGAAGCTCATCTTTCCACTCACTCTGATTTCGTGAGCATACCTTTCAGTTGCAGGTATTTGAACACATCAAAGGATCTCATATGCATCCTGCCTCCAGGTCCTGGATTGACATGCATCCATCTCGCTTTAGGATTTGCCCCACTCTTTCTAAGCCCGCTTCATACGATTCCTGATACCGGTACTGTTCATGAATTCTGTCTCTGATGGGTGGAGCCCAGATTCAGCTCAATGGGGCTAGGCCAGGTTGTAAGACTTTCGATCTCTTTTCTGTTCCACCATAGTTTCAAAAGGGGTCCCATCAGAAAGTGCTGCAATATACTATTAGGGAAAGTCTTCTTAGGGGCCCATAGCCACTCACCCAGAGACACCGGTCTAAGTGGGTAGTTCTCGATGGCCAGCCACTGCTTAGCAGTTCTGTTTTTAATATTAAGGACCCGTACTTGAGAGACCTGATGGGGTAGAAAGTATCATACCTGTTACTCTTTTCTAACAGATTTGCAATTCTTAGTTTTTGACACATGGTGAAACTGTGACCAAAAAAAAGGCCATGGAACCTGAAAAAAAAGTGGACCACATTTGTCAATGACAGTTTGGGCCTTTTTTGCATCTATCTTAGATGCGTAATAGAGTACAGATGCTAGCGGTCAATGGTCGAAGTGTACCCAAAGAAGCCCCCACTGCCCCAAACATCATTACCACGCCCCCTCCTATGTGCAGTTATGTGTTTGTATTTGTATTTATTGATTTATAAAGCGCCTTACACCAAGGCGCTGTACAGTGGAACAACTTAATACATAAAAACAAACAATATAACGGTGGAAGCAAAATTACAATATGAATCATTCAACAAAACAGGGAAAGGAACAATTAACTAAAGGGGGCATGGGGGAGTGGGACTGGGTTGAGGGGGAGGGGTGATGATGAGTTGGAGGAGGGAAAGGGAAGGGAGAGAGAGGGGAGGTGGGAGAGGGGAGAGAGATAGTCAAGGGGAAAGAATAAGAAGGGAGGGTATGCAGAGGGGGGGAGGGGGTTTCAAGGAGGAGAATAGAGGAGGAGCGATTTAAGGAAAGTGCGGAATGAGGAGAAGGTCGAGGTGGAGCGGATTGCGAGAGGAAGGGAGTTCCAGTGCAGAGGCGCTAGGAGTTGGAAGGAGTGGAACTGGAGGAGGCACAGGGGGATGGAGGTACAGTGAGAAGGAAAAGGTCAGCGGATTGAAGGGAACGGGAGGGGGGGTAGAAAGAGAGAAGGGAGGAGAGATAAGGAGAGATTTGTGTGCCACCCCAAGATTTCCTATGGCCTCACCAGGCCACCCCTATAAAAACATTCTGGGGGCGCCACTGATGGTGAAAGAAAGCACTCATAGGGGGCAGAGGGAAACCTGCCGGTAAGGAGAGTAGGGGATGTGATGATGAAGGGGGGGAGACAGAGGGACACTGACAGGGGCAGGGCAGACCGGGCCGTCTTTAAGTGACTGAGAAGGCTTGTGGACAGGTCTAGACAGGGGCACCATTGTGGTCGTTTGATAGTGGTGGCAGGCTTAAGCATCCTGATTGGCCGGATTGTCACAAGGGCCAAGTGCAAACAGTGGGGGGGGATCAGGTCCAGAAAACTGATCATTAAAATGACAAACAACGTAATCATAACTCAGATGTCACATCCATACACCAGCCAGGGCTGGGAAATGGCCAGAGTGGTGCTAGCAAGGAATGGGTGGTTGAGGAAATACATGGTGACAGGGGTAACTCAGCGTGCAGCCTTCATGAGGCATATCAAAATCACTGTGGTAAAACTGTCCCAATTCCACATTCTCAGCACATGGACCCCTCCCACCATCGGTATGTAGTATACAGACAAAGGGTGCATGGTACCAGTTACAGCAGGAAGTGCATCAACATACACATTCAATACATAACAAACATCTCAATAAACATAATTAATTGTACAGTCAGCTTAATACTCACCAAAGTGAACTGCAGACATGCATAGGAGAAACCATCTGGAATACTCAATAGGGGTGTACACACAAGTAGAATTGCAGGCTGGCCACAGATATGATATGACGGAAGCCCAATGCCCATGTGTGATATGCTGTTACACCGAGCCATCTTTACGAGTCCATGGAAAAGTGAAGCAGGAGTAGCATATGTGTCAGGACCCCAAGCAAAACACATACACAAGACAAGCCTGAATGGGCCCAGCAGGAACATACAGTGGATGCCTTCCGATGCCACAAAGCACCACGCTTTCACATGTACGCACAATAGACAAAATAAGAAAATAAAAAAATAGAATTTGAAAGAAAATACAAATAAATTCAAATAATGTATTGAAAGAAATAAAATGAAAAGAGTAATGAATCAAACAAAACCAACATCAATCAACTAGAAGAAAACCTAAAAAAAATAACAAAAATAAAACTAAGTGAAATAATTGAAAAATAATTGCAAAACAACTGAACATTCAAATCAAATGAAAAATGTAAATGAAAAGATAACATACTTACCAAAATCCATACAATCTTGATGAAAAAATCAGAAATATATTCAGATTAAAAAGTGCTGGAAAAAATTTTAAAAAATTGCAGGAAAAAAAATAAAAATCAAAAATGGCCATATATGACCCAGGGGGTGGTGGGCACCCAGGAGGGGGGAGTTACAGGGTGCACCTCTACACCCACATGTGTAGATGTCGAGATAAAAAAAAACTCACTGGGCTCAGCGCCTGCACGGCCCAACCTATGTGGGAGATAGGTTGTTATCGTCACCATCTGGATCTGAATCAGAAGGTGGAGGTGGTGCAGTTGACTCAACATGCCTAGCCACGCCTTGCCCCTCAATGGCACAAAGTATGCGGGTCTGGTAAACCAGGTCCTGGCGGGCAATGAGACTGAGGTCAGCATGCATTACCTCACATGTCACACGTGCTTCCTCCTGCAGGGACTGATGTGTGAGACGGAGTTCTGCTTGCATGGTTTCACATGACAAATTGCGTGACTCCCGGCTTGCACGGAATTCAGCCGAGATGGTTCTTTCAAGCTGTGCAAACCTGTCTTCTGTCTGCCTACTCTGATCCATCGTGAGGTCAGCTAGAGTAGATCGGAGGGCTTGTTGTTCCACCCTCAATGCCTCATGGTGTGCCTCTGCTTGAGCATTAAGTGCTTCACGCAGCGCTGCCATTTCAGCCCAGCGCGTCCTGTCATATGCCATCATGCCCAGCCTGAGTGAGCAGCACGTGGACTGCGTAGCCCGCTGATGGAGCACCATTTGCCGAAGGGAGAATGGAATGGGCCACACTTTGCATACCTTGAGCAATCATCTCAACTGCTCCCCGCTGTTGCTGTGCTATGGCAATCATGGAACGCTCCCGCTCAGTTCACCCCAGTGCCACACGGCCATCGCGTTGCCGGACACCACACCTGTTGGGCCCAAGGAGACGTGGTCCTTGCTGGGTCGGAGCCTCCAGCAGCTGCAGGACTGCATCCCTCTGTCGACCTGATGTCCCAGGAACATGGCCAACTGGTGGCGAGTGTGACCATGCACCCGTAACCACCACAGGTGGACATTCCAACCCTGCCAGGCCCCCTACTGCAGGTGTTGCAGACAGAAGACCATCCGACACAGGATAACCTACTGGTGACGACACGTCATGATGCAGATCCGGCTCAACATAGTGGTCAGAGGATACATCAGAGCCTGACTCAGAATCAGCTCTGGACATGATGGCCTGGAGCACCTGTGGGTTTTCTTAGGCTGCCACCCCACGACCCCCACTGGTGCTTGGTTGGTCATGTGAACTGACCACTGTGTCTGGTATGACATCTTCATGCTCCGCCGCCAGTGCGTCATCACCTGCAACATAAGAAGAAACACAAGAACACGCACGTCAGTAGCACATACCACACACATACAGTTCACGACATTGACAGACAAATAATGAAACAGCCATGTGACAGGCAAATCAAACCCCAACATGCATCCAGTAGCATTGAAATGCAGGGCCATTCCAAAAGCAGTAAAGGATGTGTGCAAAATGTGAATGCAACACATGTATTGGATGTTGCACATCACCTGCATCACATACAACTTCTAGAGGGCATACATGCTAATCAAAAATGAGAGATGGTAACAAATAGTTGGCACCTAGCATAAGCATGTGTTACCACACAGATAGACAGAGCTATAAATGTAACCGAACACACCATGATACATGTAACATGCTAATTCATGTGTAGCACTCTACTACAATCAACTATGCACAGTACATGTGTCATAGGAGGCATCTACACTAGTGCATTTCAAAACTGTGATGGGAGGGACTTGGTGACATACATGTCAGGTCACCATCACACAGCACCATCATGATTGCACACGTACACAAGTGGATCAGAGCGCAAACAAGCAAAGGGAGGGGAACAAGGGAGAAAACGAAATCAAAACAACTATCAAACTAGGCACAGTAACATACAGAACACACTAGTGCATGGTGAAGGGATAAAGGGTTGAAGACCCAGGAAGGCGGAGAAGGGGAACATGCCAAACAGAACAGACCAAAGAAGGCAAATGAAGTGCAATGATAGAATGTCCATTCAAATAGTGGTAGTGCAGCCAGAAAGTGGCAAGTGCAAGATGATTTGGACAGGGCAAATCTGATGAGTGCAGACAAAGAGTGCTGGACTGTATGGGGACAAGCACTGGACCCATTGATATGGGAGGCCTGTAGGCAGTGCAGCAGGGAGGCAGGGTGAGCAGGTACTTGATCCGATGGACAGAGTGTGTGTAGGGGCACAATGACAACAGAGGAAACTGTTCAGCTGGGTAGAGGAGGGGCTGATGCAGGAGCAAGAAGGAAGGTGTTGAGGTGCTACCAGTGGCAGATATATCTCCCCTCAAGATTCAACGAGGCCCGTTGGCAGTTCAAAAGTGAACTTCCAGCTGTACACACAGACCTCCTCCTACCTCATTCATTATATTTCACGACTGAGCTTGAGGGAGTGTGGGGTAGAGAATGAAAGGACTCAAGGGGGGATGAATTGGTAGATGGATTGTGTAAGGTATCTCCTACCCTGACCCAAAGAAACATTGTGCACAATGCAGAGGGTCTGAAGTAACATCTTTGCATCCACTAGTAGCCAGTGAAGGGGTCACATAGCTGGAATGATGGGATCCCAGGGCTTGTGGCCAAGGACAAGTCTTGCAGTCCTGTACCGTATTAGTGGTGGAGGGTGGAGGACGGTTGATTATTGAATGAGACTGTCACAGTACCCCAAGCTTGAATGAACCAGAGCTTGACAGACTGTGAGCATCTAGGAGAATGTTAGGGAGGGCACAGTACCCTTGAGGTGGTGGAGCAATAAGTTAAACCATTCCAAGATACATCACAAATGTGTGTGTAAAAGGGATGTGTTGAGTCAAAGGTGACCCAGAGGTTCATGGCCTTGCAGGTGGAGGCAGGAGGGGGGCCAAGTGGGGCTTGCCAGAGATTGATTGCAAAGGATGGAAAAGGTGCATCAATGAGGAGGATGTCAGTCTTGCTGGCAATCAGACAGAGACCGTTGGTAGTACACCAAATACAAATGGAAATGAGGCTATCTAAAATACGGGAGGGACAAGAGGTGACCAAGGGAAGCCAGGAAATGAGTTGTTTGTCATTAGCATAGCACCAGAACTGGTATAAAAAAAATGATAATGCAGAAGTCAAGAGCTGCCAGGTTCTCTTTGTGAATTGAGGCCGAAAGTTCAGACCCCTGGTGAACAACACAGGTGGAGAGGGAGATTGAGGCTAGGTAAGAGGCAACTTGTAGCTGGTCGGATCACACATGCCAAACACACTTGTCATTGAGTTGCACACATCAGTACTCACTAGATGATGCATCATAGTCCATCCTCTCGCCCAATCCACAGGTCTGTTCCTCCAGGATGAACTCTGATGCGATCTCCTCATGCTGAGTGAGTTCTTCCTCCTCTGATGGTGGCCCACCACCAGTCACCAGAGACATGGAGTAATTGGAGGCACGCTTTTGCTTAGCACTGTGTTTGAGGTAATTCCAGCGCTTATAGCAGTCCTGAGCTGTGTGCACCTGCAATCCCATGGATGTCACATCATCCGTAACACGCTGCCAGTGGACCCAACGCTGGTGATGTGTTGTATGGCACTGTGGCCCCACAAGCATATCACGTTGGTGTTCCGACACGTAGCCCACAAGGAAGTCCAGTTCCTGATTGCAGAAAGGCTTCTTCCTTGACGTGCCAGAGGCTAGGCCGTGTCTGGGGTCCCAGCCTCTTGTGCAGGAGCACGCTTCCTCCTTTTGGATGGCGGTACTGACCCTGAGGGGGCAATGTGGCCCTGTTCAGTGGGGGCATGGTGCTGGTGGACTGGACCAATGCAGTGGGTGTTGGTATGAGGACAGAAGGTCTTGTTCGGGTCTGAGTCACTGCCGGGGTAGTGTTGCCTGCACCTGCACATGCAGTTACCACCACCCGGCTGCTTGGGGCAGCAGATATCAGCACTGCCCCAGATATGTGTGCCACAGTCACAGCCACAGTGGACGCACATGAGCCCACCTTCTAGACAAGATGGAAAACGTCCTGGGAGTCCTCCTCACACAACGAAACATGCTCTGCCTGACCCAGAGCCCAGGTGGAGGTGTCCACAGCTGCAACTGCAGCTACCACCACCGGTGGGCCTGTGACAGCAGAAGTAGATTGCTGTTGGGTGATATGGGCACCAGGTTGTGATGCAACAGCTGCATCACCAGGAAACACGGGGAGTGGTGGCATGTCTGCACCAGCACATGGCTGTGCATCCTGTCCCAAAGGGGCACCCCTGCCTGTTCCACCCCTGTAGCAAACCTGGCCACCCTGGACACCCTGTCCTCCCTGTTCTCTGCACCCACGTCCCGGACCATGTCCAGCCCTTGGAGGACGGCCAACTTTGCCACCCTTAGCCTTTGGTGGCCTCCCAACCATTGCACAGATGGAAAATGGGCTATGGGAGGTTCACTCAACAATTGTCCTGGGCAATTGGCTCGAAGTGGGCAGGGTACTTGATGGTATGGGTACCCAAGTGCACCTGCAAGGCTGTCTGTGACCCCTGGGGAGAAATGACGGGTCACACAACGCTTAGGCACCCCCTGAAAAAAAATGGAAAAAAAAAGAAAAATCTAAAGTTAAAATGAGATTATGCTCACCAAATTAGAAAGAAAAGAAAAAAAATGTGTGTACGCGACCCCGGTAGCCCACCTGCATGAATATTACCTCCAGCAGTACGGTGTGGCACCCAGGAACACAAAAAACACGTACGCATGGAACATGCGGGCTACAATGACCTCTAAACGGTACGCATGCACATGGGGTACCACAGTGGGAATAAAGCATATGCGAGTCACCGTCTGCCTTGTGTCGGGAATAAAAACACGTGCTTGTGCACATAGGCAACACCCCACCAAAAGAAGAGGTATGGGCTTCAGAGCTATGAAGAAATCGGTGTGATTCCAGCAGAGTAAACACACATGTCGGTCTCCACGGACAGTACGTACAGTGTTTTGCTGGCCCGCGCTCACCTTTAACCGGTGCAGAGAGCAACACCTGCGCATAACGTCACAGATGCGCTTACGCGCTAAGGGCCTTTCCTTGAATTACACGCATTAACACGCAGACGTGCTGTTTTTTCATGTGCTGAATCACTATGGACCCGTCACAGGGAAACACCCGTGTGCCTATGCGCTAAGGGCCTTTCCTCGAATTACACGCTGACGTGCAGTTTTTTCACATGCCAAATAACTATGTATCAAGCTGGCCACACAACAACACACAGAAGACCACGCTCCTGCCCAGGAGGCCATTTTCCTGCCCCCCAGAACCCCAAGCACACTCCCACCTGCCATCTGCTGCTGCCTGCCTGCCTGCTGCCCATGTGCCCTGCTGTTTGGTGCCTGCACATCAGCCATCTGCATGGGTTCTGTTGCTGTGACCACCCCTGCTGGAACAGAAGACTCCCAACTGGGATACCATCGCTCCACAGCCCAGCCCCAGGACCAAGTTGCCCACCCACACCTGCCTCGGGGGTTGCCATGTCGGACACAACATGATCTGGCACCAGTGGCAACCCGCCAGCAGAGAGGCAGAGGGCTACCAGCTTCAATGCCAATGAAGTTGGTATCCTGGTGAAGCAAGCCCTGGGGCAGTATGATGCCCTCTTTGGAGGTTTGCGCGCTGACAATGAAAGACGTAACAGGATCTGGATGGACATTGTGACTGCCATCAATGTGGAGGGGGTTGCAGTCAGCGAAATTCAACACGTCCGGAAGCGCTGGGAGGACTTCAGGTCCAGGACCCTCAACAAGGTCCGGCGCCTCTTGAAGGCAGCAGATGCTGAGGAGTGCCGAGTCCGCCTAACCAACAACCAGATGAGGGTCCTGGAATGTATACACCCAGCCCTCCAACTCCAGGTCCTTGAGAGGCAGACCCGTCTGGAGTCGAGCAGGGTGTCCAGTCATTATCTCGAAAACAAAATGTCGAATTACAATAATGTCGAAGCAATAATGTCGAAAACAAAAATGTCGAATTGTTTTTTTTTTTAATTTACATGTTTTTTTGGGGTTCCGGTGGTAAAAAAAAGGGGTAAAACATAAAAAAAAAATTAAAAAAGAGGGATTGGGGGGGAACCCCCCCATTTCGAATAAAAATAAACAAAAAAAAGAAATTCGACATTTTTGTTTTCGACTTTATTTTTTCGACATTATGACTTTCGACATATTTGTATTCGAGATTATGATTATAAACTGTCGAGCGGTAAGTGTACATGCGTACTGATTGGACGCAGTGCATTTTGTGGTGTGGCAGGAGTGTGCAGGTTGCACATATGTCTTTCTAGGGCCATGTATGGATGTGTATGTACACGGACAAGAGCCTGCCGCAAGTGAGTCCTTTCATGTGTGAGACACATCGATGGTTTATGTGTTGGTAAGCATGCTGGCCAAATGCAGGTGTGGGTGCACACATTTTTAAATTTCTGTGTATGTACTGTGACATAGCTGTGGTGTCACACATGGATGCTGCTTCCACTTGCATGTATCTGCACTATGTACATTTGTATTTGACAAGTGTGCAACTGTGATACACCATGGATGCATGTGACACTGACATGTGGGAGGCTGATTGCCAGATGTGAAATGAATGGCAATGTTGTCACTGCAACAGGTGGTGGAGATGTACAGATGCATGTATGTCTGGTGGCGTGTGTGCATGTGTTCTGCACTTTCCCTTGTTGCATGTGATGTCAGGCTCACCTTCGGCTGCTCATGGTGTTGTTTGTGTATGGATGGTGCTGCCTAACGCAACATTCCTGTTGATTTGCTCATGTGTGTGAGTTGAAATGACATGTGTGTTGGGGAGTGTGATGCCATGTCTGAAGTTTGACACTGCCACTCATGTGCAACTGTCATGTGTGTATCAGACCATTGTACAGTGCCCTGATGCCTGTGTTCTATCTCTCCCTGTCTGCAGCGTCAACTGATGAAGAGGGCGGAGACAGTGCTGTGGAGCAAAGCGGCAGGGATCGCACCGCCAGCTGGAGGCGCAAGGCCCGGCTCCCCTCCCATGTTGTCATCTCGTTGGGGAGTGAGGAGTCTGGTGCCGCGTCCGTGGCCGCAGCAGCAGAGGGTAGGTCCAAGAGGAGGAGGTCAGAGGTGGACTCCTCGGCAGCAGAAAGGGCAGCTGAGAGCCCACAGGGTCTGATGGAGGAAGATGGCACGGAGTCAAACAGGTTGGTGGGGGGTTTGGTTGAGGAGGAGGCCGTGGAAGGGCCTCACACGGGGTCTGGAGGGGGATTCCACTGGTGCTAGTTGTGTAGTCCAGGGGCAGGGACAGGAGGCAGCACAGGCCACCGCAGAGGTGCCTGTGTGTAATCCTATCCCCGATCCTGTGACTGCATCATCCGGCACGAGCAGGGATGCCTACGTCCAGACCCATTTTCAGGGAGGGGATGAACGCACAACAACTCGCCTTCCTCTCCCTGCGGACGTAGCAATCCGGAACCGTGTTGAGCCTGTCATGGCTGGGATGGCGTTGCGTCAATGGGGCATGCGATATGACTTGCAGTGTTTTCGTGAAGACACTGCACGTCATCTCAGATGCCTCTTTGACCACGTCGACCTACTAGGACGGGTCACCAGTGCTGGATTCCTCTGTGTGCTGGACCTTCTTCCGACCCCCTCCTCACCTGAACCCCTATACGCCAGTCGTCCTCCATGCCATCTTCCAGCCAAGTATCACCTGGGTACCCTGTGGAGCTGCCTCTGACCCAGCGGCCAGGCTAGTGTAGGACACTTCCCCGCCACAGTTGGTAGTCGGAGGTCCAGCAGGAGTGGCCACCCCAACAACTGCACCCCAGCAGGAGGAGGCCGTGCAGGCATCAAGAGGCAGGACACGGCAGCAGCAGGCTCAAGGTAGGAGCGATGATGGCTCGGGCCATCAACATCAGTGCGGCAGGCATCGGCCGGAGGGCAGGAGGACCCTGCATTCGGAGGGTCTTCCGTGTGGCAGCGGTTGGGCCAGCACATAGATGCGGAGTGGCGGCGGGCGGAAGAGGCACGGCTCACTATGGTCAGGGCGGAGAACTCCATGCGCAGGGTGCTGAGGCGGGCTGAGTGCCTCGAGGCAATTCGCAGGGCATTGGAGGTGGACATGGCTCTATCCCTGCGAAATGTCGGGGCCATGGAACAGGCCCACCTCCAGGACATAGACCAGGAGTTTGATGATGCTCTGGCCCGGAAAATCGACAAGTGAGCCGTAGGACTTGCCCGCCGCCATTGTATATAGTCAGTTAGTGTTAGGGTTCATTTATGTTTTTCTTTCATTTGGGGCGCTTGGACTATGCCCCACCTTTTTATAGATAGTTCTTTATTAGGTAGGGATTTTTCTAGGTTTCCTTTCAATTGTTGGGCTCATGGACCCTGGATTTGTTCTTTGTATATTGTTGAAGACTGCTTTTCTCATCATTTTTTTGTGTTTACCATGGAGCAATGGATTTTTCAGATTTTTTTTCTTTGGATTTGGTTTGCTGGACGGACACTTTGGACCCATTTTCATTTGGATTTATTTTGATTTTGCTTTCATATGTTTTTTATTTCATTTTTTTGGAACATGTAGCATTTTGTTTGTTATTTCCATTATTGTGTGATTTCATTTCATTCCCTTGCTTTTGTGTTTAATAAATTTGTTTTTCATACTTCAATGTGTGGTATTCTCTCATTGGTTTCATGCATGTCATGATGTGGGTTCTCTCATTCACTTGCACCCATTGTGTGTGTGTGATGGACATTTGGGATGTATCATGTAATGGGGATTTCAATGTGGGGTGGATGGAATACTTGGTTCAGTGTTTGGACTGGGGTGGCGCGGGGTGGGATTTGCATAGCCATAAGGGCCGTGATTGTGGATCGTGAAGATGTGTTGGTGGGGGGACATGAGACGGGGCCTGCTGGCAGGCACCTCCCACTGCTGGGTGGGTGAGGGGATGCAGGGGGACATGAGTCAGGGCCTGCTGGCAGGTGCCCCTCACTGCTGGCTGGGTGGGTGAGTGGGTGCAGGGGGACATGAGTCTGGGCCTGCTGGCAGGTGCCCCTCACTGCTGGGTGGGTGAGTGGGTGCAGGGGGACATGAGTCGGGCCTGCTTGCAGGTGCCCCTCACTGCTGGGTGGGTGAGTGGGTACATGGGGACATGAGTCGGGGCCTGCTGGCAGGTGCCCCTCACTGCTGGGTGGGTGAGGGAGTGCAGGGGGACATGAGTCGGGGCCTGCTGGCAGGTGCCCCTCACTGCTGGGTGGGAGAGAGGGTTCAGGGGGACTTGTGTCAGGGCTCCCAAGTGTGCTCACAAGTGCATGGTGCCATGTGGGCTGCCTGCAGTGCATGGTGAAGGTTGTAGGGTAGTCCCCTGTGGTGTGGGCTGCCTGCAGGGCATGAGGAGGGGGTAAACCTCACACATGGGAGGGCACACGATGCCAAATCGCGTGTAAAACTGCCCACGCACCCCCAAATACACGTACCCCACTCCCACAAGGACTATCACGTGTGAGAATTCCTGTGCACCCTCCAAATACACGTACCCCTCTCCTACAAGGACTATCGCATGTGAGAATTCCCACGCACCCCCCAAATACACATACCCCGCTCGTACAGGGCCTCTCACATGTGGTACTTCCCGCGCACCCCCCAAATACACGTACCCCGCTCCCACAAGGACTATCGTGTGTGAGAATTCCCGCGCACCCCCCCGAATCCACGTACCCCGCTCGCACAAGGCCTATCGAGTGTGTAAGTTCCTGCGCACCCCCCAAATACACGTACCCCGCTCGTACAGGGCTTCTGGCATGTGGTACTTCCCATGCACCCCCCGAATACACATACCCCGCTCGTACAGGACCTCTCGCGTGTGGTATATCCCGCGCACCCCCCAACTACATGTACCATGCTCGCACAAGGCCTATCGCATGTTTTAGTTCCTGTGCACCCCCCAAATACACGTACCCTGCTCGTACAGGGCCTCTCGTGTGTGGTACTTCCCGCGCACCCCCCAAATACACGTACCCCGCTCGTACAGGGCCTCTTGTGTGTGGTTTTTCCAGTGCACCCCCGAATACACGTACCCCACTCGTACAGGGCCTCTCGAGTGGGGTACTTCCCACGTACCCCCCGAATACACATACCCCGCTCGCACAAGGCCTATCGCGTGTGGTACTTCCCGCGCACACTCCAAATACACGCAGGCACCCCATCCAACTTGGGCATGCCCCACAGGCAGCCCAAGCCACAAGAGGGTGCTTTTTGTACACGATTTACCTGGCACAAGCTGGTACGTGTATTCTGGGGCGTGCGCGGGGAGTTTTGCATGTGTTTTCGTGGTTGGGGGCTGTATGCTGCTCCACTGGCCTTTGCGCCATGTACTCGATTTGTGCACTGTTCATGGCGCACGGGGCGGGGTTGGGGGCGTAACTGGCACTGCTGCAGGGTCGCTGCACCACTCTGCGCCACGGCTGGTTATGGATGTTGTAATCCATGAATACGCTTTGCTCAGAAATGGGTTTTGGCGCACGCGGCTGTTGCAGACTGCCGCACGTGCACACTGTGCACCAGCCGCGTGCGCCACTTGTGCGCTTATTTCTATGAATTACCCCCTCAATGTAGTGACTGTGGCTGTAGTTTACAATCAACACTGCAAAATGTAGTTTTTAATAAGTATGTGTTGATTATGTTACAAGTACAAGATAAGTGTAGATGGTAGGAAAATGAACACATCAATAATTCATTTTAAATGTGGCCAATTTTCTTAGGGCCTCATTCCAAGATTGGAGGTAGCCATGGCACTATTTGCGCCATGGCTGCCTCCAATACCTGGTCCGGCATCGGTCTAGTTGAATGGGGACTTACCGGGTCAGTCAGACCCTGGAGGACCCGGTAAGTCCCCATTCACCAAACCATTCCCCATTCCCATTTGAGCCCCCATTGGGCTCAATGGGAATGGCGAAGGTGCTAATAACGGGCCCACGAATAGCAGGCATGTTATTAGCGCCCTGGTCCCTTAGCGGGACCCGTAAAGGACGTGTGGTCAGACATGTCCTTTACGGGTCCTGCTAAGGGACCTCGGAATTGGGCGGTAAGGGATTACCGCCACCGGTCTCCTTACCGGTGCCCGGTATCCCTTACAGCCCACCTCGGAATGAGGCCCTTAGTAAGAAAAGTTTTAAAATATGTGGAATTATGTTTCATGAAGGGGCATCCATTCAATGTAGAAATTTCACAACATGGGTGGGTGCAGAAGCCGATTGGCTTGTTTGTAAATGTAGTCACAGATCAAGCTAGATTGCAAGGATTTAATGAATGCTTGCTTACTGTTGTAGAACTAACTTTTTGAAATATATGTGTAATATGCTTTGTGAATATAAACTTGCAACATGCAAGTTTGAAATAGAAGAATAGGCTAATGAATGTTTTATATAAAGTTTGAGATGGATTGTTACTAGGATGTACTTAAAAAATAGTATGACATCAACATAGAGGTAATAAACTAGAAGAGGGCACAGCATTCTTCAATCTTCTACTTCTGTTTTATTGTGTAAAACAGTGTATATTTTAATATATACACGTGTTCCCTATAAGTGCTAGGTTACATAAAGGGTTCCATGTACGTTATTTTGAGTGTGAGGGATTGTAGAAATGCATGACTGTTTACATATGAAACAAGTAAACACTAGTTGGTAGATACAAAACCACATAGTACATTGTTTAAAAAGTAAATAATATGTAACTACTGATAAGAGTTTTAGGAAACAATTTAGGCATAATGTGTTTACTTATTATGTGTATAGGTGATAAAAACAAGTATTCACACAATGTTTTTAAAATGTATTCTAAATTAAATTAAAAAAATACAATACTTTACTGAAAGGGTTAGTTTGTTAAATGCATAAATCACATCTGTATGTTGTGTGAATTTTTCAGAAAAGTTCTCCAATCTATCCAGTCATTTTTCTATTTTGTATGGTAGGTTTAAGAAAATTGTATTTAGCATCTTAGGTATGCAGGTGGCCAAAAAAGAATGCACACCAAATTATGAAAGAAGTTATCAAATGGCAATGTAGATATTATTTGATAATTTAGAGTGCATATTCATATAGTAAAAAAAAAAGTATTGCACACTGCGTACCACTATCAGTGCCAATAGAGGTTTAAATAACAATTCTTAGTTTTTAAGAAACGTAAATATGATGTGTATATTATAAAGTGTCATTATTAACTTCCCATGTGTGTACGTGGCCAAACAAAGGACGCACAACAACTTGATAAGTGGTATGGAAGTGACATATGTTTACAAAATTAAGTTTTTATTGTCTACCTAGTGTGTGAAATATGGGTATAACTATACTTCAAAAAGATTAATACTAAAAATAATGTTTGACTGTTGGCAAGCGTTCATTTTTTTTGTAAAACTGAAGATATAGTTGGGTTGTATGCCTTGGTTTCCTGGTTAAGGCTGCATACATTAATCTGTGAATGTGTCATCATTTAATATTAAATAATGTGTGTGCAGTATTTTAACATATCTTCATTGTAGTGAAATTGCTTAATTGGTGTATAGACTGTGATGTTGTGGGAACATCTTTTTAGAATTTGCTTATGCAAAACCCAGTTTGTAGTAACCTAAATGGTTAGTATAGTTGATAATACTGCATTTTCATTCCTATACTGTACTGTTGCAGCTCTTAGTTTTTGCAAGTGGTATTTTCTGAAGGGTGTATTTTTTAAATGTTTATTTTATAAAATGTTTTACATTTTCATTTTACGTTATTATATACATTTACTTGTTGAAAGTGAGATAGTGTATAATGTGTATTTGGATATATAATTATTGTTAAATAGTTAAAATAACTGAAGAAAGTGTTTTCCCCTCTATTGTATGTTTAATGAATACAACCTGGTGATGGTTGTGTACTGGGAATACAATCAGTATTCACTTGGCACCATTATGATATAACATTATATAACATACATAATATTTTTAATTTGTTATAAACTAGATTTCATTTTATTTTACAGTTACTAATATGGAAGAGAGAAGAGAACATGAATAAAGGTATTTGGTAAGTTATTTGATCACTAAGATATATACATCTATAATGCAGATATGTACAGACACAGAGTTGTATATTTTGTTTATATTATTTTTTGGAGCCACGCCTACAGCATATGCAAATGAATTGCAAGAATTTGCTTATGCAGCTAAAGCGAGCAACGGTTGGGGTGCTTTTCACAGCTAATCTGCTTCACCTGTTAGCAGTGTAACCATGGCACACAATTGGGGGATTTTGTTTACTGCAACTACATAAAATAAATGACAATAGATATTATAATATATTTTTGCAGTTTGTATTCAATGTTATCTCTGTTTTTGGCTTAAATGGTGGCCTTTAAAAGGGCCACTTTGGGGGATGGAAAGAGGGGGCTGGAATAGGGGAGGAAGACACATAAGGATGAAACAAATAACAAAGGGAATTTAAATAAGAAAAGCAACATATATTGGTTTTTGTATTAGAAAAAATGTAGAAAAAAGGAGGGGGTGGGAAATTGCCACTTAAAAAAAAAACATAAGCATGACAGGTTATCTGATGTTCAGCGATTAACTTCTGCCATTGCTCAATTGTGGCTACTCCCTCAACTACCCATTTGAAGCATTTTTTACACATGACGTGCATCAGGGAAAGATCGAAAGTCAATAAAACAAGAGTCTGTGCAGTTGACATTGCTGTTGGAGTTGAGACTTCATTTCCATTTGGTGATGTTGTTGCACTGGTGGATGAAGGTGCTGCAGTTGGTGCTAATGTATGTGGACACAAGGAATGGGACCCATGCATTTTTATTTTATGATGTTTTTGTGCTTTTTTGATACTTATCATTAATATCTTCCCAGTGCACCTGCACTAGATGATTAATCATAATAGATATTCCTAGACTTTGAGAAGGAACATAGGAAGGCCTACGGCATAGAGTTTTGTTGCAGATTGTACAAAGTACATCTTCTGCCTCTTTGTGGGAACCATGTTTTTTACTTGAAAGAAACACCAAATATCTACAGTGGTTTTCATTCCAGTTGTCTTCTTACTTGGTGTTGATGGATTCGGAACCCAAACAATAACGTCATCATCACTGCTGCTAATCTCATGGGTGGACATGTTGGAAGTCCAACCAGGGAGAAATATGTAAAATAATAAAAATTACAGCACAAAAAAGACATTGGGCCTCATTCCGAGTAGGGCAGTAAGGGCCAATAGTGCCATGACTACCTCCAATCTCGGAATGAGGCCCATTGCCTTTAAAAACAGAAAAAGATGAAAACAAAGTAAAATAAAAAATAGACAATCGGAACAAATCACAACACAAAGGAAAATAGTATTGGGGGAAATCTGGGGAAAAAGGATGAAGAATTTAAGGGGCAAAGTGCCAAAAGTGCTTGCAGTTACTCAGAAACCCTTTCACTAGCAAGTACAGAAAGCTATGATAAATGCAAACTTCTTTTTGTTGTGGGTGTGGTGATTATTTGCGGTTACAGACTGCAGCTTCTGCTCATTGGATGGTATTGTACACGTGGATGTGGTGATATGCGTGGGTGTAGCCGCATCAATGAATCTGACCATGTGATTGGATGGTCTTTGTGCAGGGCAAACAAAGACGCAAAGGCGCAAAGCCGCAGTGCATAATATGATTGGCTGTACGGTAACTGATGTGGATGTGTAGCTGCACTGATGTGATTTGAAGCACTATTGGTTAATTTTGCACATGCTAATGTCACACGACGGTGTGAGCATAGTCGCGTCAATACATTTCGGTATGCCATTGGTACGATTGTTGATGTGGCTACGCAAAATAGGAGCTCAAAATGTGATAGGCTGGTAGAAAGAGGTGCGAAATGGCATAGCTGCATCAAAGGAACTTTGGGGCTTATAATGCAGACATTTTTCATATAAAAAAGTAACATATGCACATATGTATGTGTGCAGTTGTGTTGTAAAAATGTGTTTTAAGATATATTGAGTGCACTCTTTGTGCACAGTTACTGTAACACTTTAATACCTTTCTATTCGTAAACAGTACATATTGTTGCAAAGTCTTTTAGAAGTTAAATTAATATATTAAGAAACATTTCTAAAAATAGGGTTTTTTGGGGGAATTGCTTTTTATTTTACTTTGCACATATGATACGTAATTCTCATTATCCAAATTGTCTGTATTATTAATGTTAATTATCCACGAAATAAAAAAAAAACTTGAAAACCAAGGAAAAAGGTTTTGTTGCAGGGACGTTAAGGTGAGCAATGCATTGTAAATAAAACCTTTGAAATTCAAGGAAAATATTTTAATTCAAGGAATGTTAAGGTGAGAACTTAACGCAACAAAACCCCTGAAATTCAACTAAAGCCACCTTAACTTTGTGCCCCTGTTGCGCAGCCTATGACCACAATGATGACATCACAGAAAACATCACTGACCAGTGTCCATAACTGAAGGTCATGACTAGTACCCATTCATGAGTTAAAATATATTTGGCCATGCACACTGACCATGGCTGAAGGTAATGCTTAATGCCAATTACTGTTGTAATGTAATTAGTGATATCATCAGTGATGTGATCTGTGATGTCACCATTGTGGTCATAGGCTGTGCAGTAGGGGTTTGAAGTTAAGGGGGCTTTAGCTGATTTCATGGGTTTTGTTGCGATATGTTGACACCTTAACGTCCCTGCAACTAAAGTTTTTTCCTTGAATAATTGATAAAATCATGTAGTTTCAATAACTTTATGAAAAATGATCCTAAATATTCATGGCATAGACAGGGGGATATCACAAATCCATATTTCAGTGATGTGGCATGGTCAATTAAATTATTTTGTGAGGTTTATTTGGTCTCAGTTTCCTAAAAGAATTTGAAACATCATAAAACAGAGGGCAGACGGTACCTCTAACACGTGGCAGACCATCTGCATTAAAGTGGCACGTCCATTAAAATTCTGCCACAACCGTATCAAGCAAACTTTCCACAATATTATATCTGTGACCCAACCCACGTATTCTTTTTCCAATTTATGAAACCTATACGGGCCAGAGTGACTCAGAGCTAGGTTGAATGGGCCTCATTTAACATAATACCTTCCTTAAGGAACGTAATGTTTCTGATCTAGAGGATAGGATCGACACCTAAATCCCCATATCTCAGAACATCCTTCATAAGGCTGCCATGGATGCTTTACAACCTAAACCTCAATGCACTCAGTGTGGAAGTTGTCATCTCCTGTCTTAATCGCAGCACTCAGAATGAGCTGTGACACGCCAAAACATCAGTATTATCAGGGGTTCTTTCTCTCCACTGTGTGTCTTCATTGCAAATAATTGTTCTTGGATCACTGTTGTTGCTCTTATTAGAGAAGCCAGGTTTTGCTTGCTGGGGCACAGAGAACACAATAAAGTTGTATACTATCAATGCAATTATATAATTTTGAAAAATGTAATACTGGCCCCACTGAAAGTTGTTACCCCCATGACCTATTGGCTGCGATTAAATAAGGCAACCTCTCCCCTATTTAGGTACTGTGCCATGATCCAAGCTAGCAGGTCAGATGGGGTGGTATTTATTTTACTGTTTTATATTTCTGTCACAAAAGGCTCCTGCATGGAGTCGAAATAATGAATACAAATATAATGACATATTGTACAAGAACAACATGCTGCTTAGCCATTGAGCTGCAGCATTGTGTTGATGCATATCATCCCATCATACCAACTAACAAACTTTGAACCATAGCTCAAACCCACAAATACCACAAACAAAACATGCTTGACCCTGTTGAACCGTCCTATCTAAGACTAGCATAGTGACATTGTGGACTAAGTGCCTTTTCCCTGACATTCTAGATACTCTGATATCCTGGTCTCCTTGCTTTAAGACCTAAAGACTGATTAGCACCCATGTCTTACCTTATGCAAAGACCTTTTAACCAAAACATGTTCTGTTGTTTCTATTTTCTACTCTTTTGCTTGGTCTTCTCTTTTGCAGATTACTCCGCTTTCACTGCTAAGTAAACACATAACCTGGATGTTCTGTGTGTGCTTTGTAAGAGTCACTTTTTAGAGTGTTTAATCATAGCATGCGGTTTGACCAAAAAATAAAAAAATATTGTAGCACTACGTTGATCACTTTTATTTTAGTACTGAGTACAGTACTATACAGAGGCGGTGGGGTTGCTCTTATCGTTAATTCTTCACTTAAGATGCAGGCTGTAAGTTACCTAAATATACCTGTGAACTTTTATGTGTCAAAATCGACTTCACAAAAGTAAATTTCTGAGAATTATTTAATTGTATACTCTACACCTGTATTAGTTTGCGATTTTACGTCCAATTTACTTGAACTCATTTTATCTTTGGTCTGTGAAAAATAACATAATCATGGGCAACTGTAACTTGAGATACAAAAATCCCCTTGACTCAAAAGCTTTTGAAGTATAGTCTCTATTAGAAACACTAGGATTTTCTGAATTGGTCCCAGGTGCAACCCATAAAAAAGGTTGCCCACTGGACTGGGTTATCCAAAGAAATCTGGTGATAATCAATAATACATAGTCTCCTCAGTATTCATCAGACCACCATTTTATCTGTTTCAATTGACTATTTAATCATACACTACTTGCTGTTCCACTAAGGATATTCTATACTGTAATCCGTAATCCACGACACTTAACTAACAATAATGTGCTCCTTTGCTACAGAATAGCATTGGTTGATCAATCAAAACATACAGTTAGATCTTTTTGTCAGAGACTACTTCAGCAATATCAATCGTATGATCAATAAGAAAGCCCCTGTTCTCAGAAAAACAATTAGGCCAGGGGCAAAGAAGAATAAATGGATCAGTATGCATATGAAAGCGATCACAACTAATATTAGAGCACTCAAAAACAGATGGACGAAAGACCCTTATGCTGGTAGTAACCATGCCCTGAAAACTCTCAGTTAAGAATAAAAAATTGCCATTAAGGATACAAATCGTACCTACTTTGAGAATAAAATTGGTAGTGCATCAAATGTACCAAAACAACCTTTCCAAATACTGCACCAACTCAGAAATGCAGAGACGTGTAGAAGGTATTTTCCTGCCTCTACTGAATGTGTCAACCTTTGAGGAATGGACCTCCCCCAACTCTGACTTTCCCTCTTTCCCCTCCTCCTCACCTAATGAATAGTCCAGAATTGAAGATATCTGAGGTCTTCGAGCGCAGTAATCCTTCTCCTTCTTCTTCCTTTCTTTTTTTTCTGGGCAAACGTCTCTCTCACGGAAGGAAGCCACAGTGTATTGCTAATAACAAGCATTAAATGCGGCCCCTCTATAAAAGGGACAGAATGGGGAAAAAGCCTGTCGGGCACAAAAAACCCCAATAGTAGAATAGCAATAGCAGATGTCATGATTATGCTGGATGGAATGTGGGCTCCAATGGATTCCGGAGGAAGTAACCTTTTGGAAGTGTGGAGCGACCAGACCAGGAGCGAGTTAAGTAGAAGAGAGCCTGTACTGTAGGAAGCCAGTGGGCACACCAGCACCGAACAGAGAACCAGCATGGGTGAGGGAAGAAAGGAGCGGAAAGAGGCGCACAGAAAGTAAACAAACGCGGCGGGCACGACTGAGAGAGAGAAAGCACCCCGAAGGGAAGCAGAGAAAACAGAGGGAGAGAGGCCCCGAGAAGGCTACTCCCCGAGTGGCAACTGAAAGGGGGAAAAAAACAAGAAAACAAGGAAAGAAACTAGCGTACAGCAACCGGAAAGCACAGCCGCAAGAGAGCTGTCCGAAGCGGGTTGCAACGCACTGAGAACAGGGAGAGCGTGGCTGATAAGCCTCCCTGTTCACAGTTCCAAAAAGACTAGACCGCTGAAAGCAATGTCAGGAAGCGTGGTGGGGCGCCTCAATGGCGGCCTGCAAGCCGCGATCGGGACCACAGAGTCCACGGAAGGCTGCGCATGACAGAATGTTGCAATGCCCTGGCATCTGCGTTTCAAAACAAATATTTACTATTACAAGGGAAATAGCCCAGAACTAGAAGAAACTTCTATATGGGCTGATACACCATCACCTATGTGGCTAACAGGAAAGCACAGCAAGGTTCAACACAATGGCTAACTGGAAAGCGTAGTAAGCTTCAACACAATGGCAAACTGGAGTGCACAGCAAGTTCAAAACAAAGGCTAATTGGAGTTTGCAGCAGGTTTAACAAAATGGCTAATTGCAAAGCACAGCAATGTTCAACACAATGGCTAATTAGAAAGTGTAGTAAGGTTCAACGCAATGGCAAACTTGAGTGTACAGCAAGTTCAACACAAAGGCTAACTGGAGTGCGCAGCCGGTTCAACACAATGGCTAACTGCAATGCGCAGCAATGTTCAACACAATGTCAAACTGAAGTGTGCAGCAGGTTCAACACAAAGGCTAACTGTTATGTCCTCTCATTGCAAAGCGCAGCAAGGTTCAAAACAATGGCTAACTGGAAAGCCCAGCAATGCTCAACACAATGGCAAACGAGTGCTCAGCATGTTCAAAACAATGGATAACTTGAAAGTGCAGCAAGGACCAACACAATGGCGAACTGTAAAGCATAGTAAAGTTCAACACAATGACAAAACAAAGTGCTGAGCAGGTTTAACCCAATGGCTAAATGACATGTGCAGCATGTTCAACACAATGGCTAACTGCAAAATGCAGCATGTTTCAACACAATGGCCAACTGGAAAGCGTAGTAAGGTTCGACACAATGATTTACTGGAGTGTGCAGCAGGTCCAACACAATGGCTAACTGGAAAATGCAACAAGGATCAGCACAATGGAAAACTGGAGCATGCAGCAGTTTCAAAACAATGTCTAACTTGAAAGCACAGTAAGGTTCAAAACAATGGCAAACTGGAAAGCCTAGTATGGCTTAACACAATGGCTAATTGTAAATAAACTGGAGTATGCAACAGGTTCAACACACGTTCAACATAAAGTTTGCTGGTCTGGTAACAATGGTGCCGGTAAGCTACCGGCACCATTGTTGCCAGACCGGCAAACTACAAGGTCTGCTCCCGGGTTCTTTTTCACCCACCAGGTCTGACCTGGCGGGCGACCGGCACCTGAGAGCAGACCATGTCGGATGCACCAGCACCATTCAAGAATGATGCTGGTGCATCGGACCTCCCCATTCCCATTGAGCCCTATGAGGCTCTAATGAGAATAGGGAGTAATTATTTCCGGCATCCGGCAATGGGGATGTACCGGGTCCGCTGGGGCTGTAATGCTGGGTGCTGGTAAAAAAACGACTCTGCGGCAGCCGTGCCAGTAATTACTGGCACAGCTACTGCCGAAGTCTTAATGTGGCCAAATGGCTATCTTGAAAGAGCAGCAATATTCAACTCAATGGCAAGCTGGAATGCGTAGTAAGGGTTAACCCAATGGCTAACTGGAGTGCATAGCAGGTTCAAAACAAAGCAAACTGCAGTGCCGAACAGGTTCAACACAATGGCTAACTGAAAAGGATAGTAAGTTGGTGGGTGGGCAGCAGCAGAGCAAGCACACGGACTTGGGAGGGGGTGGGAGGAGGAGGTACACACGGGGGAACGAGGGACGCACAGACAAGAGGGGAGATAAGGAAATGGCTGCAACATGTCGAATTGGCCTACTTGCCCCACCTGACCTTTACACCAGGTTGCAGGAGCTGAGATCCGCTCTCACGGGTCTCTGGGGAGCACAAAGGTGCATTGGTTAGGAAGCGCTCTGTAGAGCAACCAGCTTCCCAATACAGCACAAATCAGCGGGTGGGTGATCTGGAGCAGGACGGGCACATGGATTTGGGAGGGAGTCGAAAGAGGAGGTACACAAAGGGGAAATGAGGGAAGCACAGACAAGAGTGGACATAAGGAAATGCCTGCAACATGTCGAATTGGCCTACTCACCCACCTGGCCTTTACATCAGGTTGAAGGAGCTGAGTGCCGCTCTTACCAGCGTATGATAAATTTATTTTGAATAGCTGAGATTTAACTTCAGAAATAGGGATGTCAACTATTGTGATTATAAACACCAATTAACAATGCACAATTGAAATACATCTGTATAATATATATCATAATCAAAGATTTATATAGTTTTAACTACTATCAAAACACGTTCAAACTAATCAATGCAGCTTCTTAAAAAAAAGATTGTTGCATACACTTTCCAGCCAACCGTACGGCACTAAAAAAGACTACAGATGAAAAAGAAATGTTGAGAAATTTGAAAAGGATGAAATGAAAGAGTGTAAAGTGGACGCTTGTCTGACACATTCAACATCCCTGGCTTTTATGAAACTCTTCTTTGCATAATATAATGTGCCTGCCTGTACACTCGAAGGAAAAGTGAATCTGCAAGGCCCAGGCTCATACTTAAAATTGAAGAAACAAAACGGCAACCACAGAACAGTGGCTTAGGGTGACACATTGAGAACACGGCAACCTAGCAGCCGAACATCCCACACTTGAGAAAAATGAATGAAAACTTAAACAAATAAATAATGGAACAAACCTCATGCCAACATCTGTGACAACAAGCAAAACCTACTCCCAAAATGCCATACTCACTTCCTCTAATTGGAGGCAGCTTTGGGACTTAGAGTGGGACAAATGGGACAGTAAACTGTGGTACTTTTCTTAGTTCGCTCCACATCTCTTTCATCATAGACTGCCAAATCACTCTGAACTACCATATCGCATCAAACCCCGTAGTCCTGCACCAACATCCTTCTCTGCATGTGCCATCACCCTCTACGAATGTGACCCCTCAAATAGGCAACCAACCGTGACAAGCTGCAAACTACAGTTTGCTCCCCAGCCAATGCACACACCCCTGTACTCGCTGACAATCTTCAGATTGGTAACCACAACTCCACTAACATATCTTTACTACACTCACATCTATACTAAACGTAACTCACATCCCAAATCCCCTCTCACCTTTGATATACCCTGGCCTACCCAGACTCCACACCTTCATTATCTCTCACTGACACTTTGCATAATGCCCACACCTTCAATATCATACAGTCTGCCATCAATCCCTTCTTCTACCTCTCACCATTCCCCATCCGCCTGTAATTGTTCACTACCATTTTCATCTCCAACACAACTCCCCACATCAACATTACCACAAGCATGCTCTCCCATCCACAATCAGCTCCCGCCCACCATCATATCCACTAAACCTGCAGACACACTCCCTCTCATGTCTTACCTCTCTTAGGGTTCCATTATCACCTGCAGCACCATCAGTATATGATATGATAGGTTATTTATAACGCGCTTAATACCCATAGGTTTCTAAGCGCGGACCCGGTGATCGAACCTGTGTTGCTCTGTGTCATCTTTCTTCCAAGGCAAGCATGTTGCCCCTGAGCTATCCTCCCGATTGGACATTCCTCCACAATAACATTGCTGATACTTAACCCCATAAACTCTTCCTTTTCCCCTACAGCTACCCACCCTACTGCACTTCTCTCCTCAAATCCACTCATTGTGTTTCTTAACATTTGACCTTTTTCCCTCACACTTACCCTCAACAGACCTCCCTCTACATCTTCACACTCGACTTTACCATCCAGGATACCTTCCAAACAAAATAAAGACCATATTCCTGCCCACCAATCTACCAGAGTCCTATATGATACCAATCTGCCCTCTCAGACCAACATGCAAGAGTCACAGAAGATCTAAACATTGTCAACCTGAGCTATGGAATTATTCCCAGGCAGCGGAGTAACTTTGAAGAACATGTTGGTGGCTGGGATGGGCGGGGGTTGACATCTAAATGAAAGGGGCCCTTGCTAAATGAATGGGGCAAAATGGTGGGCAACAAAAGTTGGGCTGGGCAAACACCCCTGTTCCCCCCTTACATTACGCCAATGCTCCCGGGTTATGCACAAACAAAGAAACCCAAACCATTACTGACAACCAGCAGCAGCAGAATGCTCAAATCATGCCTGGCCTGTGCCAACTGCCCAAACTCAATATCCGCTACTAAGTCTATGGAAAGGCAAGACTACATCTCAGTGGAATCTCTGTGCAGTCAATCGTGCAGTGTTTCATCACAGAAACAAGTGATGGCACCAATAATTCATGAACATGCTAAACATTGTCCTATATAAATTAGCCTGACCTAAAATAATTACGTTGGTGGTCATCCTTTGGAAGAACCTATGTGAACACTCTGAAAGTGCATTGGCATAGTGTGGTTTACCATGCTTCTCATCATGGCCAGATCCAGTCCCAGAGAATTTCTTAGCTGGCTTCTTAACTCCCTAAGGCAGGTGCCACAAAAGAGGAGGATCAAAACACCATGAAACCAGCATTTTGAGTGTTCGCACTATTTAATGGAGACACATAATAAAACACCTCAGGAAGTAATACAATAGATACTCTCGCCAACATGGGATCACAATTATAAAAGATTCTGCCATCCCCTAGACTCGCTTCCAAGACACCGGGCCTCATTACGAGTCCTGCGGTAGCCATACCGGTAGAACTGGCAGGTAGCCGCCAGATCCGTAATGAATTACCGGTGCCAGACTTCCCGGTGCCACTGGGCTATTCCAAGTCCGGTGGTTTTGTTAGTCCCCATTCCCATGTAGATCCGTAGGACTCCATGGGAATGGGGACACAGGAGCACCGGCACCGTTAACAAAGGTGCTGGTGCTCCCGTGAGAACTCTGCAAGCAGGTGCCATCCCGCCCGGCAGGTCTGACCCCTAAGATCAGCACTGCGCTAATGGGACCCTTTGTCTCCACAGATGCAGAGCACAAGTAATACATAGACATACTGGAAAACTGCAGCCAATCTTAAGTGCTAATTGACACAAAGTCAGGTAAGTTGTGGGTATTAGTGTTCCACTTTTAACAAATCAAGGCTCCTTAAGTGTGTTTATATTTAGTGTCATATTCGGGCACTGAGATAGTTTTGATTTTTGATTTTAGATACATGTACAAGGTGAAAGATTAGTGAGACCTGGAGGTGAGTGAAACACACGCATTTGCAAATATACGATTTTGTACAAAATGAATAATATAGTATAGATATATTTTGAGACCTACTATTTTTTTTTAGAACACAAGACAATGATGAAAAATACTGCTCAAATACCGCATCAGCTTAGCCCAGGAAGAAGGATATAATTAAATACCCGAAACGTGTCGGCAATAACATTTGAAAACGAAAATATGTTTTTTGTTTCTTGATGTAAAATAAGCACAGCTGTGGATGTTGGTTAAAAGTATGGAATCACTGTATTTCAGTTACTAATGAAGAAAAAGTCAGTAACTTTGATTGTAGGTTTATGTTTTTCACCCCTTATATACATTTTCAGATAAAGATGAGTGTATGTGAATAACATTAAAATGTACTATGAAGAAGGACATTTTTGTATGTTGTTTTAATGTAGTCAGACTATAAGCTTGATTTATAGGGGGTATCCCCCATTAAGAGTGCACAAGGACTATTTGTTGCCAACAACGGGTTTTGGGTGGATACTGAGAAGTGGTTTCAACATCTCTGTTTTTTGTTTTCCTTTTTTTCTTCCTGTCTCCTCCATTTCCTGCAAGGCAAGGAACTCTGTATATGATGTCATAGGGCAAGGGTAATTTGTTCGAGCACAAGGCATAGACTCCTGACAGCATGCTTGCTTTTGTCCAATCCCCTGTTACATTTTGCTTTCATAAGGAAGCGGTCTCCCACTCCTTCCTTTATTCAAATTGACACATGATAAGAAGAAAACTACAACTTTGGACCGCTGCTTGGAGCGGAGTCCATGCCAATGTCCTCTGGCATTGAGGTGAAGGCAGCAGGGATACAAGGCAGAGGAGACATATTTCCCCTACCCATCCACAGGAACATTGGGTTGAACTGCTGTGGAAAAAGGCATGCCACTCTTTCAGTTGTACTGGACCCAGGATCCTTGCTGTAGGGGAAGGAACCCCTATAGATACCAGTCAAAATCCTTCAACTGGGAATGCAGAGCAAGAAGAACTCACCTTGACATGAAGCCCCTGGAGTTGGACTCACAGCAACCTGAACAGTCCAAAGCATCCTGGAATCGGTTTTGTCACTTCAAATTGCGTTGTAACTGTTTTGTCCATGCATGATCCATGTGAGCCATCACATCATCCATTGTCTTGCTTTTGGGACAGCGTTGCATCTTAAAACAACTGACTGCGTCTTCCTTCCAATTTGGCACAGTACACCAGCAGCACTCCTCACCACCTTGACTCGAACGCTAGCTCATTGCTGTGGAGGAAGCCATCTGGCTGCATCTTTGAGCACTGTTTTGACCCAACAGGAACTTGTCTCCACTCAACTCAACTACTGAATTGAACCGCTGAAATTCAATGTCATCATCATCATCAAGTTTATTCGGAGTTGCGTGTAAAAACAATCCATAAAACCATTACAAAAAACATAAAAATATTTCACCATAATAGCATAGCATTGGGCATCACAAGGGGTACAATGAGCAGAAAAAAATAGCTAAACAACTTCCTTGGTCAGTGTATTAGAGGGGAATTCTTAGTCAGGGCAATGTATCAAGCAGTTGTTTCTCATGACCCAATACTATTTTTAGGTACATAAGTAGCGACCAGTCCACTTGGGGTGAGGTTGCCCATAACAAATAAGTTAGGGCAGGCCGATACTGCACAACACCCAGTTCCCTTAGTAAAGGTTGTATAAGCAGGTTTCTTGCTTTAACATATGCAGGGCAAAACAGAATCAGGTGCGCCAGGTCATCATATGATGCTTTGCAGATTGGGTTAGATCTATCTGCACCCCCCTGACCATGCTGCCACCAAAGCCTTTAGGGGTATGAAATTAAACCTCACCCTTGTCACAAGGATCCTGTCCCTAGGAGACTCTGCCCATAGTAGATAATGTTGTACACATGGGGACATAATAGTCATCAAGCCACGATTTTTTGGCTTTATAGTTGCTCTGCTTTCTCGATCCCGGTGTACAGACTCTCGAAAGCAGACAGTCCAATGATGTATTCCTTCCCTGGAGAGCACACTGCTGGGTGGATACAGGTATGTATATTTTAACCCGGCCAGATGTTCCCTGATGTGTGCCAACCATGGGATCTTGTCACCATGGGCCTTGATTATCAGATAGGTGATCAATTCATGGGTCATTGTTGCCCTGCAATTTCCCCATAGCCTGGGCCAGTGTAATACCGGCTGCATGGAGATCATGTCACTAATTGATGTGCAACCCAATTCTGTCCAAACTCCAAAATTAGGTGCGAAATTTGGCAGCCCTAGGAGGTTTTTAATTGTGTCAAATGTCAACTTATCTTGCCGGAACCATCATCTCGATCCTAACTCGACTGCTGACTTCAACCTGTCAGATCCATTGAAATTCATCATCCCGAGCACTGACTGAAACTGCAGAGAGTCCATCTCAACACTGACTGCATTTCTGGATCAATGTGACTTGTACATTCTCTCACCCAGGTTGACTGTCTAAAAGTGCCAGGAAGCCTGGAGTAATGCTGCAGAGCCTCCCAAACAAGAATACAGTACTGTTGTGAGGCTCTGTCCCCCATGCCCACTTAATGGGACCATAGTGACTTGTAACCCCCTTGTTCAGTGTATTCTATTATTTAAGAACCTCTCCTTTCAACAGCAACATTGCTGTAATTGTTTGCCTGACCACCCAATTCAAGTGCCTAGAGTGCCATACTGTACCAGTTATGTATTATCTGTGTTCACTCCACAGGGGTGGGATTTTGCTAGTGCCTGTAGTTAGTTGATTGCATTTTTGGTTGTATAATAAAAATATATATTTTTTATAAAACCTTGATTGAATAATCTTTAGTTTTTAGCCTTTGCCCTACTGCTGTTTGTGTTATTACTGTTATCACTGCACACCACTCCTGAGGGTATAGCCTGTCCTCAGCTCATGTTGCCACAAGAGGTGATGGAGTTATACCTACCTAGCTGTCGCTCCTTTAACTTTATGCTTGGGATCACTGCTAGTTTACTAGCAGTGTGGTCTTAGTGGGTGGTATAGAGACAACTCATCCATGTACTCCTGTGCAACAGTAGTCATTACTTCACACCCATACTAGAAAGCAAGGTTCCTGGTGATGTGTTCCAGTCGGTCACCCGCAGAGAGCTAATATATCCCTGTTTACTTTGCTCTTTGTTGGGGCCCAGTTCTCTGGCACCCTCGTTGTTGTGTGTTCCCTGGCCATCTCACGTTTTGGAACAGTGAGATGGCATCCAGTTGTGGTTGAATCTAATGGTATCATAATGACAACGTGCATATTTCTTCCTCCTACCCAAAGGACATCTTGTCTTGCTTGGACTATTTTCAAAAACTTGGATAGGTATTCTCCCCCCTAAATGGGTAATTATGAACATGATTGTATCCTCCCTAGCTTGACTACTAGCACTAAGGGTAGTGCTGATTGCCTGCTCATTGCCATGCTGATCTGAGCCCTGCCCTTCTTTTCTTCTATTTCAGGTCCTGTATATCCTCCCTAGCTTGTGTACGGGCACTAGGGGTACTGCTGATGGCCTGCTCATTGCCACCTGATCTGATACCTTTCTGGTATTTCAGGTCCTGTGGACAAAGTGCTCCATTTGCTCTGTCACCTTATAGGATGTAGAGATCCTGGCTTGCTCCTGAAACCACAATGGAATATAGCATGCCTGACAAAAACCTTTCTAGCACACTCTGTCTGGTTACTGCCAGCGTGTGTGCCCAAGTGCTTAGCAGGAATCTTGCTATAGCCCATAGTCTCCACCTGCTCCCTGTACCACTCAGGCTCTCTGGAGTTGACTCCATCCAGGTAAAATCGCTCTGCCTCCAGGTGACACTCAAGCTAAAAAACCCTCACAGTCCTTATGTCCTCCACCTGCAATTTCTCTTCCTACTCTTTCAGTTCTTTCTCCTCCAGCTATTCCTGCTCCTCTTCTTACTCCACCTCCACTGTCTGAACTCACTCCTGTTTTGCAATCTCTTCCTGCTCTTATTCTCAATAATGCTTTTCCACCTCCTTCGACTACTCTCTGCTTTCCTCCATTGTCCATATCCTGCTTCTCCTAATCTCTTCACACTCACTCCATACTGTTTGCACCTTAACGTCACTTCAACTAAAGTGTTTTCACTGAATTTCAAGGGTTTTGTTGCACTTTGGCTACGGCCGGTGGGCACGGTCACTCTATATTTTAAAATACTTGCAACCCATCGCTCAAAGACGTTCATAAATCAGAAAACTGAGTTTGTCCTATTTTGACAGTGGTATTGTTATGTTTAAAAGATTTCAGGCTTTGAGAACTCACAATACTTTTAGGCAATGTGCAGTGAGATTAAATTATTTGCCACGGACCACGCACCTTGGTTAAGCAGCGTGCTTCAAGTCCCTTCTTTTATGGCTGGTCTCTTGGTGAGTGTTGTGATACATTCCACAACCCCAACAAACTGCATTTTTAAGAAGCACAGAAAAAGGAAAAAATTACCAGCTGCAAGAATACCATATGCCTAGGTACTTTCTTCACCCATTGCAAAAATTAAAATCTGGCACCCATGAATATGCGCACAGTAAGTGAACATATATCTTAAAATGAAATATAAAAATGTGGTTAATTTGACATTCCCCTAAGAAGAAAGTGCGCAAGACAAAATAGCATTGGACTTAAAAAAGTAATGAACATCAGAAAAATAACCTGAGCGAGAAAATGCTCCAATAAATATGCTGGAAAAGTATAAAAGGTGGTCACCTATTAAACCCAGCTATCTGTTGTGAAATATTCCCTGGTGCACAAAATCACAAGTGTGTGTGGTCTTGTGGGTAAGCAGCTGCACTGGGAACATGACACACTGAGTAGTATCCTCGTACCCAAATATTCGAGCAAGCTTGCCAAACTAAAAAGAAAAAAAAAACGTGTTGCATTCACTCTCTGAAAAAAGGTTTTGCTCTTCACCCACATGTGTCCTTTACTGGTGCCATAAAAAACATCCCCAATCAGGGGAAAATGACTGCACCAGTGTCCAGGATTTCAAACTCTCATACCACATTATGGGCAAATACTCATGACTTACTTACCCTTTCATCATTTCCCCTCTTCGCCCCCATGTCTGGCCTTCACCAATACTGCATATCATAGTGTCACTGAAATATTTGAATCTTTATAGAACTATGTTAGTCAAAACTTGTACAATTGTGGCATTATGCCCCCCATCTTGACTGTGAGACTACAAATACCAGAATGAAATTCAGCAAAGGGCAAACAAATGGTCTTATAAGGTGGGCTTGTTTATTAGGCAACATGGCCATAGGGGACTGACCCCTTCCTTGCTTTGAAGATAAGCAGGGCTCATCCCAGTTACTGCAGGGATGGGAAACTTACTGCTGCTGTAAAAATATCTATTGTTTTTTATTTATTATTGACTGGGAGACTACAAATACCATAATGCAATTCAACAAAAGGCAACACATGGACTCTGAGTGCAAACCTTTCAAGGACTGACAGTAGCAAGGTTTAAAAAATAATAATAATTTGGATGCCCATTCGGTCACCAATCTATGCAGTAACCAGCACAGGCCCTGCTTGCTTCAAAACGGACCTGTCCCTGCTTAGCTTTAAAGCAAGGAAAGGGCTGGCCCAATTCTCTGAGTGGTCTTGTAATTTTGGCTCATTTCTTGGGCAACATGGCTCATTTCTTGGGCAACATGGCCTGAGGAGGCTAGCCCCTTTTTCACACTGTAGCTGAGCAAGGTCTGTCCTGGTTACTGCATGGATGGAAGACCTGACTGGCAATCGTATCACTGCCCATGACCAGTTATTTTCTCACCCCTGACCTGACAACACTACGGGGTCGATTCATGGAATTAATGTGCGCCGAGAATTCCCGCGCAGAGGTGCCAAAACGTGCGATTCGCAGTGCAAGTGCGAAAATCGCAGTGCAAGTGCGAAAATCGCAGGGAAACCAGCGCACATCGATTCATGGAAGTCCGTGCGCGAGAAAAACATTGGATGTGCGCTGAAAATGTGCACCGCGCACGCCAGCGCACAGGTCATCCAACAGCGTGCGCCACTGCCACTGCGAAATCGCACATAGCGCGGCGCACATCACAAAAGTAGGCGTAACACGGGGCGTAACACTCGGAATGGGGAACAACGCGTGAAAATATGGGCATCACGGGGGAAGTACAGGGGGCAAGTGCGCGGAACACCCACACGCTCGCCTACAACCCGTATTCATGGAATCGAATATGGCAAACCAGCGCACGGTCAAAGACGCGCACAGGGCCAAACAAGTACGCCACAAGAAAGCAGGCGGTAGAGTCCCTGCGCCTGAAAAAAATGTGCGCCAAAATGTGCGATAACAAAAAGCACCCATATACAGCCATGATGAATGGTCCATACAGTGGCCCTCTAGGACAAATGAGGTGCAAAGGGGTACCGACAAACACGGACACCCGCTGTGTGAAAAATAGCTTGTGCGTGTGTACCTGGGTGCGCAGGAAGTCCCACACGCGATTGGCCTGGGTACGTGTGTTTCTGGGTGTGCGGGAAGTTCCACATGCGATTGGCCTGGGTACGTGTACTTCGGGGTGCGCGGGAAGTTCCACACGCGATTGGCCTGGGTACGTGTACTTCGGGATGCGCAGGAAGTTCCACACGCGATTGGCCTGGGTACGTGTCATTCGGGGTGCGCGGGAAGTCCCACACGCGATTAGCCTGGGTACGTGTACTACGGAGTGCGTGGGAAGTTCCAAGCAATTGGCCTGGGTACGCGTACTTCGGGATGCGCGGGAAGTCCCACACGTGATTGGCCTGGGTACATGTACTACGGGGTGCGCGGGAAGTTCCACACGGGATTAGCCTGGGTACGTGTGTTTCGGGGTGCGCGGGAAGTTCCACACCCGATTGGCCAGGGTGCGTGTACTTCGGGGTGCGCGGGAAGTTCCACACGTGATTGGCCTGGGTACGTGTACTTCGGGGTGCACGGGAAGTTCCACACGCGATTGGCCTGGGTACGTGTACTTCGGGATGTGCAGGAAGTTCCACACGTGATTGGCCTGGTTACGTGTATTCAGAGATGCGCGGGAAGATTCACACGCGATTTCAGCAGGGTATGTGTATTTAGGTGGTGCCGTGGAATGCTACATGTGATTTGGCCGTGTGGGTCCTCCCAGGTGTTCCCTCTACACCCTCCACGGCCCCTGCAGGCAGCCCACACCACAGGGGACTACTCTGCACCCCTGCTCATGTCCCACAGGCAACCCATCCACCATGGCCATGACCCCCAGCCAACCCACATGTCACCTTGCACTACTGATCACCAACACATGTCTCCCTGAACCCCCACCCCCCAGTCACCAGGGGCACCCTCCACCAGGCCCCCACCCATGTCTACCACCACCCCCACCCCCCAGCCACCAGGGGCAGCCTCCACCAGGCCCCCACCCATGTTTCCCATCACCCCCACCCCCCAGCCACCAGGGGCAGCCTACACCAGGCAGCCACCCATGTCTACCACCACCCCCACCCACCATCCACCAGGGGCAGCCTCCACCAGGCTCCCACTCATGTCCAACTCATGTCTCCTGCACCCCCACCCCCCAGCCACCAGGGGCAGCCTCCAGCAGGCCCCCACCCATGTCTACCACCACCCCCACACCCCAGCAGTGCAGGGGCAGCCTCCACCAGGCCCCCACTCATGTCTCCCTGCACCCCCACCCCCCAGCCACCAGGGGCATCCTCCACCAGGCCCCCACCCATGTCTACCACCACCCCCACCCCCCAGCAGTGCAGGGGCAGCCTCCACCAGGCCCCCACCCATGTTTCCCATCACCCCCACCCCCCAGCAGTGCAGGGGCAGCCTCCACCAGGCACCCACTCATGTCTCCCTGCACCCCCACCCCCCGGCCACCAGGGGCAGCCTCCACCAGGCAGCCACCCATGTCTACCACCACCCCCACCCCTCAGCCACCAGGGGCAGCCTCCACCAGGCCCCCACTCATGTCCAACTCATGTCTCCCTGCACCCCCACCCCCCAGCCACCAGGGGCAGCCTCCACCAGGCCCCCACCCATGTCTACCATAGCCCCCACCCCCCAGCAGTGCAGGGGCAGCCTCCACCAGGCCCCCACTCATGTCTCCCTGCACCCCCACCCCCCAGCCACCAGGGGCAGCCTCCACCAGGCCCCCACCCATTTCTACCACCATCCCCACCCCCCAGCAGTGCAGGGACAGCCTCCACCAGGCCCCCACTCATGTCTCCCTGCACCACCACCCCCCAGCAGTGCAGGGGCAGCCTCCACCAGGCCCCCACTCATGTCCAACTCATGTCTCCCTGCACCCCCACCCCCCAGCAGTGCAGGGGCAGCCTCCACCAGGCACCCACTCATGCCTCCCACCACCCCCACCCCCCAGCCACCAGGGGCCGCCTCCACCAGGCCCCCACCCATGTCTACCACCACCCCCGCCCCCCAGCAGTGCAGGGGCAGCCTCCACCAGGCCCCCACTCATGTCTACCACCACCCCCACCCCCCAGCAGTGCAGGGGCAGCCTCCACCAGGCCCCCACTGATGTCTCCCATCACCCCCACCCCCAAGCAGTGCAGGGGCAGCCTCCACCAGGCCCCCACTCATGTCTCCATGCACCCCCACCCCCCAGCCACCAGGGGCAGCCTCCACCAAGCTCCCACCCATGTCTACCACCACCCCCACCGACCAGCCACCAGGGGCAGCCTCCACCAGGCCCCCACTCATGTCCAACTCATGTCTCCCTGCACCCCCACCCCCCAGCCACCAGGGGCAGCCACCACTAGGCCCCCACCCATGTCTACCACCACCCTCACCCCCAGCAGTGCAGGGGCAGCCTCCACCAGGCCCCCACTCATGTCTCCCTGCACCCCCACCCCCCAGCCACCAGGGGCAGCCTCCACCAGGCCCCCACCCATGTCTACCACCACCCCCACCCCCCAGCCACCAGGGGCAGCCTCCACCAGGCCCCCACTCATGTCCAACTCATGTCTCCCTGCACCCCCACCCCCCAGCCACCAGGGGCAGCCTCTACCAGGCCCCCACTCATGTCCAACTCATGTCTCCTGCACCCCCACTCCCCAGCCACCAGGGGCAGCCTCCACCAGGCCCCGACCCATGTCTACCACCACCCCCACCCCCCAGCAGTGCAGGGGCAGCCTCCACCAGGCCCCCACTCATGTCTCCCTGCACCCCCACCCCCCAGCCACCAGGGGCACCCTCCACCAGGCCCCCACCCATGTCTACCACCACCTCCCGCCACCAGGGGCAGCCTCCACCAGGCCACCACCCATGTTTCCCATCACCCCCACCCCCCAGCAGTGCAGGGGCAGCCTCCACCAGGCCCCACTCATGTCTCCCTGCACCCCCACCCCCCAGCCACCAAGGGCAGCCTCCACCAGGCAGCCACCCATGTCTACCACCACCCCCACCCCCCAGCCACCAGGGGCAGCCTCCACCAGGCCCCCACTCATGTCCAACTCATGTCTCCCTGCACCCCCAACCCCAGCCACCAGGGGCACCCTCCACCAGGCTCCCACCCATGTCTACCGCAACCCCCACCCCCCAGCCACCAGGGGCAGCCTCCACCAGGCCCCCACCCATGTTTCCCATCACCCCCACCCCCCAGCAGTGCAGGGGCAGCCTCCACCAGGCACCCACTCATGTCTCCCTGCACCCTCACCCCCCAGCCACCAGGGGCAGCCTCCACCAGGCAGCCACCCATGTCTACCACCACCCCCACCCCCCAGCCACCAGGGGCAGCCTCCACCAGGCCCCCACTCATGTCCAACTCATGTCTCCCTGCACCCCCACCCCCCAGCCACCAGCGGCAGCCTCCACCAGGCCCCCACCCATGTCTACCACCACCCCCACCCCCCAGCAGTGCAGGGGCAGCCTCCGCCAGGCCCCCACTCATGTCTCCCTGCACCCCCACCCCCCAGCCACCAGGGGCAGCCTCCACCAGGCCCCCACCCATGTCTACCACCACCCCCACCCCCCAGCAGTGCAGGGGCAGCCTTCACCAGGCCCCCACTCATGTCCAACTCATGTCTCCCTGCACCCTCACCCCCCAGAATTGCAGGGGCAGCCTCCACCAGGCCCCCACTCATGCCTCCCACCACCCCCACCCCCAGCCACCAGGGGAAGCCTCCACCAGGCCCCCACCCATGTCTACCACCACCCCCTCCCCCCAGCAGTGCACGAGCAGCCTCCACCAGGCCCCCACTCATGTCTACCACCGCCCCCACCCCCCAGCAGTGCAGGGGCAGTCTCCACCAGGCCCCCACTGATGTCTCCCATCACCCCCAACCCCCAGCAGTGCAGGGGCAGCCCCCGCCAGGCCCCCACTCATGTCTCCCTGCACCCGTACGCCCCAGCCACCAGGGGCAGCCTCCACCAGGCACCCACCCATGTCTACCACCACCCCCACCCCCCAGCCACCAGGGGCAGCCTCCACCAGGCCCCCACTCATGTCCAACTCATGTCTCCCTGCACCCCCACCCCCCAGCCACCAGGGGCAGCCTCCACCAGGCCCCCACCAATGTCTACCGCCACCCCCACCACCCAGCAGTGCAGGGGCAGCCTCCACCAGGCCCCCACTCATGTCTCCCTGCACCCCCACCCTCCAGCCACCAGGGGCAGCCTCCACCAGGCCCCCACCCATGTCTACCACCACCCCCACCCCCCAGCCACCAGGGGCAGCCTCCACCAGGCCCCCACTCATGTCCAACTCATGTCTCCATGCACCCCCACCCCCCAGCAACCAGGGGCAGCCTCCACCAGGCCCCCACCCATGTCTACCACCACCCCCACCCCCCAGCCACCAGGGGCAGCCTCCACCAGGCCCCCACTCATGTCCCCCTGCACCCCCACCCCCCTGCCACCAGGGGCAGCCTCCACCAGGCCCCCACTCATGTCTACCACCACCCCCACCCCCCAGCAGTGCAGGGGCAGCCTTCACCAGGCCCCCACTCATGCCTCCCACCACCCCCACCCCCCAGCCACCAGGGGCAGCCTCCACCAGGCCCCCACCCATGTCTACCACCACCCCCGCCCCCCAGCAGTGCAGGGGCAGCATCCACCAGGCCCCCACTCATGTCTACCACCACCCCCACCCCCCAGCAGTGCAGGGGCAGCCTCCACCAGGCCCCCACTGATGTCTCCCATCACCCCGACCCCCAAACAACAGGGGCAGCCTCCACCAGGCCCTCACCCATGTCTACCACCACCCCACCCCCCAGCCACCAGGGGCAGCCTCCACCAGGCCCCCACTCATGTCCAACTCATGTCTCCCTGCACCCCCACCCCCCAGCCACCAGGGGAAGCCTCCACCAGGCCCCCACCCATGTCTACCACCACCCCCAGCAGTGCAAGGGCAGCCTCCACCAGGCCCCCACTCATGTCTCCCTGCACCCCCACCCCAGCCATCAGGGGCAGCCTCCACCAGGCCCCCACCCATGTCTACCACCACCCCCACCCCCCAGCCACCAGGGGCAGCCTCCACCAGGCCCCCACTCATGTCCAACTCTTGTCTCCCTACACCCCCACCCCCCAGCCACCAGGGGCAGCCTCCACCAGGCCCCCACCCATGTCTACCACCACCCCCACCCCCCAGCAGTGCAGGGGCAGTCTCCACCAGGCCCCCACTCATGTCCAACTCATGTCTCCCTGCACCCCCACGCCCCAGCAGTGCAGAGGCAGCTTCCACCAGGCCCCCACTCATGTCCCCCTGCACCCTCACCCCCCAGCCGCCAGGGGCAGCCTCCACCAGGCCCCCACTCATGTCTACCACCACCCCCACCCCCCAGCAGTGCAGGGGCAGCCTCCACCAGGCCCCCACTCATGCCTCCCACCACCCCCACCCCCTAGCCACCAGGGGCAGCCTCCACCAGGCCCCCACCCATGTCTACCACCACCCCTGCCCCCCAGTAGTGCAGGGGCAGCATCCACCAGGCCCCCACTCATGTCTACCACCACCCCCACCCCCCAGCAGTGCAGGGGCAGCCTCCACCAGGCCCCCACTGATGTCTCCCATCACCCCGACCCCCAAAACAACAGGGACAGCCTCCACCAGGCCCCCACCCATGTCTACCACCACCCCACCCCCCAGCCACCAGGGGCAGCCTCCACCAGGCCCCCACTCATGTCCAACTCATGTCTCCCTGCACCCCCACCCCCCAGCCACCAGGGGCAGCCTCTACCAGGCCCCCACTCATGTCCAACTCATGTCTCCTGCACCCCCACTCCCCAGCCACCAGGGGCAGCCTCCACCAGGCCCCGACCCATGTCTACCACCACCCCCACCCCCCAGCAGTGCAGGGGCAGCCTCCACCAGGCCCCCACTCATGTCTCCCTGCACCCCCACCCCCCAGCCACCAGGGGCACCCTCCACCAGGCCCCCACCCATGTCTACCACCACCTCCCGCCACCAGGGGCAGCCTCCACCAGGCCACCACCCATGTTTCCCATCACCCCCACCCCCCAGCAGTGCAGGGGCAGCCTCCACCAGGCCCCACTCATGTCTCCCTGCACCCCCACCCCCCAGCCACCAAGGGCAGCCTCCACCAGGCAGCCACCCATGTCTACCACCACCCCCACCCCCCAGCCACCAGGGGCAGCCTCCACCAGGCCCCCACTCATGTCCAACTCATGTCTCCCTGCACCCCCAACCCCAGCCACCAGGGGCACCCTCCACCAGGCTCCCACCCATGTCTACCGCAACCCCCACCCCCCAGCCACCAGGGGCAGCCTCCACCAGGCCCCCACCCATGTTTCCCATCACCCCCACCCCCCAGCAGTGCAGGGGCAGCCTCCACCAGGCACCCACTCATGTCTCCCTGCACCCTCACCCCCCAGCCACCAGGGGCAGCCTCCACCAGGCAGCCACCCATGTCTACCACCACCCCCACCCCCCAGCCACCAGGGGCAGCCTCCACCAGGCCCCCACTCATGTCCAACTCATGTCTCCCTGCACCCCCACCCCCCAGCCACCAGCGGCAGCCTCCACCAGGCCCCCACCCATGTCTACCACCACCCCCACCCCCCAGCCACCAGGGGCAGCCTCCACCAGGCCCCCACTCATGTCCAACTCATGTCTCCATGCACCCCCACCCCCCAGCAACCAGGGGCAGCCTCCACCAGGCCCCCACCCATGTCTACCACCACCCCCACCCCCCAGCCACCAGGGGCAGCCTCCACCAGGCCCCCACTCATGTCCCCCTGCACCCCCACCCCCCTGCCACCAGGGGCAGCCTCCACCAGGCCCCCACTCATGTCTACCACCACCCCCACCCCCCAGCAGTGCAGGGGCAGCCTTCACCAGGCCCCCACTCATGCCTCCCACCACCCCCACCCCCCAGCCACCAGGGGCAGCCTCCACCAGGCCCCCACCCATGTCTACCACCACCCCCGCCCCCCAGCAGTGCAGGGGCAGCATCCACCAGGCCCCCACTCATGTCTACCACCACCCCCACCCCCCAGCAGTGCAGGGGCAGCCTCCACCAGGCCCCCACTGATGTCTCCCATCACCCCGACCCCCAAACAACAGGGGCAGCCTCCACCAGGCCCCCACCCATGTCTACCACCACCCCACCCCCCAGCCACCAGGGGCAGCCTCCACCAGGCCCCCACCCATGTCCAACTCATGTCTCCCTGCACCCCCACCCCCCAGCCACCAGGGGAAGCCTCCACCAGGCCCCCACCCATGTCTACCACCACCCCCAGCAGTGCAAGGGCAGCCTCCACCAGGCCCCCACTCATGTCTCCCTGCACCCCCACCCCAGCCATCAGGGGCAGCCTCCACCAGGCCCCCACCCATGTCTACCACCACCCCCACCCCCCAGCCACCAGGGGCAGCCTCCACCAGGCCCCCACTCATGTCCAACTCTTGTCTCCCTACACCCCCACCCCCCAGCCACCAGGGGCAGCCTCCACCAGGCCCCCACCCATGTCTACCACCACCCCCACCCCCCAGCAGTGCAGGGGCAGTCTCCACCAGGCCCCCACTCATGTCCAACTCATGTCTCCCTGCACCCCCACCCCCCAGCAGTGCAGAGGCAGCTTCCACCAGGCCCCCACTCATGTCCCCCTTCACCCTCACCCCCCAGCCGCCAGGGGCAGCCTCCACCAGGCCCCCACTCATGTCTACCACCACCCCCACCCCCCAGCAGTGCAGGGGCAGCCTCCACCAGGCCCCCACTCATGCCTCCCACCACCCCCACCCCCTAGCCACCAGGGGCAGCCTCCACCAGGCCCCCACCCATGTCTACCACCACCCCTGCCCCCCAGTAGTGCAGGGGCAGCATCCACCAGGCCCCCACTCATGTCTACCACCACCCCCACCCCCCAGCAGTGCAGGGGCAGCCTCCACCAGGCCCCCACTGATGTCTCCTATCACCCCCAACCCCCAGCAGTTCAGGGGCAGCCTCCACCAGGCCCCCACTCATGTCTCCCTGCACCCCGACCCCCAAAACAACAGGGACAGCCTCCACCAGGCCCCCACCCATGTCTACCACCACCCCACCCCCCAGCCACCAGGGGCAGCCTCCACCAGGCCCCCACTCATGTCCAACTCATGTCTCCCTGCACACCCACCCCCCAGCCACCAGGGGCAGCCTCCACCAGGCCCCCGCCCATGTCTACCACCACCCCCACCCCCCAGCAGTGCAGGGGCAGCCTCCACCAGGCCCCCAATCATGTCTCCCTGCAC
Source organism: Ambystoma mexicanum (assembly GCF_040938575.1). Taxonomy (NCBI): domain Eukaryota; kingdom Metazoa; phylum Chordata; class Amphibia; order Caudata; family Ambystomatidae; genus Ambystoma; species Ambystoma mexicanum. The sequence continues at coordinate 46,580,417 of NC_090924.1, read as the reverse complement.
CCCCACCCCCAGCCACCAGGGGCAGCCTCCACCAGGCCCCCACCCATGTCTACCACCACCCCCACCCCCCAGCCACCAGGGGCAGCCTCCACCAGGCCCCCACTCATGTCCAACTCATGTCTCCCTACATCCCCACCCCCCAGCCACCAGGGGCAGCCTCCACCAGGCCCCCACCCATGTCTACCACCACCCCCACCCCCCAGCAGTGCAGGGGCAGCCTCCACCAGGCCCCCACTCATGTCCAACTCATGTCTCCCTGCACCCCCACCCCCCAGCAGTGCAGAGGCAGCCTCCACCAGGCCCCCACTCATGTCCCCTATCACCCCCACGCCCAGCCACCAGGGCAGCCTCCACCAGGCCCCCACTCATGTCCAACTCATGTCTCCCTGCACCCCCACCCCCCAGCAGTGCAGGGGCAGCCTCCACCAGGCCCCCACTCATGTCCCCTATCACCCCCACGCCCCAGCCACCAGGGGCAGCCTCCACCAGGCCCCCACTCATGTCTCCTATCACCCCCACCCCCCAGCAGTGCAGGGGCAGCCTCCACCAGGCCCCCACTCATGCCTCCCACCACCCCCACCCCCGAGCCACCAGGGGCAGCCTCCACCAGGCCCCCACCCATGTCTACCACCACCCCCACCCCCCAGCAGTGCAGGGGCAGCCTCCACCAGGCCCCCACTCATGTCCAACTCATGTCTCCCTGCACCCCCACCCCCCAGCAGTGCAGAGGCAGCCTCCACCAGGCCCCCACTCATGTCCCCTATCACCCCCACGCCCAGCCACCAGGGCAGCCTCCACCAGGCCCCCACTCATGTCCAACTCATGTCTACCACCACCCCCGCCCCCCAGCAGTGCATGGGCAGCCTCCACCAGGCCCCCACTCATGTCTACCACCACCCCCACCCCCAGATGCACAGGGGCAGCCTCCACCAGGCCTCCACTCATGTCTCCCTGCACCCCCTCCCCCCAGCCACCAGGCGCAGCATCCACCAGGCCCCCACCCATGTCTACCACCACCCCCACCCCCCAGCAGTGCAGGGGCAGCCTCCACCAGGCCCCCACCCATGTCTCCCATCACCCCCACCCCCCAGCCACCAGGGGAAGCCTCCACCAGGACCCCACTCATGTCTCCCTGCACCCCCACCCCCCAGCAGTGCAGGGGCAGCCTCCACCAGGCCCCCACTCATGTCCCCTATCACCCCCACCCCCAGCCACTAGGGGCAGCCTCCACCAGGCCCCCACTCATGTCTCCCTGCACCCCCACCGCCCAGCAGTGCAGGGGCAGCCTCAACCAGGCCCCCACCCATGTCTCCCACCACCCCCACCCCCCAGCCACCAGGGGCAGCCTCCACCAGGCCCCCACCCATGTCTACCACCACCCCCACCCCCCAGCAGTGCAGGGGCAGCCTCCACCAGGCCCCCACTCATGTCTCCCACCACCCCCACCCCCCAGGGGCAGCCTCCACCAGGCCCCCACTTATGTCCTCTATCACCCCCACCCCCCAGCAGTGCAGGGCAACCTCCACCAGGCCCCCACCCAGGTCTCCCACCACCCCACCCCCAGCCACCAGGGGCAGCCTCCACCAGGCCCCCGCCCATGTCTACCACCTCCCCCACCCCCCAGCCACCAGGGGCAGCCTCCACTAGGCCCCCACTCATGTCCCCTATCACCCCCACCCCCCAGCCACCACGGGCAGCCTCCACCAGGCCCCCACTCATGTCTCCCTGCACCCCCACCCCCCAGCAGTGCAGGGGCAGCCTCCACCAGGCCCCCACCCATGTTTCCCACCACCCCCACCGCCCAGCCACCAGGGGCAGCCTCCACCAGGCCCCCACTCATGTCCCCTATCACCCCCACCCCCCAGCCACCAGGGGCAGCCTCCACCAGGCCCCCACTCATGTCTCCCTGCACCCCCACCCCCCAGCAGTGCAGGGGCAGCCTCCAAAAGGCCCCCACTCATGTCCCCCAGCCAACATGTCACCACAATGTAGATCCCTGGCCCTTATGGTCAGCCTCCAAATGCCAAACACCCACCCGAGTATTGCATCCACCCACTTAGAAATGGCAAAAACATGATCGAACCACAATTGCAAGTTTGAAAATGAACACATGTCCCTCACATACACCCAATGGGTGTCAGTGAATGTCAAAACCCATATCATGATATGCATGAAACCAATGAGATGATACTACACATTGCACTTTGAAGAAAAAATATGTACAGAGACCCTCCAAAGTGGTGCCATTCTGTCTGGGTTACCACAGGAGTGTGGGAGGGGGTTTAGGCACCCTGGACCGAGTTGCCTTGCCAACTCCGGTCGCACTCTGGAGTGATTGGCCCAGGTGGTGAGCCTTCCCGCTCACCACTTAGCATGTGTTGATTGACAGCTAGGCTGAATGAATGGGGGTCTTCTGCATAAAAGCAGGGCTTTTGGGACTGGATCTTCAGAAGTCGCCACAGGACCTAAGAATCCGACGAGGGTAACGCTGAGCCGACCTGCAACGACGACACCTCCGGTGGAGCCCTGCTGAGCCGACTCACCACTTCCCAACGACAGAGGAGATCTCCCTGCCGGAGAGTCTCTTCCCCTGACTGGTGGGAACAACCAGTCCCCTTTGCTTTTTATTCGCCTCAGGATGCAGTGGTCGAATTGCCCGTGCAGAGCACCTCGGCAACCGGATAGCCACTACCCCTGTACCGCGACCAAAAGGTGGTGCCTTGTGACGGAGCACTCTGCGACTGGTCTCTTCCCTGGTGGTGCACCGGACTTCACTTTCCTTCGACGACGAGATCATCTCTACTCTTAGCCAAGACCTGACGTGCAGCCACCACCAGGAACAACTGCCCCCGCCTGAGCTGCCCTCCACAACAAGGTACCGTGGCCGCCTGGCTTCCCTTTCGTTCGGTTCGAGTGAGGTGTCTTAATCCTCTCCGTTCCGTTGGGTCGCCTCCAAGCTTTGCTCATTCTTTGTTCTGAACTGGTTCAATCTGCCGATAACAATTTTCTATAAAGACTTGAATGCATCTCCACTAGAGACTTTTTTGGGACATCGCGCCTTGCCTCTCTCCGAGTGGGCCTGGCCTCTGAACTTCGTGATCTATGGTGATTCATGCCTTCCTGCCTTGCATTTTATCCGCGTAGGATTGAACTGTGTTGATTTCATAACCTGCCTATCTTTTTCTCTCCCTTCCTAACTAATATTCGAGTGTCATCTAGGTTGAGGTATACACCTCTGTCTGAAAATAAGTGATACCAGTAGAACCTAGAGTTGTCGATATTTTGCTAGGGGGATTGATCGTTTTCTACTTCGTAGATTAATTGTGGTTGATTTGTTTGCCGTGATTTGCTTTAGTGTTTTCCATAGATGTTGTGTTATAAATAAATACCTTGATATCTTTACACTAAGCCTCGTTGCATGTTTGCTTGTCTTGCTGTGAAGAATTGCCCTATTTTGTATACTCCACATACTGCTCAACTTTTCTTGAGAGAAGTCTGACTGCTCAGCCACAGCTACCAAGTGAATCTACTGGTACAGACTGCTACCAAGTGGGTTCACTGCCAACGCCTGTAGTCCTAAATCTTTTACAGTGGTCCCAGAGGGAACTGCACAGGTTTCCGCCTAACAACAATGTTATGGGTTGATACCCTATTGTGATTTTAAACAGGGAAAACGAAGTAAAGGTGCATTATGTCTTGTAGGGGGGCATTACAAAGAACACAGCTCACAATCGTACTTATCCAACAGTAGTTGATTGCCATTTTCCTGTTACTCCCCCCACCCCCGATGAGGTAAAACATGTAATCTGGCCCTTGTAATCAAAATACGGTTGGATCGAAAATTAGAACAGAGCAAAGAATCAGCGATTCTGGCATTAGTCAAGACAACATGTGCTTGGTTGGAGCTTTTTGCAAGTTCTTTGCTCTTACGCTCCACCTCTAAAGAGACTCCTACATTTTGGACCACAGTCTTGTCATAGTCTTCATAGTTGACTGATCTATCATTAAAACAAACACAATCCAGCCTTAGTTTCATTTCTAGGATAATTAAACACATGATGCCAGCAAGACTTCTAGTCAATTATTGATTTGAGCAACATGAGAGATCACTTTGTTCTCATTGCATTAGGTGACCATCTGCTTGACTTTTATGAGTGGACAAGGTTGAAAGTTGACAATGACTGTACTTTGAATTCTGATAGTGGGGCGAACAGAGCTTCAACCATCTGCTCACTTCACATCCCAAACTCTGTGAACATCACAGATTGCATTTTGTTAATATTTTAGTTTGTACTTTATAAACAAACCTTTCCTTGGATTGGCTCGCAAAGACATGTGCTGCTCATTAGCTAAGAATGTCTGTTCACAAGGCCTTTTGTCCTGGGAGTGTAATGGTTTTTTCAGATGTTAAAAAATGAGCTTTCCGCTAGGGCAGGAATGTCATATAACAGCCAAATTTGAATGTAAGACATAGGTTATTGGAGGTTCAAACTGGAGTTCTGTAACTTATCTATCCAAAATGAATAAAACATAGCTACAGCCATATTGAGAACAACAGGGTTTTCATAAATTTAGACTGTAATACATTATATATAAAGTCACCGCATTTCTATAGACATTGTAAAATAACTCAACCATTTTTGGAAAGGATTGTAATATTGTAACCTGTACTACATCCACGACTGGCAGTTTAAATAAAACATACTATTTAAGCATATTTTCTCTGGTATAAAGTTTAAAGACTGCATGTCGGGTTATTTATTAATATGCAGCAGGAAAGTGTTTCTTTAGAAAACATGGCAAGATTGTATACAATCATAGGATAATTCATCTGACGTTTATGTGCAGTTACATGATTTGCAGGGAATAAAGCAACAGCTATTGAAATGTAATGCTGCTCTGTGTCTCAACAATACTTCAGGTTTGTATATTGTTGTCAATTGCATTGTTCCAGCATGGCATGCACAGTTCTCCGTGAATACAGATAAGGTTTTTACACAGGAGCTTTCAGACATTCCTGCTGTCAATTTCAAGTTATATATAAAACTCAGTTATTGTACCATTTCACCAGAGTTCCTGGTATGTGTGAAACTCTTTTTCATTTGCGGAGTGCTTAAGAGAGCAGGTAATTACTTTTATCCCATAAGTGTACCCTTGTCACCGTAGTTTAAAAAACAATACAAAATATATATATACACACACATATGGGAATAGCATAATGCATTATTCCCATGACTCTTGATTTTTAATTGAATCTTAGCCACCACGAAAAGTAAAAGATGTTTCTTGTTTAGATTTGTTTAGAGTTCTTGCAATGAATACCTGCTTCCCTTGTTCCACTTCACTGTAGACCAGGTTTCAAGAACCATAGAAAATAATAGGCCACAGTGGGACCCCCATAGACATCCCAAACACAAGCTCAAGAGAAGATCAAGTTAAGCTTATTACAGACTTTAGGCAATAAGTTCAGGGAAATAAGGTCATAGAAAGAATGATGTAACGAGATTTGACATTACTTGTGTACTGTAAATAGTGAAGGAATATGTAGCAAGCATAGCTGGGAGGAACACCTATAGAGCAAAAAATACCCATATGTCTTTATGACAATGGCAATGTAACATTGTGATTGATATGAGGCGAAAAGGCCAGGGAAAAGGAAGAGGTACGTGTATGTGCAGATGCCACCGAAACATATGAATGAAGGGAGAACAAATGAAGTGGCTGCAGACAAAATTGCCATCAGACTTAGAGAAAGATCAGGCAACCAACTGGCAGCAGTTTGCTCTTTCATGGTAATCTCGGACCTCTTTGGCAAAAGGGAGCAAAAGTTGGGAAAAGAGAGGTATGGTTCACTCTACAAGCCACTGTAAAGCACCGCAAAGCACTGCAATTGTTACCCTTAATGAAATGTAAAGAGCCCACATCAGAGGGTTCCTTTGTGAGATAGGTGAACGGTGCCCGTGTTAGTTATCCCAGCCGAAAATGAAGGCCTCTAATAAGTACGAGGTTACCCATGACACATTAGCACCCTGTTACGCACCATACACCCATGAGAATGTGCGAAACACGGCAGGCTGTATTCACTAAGGCAAGCCAGAGTTCCAAGCATTTTCAGTGGTGTCGCGAGCTTCCCTTTCCTACACAGGAGCTTATGGTGTCTTTTTTTAAAAAGAAACATACCTTTTGCGGCGCGGCCCTGTGCCGCATATAGCTGCTCTTCGGGAAGTCCATTGTACATGTTGATGATGTCACAGTCATCAACCTGTAAAAAGGACTTCCCTGATAGCAGCACTGTCAGAACCAAGCCACACCGCAATGGTAAATTACTTCCTTAAAAAAATAAAACACCCTTACCACCCATGTAGGGATTGTAAACGGCTGCTAATGGAGATTTCAACCTTGGCAGTGGGCCGACCCTATTTGTAATGGCACTGCCACCCTCGTTAAGGGACCCTTGCTTTGCTCAGGACCTTAACTTGGGTGGCGGGCTGTTACCGACAACGGCGGCCCGCCCCCTTGGTTAATATTGCCTCAATAGAGACCTCCGCAAAGGGCTCTAAAGTTAGTAGAGCTTATGTAGAGGACAAAGCGATACTCTTAGCAGAGGCTTTGGTTGACAAACCATGCAGTCTCTCCTTTGCCAGTGCCTGTAGAGAGTATGATGCATATTAACTAAAACATGGGAAACATGATAGGCACAGGTGCATACACAATTCAGTCACGGCAGTGATAAGGATAGTAACAGAGCAATATATAGAGTTTACAGTGCAAACCTTATGCCATATGTACTGAATAATCGGCAAAATAACATTCATCACTGAGGTCACATAAAGCTGAACAAATATGAGGTTCTAGCTTAAAGTGAAAGGAAAGGAGTTGTAGAAAACACTAAGAAGCAAATATAACTAACGCATTGGAAAAAGTATTTGGTTAGATTCATGCATATTCAGCATTAGTACTGGGCGAGGGTCAATGAGCAAGCTCATTGGCCCTCACTCAGGCCTTACCTGCCCTAGAAGGTTCAGAGCTCCGCGCAGCCCTGAGTTCTTCCCACGACTGTTTGCTTTTTTTTCAATTTACTTCAATGGCCGCCATGGAAAGGGAGAAGGGACTACATGTAGTCCCTTCTCCTCTTCCATGGTGGGCATTTTTGTTGTTTACTATGCCCACCACAGAATGAGAATACGGACTGCGTTGTCAGTCCACAGCAGCAATGTTTTAAAACATTTGGAACTTTTTTTTTCAGGCTGAAAAACGCAACGCGTCTTGCAGCCGGCAAACAAAAAAAACATTAGTACCCCGGTGTAACGGGCTGTAGTACGAATGGCAAAATACCCCTTGACTGCATGCCATTACCGCATAAGGTTATCCCCCCTGGGCCTTTGTTAAGGCCCTAGCTATGCTTGGGCCTGTAACTATGGCATTAAAGGCCCGCAGTCTCGGTGTATACTGCCTAATTAAAGGGACTGAAGATATGTCAGGCAAATTCATTTGAGTTAAGAATTGGCTCACATGTGATAGAAAGCTTTAGGGGTGCTGAATGGGTTAAGTCAGTAAAAGGTGTGGAAAGTAGAGTCACTTGCAGTATTGGCTGAGTTGAGTGGAAAGGGAAATCTTACATTCCGGATAAGAGCAGCCAGAATGAAGCATTGCTCTACGGAGGATGCAGGAAAAAGCAGCCAAGCAGCCATTTTTTTCATCCATAAAGAAAATATACTAGTTCACTGATACATGTACAAAATAATGTAATCGATCTAAAGGTAACATACAAAGGGTGGTGTGTTTAACGTGGTCAAGTGGGGAATGGATTTTAATGAAGGTGTTAGTTTAAGCATATATAAATGTGGTAGTAGTGTATAGAATATATATGCACAACAAGGGGGATTTAAAAAGGAGATGAGGGCAGGGACATCATTTCACCAAAATGCTAGGGGTAGCAGAAGTGACATCACACGACCCTTGACCCCCTGATGACATCACAGGTAGTGATGTCATTTGACCCCACCCCAAAATGATATCGCGGGAAGCGATGGAACATGACCTTTCACCCGTTGACAAAACAGGAAGTGGCATCCCATAGCATTGTACACTACGAAAAATATGGTTACGATATCACTATAATGTGATGTACATTTCATACCTGAATGGATCGCCATACGTATCGTTAAGATCAGTGTGTATAAGCCCATATTACCAAATTACTGTGATTGCAAGCAGAGGTCCATGACCAAATGATAATGATGTGTTATTGTATAGCACTTAAGCTTAAGTGCTTTACATAGAAGAAATATACAACCAATATCACCCAACCTGTGTTGGTACCCATTTATCGACCTCAGAAGGAGGAAAATGCTGAGTTGAGACGTTTGAGAACAGACTAAATCAGTGACTCACCCCCTGAAGTGTGCCTCAAATAAACCTTTAATGAGTCTAGCAATTATTGTATAGAATTCCAGAAAGACACATTTTTTTGGCATTCCTATTCTTTCTTATTTAGGTTTAGTGCTGAAAGTGTTAGACTTGTGGCCCTCATGTTCTTATTTTTCCTTCTTTTTTTAAGGGGCCTGAACAAGAAAGCTAGCCACTCCAGAATAAAAGAGCCACATGGTGCTGGCCACAGCCCAGGAGTTTGCATTGCAAAAAAAAAAATAGTTGTATTTTTGTCTTTTTTTTTAGAGGTCGCAAGGGAAACCTTAGAGGTCGCACTTGTGACCTCTGGTGACCCCCAAATGACGTCCCTGGATGAGGGTTTAAAAAGGGGGACTGGTTCATTTGGTTTTGGTGGTATCTGAGCTCTTTTGGTGATAGGCATCTGGGGCTCTGCCCATTAATGTGCCAACTGAGTCTAGGAGACTGGGACCCCCGTCTGGGAGCTATGAAGCTGAGAAGAGGCCCTTGTATGCCTGTTTATCCTCGCTTTGAACCTGAATTCAAGGGAGTTCTGCCACTATACCCTGAGTGACATCCAAAACTGGGGAAAAGTAAGTACTGTCTGCATGCACAAGATTATTGATGACTATTCTCCCCCAAATTATAGCGGAATACAGTGTGAAAAGCATCTCTCCATGGGGAATTGATTACCTAAAACGGACCTTTTCCAGGAGGCTTCCATGTTTACCTCTCATAACGCTGAGTAAAGTAAAATAGATGACTCCAGTCTCCTTTTCTCAAGACTAGAAGTGTTGCTTTCGCCTAACTTCATATCAGCTTGCCTTAAACGGACTAGAAAAAAGGGTAATCATTTAAAGTGTAAAGGACATTAGTTTAGAACCTATATTTGAGATTTCTGTTATCAGTTGCTTTGTGCTAGTGAGCTACTTTCGGGAGTTATTGTGCATCAAATGGGGCTCGAGGTGATACCATGAATAATGTGCCCATATGTTCATATTGGATTATCTTTTTACATGCGTGAATAAAAACGTTTCCAAACAAAGTTTTTTCAGGTTTGTGAGTGCATGACATTGCCAACATTAGAAAAGCCAAGTTGCATGAGCTTGAAATATCAGTGGGTTAATTGTTTGCAAACAGCGGACAGCAAAACTGCTATGCATGCAAAAGTTGCAGAAGGGGATGTTTGCACTCTCAGTTTTATGAAGATGTAGGGAATCTCGATTGGTGGCAGCGATCTGTCTCAAAAAATATTGCTGCAAATTCATAAATGATAGACAGGTAATGCTGTGAAACAGCTATAAATACCAGAAGAATAGGGGAAGGCAAAAATGTCGAATCAGCGACTGAAAACGCACAAGAAAGCAAAGAGCATGAGGAGGGAGCAGTAACAAGTGAGAAAAGGAACACGTTCCTTAATACAAGGCCTCACTCTATGTGCTTCTAAACCTGAACTAGATTTAATACTAGTGCACACTCAAGGAAAAACCAAGGCACTCTTGCAGGAAAGCATCCTCGTACTACTCCAATTACTTTTCAATAATGTTTACATTCAATTGTTTGTTGTAAGATATATGTTTCGTTGTTAATGTGTGTCATACAAAGAGCATCATGTGGTGCAAAAAAAAAAGAAATCTATAAAAATTGCCTAGAGATTAAAGAGAAATTGTAGGAACAAGTAATCTTTTACACATTACAGGTTTGCATTAATCAAACAAATGTTGCTCGGTCAAATGCGTTTTCAGAATCAATCGAAAGGAGGGCCTTTTACCTCTTGTCCTGCTGTGTTCTGGCGAGAACATCGATAGTGTAATGGATACTGCCAAATGTTTGGTGCCCTGGAACAAACCCAGTTTGGTCGCTACCCACCAGGCTCGGTAGTACGCTAGTTAAGCATGCAGCAGAGATTGTTGAATAGATATGAGCATCGTAATTAATAACTGTAGTAGGTCTAAAGGAAGAGCACTGTGAGTGGTCCTTACCTGGTCAACCTATGAGTTTGAGTGTCGATTCCCCCATAGAGGGGGTAATAGTGCCCGTGTCGGCACAAGAATTGAAAAGAACTGCCACATGAGGAGAGAGTTCATCCGATATTTCTTTGTAGAATATGGCTGTAAACCAATCAGGGCCCAGGGCCTTATTAGTAGAGAGAGTGTGGATAGCCTGTGAGTCTTCCTCCACTGTTGTAGGGTCATCTAATGTCTGTGTAGTAATCTGAGGGAGATGTGCATCCTGAATGAGTGAGTCCTGCTGGGCTCCATTAAGAGGCTCATGAGTGAACAATGCTGTGGAACACTTTGACAACACAAGCATTTTGGCAGGTTCGTCATTGTGCAATTGAGCTGTAGTATCCCTCAAAACCCCCAATTGATGTGCTGTCTCTCTGGGCCCTAAATGTATATGCAAAAATATGTGATGCCTTATTATAAGTGCTATAATAGAAGTGCTTAGTTCTAAGCAGTTTATTGGAATTGTCATCCACCCATAGCGCTCTTAGTTCAGTCTTTTGTGACTTGCAGCTGCCTATAAGTCTGTCTTGAACATTCACATTTATATTGGGATTGCCACTCTTGGACCCTCTCTTCGGCCTGCATACGCTAAGCCATTAAGACTCTTTTACACGCCGAAGCTAAACTGATTAGCTCGTCTCGTAATGTAGGCTTGAAGGCGTTTCACACGGACACCACTGGAACCTCCTCGGATAAATTGTCCTGGAAATATTGCGTGATCCTGTCAGAAATGCAAGCACAAACTGCCGCATCATCAAGAAGAGAATCATTCAAGTTCCATAAGGTCGGCTTCCTAACGTCATCCCAGAATTGTCGAGCTGCACCGTAATAGGGGAATAATCAGACACCAATGCTAATTCTATGGTTGCGGAATTAATCCCTGAAAGTAGAGGCCGAGAAACCAACACATAATCCATTCTGGAATAGCTGCATGTGAAGAATGAGAAAAGTCGTAGATGTGAGGACGAAGATGCCTCCACACATCTACTAAATGCATCTCCTCCATTGCCTTCTTAAGGGAAACAGTTTGTGACTTCTCAGATAAGACACTTGTGCCCGATCTGTCTACCCTTAAATCAAGCACCACATTGAAGTTGTCTCCCATCACAAATTCCCCAAATATTGGTGGGGAAACCATCTAGGATGTAATCTTGGTAAATTCCGCTGCAGTTTCCGGTTTCCTGAAGTAAAGCTATATCAGCCTTGAGCTCCACCAATTTAGATAGCACACTCTTCTTCTTCCTTGGGGAGTTTAATCTGTGAACTTTCATGGATATTATCTTTATGTCAGCCATTCCAATGTTTAAATTCCTCTTAAATTTACACCTATTCTCCCCAGTTTCAAGGTCCCACATATGCTATTAAACATGAGGTTTCCTATCTGCAACCCTATTTAACAATGCTGCCCCCCTATGAACTCTGCAATACTGTATACAACATACCATAAAGAACGCAGTAAAACAAATAAAAATGTGAAACGTCCATACGAGGTAGTCATCAGTACAAAGACAATGCCTGAGTGAGTGCACAAGCTCCCAATGCCCTTTAAACTGTTCCTGAATGCAAACAATAAGGCATACTACAGCCTCAACAAACGCTGCAAACCGCAACTCAGGGCAACCTTAAGAAACACAACAGACTACGTATTAGGGTTCAGTGGCCCAAACCTAAAAATGCCAAGGCTGCAAACCTATCATTCATATATGACCCTCAGAGCCCCTGATTCTTTCTCTCCTCTGTCCATTTAGGGCCTCCTACCGTCCGTGTGGCTGCCCCTACTCAATCCTACCCTTGACCAATCACTTGAAGAGGCTTCCTGACCTTGCTAATCCGGAACATATATGTCTGCGTTTAGAATCTTTAGGGTCCCAGTGCCTGCACGGGGGGTAGTGAACTGATATTGGACTCCATAAAGCTGAAAAAGGATGAGAAACGTGTACCCCCATCAGTAACTAGTGGGTCTCATCATCCTATGCTTGTCGATGGTGCCTTGTGACAGGTCCTGAAACAATTGAATGGAAACTCCTTTGAACACCACTCCCTGTTGTGCTTTGGCCTTCTGAACCATAACATATTTTACTTACTTTTAAAGAGGTGAACCCTCGTCAGAACATCCAGGAGAAGGTTCTCTCTTAGTTTAAAGTTTGTGCACACCCTCCGCGTATGGTCCAGGGTTCGGTCTGTTGGCCTGTGTGACTCCTAATATTTCTTGAATCAAAGTCTCGGACATACACCTCTAATTCTCAGTCCATGAACTCCCCGGGAACCACTCTGATGAGAATGATGTTCACACAGGAGTAATATTTTGCCATCCTCTTGTTTCTCCTCAGCGGAACTCCTATATGCCTCCAGCACAGCTACTCTCTTTCTAACTGGTCATGAGAATGCGTCTCGTCACAGCTGATGCTTCCATGCACCGGTTTGGAGTGCAGCTTTACAGCTGAACCCCGCTCGCCTGCGTCGCATCCACCATGGCTTGCCGTCAATCAGGATTCGGCTGGGTGAAAGTTTGCATGCCACCGAGCTGCAAAGCAGGCAGGAGCCACACACGCCTGATGCCGGTTCGAACCCCCAGGCGGAGGGGAGCAGGGTTTGTAAGTTGTTGCACAGCTAGTTGGCAGATGAGGCTTGGTACCTGGTGCGCAGCACGGCACCCAGGTGGCCTATTCACTGCACATCCCTGCTGCAGGGAGCCGACATTCTCAGTGGGCTGACGTAAGCACTTGTCAAACCCGGCGTGTGCCTAGAGGCGCCTGCACATCTCTTCCCCTGGCAGCCATGCTGCTACAGTCGGGCCTAGGCCCACACAGGTCCCACGTCTCAACCGGAATTGACCCCTCAGCAATCACCTCTGCTTTCTCAGACCTCAAAAGTGATAATCTAGGGTCTCCAACAACCCTCCTCAGGAAATAACGTTGCATCAGTGTTATAAAAGCACTTTTACGCTGCTTCCACTTCATAGGGCTGCAGAGCTCACTGAGCTATGCCACCATTAGCCTCCAGCCAAGCCCCACCCTCTGCAATTTTGATTGTTTGATTAAAATGTATATATTATGATTGAACCTTGATTGGACATTCTTTTATTTTAGAGCCTTTGCTACTATTGTCTTTTGGATTTCTACTGTGATCACTTCACACGCCTCCTAAGAGTCTAGCCTGTCTTCGGCCCAGGTTAACAATCAAAGGTCAAGTGGGTATACCCATTGGAGTGTATCCTGTGTTACCATTATGACTGGGATAAATGTTGCGTTGTTAGTAGCCTGGGGGCTGAGTCGGCGGTTTTGGCCATTCCTCATCCATGTACTGCTGCAGAGAAGTAGTAATTTTGGAACATGGATCTCCTGTAAGCTAACTCCAACTTAACTTAATAAAACCTGTGGCCTTCAAATCTCCCGTTACAACTGCGCCTTGCCTGTTTTATTGCCATGGTTGGGGGATGAACATTATTCGATTGTTGCAGATAGGATCAGAGAAGAACTGAGGGTCATCTAACATATGGTCCTCATTCTAAGGAGCATGAGGGGAGAACCGGGGTGGACGGTAGTCGGCCAGGAGGGTTTGTTACACTCTGGGTTGCATTACAAGGGACACTTCTACATACCCCCGCCGAATTTCGATAGTCTTTTGGATAGGTGCATGGATACTCAGCACACACCATGGAGTCTAATCACATTCATGTAGGATCATCACAGGACTGCATTGCTTGGAATGGTCTGCTAAAACCGTCTAGGCATGTCCAAGGTGGTTGTGTTAGTTAATGTAGCCGTTCTTGATCCATTGAAAAGAACCCAATAAGAGATGCAGCTACAAATTGTGTGGAGAAAAAGATCATTTCCTTCAGAGAGTGTAGGTTTAAAAGCATGAATGTACATTTTAAAAGACAAGACGTGTGGGGGGGGGGGGAGGGGGAGGGCTTGAATACCTTAGATGGATTTAATAAATATGCCCATTCAACAGAGAAAATTGAATTTCGTCGGTTGAAGTGCAGCAATATCACATGTTCATCTATGACATTTCCAGACAGATTTTCGCTCTTCTAAGCCGTGTGTTAACACGTGTTATTGTTACCCACCTTGAAATATTGGCAGGCTGTCAGAGCACTGGTCGAAATCCCCCCTGTGAATGAGTGCATGCAGATTAATGAAGCGAGCTGTTAACGAAGTTTTCCATTGCTTTGTGAAGTGCTGTGAAGGAGGTAAGACAGCACATGAGAACGGAAGAATGGAAAGTAAAGTGAAGAAACAGCTATCTGAACGACTTTTACTATTCTAGCTGCTTAAAAATCGGACGTGGACTTTGCTCGTTGCTCTAAACGGAGTCAGGCAACTGCGCTCACCTCTCAGGCTACTTTCGGCCTTTCCGTTTGACAGGAGGGAGCAATAGTACAACTTTCAGCATGTTTTGATTGCTGGCATATCTTATTCTGACTGTAGCTTGCTGTTCGGCTTCAAAGAACAACTGCTGCGGGCATCCCAGACCCGTGTGCAGACATTCCTCCACTGGGGTCAAAGATGGAGACTGCTGGCCCATATTAAAGTGGCCTGCAGCGCTTGACTGAATGCAGAAGCGCTCGCCCGCGGCCCGGGCACGCTGGGGCTGCAGAGTTCACAATGCGGGGATCTCTGAAGTTCTGGTACACAGCGAAAGGCAAGCTGGGCAGATGAATATCAAGGCCCAGCCAGGGGGTTTAACATCAGGCTTTCCTTTGCGTGTGAGCAAAGACCAGCCTACCTCCCACCATCACTGCACTTCATAAATGTGTGATACCTAAACAATAAGCTCCAACTGTTTATAGATATTTGATTACATCAGGATTTGTGTGTCCTTGTTCCAAGTAAGAAGGCACATCAAAGTAGTCTGTAGTTGTTATGGTCATTGGGAGGCAGCCTTTCACCAGGTTGGTGGCCGCAAGAAGACCCAACTAATCTGGATTTATAAATTGCTATTATATTTTTCCAACCATTTAAATAGTTTTTAAAGGAACTTTTATTGTAGACATACTGTCTATTCCCTGTATTTATTTGACTTAATGTTGGCTTAATTATTCCATAAATATGTTAGTAATGCTTGTTGGTACAGGAGTTTAAAAAAATCCAAAAGCAATACAATTCCCAAATACCACTGTAATAACATATGTGTAATGGTTGGATTACCTTTGCTTATCCACAATACGTTGATTTGTAAAACCTATTGCTTTGGTGTACATGTAAAAAAATGTTCATTATAATCTTCACAAAATCTGTTAAAAATGTGATACAATTATTTTAGAGGCGTGTTCGGTGACGTCAAAGCCACATGGTAAAGCATGTCTGCTTTTGTGTACTCCAGGCTGCGCTCTGCTAAGCAATAATCTTTGGTTTAGCACAAACACATTCTGAAATCCAAAAGGAGTGATTCTGTAGCACTAGATGGACAGACCTATGTTAGAGGAATGGTCAGGTCACTGTCTGAAGCAGCCAATCCGTATATTATGGAGAAGAAGAGTGGCCGATATGCATTAACCACACTTTTGTATTAAAGGTGTTAATTCAGCGCCAGATACGGGGGCACACCTGCCACCTACGGAAGTAAGCAAGAGGTGATGGGGCACCGCCTAGGTGGGAAAAAGACCGGTACACAAACAAACTGCAGTCACACTAGGAAAGAAGGCCTTGCCTGGAAATGCGGGCGGTAGGGATGCACTGTGTATGCCATCTGCCCACAGAGCTTTTGTATATTTTTATGAGAAACAGGGCCATCTTAAGCAATTTTGGGGCCCTGGGTACAGACATCTTTGGGGCCCCCTTCCACAAAACCAATGGAATTAAGTGATCAAGAATATCTGCCCCGACCCCCTGCCGCGATCATAACCCATAGGTTGATGTGCTGCCTCACATCTTAAAAATAAGCATGTTTGGAGGGGGCGCTGCTGCGCAACAAGATGGCCGCATAGCCGAGGAGCTCCGCTCCGGCATGAATCCTTGTAAACACTTTCACCCGGATCCAGAGTGCGTCGAACCCCCCAAATAACTGGGCTGCCTCTCGCCATATCCGGACTCCTGTGGGGAAAATCCCGGCTGAAATCGGACATTGTGAGCCCATGAATTAGTGAGGGCTACGGGCTCGCTCGCCTGGGCCGCCACGCAGCTCCGCGGACTGCTGCGTAAGAGCCGCGGCTGGGACCGCCCCTGTACTCCTGTCCTGAGGCCCTTGTGGATGTGAACAGGCACCCGCTGAGCTGCGGCCCAACTTCCCGGACTCGATCCTTCGGTGCGAGACGAGACGGTGGACCCCTGGCGCTGCCCTGGAGCCGGAGAGGGCGAGCGGAGACTGCGCTGCCCCACAGGTACGTGGTCTGGCAGGCGCCGGCGTGGCGATCTTCGAGCCCTGGTGGGTTGTCGGGTCTAGCCATGCGCCGCTACGTGGGAGAGCAGTAAAACAAACATACTGAGGGACATCCTCGAACCGCCGATACTCTGCGCGGCGTCATTGGGCCCTCCTTACTTGTGGACGAAACATTTGGCTGGGAGAGGGCCCATCGTGGAGCTTACCCTGCCCCCACGCTGTGAAGGAAGTACTGGGGAGACCATCCTGTAACGCACACCAGCGCTGGCTTGGAACCAACCTGTTTATTACTGACTCGCACGTAGTTCGTTACTTTCCTGCATTGGAGCTGGGCATTGTCACCCTATGTGTACACTTGGGGAGACAAAGTGCGTCTGATATAATACGGCGAGCCCCTGGACGACCCGTGGTGGATGTGACCAGCGCCTTCTGATTCACTGCGGGCCCCCACGCGGGTCAGCCCTCGATCCCGTTGCTGCTCGACACAAGTGTCATTAGACATATCTCCTACTGCGACACGCTGAGGCACGAACCCCAGACTCCCTCATATCCCACACTATGCCCAGCAAGAACTCAAATAAGAACAGAAGGACCGGCCCTATGGATTTGTTCACCAGTTCGCAGACACCTCCTGTAAGTCCGTATACACCGCTCCCCACCACATCCGTATTGTCGGAGGACTCCAAGTTCGACCACCTACTCACCACAGTACAGAGTGGATTCCTAGCCATAAATGTCAAGCTCGATGACATCGTATCCACAATTGGTTCACTGAAGACCCGAGTAGACAAGGAAAGTGCCAGGATCACCGAAGTGGAGGGTAGAATTGGTTTGAACGAGGACTCCACCCGCCAAAACACCCAGGACATTTCCCACCTGAAGGGGGAAATGGACAAACTCCGTAGCAAATGCGACGATTTGGAATCTCGTTCCAGGCGGAACAATATCCGCATTGTCGGCCTTTCAGAATCGTTCTGCAGGGGCCCAATGGAACTTCGGATCGAGGACTTGCTGAAATCCCTCCTTGGGGAAGAGGCCTTTTCATCTCAATTTCTGGTAGAGAGGGCCCATCGCTCTCTCGCCCCACCGCCTAGACCTGGGGCCCCACCCCGTACTGTTATAGCCAAACTGTTAAACTACAGGGACAGGGACGCTGTCCTACGATTGGCCAGGGAGAAAGGTCCCCTAAGAATTGGAAATGATCACATCCATATTTACCCAGACTTTTCGGCAGGGGTCCAGACTCAAAGACGGTCCTACGAAATAATTAAACGTCAACTGCGACTGCAACAAGTCCCCTATGCCCTTCTGTACCCTGCTAAACTCCGAATACAGCATGGCGGAAGAGCGCACTTCTTCGAATCCCCTGCAGCCGCCCTGTCCTACATGGAAGCTTCGATACCCCTTCCGCCAGGGAGGCAGGGTGCCGACCAAGATGGCCTGCAACAACCGGTGTAGCCTGAATACTCATCTTACAACGTGCGGCCGGATAATTTGGGGGTCAAGTGAATTGCCGACGGCAATGGAGTCGAGGGGGGGTGGAAACGCACCTCTGCCTTCGATCCTTGAATGTAGCCTGATGTGTTGCCGTGCACGACCCCTTTCTTTGGGTTCTCCCACAAGTTAGTAATAAGAAAAGGGATCATCATCAAGTTGGGTTCGATGATGTGGGAGGGGGTGGGTTATGGTGTTATGGGTTGCCACCTGATTCAAGAGGCCGCTGTTGATGCCTCAAGATGCCCCTGTTGGGCTCTCGACACAAAGCTTCTCTTAGCTGGTTATCGGTTACTTTTGGTTAAAATTGCACTCACTGGCTCGCTCGCTGTCCCATGTTATCACTATGTATACAAATGGCACAAACCACTAGAATACCCCAGGGGCTGCGATTGAAACTAATCACGTGGAACATTCGAGGGTTAAACAACAGAGCAAAGGCTAGTAAGGTGGGCGCATACATTAATAGACATCATCCGCATATTGTAATGCTCCAGGAAACCCACGCACTGAAGCCCACACACGAAAAAATACTTAGGCAATGGGGTGGCAATAGACATTACACGGAATATTCCTCTCAGAGTAGAGAGGTCATCACACTGATACACCCCTCCTTGGGGTTCTCCACCGAAAAATACAGGATAGATCCACAGGGAAGATATGTGGTGGTCTGGGGTAGCTTGGCTGGGATAAAACTCGTTTTGATAAACACATATGGCCCGAATGTCGATGATCCGCAGTTCTACATACAGCTTCTTACAACGATAGGCCTTACATCTAACGCCTGGGTCCTTTGGGGAGGAGATCTAAACACCATTCTCGATACTACATTGGATAGGTCCTCCAGCAGGCCTAGAGTTCTCACTAAAGCGGCAAATGTTATTCGACACGCCCTCGAAGAGTTCACCCTTTCTGATGCCTGGAGGGGTATACATCCCACTGAGAGGAAGTACTCATTTTACTCCTCAGTGCATGACACTGAATCTAGAATAGACTATTGGCTAATTTCGTCCCCTCTGGTCACTTACACGGAACAATGCGAAATCCTTCCCCGTACGCTCTCGGACCACTCCCCAGTCACCTTGGCCATACTGTTCCCTGGCACAGATCGCCCAGCACAAAGATGGAGGATGTCCCCCAACATATTAAAAGACCCAAATGTCGTGGAAACTCTCCACACTGACATAGAGGAATTTTTCCAATTGAACAATGGCTCTGTGGACAGCTGGGCGATCTTATGGGAAACATTTAAGGTCTGGGTGAGGGGCATTCTGATGTCCAAGACGACTGGTTTCCTTAAAGCCGTGAGAAACGAACTGGACATCACAGAATCGCGCTTGCAGATACTCGAAACTGAATATAGTATGACACACGACAGGCATATCCTGTCTGACATCAGCGCACATCTCCAAACTTTCAACGATCTGGCGACCAGGGAGCAACAGTACATGGCCACTCCCATCAGAGCACGCAGATATGGGGAGGGTAACAGAGCAGGTCACCTCCTAGCCCGTATGCTCCGCAATGAACGCTCCCATACCCCAATTGCGAGCATCTTGACAGAGGGAGGTGCAGTTGTCAGTGGCGAGAAAGAGATAAATGACGAATTCTCACGCTACTATGCTGACCTATATTCCAATCATGATAGTAGTACACAAGAAGAAATACGTATATACCTGAGTAAAATTGATCTCCCTAAATTAAGCTTGGAAGATAACCAAATCCTTGAACAGCCCATAACCTGTGATGAAATAACTGAAGCAATCAAATCACTGACTTCAGGTAAAACCCCGGGCCCGGATGGGATAAGTGCTGAGTTATACAAATCCTTCTCAACGATCCTTGCTCCTGTCCACACCCACATATGGGAAGAGGCTATCGTGTCTGGCTTGCTCCCAGAATCAATGACAGACGCTGTCATCACAGTACTCCTGAAACCTAGACGTCCAGCCCATGTTTGTTCCGCTTATCGTCCCCTGTCATTGATAAATACGGACGCCAAAGTCTACGCAAAAGTTCTTGCTAATAGACTGCTTCCTAAAATGGCTACACTGGTTCACCCCGACCAATGTGGTTTTATACCCACCAGATCCACGGCACTAAACTTGCGTAGACTGTTTTACATTCTAGCACAGATTAAACCACAAGCGCAGGCTGTAGCAATATCCCTAGATGCAGAAAAAGCGTTCGATTCAGTTTCTTGGGTGTATATGTTTGAGGTCCTCCATAAATTTGGATTCGGCCCTTATTTAACTAGTTGTATTGGGCTCCTGTACGCGTCACCCAAAGCCAGGGTATTGACCAACCGAACACTGTCTAATCAAATCTCACTACACAGAGGGACAAGACAGGGATGTCCCTTCTCCCCTATACTATTTGCTCTAACAATTGAACCGGTGGCGGCAGCAGTTAGGGCAGTACAGGAATCCAGAGGCATATATATGTCAGGGGCGTACCAAGCCATCTCGCTGTATGCTGACGACGCTCTGTTATATGTTCGAGAACCTGAGAAAAACTTACTTCCTATACTGGCCGTAATAAATGACTTCACCATACATTCGGGGTACAAAGTTAACAAGACCAAATCCGAAATCTTTCCATTGACCAATGCCATCACCTGTCCTACAAACACGTATGGTCTCGCATGGGCTCCTGAACACATTCGATATTTGGGTATACAGGTCTCCCGTGACAGTACCTCTCTATATATAGACAATCATGAGACCACTCTACAAATTATATATTCAAAACTCCAGATCTGGGCTAATCTCCCCATATCCCTGGCTGGCCGAATAGCGGTGCTCAAGATGACCGTGTTACCTAAGCTCCTTTACATCTTCTGCAACGTCCCTATCTGGCCGGGCAGACCATTTTTCGACAACCTTCGATCTATGGCTACAACCTTCGTTTGGAATGGAGGGGCAAATAGGATAAGCTGGGCCAAATTGGTCGAACCTTATGAAAAGGGGGGCTTCGCGGCTCCTGATTTCGAACTATATTGTCAAGTAGCACAAGCCCACTATGTGAAATTCTGGCAGGACCCCTCGGACACTACACCACACGTACCCATAGAACGCCACTCAGTCCGCCCAACAGACCTGCGTTCAATCATTTACTCAAAAAGACATAGAGATGACTGCAAATTTGACCCAACCTCCTGCACGATCGCAGCATGGAATGCAATCAGTAAACGACTTGGCATAGATGACCCCTACGACTCACAAGCCCCGCTTTGGAATTTCCCAGGCATCGCACCCACATATGACATTGGTATTCAAAAGAATTGGCTCCCAGAATATGATTTCACAATGAAAACTATGTTCCCAAACGGTAAATTTGTGACTCTCGAGGACATGGTTTTCTCGAAGATTTCGCAGAATCGGTCGGTGAGACTCCCCTCACAATCCTGCAGTTCCACAGAATGAGAGCAGCGTTCAAGAAGCGCTGGCCCACATTTCCAGACGAACCTCCAGAGCACGCATGTTACCAATCTTTGCACTCCCAGACTGGCACGGGGGTGTCCAAACTGTATACCCTAGTCCAGACAGATACTGACACCTTGAACACCATTAAGGCATCTTGGGAAAAAGATATGGGCACTGTTATTGAGACAGGGAAATGGTCTAGATACTGTCTCCTATCCAAAAAGATATCGTTAAATGCGGGCTTAAGACTAATACAGTTCAAAATCCTGAACAAACTGGCAAAGTGCTACGCTAATGTGCCTGACACCTGCCCAAAATGCCACGCCCCTGGCGCAGACTCCTTCCACATGTACTGGGATTGTCCTCCTGTAGCAAAATTCTGGAGTGAAGTAGCAAATACCCTAGAAAGCATCACACAAATCCCTGCAAGCCTTACCCCCCGAAATACCTATTTGGAGACATCGGAAAGGTCTTGGAAAAAATTAGGCGATTATTTAATGTTGCCTGTGCAGTTGCGAAGAAATGCATCCTACAGAAATGGAAAAGTATGCAGGCCCCGACATTGGGACAATTTCTCTCTACACTGGTATATGTGAATGAATGTGAAGAAAAGTATGTGGGATTGTTGCCCACTCCATGCAAACCGAAAGACATTTGGGCACCGCTCAGGACGTATCTAACCGAAAACTCCTCGGATACAGAGAGCTCTGATAGTGACAGTGTAAACTAACTATAATGCTTTTCAACCCTATGTAGCACCTTTTCTCCCCTTACGCACACTTCTGTCTGTTTTGTACCTATGATGTCGTATGCCCGAAAATATAACATTAATCAGGAACAACTGATGCAAATCTGAATGTACATAATATGTTTGTAAAGAATGTGTGAGTTTCTCAGCGAGATAGCCGTGTTATGCAACCAAAAATAAAGTTTTTTTTTAAAAAAAAAAATAAGCATGTTTACTTCCTTTAATTCCCCTTACCCTCTTCATTCATGTTCTAATCAGAATGACAAACAAGTACAATTTGAAGGCCAACATTATCTGTCTATGAAGAGGTTACTTCTGTTCTAGCATAGATACAGGAGACTTTTTATCAATAGCATCCAGGAAGGTGTGCAGCCTGTAGTATTAATGCAGGACTGTGTGTAAAAGGTACATGTAACCCAGAATAGACAGAGAACTCACATTTGCTGCCTCACAGAATGCAAACGTGCTGAAGCATGGAAAGAGGAGACCAATTGGAAGGAAGGAGAAAGCTACACGTACCAAAGCATGGGTCGGGGATGCAGATTAGAAGATACCAGGAAGGCGTCCGTATCCAGACGGACTAAGATTAGAAGAGGGACATGGTTTTCAAATAGTGTTGCCAGTAGAGATCAAAAGAATAAAGTGTCTGTGGTGTATATCAATGCACACTATTATAGTGGAAGCAACACTATAGCCAGTGAAACCTTGAGTGGGGCTGTTTTGAAGATCATACACTGTGAAGGAAATCTCTCTGAAGGGCTGACAATTTTAGGGACTGGCAATTTCGTGAGTCTAGGCAATATAAGATGAAATTAGATGCCCAGTATTACACACACTAGTTAAGGGGTGAATCTGGGATTTGTGCCAAATCTGCAATTTCTGCATTTGAACACTTCCATTACCATTTCTTACCATGAACTAAAATATCATTTTATAAAACTGACTTGGAAAGTACACCAATCACATTACCACACATGACAATTTTTAAAAAACAAAATAATATAGAAGGGTGTAACACAGAATGATTCTAGCTTCACTCTCTAGATCATCAAGATTATATAAGTACCAGCATACCAATCAGTGTGATTTAACAGATTTATCTGGGCTTGTCTTTTATATTTTAAAGCTTTACATACTTCCAAAACACTGGCCTGTAAAATTGTCATTTATAAACGTGCAGAAAAAACTTTGACTTTTACAAACATGCAAAGTGTTTTTTGTGTCAAATGAGCAGATTTTAAAATGTGCTTGCACGAGTCCTACACCATCTGGTCTGCACCCTTCTGTCTACCAGCCCTTCCACTCAAATGGCCTACATAAGAAGATCAAGTAATGGGCTAAACGGTGCCACCAGCATGCGGAAGGCAAACTTCACAGAAGACAGTACACTAATGCACGAGATATAAGATGATTGATAGGATCACTGCATTGTCTGCTGGCAAATCAGAATACATGCATGAATGCTTTGGTTCCAAATTTGGATACTTATTAATCTCTTGGATTTACAGTTTATGCTCATCGTTGGAGGTGATTGCCTAGATTTTACAACACCCCATCTGAGGAAACCAATTGCTAGAACTTCACCATAATGATGACATGTTCGTTTTTATTAGAACCCCTATCTGGTGCAGGTGCATTGCTGATAATAGCACCTGTTGTGCTGCAAGGCAGGGTACATATGCAGGCAGGTTTATAAACTTCAGACATGGGAAAGGCTCAGTCAGCCTTACAGGAATGTGCTCTTCTAATTTGCATAGGCACACATATCTCTGCTTTGTTTACTTAACACACTGAGCTAACTTCTGAACCATTTCGGCAAACAATTTACCAATATGCATTTCAAATTTGGCTATTGCACATGATCAACATCATTCCCACCGGAAGGAAAGAATGCTACAGGAGTTGTGCCACAAGCTACACACAAACTATACATACCACAGTGAACACAAAAAGCATTACATGAGGAATTGATCTGTAGTGCAATATGTGGTGCCTGAGGGAATACAAGATAGAATAGTGGCAGGGTTTGGCACAACCAAGAAGAAAAGGACCACTGCTATAGTAATGGAAGTAAATGCTATTTACTCGTCCCTTGAATTTTGACAGGCAATAGCACAGTGTTACAAGGGGCTAGTACTAGGGAGGATTATACCTTGCTCAAGTAGCATTCAATGATGGTGGTAATGCCTTGCTCTACTTCCAGTTTTAGCGGGTATTGGAGAACACGGGGTAGTTTCTTAATCAACTGTAATCGTTGTGAATGTAACCCACTTCATTATCATGAGCAGACCACAAAGACGCTTGTATAGAATCAATCAATTCTTTCAGATCTTCTGCCTATTATGCCTCTCCTGACAGCCCTTCCTCCAGGGAAATCTGAACAGTTGCTAGAACTGCCTAGTCCCAGCCTTCCTTGCAATTAACTCTGGGTGAACTTCCTCTGGTACACCCCCTTCACTTCTTATTGCGCACTTGCAAGATCTGAATGACACGAGGCTGTAAGGATATTTGGCGTGTTACAGTACAGAGTACAGCACTACTGCACAAGTAGCACATTTTTGCAGCACCACCACAAGGGTGCGGTGCATTGCTATATGGGTTGCCAGATTAACAAGGAAAGACAGGCTATTCAGTCAAAAACGATTTTAACATATAAGATGCAAATCTATTTTTACAGTTAAAAGCACACGTGCTCATTTAAAAATGCACACTATTTTTCACCTGAAATGCCTATATTGCTAGAGACACATTTGAAAATTAACAGCTAACCTATTAACAATGAACCTGACTAATAAAACCTTATTTAACATAACCCACTAATAAAATGTGTTCTCCACTGCAGAATTAGGCATACTCTGAAAACCATTTAAATGCGTGTGCAGAGATTTTTTCTTCTCTTCTCTGCCTGATTCTCCGTGTTTTTGTGCACAGTAACTGCAGGAAGAAGGAAGTCAGATTTGCAACAATTGCAAATGTATAAGCGAAGCTATTGTTGAAGAGTAGGAGGATGAGAGATGATGGATTTCATTGGGACACGTCATACAGAGGGCTGAGAGGAAAGTTTTAGTGGGCAGTATCAAGGAAAAAGACAGGCAGACATCTTTCTGCACTATTGGGGAGAAGACCTGGTTGTGCTGCTCCTGACTGAATGCAGATTCCTGTGTCCTGCTGCAGTCGAGATTGGGGAGAGCTGAAAGAAGGACCTTTCCACTGGCTGAGGCATTCCTATCTGCAAAAGCTGAGAATTCCAGGCAATGACCCCGGTTTGAGAAGGCAAGCGTTCCTTTTTGCTGGAGTTAATCCAAGAGAGCCACATTCACAAAGAGAACAACTAAAAAGATAAGGTAATGAGAAGTGTGGGAGCTGAGTGTGTACGGTAATATGCAGTCAGTGTAGGATTCCTGTGCGTGTCTTAATCAAGTGATAATGTTGCAATTTGAGTTCTGTTCTCCGCCACTATCTTTGCAGAGTGTCACAGACAATGCTTTGACTGTACCATTTTATTTCTGTAAAGAATGAGATCGTTTTTAAATACAACTTTTATAATACAGAAAAATATTTGAAAACAGACGGGTGATGTTTATTGTTTACCATTACAATGCTGATGATGTGGGGAGATTTTTAAACAGTGCAATGGTCATTTTAAGACAGATGTGTGCATGTCAAAATCAGTATGAATAATTGTGAGTGACTGTAGTATAGCTTGTCGGAGGTACATGAGCCAACGGGAAGAGAGACTCTCTGAACATAGCTCCCTACCGTATATAAGGTAGTGGAAATTACCACAAGACTACCACATATAGCTCTCTGTCGTAAATAAGTCAGTGAGTTCGCCCATGGTGGCACACCAACACTATCACTGGAAAATGTGGTATTCCTAGAATGCAGGTCTGAGGTCTCTCTAGTGATCACACGAAAAATCTAAGCAAAGATAAGGGATTCTGGACATTGGGGCCACAAATAAAACAAGGGAATTATGCTCACCAAAATACCACCAACCACGTATACCAAATATGCAGGTCTGGGTGCTGAAATAATGCATGTCCATTGTATTATTGTTGCACATGGCCAAATCTGAATACAAAGAGTGATTATTGCTAAGTTATTTTTCGGCGGTAATAAAATACCGTCAGGCCCCAAATCTCCACAAAATACCCTACATATTGATTCAATAAATATTCCACATCTGGATCTATTGGAAAAGTATCCCTTTGAAAAAAATCGATATTTTCCACTTGGCTTTCCCAAACATCATTTGTTACATGAAACAATGTTAATCCCCCAATTGACACAATTGCATCCTTTGGAACCTGTAAATAAAAAACATTATATTTTACCTGTTTAACCACGTATGTTCCATGGTTTAAATGTACTACCGTCATGTTCTTTAAACAGGTGCTGACCAGCCATTTACCTCTGACCATCTTAGCCTGTGCCATTTCTTCACTCCCCATATTACTAATAATCACTTCACATCCCTCTGATATATTTGGGTCAGATTTCAATCCACAAATAGCATCTGTGGCATCAGGAACAAACGGTTTACCTGGAGACATATAATTTTGTTCTTTAAATGTTACACATGTTTCCAGGTTTGGTATTAAATAAACTTCAGGTTCCCATGAGTGAAATGCCACCACTTTTGGAGTCTTAATCTTAATGAATTTGTCCTCTTGCCAAAATCCCACGTTGTGTACCCACTTCGTTTGATAAATAAGTTCAGGGGCTACAAATGGGATGCATAGCAAAAATCCGATCTCTAGTCTTTCCAAGTCCACATATAACGGCATTGCATTCCCCATTTCGAATGCAACTTTTACCTGTATAAGGTCAATTTCCCTCCTGGTCAATCTTTCTATCATTTGACGAATGATATCCTGCGAAACAAAATACAAGGGAATATGTCCTTGAATCAATTGTGAAACTGCAGTTTGAACTTCTCTCATATAATTCGTTAATAGTCTATCAACAGGACTCATTATGTTCAATATTTCATTTAAAGTTCTGTCATGCTTAAGTATTATTTTAGTCGCCCGTTGCATCACATCCGCTTGTTCATTTAGAATGATTGCAGTTTCATTTATGAATCTTACTTGTTCATCCAGTCCCCCTCTAATTCCATCTAATGTGTTTTGTATTATTTCTAGGTCAATACTTAGTTGTTGTGCTTTAGTACTCAGTGTTCCTACCGAAATAGAATTGGCTGTTGATATTGTGGTACCTATTATTGCTCCAATTATAGACATTACCATTGATATCGCGAGCATCACCGCACCTCTCTTTCCTCTCTTCTTCTTAATGTCTGCTGAATTCACAAATGTTTTTTCCAATTGCATTAATATATCTCTTATTGACTGCTTAGTGTCCTCTTTTCTTATTTCCAGCCATTCTTTAGTCTGTTCAATCTTAATTCCGGTATTGTTCAAGTGTTTTTCAATCAAAATCTCAGGATTTAACGGAATGTATATATTTTGGAAAATCATCCTTCTATCACTCATGATGAATCCTGGTGCCTCTTCCACCGCGATACCAGATGCTGGTCCAGGTTCAATGACAACCTGTGCTTCTGAATTCTTGAAGATCCCTCCAAATATCATCATCATTAAACAGATCATTGGTATCATCTTCAATGCTGATCTCTTTGCAGCCTTGGTCTTCACCCCTCTTTGGGGCTTTCCCGGAATCCGTCCTCGTGGGCTCCAGGACTCCATCGTCTCCCGTGGGCTCTGATCCCAGAACCTCCGACCAAATAATGTTAATTGTCTAAATCAAAATAGAAAATAAACAGATTAAGTACATAGCACAATACTAACTTCATCCTTTTGCCAAAAATAAAACATGCTTGGTAAAAATATTTCGTTTTTTTTTTTTTCTTTCTTCTGAAATTAAACACAAGTTAAAAGAAAACAAACACATATAAAACAGCATTCAATATTTAATACACTTTCTCTCTGCACACCAACCATGAGCTTCCATTATATGTGCATTTATTTATTTATTTATTTATTTATTTATTTATTTTATATTATATTTTACATATACTACAGTGTTTATGTGCCATCATAACAATCAACTTTTTAACTTCTTTGTCACTGCCTCCTGATTGTACCCATTTATTTTCTCTTTTTGTGTTCAAGTGATTTTATCTGTTTCTACATGCTCAAGCCGCCTGATCTCATGTCTGGGATGGCATGGTTTGATTTGATTTACATGGACAAACTGCTCTATTGCTGTTTCACCTTCATTTTTCAAAATTTTATATACTACAGGAGAAACCTTATCTATAATTCGAAATGGCCCCTGCCAGGCTGCTAGAAATTTAGAATTTTTCTGTTTACTTTTTCCAAAATGAAACTTGTACACCTGATCCCCTACATTGTATTCCTTTACTGATGTCTTTTTGTCATAATATGACTTAGCACTGTCAGCAGCTCTTTCCAGATTTCTCTGCACAAAAGCAAATGCATGTTGCAAATGCCTCCTCAGTTCATCAATATATTCATGAACTGTGGATGCACTCACTAGAGTTTGCTCATGTGTTCTGTATAGTAGGTGTTGTGGTAACACCATTTTCCTACCTGTTAAGACCTCATGGGGGCTAACACCTGTTGCTTTGGCAGGAGTCGACCTGATTGCCATCAGAACCAACGGTAAACGTAAATCCCAGCTGGAACCTGCTTCTGCCACAAATTTCTTTAAAATATCCACAACAGACCTATTGCTTCTTTCAACTGTACCTGAAGACGCCGCCCGATATGCGATATGTAGTTTCCTTTTCACACCTAGTATTTGCCATACCTTACTCATTAGAGTACTTGTGAAATGACTTCCTCTGTCTGACTCAATTCTTTGTGGCAACCCAAACCTTGAGAACACATGGTTCACCAGCAATGTGGCTGCTGTTTGCGCACTACAATCTGGTGCAGGAATGCACTCAATCCACTTCGACATCAAACATACCACACTCAAAATATAACGGTGTCCCCTGCTCGACCTTTTTAAAGGACCTACATAGTCTATTTGCAAATCTGACCATGGGAGAGTTAGGCCTCTTTTCATCAATGGTGCTCTATGCATTGGTGAAGCAGGTTTAAATTGGGCGCATACTAGACATCCTCTAGTATATAATTCCACATCTTGGGACATATGTGGCCAGTAAGCATAATCTTTTAGTATTTCTAATGTTTTTTGTGAACCTCTATGGCCTGCAGTTATGGCATCGTGTGCATGGTGTAGCATTAGTCCTCTGAATGAAAGGGGTACTACCCACTGTATTTGCCCTGTTATGGACTCTCTAATCATGAGTCCATCCTGTAATCTAATTCGTGTTTTGTTCTTTAATAACACCCTCAACTCTTCTTTTCCCATACAATCATTTTCTGTTAAAGGATTTTGTTCAGGATCTATCAAATGATTATAATAGATTCCCAAAATTTGATCATTCTTTTGTGCCTCAATCAAATCTTGGTCTGGCGTGTCATGACTCCACTGCACCACCGGTTGATCTACCTCCTTTGGTGCTTTAGAACGTGTGACTGCATCAATTTGTATTTCACCCATTAAATAATCAATAGGTAGCAATTCTCCCATCACAGCCCCAATCTTAGCCAGATGGTCTGCCTTATCATTTCCCTCCTTATCCTCTCCTGGTGTTTTTAAATGCCCACGAATTTTTCTCCAGTATATTGTTAAATTATTTTCTGACACCAATTTGTCTATGGCTTGTATCATTTTTCCATGTTTAAGTGGTTTTTTGTTGTATGTAACCATGCCTCTTGCTTTCCAACCAGGCAAATACTCCACAAAGCTATTCCGTGCATAGTCAGAATCAGTCACAGGACAATTTCACTGAATTTTTTATCAACTGCAGTAGCAATTGCTTTATAGATGGCTGCCAATTCCGCCACCTGACTGCTCCTATCTCCAATCCTCATCCCTATACTAGGAACGCCTTCACATTTCAACCAGACATTTCCTATTCCTGCCACTAATTGTTTATTACTGTCATTTTCAATGTGAAAAGCACAACCATCCACATATACAGTTGGCAAATCCTTGCATGTTTTTTCATCAAAAGCTTTGTGTGGTGATTGTTCAAATTCCTGTAAACTAGCTTCCACTTCCATTTCATTTGGTATTTGTTCAGCTGCACAGTCATGTAAGTCAGCTAACCCTTGAGCAATTGGGCTCTTTTTATTTTGTCCATATCTTACTTCTACGGGAAAACCTTGTAATGCCAGCGTCCATGAAGTGATTCTGGATTGCGCTAGATTGCCTGATCTAATTCTTTTACTCTCTAAAAATTGCAAAGGTTGATGATTTGTTTCAATAATCACCTTTTCTCCCTGAACAATGGGACGAAAATGTTGTAGCGCCCACACAGTGGTTAATAGGGCCTTCTCACATTCATTAAATTTCATTTCAACTTGGGAAAATGCCTTACTTGCATAAGCAATGGTTTTGTGATTCAAATCGTGTTTTTGTGATAACACTGCTGACATACAATGTTCAGAAAAGCCTATTTCTATAAAGAAATCCCTGTCCTTTATGGGGTATGCTAAACATGGTGCCTTTACAAGACATTCCTTCAATCTAGCCACTGCATCAGACTGCTCTCTTTCCCATCTCCAGGGAGTATTTAGTTTAAGCAGTTTAGTCAATGGTTGAGTGATTTCTGCATAATTCTCAATGAACTTTCTGTTATAGCCTGTCATCCCTAATAAACGTTTTACTCCTTTCACATTTTTAGGATCTTTTAATCTTTGTATGGCCTCTATTTTCTTCCTTTGTGGATTTAGCCCATGTTCAGTCACTTCATGCCCTAGAAAGTTCACTTTTTTCTTGCACCATTGTGCTTTTTGCAAAGATACTTTGGCGCCTGCTTTCTGCAATTGGCCAAGCACATGTCTTATTTCATCAAAATGGCTTTTAAGGTTTTCATTTTTTATCAGGACATCATCCACATAAACTATTGTTCCTCTTTCCGCTACATCCGGCATGGCCTTTCTCAAAAATATGCCAAATTCACTCCCACTATTGATGTACCCGAACGGAGCTCTAAGCCAGGCATATTGAGTCCTGTCAAATGTAAAGGAAAATAGGTGTTGTATCTCCTCTGCCAATGGCACACACCAATATCCAGATGTGAGATCTAACGTGGTAAATACATTTGAACCATGTATCTGAGCTAGGCCCTGATCAATGAATGGTAGTGGCCATCTAGATACTGGTACTCTTTTATTTAACTCTCTTAAGTCTGCACACAGCCGCCATTGACCATTTGGCTTTAACACACCTAAAATAGGCGTATTGGATGTGCTATGAATGGGCCTGATTATTCCCCGTGATTCCAAATTTTTAATAATCTCTGCCAATGATTCTAAACATGCCAGCGGTAGTCTATACTGGCGTACAAACACTGGATTTCTGCTACAACCTTCTGGTAGTGTGGCCACATGTAAATCAGTTAAACCACAATCATAAGCATCTTTTGCAAATACATCCTTAAACTCCATAAATATTTCCCTCAGGTCGTCTCTATCCTTATCGCTGTCGCATGCATCCGCTAAGGAGATCTGCTCTTCTACCATTCTGGAAAATTCTGGAAACTCTTCTGGTAAAGGAATCTCAGCGCTTTCCTCTAACTGTGTGGCTGTGTCTTTTTGTAGAGCTGCCACTTTTAAATATTTTGGCATATCAGCTTCCACTTCAATGGGCTGATTTCCTGTTTCATTTTCATTTAAATTAAATATTATGCAATCCTCTTGATGGCAGCACACTGTCTCATTTGAATCATAAGGATACACAGAATGAATTTTAAATATTCCTTTGGGCTGAGAGTCCAGGTGTTCTGGCAACTCGCCCTTGGCATCTACATATTTTTCAGGAATATTCCCAATCACCATGTTATTTAAATCTGCCGTATAATGTGATTTTTGTATGGCCATTCCTAATGGGGAGTTTTCCTCTAAATGAATATCCTGACAACCTTTATTATTTACCATGATTTTTACAGATCCCTCACCAATGTCTACCAATGGAATGTATTCATAATCCAGGCCTTGCTGTTTTATGGATTCATTCAGGCATACAAATGCATCAGAGCCTTTCATCTGCTGCCCATTTTTGCATTTCAGTGTTATTGCAAACTGTTTTGTAAATGCAGGAATAATAGTATCTTTCCTTATTTGTAATTCGATGGCATAAGGAACCAGTTGTGCACAATGATAAGCCCTTCTTTTGTCTTCAAATTCAGGTGCCGGCCCACCTAGGCGTGACCATATTTTTTGATTAAGGAAATCTAACACCATACACATTCTGTGCATGATGTCATTGCCCATGTAAAATTCATTTTGTGCTCCATTCACTATCCATACATTATGGTAAATTGTTTTCTGCCCAATGCTAATTTTAAGCATGCATCTGCCTGCAATTCGGTTTTCAAAGTCTGGACTGTCCAACCCAGAAACATATTGGTTTTTAATCCTAAATTTCGGGATTTCTTCCCTCTCCATAATTTTTTGCAATAATTTCTCATTAATGAAACTCCTTTCATGTTCAAGCGCTAAAGTGGCTTTTATTGTTTTAAGATAATCATTTATACCAACGTGAACCCATGGTTGCTCATCTTCCATGTGTATTTCTGCCAGAGTGGTAATGTGTTTTTCTGAATCTGTTTTAGGAACAATATTCTGTTTGCATGTATTCTGTTTTAAGTAGAAACGTAATGTGTGCTCATCTATGGCAGTCTGCCAATCTTTCCTTGGGTCCAAGTATATTTGTACAGGTAGTTTTTCATTGTCGCTCTGATCTTTGTCTTGACACATTAATATAACAGTGACACTAGGTATGCAGCTATTCTGGAGATATACCTCCACAGCATCATTTGTTTTGGCAACGGTGTGACATTCATTTATATTGCTGTTTTGTGATTTTAGTTTCTTAGGCCTCAATGGTTTTTTGGTTAAGGACCACAGCACTCCATTCACCCCATCTATGAGAGGAGACAATCTTTTCAGGCAATCTGTCCCCATCAGAAATGGAATTTCACAAATAGATGTGATCAATACCTCTTGTTTCATTCTGTGCTTTCCTATTTTTATGTCAACCTCAGTTACACCTATGATGGGCACCTCCTCCCCATTAAAGTTATGCACTGGGCCTTGATTTGCCTTCACTGTGATCTGACTCTGTGGAGGCCTCCCTTCATTGATACTCTTTACCAGCTCCTTGGACATAATTGTGGCCTGTGCGCCAGTGTCAATCATAGCAAAGGTGTGGCACTTTTCTTCTACAGTGATGGGTGCATAATATCTGTCCTCAACTTCCTCTAATACACATAAGAAATGTGAATTCTTACTGATTTCAGGGCTCACCTTTCTCAGGTCTTTTTCACTTTTGGCTAAGCACATTGGTAAATGAAAAGACATTTTTCCCTCCTTTTTACCCATTTCTGTGCGAGATATTTTATTCATTTCTCCATGTTCAGAGGTTTTTTGGAGTGTGGCCACTGTTCGCCCATCCATCTGGGTAGCATCAGAGACCACATTACAATCCTCCAACTGAACATGTGTAACAACATCATTCAGCAATTTGTCATTTTTTAATTCTGTGCACTTGTGATTATTTAGTGTAATACCAGCCCTTTCAGCCTCTTCAAAAATATGTGGCTCAAAGAATTCTTCAGGTGATTGACTTGTACCCTCCTTGTGAGTATTTCCTTTTTCTGTCTGTGTTTGGTCATTGTTTTGCTTGCCCAGGGAAGGAGCTATGGCATCCCCACTTACTCCCTGTTCACTGGTATTCCCCATGCATGAGTCATTTTTCTTAAATCTGTTCCTTTGTTCTTTTGGAATTCCTAATGTTTCTTTTTCATTTGTGCAAATCTTTACTGTTTTATTTAGCTCTAAGCTAAACCGTACCTCTTTTTTAGAAGTATTTGCACTTTCTATCACAATTTCATTTACTGGTACTTTCATTTTTAATCCATTAGGCATCTCAGAGTCGTTATGCAAAATTATATCAGAGCAATCGGTCATTTTGGCACTGCAGTTATCATGAGTACTTAGTCACTTTTCGGAAACCCCCCGGTCATTGCTATGGCCATCAGCCCCCTCTTTGGAAGGTTGTTTTTGCGCTGTATAGAGCTTTCCTATTTGCTCAGCTAACATTTTCACTTGGGCCTCAAGGCACTGGAACCTTTCCATCTCTCTAGGATCCTCTTTCTGTGGCCTAGGTCGATATTGGTTGTTTTCCCCCTGATTGGATCTATTCTGATACCTCTCAGGTGATTGATACCGGTTGGGATGGTTTCTGAACTCTTGATTCATTTGTGGAGGGGAGCGGGTTGCACCCATCCTTTGATTATAGTACCTTGGTGGGGAATCATCGTACTGGCGTGGACTGTAGTTCACGTTTTGCCTCATGTCCTGTCTCTCAGATTGTGGGTACTGGCCCCTATGTTGATTTCCATTATCAGTAAATCGATCCACATATCGGGGCCTATCCTGATTACCATATATCATGGTGTTGGGATCAAACCTACTCTGTGTCCCCAATGACTGGTAGGGACCATCATTTCTTTGATCTTGATTTTGTCTCTGGTTATTGTTCATACCTGCCATATCAGACCGGTATCTTACCCGGGGTCTATCCCCTAAGTACCTAGGGCTGATGTAGCTCTCTCTATTACTAGGATCATGTGATTGGAACATTGGTACAGGAAATGGCGATCTTTGTTGATTACCCCTTTGCTCAGGTGTCACATTTTTACCTTGACTTTGAGCAGACTCAAGGGACATTTTGGCTGACCTGATTTCCATTACTGTGGCTGAGGGTTCTTTAGATTTAGGCCTAGTATCTTTCATTTTATCACTTTCTCTACCCTGACAATAGAGTACCTCATATAGCTTTGTGCTTTGATGTACAATCCATTCAAGAGACTTGTCACGGTCAAATTCACGGACCAATTGGGATATGATGTCTTTCTGTAGCCCATAGAAGTATGCAGTTTTAAACTCATTGGAATTTGAGTCAAAAGATACATCAAAACGAGAGAATGCTCTTTTTAAGTCTTGTAAAACTTGGCGAGGGGATGTATTAGGTCCAGCAGTAATTGTGTACGCGACTTTCTTTGCCTCCTGCAATGACTGAAAAGGAGAAAAATGACGCCTAATTTCTTTTTCAAACTCCAGCCATGTCATATTCTGCTGTTCATTTAATCCCCTTATGATGCTGGCC
Organism: Ambystoma mexicanum; assembly: GCF_040938575.1. Lineage (NCBI taxonomy): Eukaryota > Metazoa > Chordata > Amphibia > Caudata > Ambystomatidae > Ambystoma > Ambystoma mexicanum. Next base: position 46,544,790 of record NC_090924.1, on the reverse strand, counting down.
GTCGGGGCATCTAAAGTTAAATGAAAATATTGTCTGTACTGTTCCCTAGGTATCTGGAGTGCTTTAAAAATGTCATGCACCGCTTCTAAGTGATCCTCAATGCAGCATTCTCCTCCCTTTTTAAATGGTTTGATCAGGGCTTTAATGGATTTCATTATTTTTATGGGGCTACTTGTTGCAATACATGGAATTGGACGGGTGATGTTTATTGTTTACCATTACAATGCTGATGATGTGGGGAGATGTTGGGATCATAGTGCCGGTCAAACCATTCAGAGACGCCGGCCTCCCACACACATTTGCTGCAGGCGCAATGCTTGGGCAGTGCTGCATTGTGGTTCAGTGGTAGAATTCTCGCCTGCCACGCGGGAGGCCCGGGTTCGATTCCCGGCCAACGCACCATAAATATGTAGGGTATTTTGTGGAGATTTGGGGCCTGACGGTATTTTATTACCGCCGAAAAATAACTTAGCAATAATCACTCTTTGTATTCAGATTTGGCCATGTGCAACAATAATACAATGGACATGCATTATTTCAGCACCCAGACCTGCATATTTGGTATACGCGTTGGTGGTATAGTGGTGAGCATAGCTGCCTTCCAAGCAGTTGACCCGGGTTCGATTCCCGGCCAACGCACCATAAATATGTAGGGTATTTTGTGGAGATTTGGGGCCTGACGGTATTTTATTACCGCCGAAAAATAACTTAGCAATAATCACTCTTTGTATTCAGATTTGGCCATGTGCAACAATAATACAATGGACATGCATTATTTCAGCACCCAGACCTGCATATTTGGTATACGTGGTTGGTGGTATTTTGGTGAGCATAATTCCCTTGTTTTATTTGTGGCCCCAATGTCCAGAATCCCTTATCTTTGCTTAGATTTTTCGTGTGATCACTAGAGAGACCTCAGACCTGCATTCTAGGAATACCACATTTTCCAGTGATAGTGTTGGTGTGCCACCATGGGCGAACTCACTGACTTATTTACGACAGAGAGCTATATGTGGTAGTCTTGTGGTAATTTCCACTACCTTATATACGGTAGGGAGCTATGTTCAGAGAGTCTCTCTTCCCGTTGGCTCATGTACCTCCAACAAGCTATACTACAGTCACTCACAATTATTCATACTGATTTTGACATGCACACATCTGTCTTAAAATGACCATTGCACTGTTTAAAAATCTCCCCACATCATCAGCATTGTAATGGTAAACAATAAACATCACCCGTCTGTTTTCAAATATTTTTCTGTATTATAAAAGTTGTATTTAAAAACGATCTCATTCTTTACAGAAATAAAATGGTACAGTCAAAGCATTGTCTGTGACACTCTGCAAAGATAGTGGCGGAGAACAGAACTCAAATTGCAACATTATCACTTGATTAAGACACGCACAGGAATCCTACACTGACTGCATATTACCGTACACACTCAGCTCCCACACTTCTCATTACCTTATCTTTTTAGTTGTTCTCTTTGTGAATGTGGCTCTCTTGGATTAACTCCAGCAAAAAGGAACGCTTGCCTTCTCAAACCGGGGTCATTGCCTGGAATTCTCAGCTTTTGCAGATAGGAATGCCTCAGCCAGTGGAAAGGTCCTTCTTTCAGCTCTCCCCAATCTCGACTGCAGCAGGACACAGGAATCTGCATTCAGTCAGGAGCAGCACAGCCAGGTCTTCTCCCCAATAGTGCAGAAATATGTCTGCCTGTCTTTTTCCTTGATACTGCCCACTAAAACTTTCCTCTCAGCCCTCTGTATGACGTGTCCCAATGAAATCCATCATCTCTCATCCTCCTACTCTTCAACAATAGCTTCGCTTATACATTTGCAATTGTTGCAAATCTGACTTCCTTCTTCCTGCAGTTACTGTGCACAAAAACACGGAGAATCAGGCAGAGAAGAGAAGAAAAAATCTCTGCACACGCATTTAAATGGTTTTCAGAGTATGCCTAATTCTGCAGTGGAGAACACATTTTATTAGTGGGTTATGTTAAATAAGGTTTTATTAGTCAGGTTAATTGTTAATAGGTTAGCTGTTAATTTTCAAATGTGTCTCTAGCAATATAGGCATTTCAGGTGAAAAATAGTGTGCATTTTTAAATGAGCACGTGTGCTTTTAACTGTAAAAATAGATTTGCATCTTATATGTTAAAATCGTTTTTGACTGAATAGCCTGTCTTTCCTTGTTAATCTGGCAACCCATATAGCAATGCACCGCACCCTTGTGGTGGTGCTGCAAAAATGTGCTACTTGTGCAGTAGTGCTGTACTCTGTACTGTAACACGCCAAATATCCTTACAAGGCCTAGTAAGATCGTTGTCTTGTCCTTCCCTTCCCCCCCCCTGCCTTGCCTTGTGGTGTCTTGAAACACTTGTGTGCAGGCATATCATAAATAAAAAATCAATCAATCAGTCAAGCTATCAAAAACAATAACGTATCATATAATATGGGATCAGTTATATAAAAGAGCATTATAGTTCAAATGGGATCAAATCAGTGTAGCAAGGTTAAAAAGTGAAACAATTTTAAGGAATGTCAAAATTTCATTATAAAGATATACTGAGCAATTGCTTAAAAAGTAAATACATTAAAGATTAAACTTTAAACCTTCGTAATAAGAACATAGAGCAAAAATTAGAAAACAAAACAAACATCAACTGACAAGACACAACACAAAATGAGGGGGGAAATAAGGATGCGAAACATCAGCATATTATACAAATTACTAGGGTGAAATCCCATGTACATGGGCCAAAGTGTGTGAGGAGAGACATGTTCAGAGTGTTCTATTCCTAAGGCAACAGCTCCCTCTAGCAGTTACAACAGGTGAAGCGGGCAGTCTCTACTGTGCATGACTGCATCTGACAAACCTACTTATGGCCTTTTATTGTATTGTATGGTGATGAAGAGGCATTAAGACAATCAATAAAAGGGTCCCATTTATGTTTATATATATTAGCATCTTTCAATGAATGTACACAGCCTTTTTCAATCCTATGGATATAACACACATAATTCCACCAACCAGAACATGATAGATGATCCAAGCACTTCAAATTTGAGAATATCAGGCGAAAGCCAATAATGACAAATACATTGTACAGGTTAGGTGAGGAAATTACAGATATGTTGGAATATCCAATTGGGCCAATGATTACTTTCTCAAGATTAAGATGAGCAGTTAAATTAAATATTTTTTTGTAATATCACCCACATCTTTTCCCAGAATGCAACTACAGATTTGCATTGAAAATCAAATGTTTAAATTCAGCATTAGGATCTTTACAAGACCAGCAAGAGTGTGGCATATTAGTAGCACATCTCATTATACACTTCGGAGTAAGATATATTCTGTTCAAAATAAAAGAAGCTATGTGGGTAATATTAGGGGATTTTGAAATTTTAAAAGCTTGGAAACTAACTTTTTCCCAAGTCGCAGAGGGATAACAATAGGATCTCTCTCCTAGCCATTGGTATTAAAAAAAACAATTTGAGAAATATTATTTTGGGAAATAAAGATTTTATGTATCTTAGCTGTTTTAGTTGACATCTTCACAAAAAGCAATTGTACTTTGGAAGGAGCCATTTGTGAGAGGTTTGGTAATACCATATTGACTATTTTAACAATCTCCTTAAACAAAGGCTAATAAGAGTTGTTAAGTTTAAAGATGTATGCTAGGGTGTGACAGGGACTAAGGTAATTGTAATATATCAAATGATGAACACAAGAAATCCCCTTATTATACCATCTTTGAATGAGTCTAGCACTTACTTTCATTGATAAGTCCTTGTTAAAACAAAGACCAACTCTATCATGCTCTAACAGTTCAGAAGCAGAATTCATTATATCCTTTAGCACAATTTTAAGGAAGCGAAGGGTAGGGAAGAGTTTAGAACAGGGCTAAGGGATAAGAGGACGTATCCAGAATCTGAAAGTTGGCAATACAATACAATTCTACCTTACACAGGCAGCAGTGATGTCTGGTATTGCTTTAGAATGCAAACATATAATTAAATGCTTTAGCATACAGGAATTATAGTAATTGTCAAATTCAGGAAATTTTACACTCCCCGATTCTTTGATAAGCTTACGTTTATTTAATGCAATTTTCTGTGTATTTTTATTCCATACAAAATTAAGAAGTTATGAGTCTATTATTTTCAAATGCATCTTGAGGAAAGAGGAGGGAATCATTGACTAGTTATACAGTATAATGGGAGCAATCATCATTTTAGTTGTGTGAAGTCTGCCCCACCAAGCTAAATATAACAGAGACCATTTAGCAATCATTCTTTCAATATATGTAATAAGGGATCAACATTAATTTTGAAGGAATGCAAGATATCTGTTGAAACTACAAGTCCACGGTATTTAATACTCTTAGGTCACAATAACAACTGAAAAGTATTGGTATCGTCAAGCATAAGAGAACTATCTAGTGCGAGAATTTCTGATATATCAAGATTCAATTTATAACCTGATACATCTGAAAACGATTTGATAGAGACAAGTAAATTAGGGATAGAGGGCCCGGATTAGTAATATAATGCAAAATATCATCAGTGTATGCTGATAATTCAATTGTTGTTGAATTAACACAGACTCCAATAATTGTATCATTCATTCTGATGCTTTCAAGAAAGGGTTCTAAGGCTAGTAAAAATTGAAGTGGAGATAGGGGATAGCATTGATGATTGCCTCTCAAAATTGGGAAGGAAGTATTTACAGTACCATAAAAATATTGGAGGAAGGAGTAGCGTAAATAATTGTAATCAGGTTTATAAAGTAGTTAGGTACTCCATGGCATTTAAGCGATTGAAGCTTACATTGCCAATGAGCACAATCAAATACTTCATCAACAAGCGCTGCGCCAAAGAAGAATTTTGAGAGGCAAGTGCATTAAGCAGAAGACAAGAATTAGATGAACCACATCTATGCTTAAAATATCCTGTTTGGTCAACGTTAATCAAATGGGGCATCATTTTGTCCAATCTATTAGCAAGAATTTTAGCAAAGCATTTTGCTTCAGTGTTAATCAATGAAATGGGATTATAATTTTTAATTAAGAAGGAATCTTCAATCGATTTAGGAAATGACATTAAAGTTGCTTCTGCGAATGAACCTTGCTTGAACGTATTTCTATAAGATGAGAAAACAATTTAAGTAATAAGGGCAGTAGAATATTAGAAAAGGAATCATAAAAATCAATAGTTAAGCCATCAGGTCTAGGAATTTTCCCTTTTTTATAACTTGAATAGCCTTTTTAATTTCACTTAATTCAAGGGGGGTGTGAAGATGAGCGAATGAGGTCAAATATTTTCTGGGATTATAGACACTAGCTAAGAAGTTCACAATTTACTTGTTTTTAATAGATGGTATTACATTATGGAGCTTGGTATGAAAATCTAGGAATGCATCTGGATTTTCTTGTGGTTGGTGAGAAGCAATACATCATCCAATTTAATATGGGTAATCATATTTTTGTCTTTCTTATGTTTTAGACAGGAAGACAACATTTTACCAGCTTTATTTGAACCTCCAAAATATTTGCATTTGATTGATTGATAGGTTATTTATAATGCGTCTATAAACAAGTGTTTCAAGGTGCAACCAGGCTGGGAGGGGAAAATAGGGGAGAACAAGACAAAAAATCTGACTAGGCATAGTATAATTTAGATCGCGCAAGTGCACAGAGAAGAAGTGCAGGGAAGGGAGAGAAGTGCACCTGGTGGAACAGGGCCCTGGGTTAACTGAAAGGAAGGCAGGGCCTCCAAGGAGAACATGCCCCAGAAGTGCAAGAGGAAGGCCAGGTGGCAGTGCAGGAGGACTGATGGCAAGTGCTAGTGGCTGGTGGGAGGGGGTTTCCTATATGACTCAGAGGAGTACCAGGCAGACAGTCTACATAACTGAGCAGGAGGAAGGGAAGGGTAGCAAAGGGAAGGCAGAGAGAAAGGAGGTGGGGAAAGGTTAGCAGGGATAGGCAGAAAGAAGAAAGAGGAGAACATTAAGGGCTTGAGGATCTTCTGGAAATTAAGGCAGTCCAGCTTAAGGCAGAGAGTGGCAGGGAGGCAATTCCAGAGGGAGGCTCCTGCAGAGGAAAGAGATCTACCACCCAGACTCTGCTTGGAGAAGCGACTCACCTGCAGAGATTGCAAGTAGACGAGCGGAGGCTCTGGAAGGAAGGTACATAGGAAGAGAGTATGGGCCCCGGCCCCATAATGCCTTGTGGACGATGCAAAGGGTCATGAACTTGATCTTTGCCACCACTGAGAGCCAGTGGAGGGATTTCAGAGCCAGAGAGATGCCGTCCCTAGGCTTGAGGCCAAGGATACGTCTTGTGGTCCTGTTTTGGAGTTGCAGAGGGCGGAGGGTAGAGTTGGCTAGATTGAGAAAGAGGCTGGCGCAAAGGTCAAGGCTAGAGGGAAGGTGGATAAAGGTAGAATACTTCTAAGATGGTGAAGTTGGAAATGGGACTTTTTGGAGATGGCCGTGATGTGTGGAGAGAAGAAGAGAGTGGAGTCTAAGATGCTACTAAGGTTTTTTGGCTCACAATAGGATGCGTGCAAAGGGCCAAGGGAGGCCGGCCAGAGTGAAAGGCGAAAAGCAGGAGCAGGGGTCCCAATGAGATGGATCTCTTTCTTACTTTCATTAAGGCGGATATCATTAGAGGTGCACCATGCCTGAATAGCAGAAAGACAGTCAGAGATGAGCGAGGAGGACTAGGAGGCCAAGGGTAGCCTGAAAAAAAGCTGTGTGTCATCCGCATAACATTGAAAGTTAAAGGAAAAGGTAGAGCTCAGGTGGGCCAAGGGGGCCAGATAGACATTGAAAAACCAGGGTGAGAGGATAGAACCCTCGGGATCACCATATGTTGAGAGTGTGATGGAGGAGAGGAAGGACCTTGTTCAACCTGTGAAGGTTGGTCCAAGAGGAAAGAGGATAGTCATGCCATAGCCTGATCCGCGATGCCCATGGTATCTCGGAGATGGTTGATCAGTATGTTGTGGTTCACCATGTCAAAAGCAGAAGGAGGATGAGGACATAGGGAGAGTTAGAGTCTAGGTTAGAGAGAAAATATCATGGGTGTCCAGTAGAGCTGTGTTCATGCCTCTGACTGCTATAAAGCCAGACTGAGGTTTAAGGAGACAGCCAATGGATTCAGTGTGGGGGGTTATCTGGGAGATAGCCAATTCCTCTAGGAATAGGCCCAGGAAAGGAGTAATAGAAATTGGTTGATAGTTTGTCGGGATGGCCAGGTCGGCAGAAGGCTTTTTGAGCAGGAGGTGCACAATGGAGTGCTTGAGAGGAGAGGGGAAAACTCCAGTGTGAAAGGAGTGGTTGCAGAGATAAGCTAAGGCTGGAGCGAGAGAGTCAGTGTTGTCCTTATTGGTTCTGGAGGGGCAGGGACACACCTATTTGGATGAGACTTTCATAGTCCGGACAAGTCAGGCAACCTCATCAAGTGTAACAGGAGAGAGGGAGAGAGGGAGGAGAGGAGGATGGAGAAGAGGGGGCCAAGAAGGGCCTGAGAGAGGTAGAGGGAGGGAGGTGAGCAGGTGAGAGTTAGGACAGGACATCCTGAGTTTTTGTGGTGAAATGAGAGGCCAGGGCTGCTATGCAGAGGGCCCAGGTGGGTGTGCTAGAGGAAGATACTGCAGTAGGACTGGCCAGCTCCTTGCAGATTTTAAAGTTTGGCTGTGTTGTTTGTTGCCGTGGATGTACAGACTCTTTCTTTTTTAGAGAGAATGGAGAGTCTATATTGCCTTTGAAATAGGCGGCAGGCCAGTCTGTCAGAGGGTGAACCTGAAGCTCCCCATTTACATTCTGCACTTGCATTTCAGGCGGCAAAGTCAGGGGCGTACCAAGAATTGCACTTTTTGGCAGGACTCAGGCAGATCCAGGCATATCCTCATGACAGGGGCAAGGATGTCAAGAGTGTTAGAGATGGAAAGGTAAAAGTTGGAAAGGGCTGTGACAGTTTGGGAGTCAGCCCCAGGAGTAGGTGGAGTAGAGTAGGTGGAGGCTGCCAGTGGCACTCTCTTGGGTTGGATGAACATGAAGGAGGGTGGCAGTGCTGGATGGGCCATAGCCAGGGGAAAATGAAGCTTCAAGTTAGAAGAGCAAAGAAAGTGATCAGTCCAAAAGAGAGGAGTAGTGACATGGTTAGATACATTTCAGGAAAGCCCTGAGGAGTCAGGAGAGTACAGGTGGATCTTGAGATCTGCAATGAGGGGAAGCTGGGAGACAGAGAAGAGGAGAGAAGAAGTGAGGTCAGCCCATTCAGAGGGAAAGTGGGTGGCCTGGCCAGGTGGCCTGTAGAAGGTGACCAGGGTCATAGAGGAGCCAGGAGAAGCAGAGAGCTTGCAGACCAGAATTTTAAAGGAGGAGTAGGCTTGAGTGGGAATGATGGAGACAGGAATCCACTCAAGAGAGATCAGGGCCACTCCACCTCTGTGCCTGTTGGGCCTGAGCTTGTAGAGGATCCTGCAGCCCAAAGGGAGAAGTGTGACAAATGTTGTGCTAGAGCTGGCCTTAAACCATGTCTCAGTACGAGAAAGAACATCTAGATCCAGCAGTTCAAGGAGGTGGCAGATGTCAGAGGAGTGTTTGACAGCAGAGCGACAGTTTAGATTAGCAGTGCAGAGCAAGTTTCCAATTTTGAAAGACTTCCCGGGGGCAGAGGGGGATACAATGGACAGGGGTCGACACCGGAAGTGGCAAAAGAGCCTGGGAGGTTGAGATAGGAGGAGGCAGAGGAGACAAGGATGATGTGGAAGGCAGAGGGGCTAGAGAGGTGGCGGCCAAGGGAGGCAAAGTAGCCAGGAGAGAGGCATCTGGCAAGGGAGCCAGAGAGATAGAGGACAAGGGAGGCAAGGGAGCCAGGAGAGCCAAGGCTGGCAAGGGAGCCAGAGTAGTGTAGCAAGGGAGTGGCAAGGGAGCCAAGGAGGTAGATGGCAAGGGAGCCAGAGTAGCAGAGGGAGGGGGTGGCAAGGGAGCCAGAGTAGAGGAGGGAGGGGGTGGCAAGCAAGCTATGGAGGTGGATGGCAAAGGAGCCAGAGTAGCAGAGGGAGGTGGTGTCAAGGGAGCCAGAGTAGTGGAGGGAGGGTGTGGCAAGGGAGTCGTGGAGGAAGATGGTAAGGAAATTGGCAAGGGAGCCTGGGTGGTGGATGAAGGAGGCCAAGGCGCCAGCACAGAGGTAGCTGGGGTGGCGGAAGGAAGAAAGTTGATGAGGCGAGGGAGGCACCTATCGAAAAATAGAAGGTTGGGCTGAGGCCCTTGTACCAGGATGGTACCATTCAGATAGACATTAATGATGATTCTGGAGGAATAGAAGGAGGCCAAGAGGACCTCCCAATGTGTGCCACCATTAATGGGGGAGGAGGAGTAGGGAGGGAGAGCAGAGCAACCACACAAAGGGTCCATAGGTCGGGTGAAGGAATGACAATGAGATTGCCGGTGAGAGTCTCACTGGTGGAAGCACTGACATAAGAGTCAGAGATGGGAAGGCCTGGGTTGGAGACCAGTATGTCCTTCTTAAGCTACTTCCTACCAGACTTAGTGAGATGAGAAGGATAGGAGATAGAGAAACAATTAGAGAAGATGGGGGAAATAGCAAGCACCATAGTGGGTGTAGTAGGGAGGAGAGGAGGCACTACGCAAGGCTGAGCAATTGAGGTGCAAGGGAAGGGTACAATGGGAGGAAGAGGGAGAAGAGAGAACACAGGGATACGCAAGTAAAGGTCTATATAAAGGAATAGGGAATAGAACAAATGTTAAACAGACACACATACACCAAACAAATCTTAACCCATGACTGGGAAGACCAACAAACACATGAGGCCACTATTCAACCTAGGCCTCACATCCATCCAAAAGGAAAAAGATTGAAGAAGAGCAATTTAGGGTATATGTAAACAACAGATTAGCATCTGAAAGGCAGGTAAACATATAGCATTAAACTAGGCAATATCTAGTTCATCCACTATGATATATAAACTGCCAGCTAAGAGGAATTGTAGGAAGTGATATTACGAAAATAAACGCTATATGCCTACAAAAAAGGATTTCATTCAACTAACTGATTTAGCAAAGTATCAGTGGACTTGCTAGATAAATGAGACCTGTCCCTGGATTTGTCCATCGGTTCATTGTTATCAGTAGGTGAAGATCTGTCAAATCGACTTCAGAAAGTGTGGGACTTATTGGATTCGACTTTCCTTTGGGGAAGTTGAGTAACATTTGCACCAAGAGATGTCTACCAAGAGATGTGGACCAGGAAATGTGAACTCGCCAGTTGAGGATGGTGTCAATGATATTTCCATCTCATTGGGATCCATTTCACGCAGAAATTGAAGAAGAGCATCTGATTCTAAGCATTCTTTCGTAGGGCCTTTTGGGATAGTTACAATCATTTAGCCTGTTCCAATACACCATATAATCAAACTTAATTTCTTGAGCCAGGGTCGAATATCTAAAAATTGTAAAACAAAATCTGGATTTCTATCTCCATACAAAATGAAAGGTGATTTGTTTGCCTGGGAGAGTATTAGTCTAACTTTTTGATGTCAGATGAGACACATGATAAATAGGCTGGGAGAAGGATTGGTTGACGTGAATCTAGATTTTATTCTGTGTGCTCGCTGGAATTCTAACGCTTGTGAAAAGAGATGCTGAGAACCTTCGGTATCCAGCTTTCCAAAAATGTAACAAGATTATCTCCTAATTCCTTTTCCAGGATACCACAAATGCGTAGATATTTTCTCCTGTTACGATCTTCTTATTCCATATATCCAACCTCTAATTGTTGCAGTCTTGTTTGCATATGCTCTAGTTGATGAAACACAATCCTCTATTTCATCCAATCTACTAAACAAGCATTTAATTTAACTTTTAAAAGACAGAAAGTCTTCTTGAAAGGCAATAGAGCATTTATTCAGGGCACTCATTGAAGCTTGGATAGTTGTAAGTTCCAAGACCATTTATTCAAGGTTGAGTTCAAGTGGAGATGGTCCAGACACCTCCATTTTGGATGAATAGCAGAGAGGCAGATGAGGGTTGCAGGAAAGCTAAACAGACAGGTAACGACTGCACCGACCAAACATGTCACCAGTTCAAAATTGCACATATTGGGGACAGAAGGCTAATAGTCACAATTGATAACACACATTTCTTTTATGAAGCGCAGTTGAACAAGGATGTATCTTAAAGCAATTAAAAAGAAATACAAAACGGGGGGGGGATCTCTCTACCAGCACGAACACAGCCCAATGACCTGTTCTTGGGTGAATAACCCCTGGGAGAGACTCTACCAAGTCTTTAACTCACTGTCACTTTCACAGAGAAGAAAATTCCCTGCATATCAGTCTTTGTCCTTCCAAGGTGCAGTCCAGCATCCAAATAATAGGCAATTCTCCTCTGAACAAGAGTACCAAAGCGACCCTATAGACGTGTTTCAGCCTTGTTGGGCATCATCAGTGAGGTGAAGCTTTGCCTCTCTAAGAACCGTGAGCAAGGGGTCCATGTCTGGATCGCCCTGGTAACTTAGGGTGAGACCCAAAGTTAATGTATGCAAAACAAGGGGCGGGGGGTCTGTGAATCTCTCTACCAGCACAAACACAGCCCAATGACCTGTTCTTGGGTGAATAACCCCTGGGAGAGACTCTACTAAGTCTTTAGCTCACTGTCCCTTTCACAGAGAAGAAACTAACCTGCATATCAGTCTTTGTCCTGCCCAGGGGCAGTCCAGCACCGAAATACTAGGCAATTCTCTGCTGAACAAGAGTACCAACAGCAACCCCATACACGTGTTTCGCCTTGTTGGGCATCATGCTGGAATAAAACTAAATGATTCCAATGGAGCAGGTGGATTCCAGTGGATTAGATTATAAAACACTGGGGAGCTCATTTTCAAAATGGCATGGAATGAAATCAGTGTGTAAAATGTATGCCTAAATGTATGCCTAAAATGTTTGCCTAAATGTGTGCCTAAATGTATATCTAAAATGTATGCCTAAAAGTATGCCTAAAATATTTGCCTAAATGTACGCATACAGGGGCCTATTCATGGAATAAATGTGCGCTGAAATTTGTGGCGCAAGCTGGCACAAGTGTGAAAAAGCATGTGCACGTGTGCGATTCATGGAAAGCCCTGTGCATGTTTTCCCCGGGATGTGCGCCAAATCCACGGGTGGCACACATGGGTGCACACGTCACTGCAACATCCCGAATGCCATACGCGACGTGCACAGTGAAAGCGCACAATGTTAGCACACACACCAAAAAGGGGGCGGAACATGGGGCGGAACACGCGGAATGCGAAACCACGTGTGAAAAGAAGGGCATAACTGGGGAAGTACTGCTGGGAAGTACACGGAACACCCACATGCACGCGAACTACACATATTCATGGAATAGAATAGGGGAAACCCACGCACGCCAAAAGCCATGCACAGACCTAAACACTTCTGCCACACGAAGGCAGGCGGAAGCGTCCCCGCGCAGTATAAAAGTGCGCGCAACCAACAAACACGCACATACAGCTACGATGAATGTCCCATTTCTCGCAGCACTGATAATGGGACACCGCAGGAGGAGGAGAATAGCCAGGCCCCACGTCTTTTTGCCCAGGACCAGCCTTTTTGGGATGCCTGATGACCAGGTCTATGGCAGGTATAGGTTTCCACCTCATATCATCATATACCTGGTCCATGAGTGGGAGGATGACCTTACATCACCCACCTTGTGCTTCCAAGCACTGAGCCCCTTGGAAAGGGTACTCAATGTACTGCATTTCTTGGCCACTGGGTCATTTCAGCAGACCACTGCCATAGTGGGTGGGGTCACGCTGCCTACTACAGGTGTTGGCAATCATGACTGTGCGACCCTCAGTCCGCATTTACATATACATGCCCAGAGCACCCTCAAAAAGGCAGACCATGGTCCAGGACTTTTACAGGATGGCACACTTCCCCAAAGTACCCGGTGCCCTAGATTGCACCCATGTGGCCCTACGTCCAGATAGGGCCATGGAGAATACCCACCGCAACCGCAAGCACTGGCATACCATCAACGTGCAGGTAGTATGCAATGCACAGGGGATCATCACCTCTGTCAATTCTAACTATCTTCAGTCCACCCATGACAGTTTCATATACAGAATGTCTGACCTGAGCCGGGACCTGGAAGCTGTGAGTACAAATGCCTGTGCACATGCATGCATATCACACACAGACAAATACACAAACCAAACTAATGACAGCCATTATCACCGCCCCAGGGGACAGTGCCTAACCTTTCAGCTCCCACATGATGACGCCAATATGGAACCCCACCACCCCACCCCAAGTAAGATACAACGCAGCCCATATTGCAACTTGGGCCATAGTGGAGCGCACATGTGGAGTCCTCAAGTCACACTTCTGCTCCCTTGACCGCTCTGGCGGGCAGCTACTCTGTGCACCCCAGTAGTGTGCAGGATCATTGTGGCAGCATGTGTCCTGCACAATGTTGCAACAAGGCGGGGCGTATGGGTGGACATGGTGGTGCTGCCACATCGCCAACCACATGCACAGGCGCTGCGCATGGGAGGGGAAAGGGCATGTGGAGGCCACCCAACTGAGGCGTCCCTCACCTTTTGTGGCCTCGCAACCATGCCACAGATGTATTAGTACCAATTGGATGTGCACAACAACAATTGTCCTGGAAAACTTGGGTGAGGGGGGTAAGGTACGTGATGCAAACTACGAGTAACGCAATGCTCAGGCATCCAAAAAAAGCATGAAAAAGAGATACACGACCCCTGTAGCCCACATGCGTGTAAAAAAACACATGCAGTATGCTGTGGCAGCCAGGAACACAAAAAATGCATACGTGATCAACATGCAGGCTAGTATGACCGAGAAAAAGGGGTACACGACAAACAGGGACACCTGCAGTGGGTAAAATAGCGTGCGTGACTCACCGTCTGCCTTGCGCGTAGAAGAAGAACGCGTAGGCAACACCCCCGCCAAAAGAAGAAGTACGCACTGTAGCCGCTGTGAAGTAATCACGTGTGAACCCCGTCTGGAAAACACACGCACCGCTCTCCACGAAAAGCATGTACAGAGCGATGGAAACCAACGTGGGACCTTTAACCCGTGCTGAGGGAAACGCCCAAACGCACATTATGTCACATACGTGTATATGCGATAAGGGCCTTTCCTCGGAATTCATGCAAATGTGCTGTTTTCATGTTCCAAATCACTCCGTATCAAGCTGGCCACGCGACAACACACGGAAGCTCACGCTCCTGCCTAGAAGGCCATTTTCCTGCCCCTCAGAGCCCTGAGCTGACTCCCACCAGCCATCTGCTGCTGCCTGCCTGCCTGTTGGCCACGTGCCCTGCTATTTCGTGCCTGCACGTCAGCCATCTGCAGGGGTCCAGTTGCTGTGACCACCCCTGCTGGAACAGAAGACTCCCGACTGCAGTTCCATCGCTTCACAGCCCAGCACCAGGACCCAGTTGCCCACCCATACCTGCCTCGGGGGTTGCCATGTCGGGGCAAACACCATCGGAGACCACTGGCAACTCCCAGCCAGAGAGGCAGAGGGCTGCCAGCTTCACAGCAGGAGAGGTGGAGCAAGTCCTGGTGCATTATGATGCCCTCTATGGAAGAACACGCACCGACAAGGATGGATGGGAGAGGATCTGTCTGGACATCGTGGTTGCCATCAACGCGGAGGGGGTGGCAACCCGCGACCTACCACATGTCCGTAAGCACTGGGAGGACTTCAGGTCCAGGACCCTCAGTAAGGCCCGGCGCCTCTTGGTAGTAGCGGATGCAGTGAGGCGCCAGGTCCACCTTATCACCGACAACATGAGGGTCCTGGAACGCATTAACCCAGCACTTCACAGCCAGGTCCTCGAGAGGGAGACCGGTCCGGAGTCGAGCGGTAAGTGTCCATGCGTACTTATTGGACGCAGTGCATGTTGAGGTGTGCCAGGAGTCTGCAGCTTGGACATATGTCTGAAAAGGCCCATGTATGGATATGTATGTGCAGGGACATGACCGTGCTGCATGTGAGTCCAGTCACGTGTGATGCACATCAATGGTGTATGTGTTCCAAAGCATGATGCACAGCTGCATGTGGAGATGCACACATGTTAGCATTTCTGTGTATGTACTATGGCATGGTTGGGGTGTGACACATGGATGCTGGTTCCACCTTCATGTACGTGCACAGCATACATGTGCATGTGTGTGTTTGACATGTGTGCAACTGTGATACGCGATGGATGCATGTGACACAGACATGTAGGAACCCGATTGGCAGATGTGACATAGTTGCCGATGATTGCACTGTGACAGGTGGTGGAGATGTACCGATGCATGTCTGTCTGGTGGTGTGTGTGCATGTGGTGGGCACTCCCCATTTTGCTTGTGACGTCATGCCAACCTTTGGATGTTCATGCTGGTGTGTGTGTATGGATGCTGCTGCCTGCTGCATGATTCCTGTCAATTTGTGCATGTGTGTGGGTTCGAATGATATGAGTGTTGGGGAGTGAGATGCTTCTGTGAAGTTTGAAATTGCCACTCATGTGCAACTGTCATCTGTGTATCCGATCATTGTACAGTGCCCTGATGCCTGTGTTCTGTCTCTCCCTGTCTGTAGCGTCGACTGATGAAGATGGCGGAGACGGTGCTGTGGAGCACAGCGGCAGGGATCCCACTGCCAGTCAGAGACGCAAGGCCCAGCTCTCATCTCACGTAGTCATCTCTTCCAGGAGTGAGGAGTCTGGTGCCGCGTCCATGGCCGCAGCTGCCGAGGGAAGGTCCAAGAGGCCGAGGTTGGAGGTGGACTCCTCGGCAGCAGTAGGGGCAGCTGAGCACCCACAGGGGCCTATGGAGGAAGATGGCATGGAGTCACCCAGGTTAGTGGGGGGTTTCGGTTGAGGAGGAGACCGTGGAAGGCCCATGCACGGGGCCTGGACGGGGGATTCCACTGGTGCTAGTGGTGCAGTCCAGGGGCAGGGACAGGAGGCAGCACAGGCCGCCGCAGAGGTGCCTGTGTGCAACCCTGTCCCAGATCCTGTGACTGCATTATCCCGCATCAGCAGGGATGCCTTCGTCCAGGCCCGTTTTCAGGGAGGGGATGCGCAAACATCAACTGGCCTTCCTTTTCCTGCGGACATTGCAATCCATGATTGTGTTGAGCCTGTCCTAGCTGGGATGGTGTTGTGCCAACGTGGTATTCGGGATGACGTGCAGGGTTCTCGTGAGGACAATGCACGTCATTTCAAATACCTCATTGACCGTGTTACCCTACTAGGAAAGGTCACTAGCGCTGGGTTAATCCGTGTGCTGGGTCTTCTTGCGACCCCCTCCTCAACTGAACCCCCTATGCGCCAGTCGTCCTCTGTGCCATCTTCCCACCCAAGTATCACCTGGTCCCACTGTGGAGCAGCCCCTGAGCCAGCGGCCAGGCTGGTGGAGGACATATCTCTGCCACAGTCTAGAGTCGGAGGTCCAGCAGGGGTGGCCACCCCACGACTGACCCTAGCAAGAGGAGGACGTGCAGGCATCAACAGGCAGGGCACGTGCACGGCAGCAGCAGGCTCAGAGTGGGAGCAATCATGGCTCGGGGCCATCAACATCACAGGGGCAGGCATCGGCCGGAGGGCAGGAGGACCCAGGATTGGGAGTATCTTCTGTGTGGCAGCGGTTGGGCCAGCAGATAGGTGCGGAGCGGCAGCGGGCAGAGGAGGCACGGCTCACAATGGTCAGGGTGGAGAACTCCATGCGCCGGGCATTGAGGCGGGCTGAGTGCCTCGAGGCAACTCGCAGGGAGTTGGAGGAGGCCAGGGCTGCATCCCTGTGAGACCTGGAGGCCAGGGAACAGGCCCGCCTCCAGGACGTTGAAGTGGAGTTCGATGATGCCCTGGCCCGGGACATCAATGAGTGAGCCGTCGGACTAACCCGCCGCCTTTGTAAATAGTTATGTAGGTTTCCTTTCTTTTTTTCCCTATGTGGTGCATGGACTATGCCTCGCCTTTTTGTAAATAGTTATTTATTAGGCAGGTGTCGGGGCTCCCAAGTGCATGGTGCCATGTGGCCTGCCTGCGGGGCATGGTATGGGGTGATGGGCTGCCTGCGGGGCATGCCCAGGGGTGTAAGGTGGTCCCCTTTGGTGTGGGCTGCCTGTGGGGCATGGGGAGAGGGGCCCACACTGTCAAATTGCGTGTAAAAGTCCCTGCGCACCCCGGAATACACATACCCCGCTCGCGCCAGGCCTATCGCGTGTGAAACTTCCTGCGCACCACCGGAATCCACATACCCCGCTCGCGCAAGCTAAATCGCATGTTAAACTCTCCGCGCACCCCCGGAATATACGTACCCTGCTCGCACCAGGTCTATCGCGTGTGAAACTCCCCGCGCACCCCCGGAATACACGTACTTTTAGGCAGTGTTTTATTTCTCCTATTTTTGTATTTCGGTGCTGGACTGCCCCTGGGCAGGACAAAGACTGATATGCAAATGGATATTTCCCATCTGTGAAAGGCACAGTGAGTAAAAGCAGTGGCTGCGAACTCTCAAGTGGTTAATAACCACTGAACAGGTTATCATGTCTGTTCTTGCGAGAGAGGGGCGCCCGCTACCTTTGTATAACTATTTGTTAAGGAACCTGGGATTGGTAACCCTAGGTCTCCTGGGGGCAACCAGACGTGGTCTCCCTCTCACTGTGCTTAGAGAGGCATCAGCTTCACCTCACTGATGATCCCCAACAAGGGTGAAACACGTGTATGGGGTTGCTGGTGGTACTCTCGTTCAGATTGGAATTGCCATTGTATTTCGGTGCTGGACTGCCCCTGGGCAGGACAAAGACTGATATGCAAATGGATATTTCCCATCTGTGAAAGGCACAGTGAGTAAAAGCAGTGGCTGCGAACTCTCAAGTGGTTAATAACCACTGAACAGGTTATCATGTCTGTTCTTGCGAGAGAGGGGCGCCCGCTACCTTTGTATAACTATTTGTTAAGGAACCTGGGATTGGTAACCCTAGGTCTCCTGGGGGCAACCAGACGTGGTCTCCCTCTCACTGTGCTTAGAGAGGCATCAGCTTCACCTCACTGATGATCCCCAACAAGGGTGAAACACGTGTATGGGGTTGCTGGTGGTACTCTCGTTCAGATTGGAATTGCCATTGTATTTCGGTGCTGGACTGCCCCTGGGCAGGACAAAGACTGATATGCAAATGGATATTTCCCATCTGTGAAAGGCACAGTGAGTAAAAGCAGTGGCTGCGAACTCTCAAGTGGTTAATAACCACTGAACAGGTTATCATGTCTGTTCTTGCGAGAGAGGGGCGCCCGCTACCTTTGTATAATTATTTCTCCTATAGCCAAGAGTATGAGTGACATTTTGGGCCTCATTCTGACTTTGGAGGTAACCACGCCGCTATTTGCGGCATGGCTGCCTCCAAAATCGTTCCGACTCCGCCCTGGTGAATGGAGTAATTACCGGTCCATTCCAAGGTTAGAGGTACTGGTAATTCCCCATTCACCAGGGCCCTTCCCCATTCCCATTTGAGCCCCCATAGGGCTCAATGGGAATGGGGAAGGTGCTAATAACGGTACTGTAAATTATGGTACCGTTATTAGCACTAAAGTCCCTTTGTGGGTCCCGCCTTAACGCCTGCTAAAAGCAGGCGTTAAGGAAGGACCCGCAAAGGGAACTTGTAGTAGGGCGGTAAGGGTTTAACGGCACCGGTCTCGTTACCGGTGACCGTTAACCCTTACGGCCCTACTCGGAATGAGGCCCTTTACCTTTCCATACTATTTGCTTATATTCTCTACTTTGGGAGTGTTAAAAATTCCGTGCATGGGTTCTACAACGCATACGTGCAAGTGGTGCTGGTCCTTTGCATGCAATTACCAATGAGGTGGGGTCAGCACTGATTATCTTTGGCCCCTGAAACCTAGAGATGCACTTTGCCCTCTCTCCTGCAGCGGCCCAGCAGGAAAGTCCTCCTACCTAAAGCACAGAACATTCTGGGAAGAGACATGGCGACCGATTTACCAACGCGTTTTAGCAATGGTAAAACGCTTTGCAAATCAAGCCCAGGGTAGGTTAGCTTGCTTTCTCGGATTATTCGCTTTATTTTATCAACTAAGATTGTATAATAAAAAATAAGTTGTTTATGAGTAAAATGAAGCCCAAATTGCGCTGTATTGTGTTCGTGTGATCACCAGGGAAGATGTGGTTTTAAAATGTACTGGTAGAACGGTTATATCAAACCTATCACCAATATTCTACTGCCTACTAAAAGCATAATTTCTGGCTGCCTGTTTTTGGAGAACCCCAACTGTTCATCTAGCCAGAACCAGCTAATGCCTGGTCTCTGTCTTGGTAGTTAAAAGATTGATAGATATGGGCAAAATCACTCTGACTCCAGTACCAAGGTTCTGTTTTTTTTTACTTAAGCAATATTCTATAAAGGGCAGCGTATGGACTGTGTACATTTATATGCCTGTAACCTTCCATATCCTGTCTCGGCCCAGCAGAGCGAGCATTGCACCTTTCAGCTGTCCCTCTTCAGTTCCGTCCCTTAATATTTCAAACACTGAACCAGGAATCCACCAAAGCCAATGTACACACTTGAATGGTACCGCCAGGGGTAAGGTTGGTTATACGGTTTGCGTGGACCTGCATCGCAGACGACGTGCAGAGGGATCTAGCGTGCATAAGTATTGACATCCCTGGAAAAGTACAGAGAATAATGCCATAGGGAGTCACGAGGCTTTGCCACTCAAGGGGATCATGGGAATTTTCACAACAAAAAGTTGCAATGAGTAACCCAAGTGTAGCTTTTTTTACAGCATGTACTGAATCCCTTCACGTTTTAATGTGTGTAGCGTGAGATCATATGATTTGCCCACGATCACACACTTTAGTTAAGTGATAAAGCTGAGAGTTGAGAGCAATCTGCAAATTAAGCACTTGACTTCATATCTCCGCAGCGCTACTTCACATAACTATGTGCTGTTTGAGTTCCAAGAATACTCAGTTGTATAGGCAAGACTCGAAAAGCACACACGTCATAACAAACCACTCGGACTAATACATACATGTTTACAGAAAAACGTTAAGCATGATTTCAGCTTTATTTTCCCCGTCTCAAACATAAGCCTATATGTGCATAAAAGCAAAGCGAGATAAACATGGCACCTTCTGTAAATGTACTTTCCAGATGTAAAGGTGTGCAACAAAACGTACTGGTCAAAATTGTCACACGGTTCTAGTCATTATTTGACAGCGACCTGCTGCATAAATGATATGAAGAAATGTGAACGCTCTTTGGGGTGTCAAATAAGCACGTGTAAAAAGAAGGGCGCCGTTTTTTTAATACACATTTTAATTAAGCAATAAACCCTAATGGTGGGGCCATTAACACATTTTTGCTATAGTATCTCGCCACATAGTACGGGGATACTAATAGTTGTTTTTGTTCAAGTTAAGAAACAGCGTGTTTGCTTTTTCTCAACTTTAAAGAAACTTCAAACCAAGATGGCTGCCATGGATCAGGGAGAAGGGAACCAGACGTAGTCCATTCCCCATTTCCATGGCGGCCATTGCCGTCGGGGATCCTCCAGGAACACTAGTGTTCCCAGTGTCAGGGAGGGACTCTGGAGCGCCAGCTAAGTGGGGTGGGAAATTTAAAAATTTGGAAAAGGGGGTGGAGTGGGGAAAGTTGACGCAGGGAAGGCACCGACCAATCACCTTGGACCCGGTTGGGGAGAAGGCGGCCTCCAGCATCGAGGAGGCTCTGAGAGGGGGATTTTCTATATGGTAAAGCCTCCATTCTGAGCCTCCTGATTGGATGGTCTTTCAATATGATGTTGCACCTTATGGCCACACACCAGGGGGCAGTTAATAAGCAGGCAGCTGTTCTGCTTGTACAGGCCCATCAGCCCGAGGTCTTAGGCCCCAACACTGACTGCCCAGGCCCGATGCTAGGCATGCTTCTCGATAGGATGGATCGTTAAAATAATGCTGTTACGTTAAATATATATTTTATTATATTTTTAATTCAAACATTTTGGGTGATGTGGTAATTCACATACAGAAGGCTGCCCTGAGCAGAGAGCACAACGGAAAAGGAGTGTGTAGGCAAGAGTGTATCGGAGGTAGTGGCACAACGCCATTGTGCTAATTGGGCTCCATCCCCACCCCAAAAAGTGAGTTGAGGGGTGCAGCTTCCACACTTTCTTTTTGTTATGCATATAGGGGAAGGGAGCCTTTCCTGAAACTTTCAAGACCTGCAACCTCTCTTCTTAACAAAATGCAAGGGCTCACATCAGCCCCCTCTCCACGGATGTGAAAGAACACATAGCATTGTTATATGTTGGCTCGCATCTGTGGGGTGGGGGCTGCTGAAGCGCACTTGTTTTTTGTTAAGCAGAGAGAGGAGGGAAGTCTTTCCTGAAACTGGTGACGTTAAAGTTTACTGCATTCGTGTAGCAAAACTTTAAAGCTGCTAGTTTCAGGAAAAGCTTCCCTCGCCTCTACAAGCCTAACTAAAATGTAATGCCACATCAGCCCCCTCCCCAGACATGCGAGCCGACATATAACAACGTATGTCCTCCTCCACATCCGAGAGGAGGGGGCTGATGTGCGCGCTCGCTTTATTTTGAGCAGAAAACGGAGGTAAACATTGTTGTATGTTAATGTACGTATGCATGTGTGAAAGGAGTGTGTATATGTATTACGTAATGTGTGTGTGAAGGAGTACATGAAGAATGAGGGACTGAGTGTATGTGTGTGTGTGAATGAGCGAGTGTGCCGTGTATAGGGATCGCGTGATGGGTATCTTTAAATGAGTGACTGTTGTGTAAATGTGTGTGTGTGTGTGCGCGCCCGTCTTATGTGTTAGGCTAGGATGAGGAGCTGATTTTGGCAGGCAGTGGTGCGGAGGTGGTGGCACACTGTACTACCATTTGATCCCCTGGTGGTCACTTTTGCTTAAAGGGTGATGTGCACAGCCGACCTTAGGGGAGGGTGGGCGGGGCGACCTCCCGGGTGCCATTAGCCCCCCCCCCCCGCCACACCAGGTCTTGGGAGTCTTTTAAGGGCTGCCCGAGCTGGCATAGTGGGAGAAGGCGCGGCAGGCACCCCTTTGTTATGAAATGCGCCCAAAGCAGCAGTGCATTTAATAACAAAGCATCAGCACCCTATTCACATGATGATTACCTCTCCACTCCGAGGCTGGAGCGAGGAACCTGAGCAGTGAGGGGCTCAACAAATGTGGCGCTCCTGCCTCTCCTCCCACCTCTCCCCTGTCAAACATGGGCACAGGGAGGGGCAGGGGTGCCAATTCACCCTGGGCGCTGCTGCCTCTAAGGCCAGCCCTGGTGATGGGCTTCAGATATAAAATGTGTCAAAGCAACCAAATGCGTATGCTATCTTTAAATCCAATCTCTTGCTTATTCTCACTGGCATATTGCTCTTACTTGGGCCCCACACCGGAGAAGCCTTGAGATTGAAATGAGGGGGCGGAGCCTCCCCGTTTGTCCCGGCTAGTTTCTGAAGTGGCCCCTCCCATAACCAGTTAGCCCCACGAAATGTAGCCCGCCCTAGAGTAATCGTGGCTATCAGAGAATTGAGTGTATAGGCTCAAAGTCGAAAGGTGGAGTGGAGCTGGTGGGACTGCAGGTGTCCTAAACAAAAGCAGGAAACATGTGCAGTAAGAGATTCGGAAGACCATCTTATGGCGTTACCGCATATATTCCAGTACCCCTGAAGCATACTGTTCATTTTCAGTTTGTGAGCGACGAGAACAGGCCTGTATGGAAAACA
Source organism: Ambystoma mexicanum (assembly GCF_040938575.1). Taxonomy (NCBI): domain Eukaryota; kingdom Metazoa; phylum Chordata; class Amphibia; order Caudata; family Ambystomatidae; genus Ambystoma; species Ambystoma mexicanum. The sequence goes on along the minus strand of NC_090924.1, from coordinate 46,521,945 downwards.
ATATGTCGTATAGCAAGCAATATACGAAACATTAGAAATATAATTTGAGATGAATGCACCCACATCCACCTTTTATGCTAGAAGGCGTTATTAACATATTTAATCGAAAACGCGTGTGAAATCCATTGTTCACGCTGCTCGAAGTGCCCCAAGGACTCACCTCCTCCTCCCACCAGGTATTCACGAATTGGAAAATCCGTTTGGCGAACAAGTAGTTGAACGGCCCTACTGCCAGAGTGGCTGCCTGCAGGGATGCTGTATCCTGCTTGGTCGGTTACAGAAAGAGAGTCTTTGCGCCGCTAGATGGCAGCAGAAACCTGTGAAAGCAAAATAGACAAATGATTATGTGTCCTCGCTTGACTGCAAGTGCACCATCCAGAGCATTTCCAATGGGTTTTCTGTCTGAATATCTTGGGGTGCAATTTTACACATCGCACAGCAGAGTACGAGCGTGTTTCCTCAATTTTATGAATACTGCGATTTTGGGACTGTCGGGAAGTGGTATAAAAACGTGTGCAGCAATGTGGGCAACTCTGCGAGCTTGTGTAGCAGTGAAACCTGTGCCGACTTAATAACTCCAGTAACATGTAGGGGCGTCTGTTTATCTACTATCTATCTAGCTATCTCTCTGTATATACTTCTCAGGGTCCTCGCTCTCTGGCAAATGAAGATTCCATTACGTAACGATCACCGCGGCAGATGCGTCACACGGAAGATGTTTTCTCCAGGCTGAGTGCTAAAGAACAAGGGTGTGTGTTGGCTTATGCACCACATACATCACTCCACACACACAGCACATGGCATATTCAGCACGAATAACTCACTAAATATAAACCATCACAGGGCACATACCAAACTGAATACATGCCTCCTCACACATTCAACACAACATTCATCACGTGTTTCACAACACTTAAAGGTATGCTACTTCGACACAACACACACACTTATGCACCTAACACATATTGTCGCTCATTTTATTCAAGATCGTCATTTGGCGGCAGGGAGCCATAACATTAACACTTCAATGTAAAGAGCACCCCACCACCAAATGTTCATCATTTTGCATGGCAGACTAGTGCCAATGGGCAGGGTAAAAGGTGGCTTAAAAGCGTTTACCCCGTCTTTTGCCCTCCCCTTTTGCACCCCACCGTGCAAATAGATTAAACGCTGCATGCCATGTACACATTTACAATGGATCCCAATGGAGTCTGTGTTTTTTTTTGCTGGTGCAAAAAGTCGTCAGACTCCACAGGGATCTTCAGCATTTGCATTGGCATGACAATGCATGCCCCCGCAAATGCTGGAGGATTCGTATGGCAGAGAGGAAGGGGGTGGCGGGAACATAAGTTGCGTTCCACCCTTCTCTCAGACAAACGAATGAAAGAACATGGAGCCTGACATAAATGAAAGAAGTAAAAGACGAACGCAAGCCTTTTACGTCTTTCATTTGCATTACACCTGGAGCAAAATGAGCTCCACTGTGCATATGACAGACCCTCCAGTTTATAGCGATTTTGCAATCCCACAAAATGCTGCAAAAACAGACGTTTTGTGCAAAAACTGCTTTTTTTTTTTTTTTACAAACAGCTCTGCAAAAACTACTGTTTAAAAAAATTCTTAGGGTCGCAGGTTCTCAAAACTTGTTTTTATGCAACAAATGATATGCGCTAACACATCTCATCACTTGCGCCCAGCAGCCCAGTCCACAAGGGACACACCTGAATGGGCACATTTTATATGTGCGCCCATTCAGATGGCCTTTTTCATCCCCTTGAGCAAATCAGGGGGTGTTTCCGCCAATTTAAAAGCACATCCAACATTTCCAAGCAAGATGCACTTTTAAAAGTACAGAAATTGAAGACAACCCAAGCGCACGGGATGTGGGGGTGCCACTGCATGACTGGGTCTTTCCTGACCCTGTCATTAATTTCTTTTAAGGTATGGAACGCTGCTGTGTCGCTTGCATTTCTGTTCTTCAAACAGGATAAAAATGCGTTTTTTGGGTTGCATTATACAGTGGCAGGAACCTGAAGGGCCTGTCCCTGTGAAAGGCGCTGGGAGCTTGCAGAACACTGTCGGGAGAGCACTTCTATTCAGGGTACTACCCATTTTGACTGACAAAATTCGATTGAATGGTACAATTTGACCTATTTCGGCCAGTACCATTTGATCAATTTTTATAAATACTTGTCCCCCGCTTCCTCAAAATTGGAGGCAGGGGACCAAAAAAAAAAAGAAAATAACTAAAAAGGGACCCTGCGGAGTCGGATCTGACCCACGTTAGAGAGACGGATCTGACACTGCAAGGTTGCAGGGGAAGCGGCAACGACCAAGCAGTTAAGTAGGGGAGGCAGTGCGGTGGTGGTGAAAGGTACATTTTGAGTTGTTTGGCTGAAGTTCAAATCAATTTGCAGCGAAATTGACTATGGTCAATTCCGCCGCAAATAATTACACTTCGGTCAAACAACTCAGAACCCTATTCAAGGGAGCTGGCCAGTACAAAATTTGCACTACAGCTCAAGCCTGTGGAAATGCACCAGTCACCTTTGAGAATAAGGTGACCTGCATATTTCCAAAAATGGGTTGTCTAAAAATAGCATATCCTCGGCTTTATTTTTAAATGCCCCATTTTTTGAGGATCTGGGTCAAAATCTACAGTTTAAAAAAATGAAATTGTCACACTATGAGAGGGAAAGGATAGAGAGGGAGAGTGATGGGTGAGATGTGAAGTGATAGGCAAGAAAGCAGAGGGAGAGTAGTGGGTCATAGGAGAAAGTGGTGCACAAGAGAGCAGAGGAAGCAGTGATGCGGTGGGCCAGGATTCTGCGAGCGAGCGGAGGGTACAGAAAGTAGAGGGAGCGTGTGGTCAGTGAGCCAGAAAGCAGAGCGGAAGCGGATGGCCAGAAAGAGGCAGTGAGCTGCAGATTGGGAAAAAGGATGAAGGAAGAGGGCGATAGAATGGGAGAAAGGATGCAAGATGCAGAAGCAGCACAAAAGAATGAAGGACTATATATTGCAGGAAAAATTGAGAGTGTAAGGTGTGAGTTGGGAGTATGATTTGGTGTGTGGCAGGGGCTGGGGAATGCAAATTGTGACTTGACAGTGTGACATATCACGTGAGTATTTGTATGACAGAGAGGTTCAGGAATGCAAGTTGTAATGGGGAGTTGGCGAGATGTGTGTTGGTGAGAGGTGTCTGGGTGTTTGGGGGTTGGAGAACATAGAAGGGTAATATTTTCAGCATTACAACTGATAATGATCAATTTAGTTAATACTATTAATTAGGCATGCACATTAAACCAAAAATGTAGCCAAATCAGACACTGTTCTGCCAAGCCCAAGACATCTGGGACTCTTCCTATTAAATGAATACAAAAAATCCATAATAATTATACCCTGGCTCTCTTGTAGCCTTGCACTCTGCCTCTTTTCTGCAATGTGGCAAGCTTATACCCTTCAATTAATAAAAAATGTCCAGCAAAATTCCTGCAATAAATAAAGTTTTGTGCCACAATATTTGCCATTTTAAGCCGCAAAATTTGCCATTTCATGCCGCAAAATCCTGGAAGGTCTGGATAATGATCAATTTAGTTAATAGTATTAAATAGGCATGCACATTAAACCAAAAATGTAGCCAAATCAAACACTGTTTTGCCAAGCCAGAGACATCTGGGACTCTTCCTATTAAATTTCATGCCACATAATCCTGGAATGTCTGATATGAGACCACAAAAGATACCAAAGCACCAAATCCATAGCATACCTTTGCTTTGTCCTTACTATTTTTATCCTCTTCTCTCAACCTTCTCTCTCACCATCCTGTGCTCTCTTCCACTCTCTGTTCACACTCTCCATTTTCTTCTACCTTTGTCACACTCACCCTCTTCATGCAACCTACATATCCTCCACTTTTTCTCTCCCTCAACTCTATGCAACACACCTTTCTTCCCACCCAATCTGCATCTTCCCGCTTGACACTCTCAGAACCCCACTGTGTGCCCCACTTCTCTCTCTTTCTCATTCTCTCTGTCTCTCCTCCTCATACATTCTTGCATGGCTCTCCTGTCTCCATATCCCCTCGTTGCTCCCTCCTCTCTCCACTCCCCTCCACCCTCACACTCTTCTCTGTCCCACACACTCTCCCTTATTAGCTATCCCTCCCTCTCTCTTTCCTTCTTAATCCAGTCAGTTCTCTGGGGCCGAAGCACCTTATATGTCCATACGTTACTCCAGTTCTTGTCACAAGGCATTACAAAATACAACCAGACAAGCGCGTATGAAGACTTTACTCTAACACTGTCTTAGCAATATGACACAGAGCCTCTCTCTGGGGCTACAATGAAAACAAAAAACTGCAATCAATTCTAGAGATTCCTCTCCCTGGCACCTGGACTTGTTTTGTTTAAGATGCTTTACATAAACAAGCATTGGCAAAGCCAACAATATGGGCTTTTGTATAGGCATGGGATACACATTTGCCAGGCACTGATATATTCATACTTACTACCTGATGAGATGACAAAAGTTGGAAAACAGTGTGATTTCTTGGGCATAAGATAGCAGCGTGCTGTATTGTTAAAGTGCAACATAATGATTATTGATGCAGAATGTCTTACTTATATTGTGTTGATTCACAACCGGGGTAGGGCGTTCAGACAATCAGGTGCCTGGAAATGCCAGTGAGAACTAAAAGTGAACTTTTTTTACAGCCACCCCACGCCCTACTGTGGGTGCCTCCATTTTTTCTATAGGTGCCTTAGCCAGCACCCTGGCTCCTGCACACTCCCCAGGCCCTCTGCCCTTTCCCCACCGACCACACCTCTACATCATCCTATAATGCCCCACCTCACTTATGTGCAGGGGTTCCTGGGTCCCAGCTCTGCACTCCTTCCTACTTCCCATCACACCACAATAGAAATAGAGAAGGGACTGTGTCCCTTTCTATGTTCTATAGCAGTGGCATCTTGTTTTTTTTTCCCAGAGGAGATTGCACTCGCACAATATCCGCTGGGCACATTTCCTGTAAAAAAAATGTAAAATAAACTATTTGCACCCTGGACAGAGCCCCAAAATGAGAATAGTTATCCTCCCTTTGTCAGGGCTCTACAGGGCCGATAAAGTTACGGCCCTGAGCCATCGCTGAGGCCCTTGCTTCGATCAGGCATGGATTGACTCGGGCTGTCAGGCCTTTATTTGCACTGTGTTCCCCGTGACATTGGGTATTGCTACATTTTAACCTGCATTCCACTAGAGCTGTCACTCTCTAGGACTGGATGTCAATATGTTGGAGGATGGTTGGTGAGGAAGGTGGTGACCATGGGGTGGTATTAAATAAACTTGCGTTAATCTACAACACAGTAGAAAAGTCTCTTTTACTGGATGTCCCACCTCAACAATACAGCAATGAAAGACACCCCATAGAGCGGAACTCAGGGTGCACATCAAGAAGCGGTCATTAGAGGAGTTGAGCGGTGGTGATTTACCCCATGAGTACAGTTGCTGGGGCCAAAAGAAGGGAAGAAAAGGGCTTGGTGGGCACGGAAGGAGGTGGGCTCAAGTGTGCATGCATAATAACGTGCACGCATAACAACATGACCGATGCAACTCTAGACATGTTCTTCCGACTTAACCTCCACTTCTTCTGCATAACTGAAACCTGGAATTCCCTCACCAATTCTACTGTCCCAGCTTCTCTCACCGCCACCTCCTCCTCCTTCTCTCATGTTTCACGCCGCTCTGGACGCGGAGGCGGCATTGATCTCCTCTACCACCCCAAATGCCTCTCCTCCACCCCTTCCGCATCTCTCCCTACCTTCCCTTCATTTGAATATCTTTTCAAATCCTTCACTTTCCCTCGCACTTCCTAATTATCTACAGACCTTCTTGCGCCTTTGTACCTTCTATGATGTCCTGGATCACCTCCTCTCTCTCATCTCTCCTTCCCCTACTCCCCTCTCAGTACTTGGTGATGTCAACCTTCCCGTCTTCAATTCTTCTCATCCTCCCCCTCTCCTCTCCATACTTGACTCCTACCCTCTCTCTCCCCTCCCTACTCCTCCTGCTCACTCCTCTGGCTCCACACTTGATCTCATCTTTATATCAACCTTCTCCTCCTCACCTGTTTCATCTCTTCTCAACTACCTCTCTGATCATGATTTACTCTCCTTCTCCCTCACTCCCCTTCCTTCCTCTTCTTCCACCCCCCTCCTCCTTCCCCCTCTTTCTTCTTTCGACAGGATCTTCACAACTTTAGCCCTTCCCTCTTTCTCGACTCCTGCTCCTCTTCCCTTCCACCTCTCTCAGTATTCTTCTCTTCGCTCTCTGCCAACAACGCCCTCTCCTCCCTGTCCTCCTCTATCTCCTCCAGTCTCGACCATCTCTACCACCTTACCTCTTCCCGTCCTTCCCATAAACCATCCCAACCTTGGCTTTCCCTGCACCTCTTGTCTTTGCGTCGTCTCCTCCGTCGGCTTGAACGTACCTGGCTCAAAACCCATTCTCTGGCTAACCAAACCTCCTACTTCTCATACCACTCTCTATACAACTCTTGCCTCAACTTAGCCAAATGTTCCTACTACTCTAATCTCCTTCACTTGCAAGCCTCTCACCCTCACCGTATTTTCCAAACCCTCTCTCATCTTCTCTCCCCGCCCACTCCTGACCCATCTGCTAACTCTCCTCTTTCTCCTTCTGACTTTGCCGACTCTTCTCTTCCAAAATTCTCTCCCTTCGCCAAAACATCCTCCTTTCCCCTTCCTATCCTCCTCCTCCCTCTTCTCTTTCCCCCATTCTGCTTGCATGTCTAACTTCTCTCCTGTCACTCCCTCAAGTGTTTCCCTTCTCCTGTCCAAAATTCATCCTACTGCTGCCCCCTGCGATCCCCTTCCCACCCTCCTTATTCCTAAGATTTACCCTCTCCTCATCCCCTACTTAACCAACGTCTTCAACATTTGTCTCTCCTCAGCAACCTTTCCATCAGCCTTCAAACATGCTACCATCATCCCCATACTGAATAAACCTTCTGCTAACCCTCTCCTTGCTTCCAACTTTTGTCCTATCTCGCTCCTTCCCTTCCTCTCTAAGCTTCTTGAACAACTAGTTTACTCTCAACTCTCAGATTTTGTTTCCACTCATTCACTTCTTCCCCCTCTCAATCTGGATTCTGCCCTAAACACTCTACTGAGACTGCTCTCACTTATGTTCTCAACTCCCTCCTTACCGCTCGCTACACTATGCAATCCCCTGTCCTTCTACTCCTCGATCTGTCTGCTGCCTTTGATACCATTGATCAGCCCTTACTCCTCAACACTCTTTCTTCCTTTGGATTCAAAGGCTCTGTCCTCAATTGGCTCTCCTCCTACCTCTCCAATCATTCTTTCTTGCTCCTGTTATTGCCTCATTAGGTATCTCTCACCATTTCTACCCAGACTTTCCTCTCCTTCTCTTCTTTCACTCCTGATCGCCATCTCAATTTATCCTCCTCTCTTACTGCTATCAAAAACTGGATGTCTTCCCACTTTCTCTCCCTGAATACTGACAAAACAGAAGTCCTTTTCTTTCCTTCCAACACACTGCCCCCTCCTCCCCCATATCCACTCCCCCTTCCAATCTCCCCATCACTGCACACGCTCGTAATCTAGGTCTCCACTTTGACTCCTCCCTCTCCTTTTCCCACCATATTTCTCTCACCTCTCATACCTGTCGCTACCATCTCTTGAATATTCGCAATATCCGCTCCTCCCTCACCTTTCGTGCCTCTAAACTCTTAATCTCCTCCCTCATCTTCTCTTGACTGTTGTACTGCTCTTCCCTTCTCTTTGGTCTCCCTGCCTCTCATCTTGCCCCCTCAAATGCATCTACCACTCCTCTATCTGTACACTTTGTCTTCTTGCCCCCCCGTGACTCCATTTCCTTTTCACTCTCTTACCTTGGCTGGCTTCCCTTCTACTCCGAACTTAAATTCCAATTCCTCTGTCTTGTATTCAAATCTCTCTATGACCCCCCCCTATCTCTCTTCCCTCCTCTCATTCTATACTCCCTCCCGGCCTCTCCCTCTGCCGATCTCTTCTTACTTACTGTTCCCCCATCCCCTTGTGCCTCCTCACGATTCTGTTGCTTTCAGCTCTTGGCCCCCCTACATTGGAACTCTTTACCTTTCTCTGTCTGCTCCATTCCCACATACTCCTCCTTCCGCACCTCCCTGAAATCTCTTCTTCTCCATTCCCCGCTGATCTCCCTTCCTACCTACCTATTCTCCTACCTACCCATCAGAGGCATAGACAGGGTAGGGCCTGAGCGGTTTAGGCCCACCCACAATCTGTAAATGCCCAATCAGCAGCACTGTGTCAGCAATTTCAGATGTTAATGTCACTACGGTGGGCCCAATTTCATTCGTTTCATGCCCCACTTATGAGACAATCCTGGCTACGCCTCTGCTACCCATCTCCCTTCTCCCCTTTCCCTTTGCCTACTCCACATGCTTCCCTTATCTCTTACCTTCCCTTGCAAAAATAAGAGAGGCTGCGTTGGAAGGACAGAGACCTCACTTTGTGCAAAGCATTAGAAATGAACTGGCCGATGGAAGAATCCACCACACGGTCGCGCAGGTGGGACTCCCGCGTGTCAGGATAAGACGTTCAGGTTATTTACCCGGGCAAGAAAGGGGAGGGCGAAAGATGGTATAGAACAGCAGCACCTAAACATCAACTATTCTGAAGTGAGGGTCTGAGAAGGGGAGGGCAACACATTCAGGAGAAATGAAGGAGGATGACCTGGATGCACCCCTGCTTGTTAACCTCTATATGGCAGACTTACCAGAAGTTTTAACAAGGTGCACACATGTCCCTCCAAAATGGGGCCCGGACGACCTATCCATCTTGTCATACACAGACTATATCATTATCATGACAATACGGTGGTGGTGATAAAAAAGGTCCAGGGCCACGCTAGCAAAATATTCTAACGGGAATTATTTAATAATGAATGCGAAAAAGACACAGGTTGATGTACTTAGGAGTTAAAAAAAATATCCTATCAGTACAGGCCTGTACTCCTACTTAGGATCTCTGATTTCTAATGCAAAATCAGAGTAAGCGCGTCTGGCCTCTATTGAATAGAAAGCTTTTAGTAAACAGGGTATGATGATGCGATTTGAGCGGAATCATCACCGAATGAGCATTAGTGGCTTACTGGCGGTGTTTAAACAATCATTTGTTCCACGGGTCTTGTATGGACTGGAGTCGTGGGACAGTCCGGCTGAAAGGTGGCCCAATCGGGGGTGTTTTTTATGAGCATACTCAGTTTACCCACTGTGTTTCAGTCAGGTTGATACCCCTGGAACTGGGATCGGTCTCCATGATTACTATGCTAAACATTAAGAAAGTGACCCTCGGGGGTGTTGCTTGATCCTGAAGAGATCCGGGGCTACGCTAATGTGGGGGCTGTCGGGACTCGGGGCTAGCTAGCCTTTTGGCTGTAGCCCCCGAGCTTCTATCCGGGGCTACAACCCTATAGCACCCTCAGCCTCCCCCCCCAGAAATCAGCGCCTCTAAGTTACCAAGCAAACGACGTTACCTATTTGCGTCTCTCTAGAGTAGAACATGTGCGCAGGTGACAATAAGAAAATGGCAGTATTTAGAGAAAATGTTTCACATTTTAGAACTAAAAATTCAATGGACCCCAGATTTGAAGATGGAATAATATAGCACGATTAAACAACTCTGCAAGAAAGCGTTTGGATGGGATTATTGTGAAAAACGTGACCTATTGAAGGAATATTGTTCAATTGAAGAAAACATAGTGAAAACCGTTAAAAAAGGGCCACCACAGACCTGCTTACTTAAATGCCCGGGAGATGGAATAAAACGTTGTTTTATGCAATCCCGGTTTCATCTTCTTCCTTGTTTTCGGGTACTGGCTGTCCGTTTAAACATTTCGAGAGACAGAAGAGCTTTGCCTTTCTATATGGATGATAGCAGAAAAGAATCATAAAGGCACATCCTCATTCAATGCCCGCGTTTTAGAGAATAGTGTATGCAATACTGGAGTCATTTTATACATAATCCGTAGATTTTGGAAACTCAAGCCCTCTGGGGAAGATGTGTGTTGGCAGTCATTTGTGATTATGAATATATGGAGCATTGCTAACTCTTTGATTTAATTCTTTGTGGGAATTGACAATGCTGATATAATTGAATGCGTGTGAATTTGGTGGTGATTGCACTCGACTTTGGTTACTCATTGTGCGCCTTTCAGCGTCCAGCTTCACTTGCCTCATTGGATCCTGCAGCTCTTTGAATTTGTAGTTTGTCTGAACTACAGATCCCGAAAACGCCAACGCTCTTTATCACATCAGCAGCGGCCCTTTATCATTTAAGGAGGCAGGTTTTTTCCGGTTTGCGCCTGGGGTGCGTTGCAAGCTGCTAGACGCCCCTGCTTCTCTGCGCTAATCAGGTTATTACCCTTTGTTGATCTTTTCTGTCATGCATGTCATCCTCAACATCATAGACGAGCATCCGGAGGGCTGCTTCGCCTCCGGTTATACATAATCCAGCCTCTAACAAGTAGAAGCAGGCAGGCATCTTGGCAAAATACTCCTTGCTTCCTACACCAACAAACCACCTTTCTCAGAGCAATAGTAAATCGTGATACATCGCCAGTGTCACCACACCAGTCAGAAGACTGTCTATTTCCCCATATCTGGGAAAAATCATTGGGCATGGGAGGTGCCTTTACTGAGCTTTATCAGAGGGTGCAGACAAATCTCATTTCCACTCAGACAACTGGCAACATGCCAGGAACAGACACTCGCTGTTCTTCTCAAGCAGGATTCGATAACCAAGAAGCCTCCGAACCCCCCTCTCATGTCCCAACGATCCTTCATGCTCCCTGCCTACCTAAGCAGTTCAAGCTAGACCACTGGCCACACCATCAGGATATCTCTCTGAGCTTCTCTCTTCTCAACACGCGATGCCTCATGTGGCATGGCATTGATATTCATGATTTACTCAGTGAGACCATGCCGATCTTCTGGCAATCACTGAGTCCTGGCTGGGCGAAGCAACGCCCACCCCGCCACTCTGGCCATTCTGGCTGACTTCTCGATTTTCATGGCTGATTGCTCATATCACAGAGGAGAGGGGTAGCGATTATCGTCAACAAATGGCTCAATATTCATGTGAATTCCCATTTATCCATGGTGGGCTGTGAAAGTCTAGTTGTAAAAATAAAAATTAATGAAAATAGTTCCCCCCGGAGATGCCGCTTTTTTTGAGGAACAATTTTTTGGCTTATTCTACAGCATCACTAAAGCTAACTCGCCAGTGATTGTCCTATGAGATTTTAATCTCTGGACCAATTATTCGCACGACAATCAAGTAGCTTCCCTTCTCTCAGTGGTGAATGAAATTGGATTTTCACAAGGGGTCACCACCCCCACCCACAAAACGGACATACACTTGATTGGGTATTGACACACCACATCTCAGTTTCTAACATTCTGGTTAAACAATGTCCCTGGTCTGATAACTCTTTATTGAATATCGTCTTTCTTCAGCCAATATCTCCCTCAAGACCTACTTCTGATCCTAAAGAGTGTAAGAGTTTTTTTACTGAAGATGAATAGCATTGCCTATACCCAGCTTCAAGAATTCATTGAAAACAACAATATCCTCAATCCACGACAAATGTGCTTCAGAGTCTGGCATGGCACTAAGACACCATGCCGGATCTGTAGTCCAACCTCACCAGTATTGTGTATAAAAACCAGACAGCCCTTCTCATGCTGCTTGACCTGTCCGCTGCCTTTGATTTGGCCAATCATTCATTGCTGGTGGCCAGGTTATCAGAGTATGCACATTGTTCCAGTTCTGCCACACTATGGATATCATCTTTTCTCGGTCCTAGTAACACCAGGGTAGCAACTGATAGTGCCAGCACTGCCTTGGCAATTGTTACCTGTGGAGTCACTTGGGGGTCTTTCGTCTCCTTACATTGCTCAGCATGTATACCATGGCTCTCCTTTCCCTACTAGATAACCTGGGTGTCAATTATACTAATTACGCAGATGACACCCAGGTCATACTGGAACTATCTGGCTGTTACAGTCAGGATTCACATGCCATGAACTCATTTCATGAGTCCATCCAGGAATGGATGGCAAAACAATCTTTGGCTCTGAATACTGATATAACCGAGCTACTGCTTCTAGCCTTGAGACATCTTGGGCATTAATATCAGAGTAGCTAAGCGTGTTAAGACTCTGGGCATTATTTTGAATGCTGAGCTTACTATGAAACCTCGGGTCGCTCGATTTTGGACATCTTGTGGTTACATTACCAAACTTCTTAATTGCATCCACCCATACTTACCAATCAGCAATAGATCACTGCTGGCTACTAATTTGATGAATTCACACCTCGACAATTGCAACAGTCTGCAGCTAGGCACATCGAAAATTAACATCAAGGCGCTTCAAGTCACACAAAATGTTGCTGTTTGGACTGTTCATGGGTTGTCCAGGAAGGATAATGTTACCAAGACCAGGAGGGAATTGCACTGGTTGCCCTTAAAACATGGTGTTACACGTAAAATGCTGTCTCTTACATTGTGTCGAAATAATTAGGCACCTCAGTACCTTGCAGATCGCTTCATATCTCTCTCTTTCAGACGCAATTTACGATCTTATGACTCACATAAACCTGTGCAACCCAGGATTAAGCTCACAAGCTTTGGTGGAACCATTTTTGATGTCCATGCCACCCTCAGCCTGGAACAAGCTTCCACTGGACCTAAGACTTGCTAACTCCCTCAAGGACTTCAAGAAAGTGATGAAGTCTCACCTGTTTAATCTTAATCCTGATTAAACACTTTACCTTCTGGTTTCCCTTCACCCTTGACTGCCAATCGTTTTTGTTGTCTGTCTTGTCTTGTTTTTAAATGTGCACCCTGAGGCCCATGGGCGAGAGGCCCGTTACAACATTTTCAAATAAATGAATAAATAAATAATTGAATAGTAATTAGGCAACACATTAATGTATTACGAACATTGGTTCATATAGAATGAATTACTACTTTTATATGTCTAATTCTATATATATATATTATATAGTGTTTTGGTGTAAAAAGTATTGTTATACAATAATGCACCTCAGAAAAACAATGTGGATGTTACAGACATAATATAGGGTGAAGGAGTGCCCTGCTATGGGAACAGAATGTAGGCGATGCAGTATGAGGGGGGGATTTTGCCAGACAGTGTAGGGCGACCAATGTGCCATTCAGAAACATTAGGCAGGACAAATCCTTTATTAGCAACGCGAACATAAGTATGATAGGGGAGAAGGGGTCCTCCTGCAAGTCAGAAGGCCAAAGAAGTGTGGCACACAGGATATCATGACAATCAACGGGGTGGAAATGGACATGCTCATGGATGCAGGCTCTCCTTAGTTCATGATTGTACCCAAGCTGTATGAGAGCAGTTACAGGAAATCAGTTTCTGTTCCTTCATCAGCAGACATTAACCAAAGTGCCTGTGGGCAAGTCCTTATAACAGTGTTGGGTTATGAGTGGGCACACATTGAGCACAATGGAAGTGTAGCCATAGGCAAACATTATGTGGCACACAAAGGGGCCTGTATACTGAGGTGGAAGGAAGAGGTGACACTGAATAGTCAGGCATGTCCCTGCATCGAGGTGCTGATTTTGTGTGTAAACCAGAGTGCAGTGGTATCTGTTAAAAATGTTAGAGCACAATAGCTGTCTGTTTTCACTCACAAAAAGTGGAAGCTTAAGGTTTGAAAACAAGATTATTTAAAAAATAGTCAGGGCTGATTGAAGGGATTGAATCCTCTGAACGGCTATCCCCTGTGGTGATTGCACAGAAGCAGGATGGGGGTCTAGGTATGTGTGTTGACTTGCACAATTTAAACGCTAATATTCTGGTGGATTGGCACCTGTTACTAAATATAAATGAACTGATAGCAACAATAGGAGAGGTGTCTTAGTTTTCAATGTCTGATTGGGTAACATAAGTCATAACTCCATCTTACTTCCTTTATAACACTGTTTGTGGTTTAAAGGTTTTGTAGGATGCCATTTGGATTAGCATATGCTGCTACCTTTTTTTCACAGTTAATGCATGAATTATGAGGCAATATGGAAGGGGTGTACTACTTTTAAGATGATCTACTGTTGTGAGAGGGTGAGCATGACTTGCACAAGGCGTTAACTGTATTACAGGATACAGAGTGGTCAGTGAAAATAACCACATGTTAGGTGAAAGTTATATTTTATTTATTTTGTTATTTTTTAAAACATGTGTCTACAGGGAGGAACAATGCTCTTTTGATCTCAAAGGAAAGTACATTAGATAAGAAATCAGATTTTAGGGGAACCAGCGAGCTTCTGACAATGTGGTGAGTTTGAGGGTCATTCTGACCAAGTTGTGGAGGGGAGTAAATGGAACAGTCACCAGGACCATACATATGCTTGGGATGTGACCATGATCAATGAAGTGGTAGAATGAGGCAGAGAAAGTGAGAGACAGAGGCAGGATAGAGGTGAGTGAACAAATGTTAGCAAGAGCGCAGATGAGAGGTAGGTTAAGAGGGTAGCTCAGATGCAAGGAGGTAGGCTTTTTGTTTTGTTTGGAACAAACCTCTGTGGACTGTTCCTCGGATGTCTGGGGGTAGAGAGTTCCATGCAAGTGGAGCTAGAAGAGAGAAAGAGGGTGTGAGAGGAAGCACAGACAGGGCTAGGAGCCACAAGGGTAGTTAAGGAGGCAGAGCAGAGATTATGAGAAGGCTTGTAGAGTTTGATTGAGGAGGATAGATACAGTTGTGCTTGGGGCTCTGTCCATACAAGCAGTTGTGCAGTATACAATGTACTCTAAATGAGATTCTGCTGCTGATTTGAAGCCAGTGTAAAGCCATCTGAGCTGCAGACATGCAGTCTGATTTGAGGAGTCCCTCAACAATGTGCACAGACATTTTCTGGATATCTTGCAAGTGGGTGAGTTCGTCCTTTGCAATGCCCATCAGTAAGATGGAGCAATAATCATGTTTTGCCCCTATGGTAGGTTGTGTAATGGCGGCACAGTTGGTGGAGTTTAAGAAGGGTCAAAGCTGAGCAAGAAATTTCAGGTTATAGGATGTACTTGAGACAAGGCTCTTTACTTGGGCTTTCATATTCAACTCTTGCACCAGGGTCACTCCTAAGACCTTAACTTATTTTTTAGTGGTAATGGCACATCCTGCTATGACACAACTCTGATATTCTGGGCCTAGCTTCCGAAGATTTGAAGAAGTGCACATGACTATCAACTCTGTCTTACAATCGTTAAGTGCAAGGCCTATGATGCGCATCCAGGTTTGAAACTGGCCATAAATGGAATTGACGGTGATGGAGTCAGTGACATGATTCCCGGTGAGGGGGATCAGGCATTCCATGTCGTCAGTGTAGTTGGCATACACTATACCTTCTGCGTCCAGTTGTTCAAGCTAAGGTAACCTGAAAATATTGAATAGTATAGGCGATACACATGACCCCAGTGGGACCCCGCATGTCACTGAGAACTCCTCAGCCATTGCCTCTTTAAAGAAGACTGTGGCCTTGGCCAGAGAGGAAACATTTTAGCCACTCTGTTGCAGATTGTGAAAAAGAGACCAAATTCTGCAGCCTATCCACTAGTATGGAAAGGTCCACCAAATTGAATGCTTCATATAGATCCAGCAGCCCAAGTAGTGCTGTATTGACTTTCTCAAAGAATGGAAGATGTAATTTTTCATTTCTAATAATGTGGACTCTGCACGTCTGAAGCCAGATTGTTTTCTGTTCCAGGATTTAGTGATTAGTGAGGAACTCCTTAATTTGTAGGTGAGCCACCTATTCAAGAAATGTCAAGAGATAGGGAACCTTCGTAATGGGCCAGTAGTTACCTGGCACATTGGGATCCAGAGAGGGCTTTTTAATCAAGGGGGAAAATTCACCCGTTTTGGATACATAATGATACACAGTTCTCCCTAAAGGAGGCATTAACACATTTTGTGATTAGCAGTATTAACTGGGGAGTACATTACTTCACTGCAAGTGTGGGGCAGATGTTCCCTTTACAGTTTGTGGGCTTGAGTATACTTCTGTCAATTGTCATTCGCTAACCATTTGGAACTCGATTTTGGGAAGGATCCCGTTAGTCCCAGTGGGATCTACGTTCCCATTAGGGTTGTCCCCTGCAACATACTTAGCTGCAATGTCTGTCTGAATGTTTTTTAACTTATGTGTGAAAGCATTTTGGATTGCGGTACATCAGTTGGAGTCTTTAATCACCTGTGACAGACAGGGGAATGGATCCCCTAGCTCTTTCAAAATTCTAAAGGGCACCTTAGAGTTGGAGGCTGCTTCAGAGATTCTTTAATCATATTGTGGTTTGTTTGCGTCACAGACGGCAAGTTCATAATCTTCAGCACGGAGGGAGTAGATGGCATTGTCGTTCAGGGATTTGGTTTTTCTTTGGTCATGGCTTTTTAAGATTATGAATGTCAGTTGAAAACCAGATTTGGTTTGGCTGTGTTCTTAGGAGACAGGATTTTACTGGAGCCAAGCTATGGACAGCATTCTCAAGCATGTTTTGGTATGCTTTGGGCACCTCTTCATCCGAATTCAGATTGGCTAGATTATCGGTGGTGGATGAGATATAGGGGGCCATAGCTGATGGTGTGAGCTTTCGAAGATTCCTATATGAGACCCAACGTTCCGTCGGTCTGTTTTTGATATGAGCAGATATGGCCATGTTCCATTCAACATAATAATGGTTGGACCAAGGACATGGATTAATTTCTAACTCTGTTATACTGATGTTATTGGTAAGTACCCAATCTGAAGTCCTGCTTTTATTGTGGGTAGTTAAGTTAACATGTTGATTAAAGCCCCAGTCCAGCAGGGTGGGCCTAACCAAAAGTGCCATTGAGTCGGTAACATCAGTGAAACCGAGATTAAAATCACCAATGATGATCGTTCTTAAAGTTAGATGATATCAGGTAACTCTGGTGTAAATAAAATGCAGGCATATTATTTGGCAGTCTGTAAATGAGAAAGATGTTGATAGTATAGTGATGTGATTAAAATTCAACTCTGCCCATATTACTTCATGTTCGGGTAGAGAAATGTTCTCGACCTTACGCACCTGTAGTGACATGTCGTAAATCAATGCTACTCGCCCACCTTGAGCGTTCAGGTGGTCTGCTCTCAGGATAATATATCCTGTTGGAACGGCAAGTGAGAGTGCGCGCCCTACAGCAGTGTGCAGCCAAGACTCTGTGATTGCACATATGTCAAGCTTAGAATGAATAATATGCTTTGCTACCTCAGTGGAGTGTCGAATTAAGGACTTGGTATTTAGCAGCATGCATCTAAGCTGCTTGTTGCTGCTTTTGTGGTTTGAGCACATGCGCTTTATCCTATTGTCCAAGTGTTGTCTATAGTCGCATAGGGCATCGGGGAAGCCTCTGAGCTGGGATTCTGCACTAGCTAATCGGTGGGGTAGTGAGGATGCATCGTACACAGGGCATGTTTAGCTGAAGGTTCAGAACTCACCTGTACGCGTGATATGTGTGCAGGAGGTTGTTGCAATGTGGGTTCTTTTTCAGAACTGGCCCTGTCGCTAGGTGTATGTAGTGCCATATTTTCATATTTCCGTATATGTCTGCTGCTCACCTACTCCTTGACGTGCATGCCGCTGAATGCAGAGACATAAAGACTTAGAGGAATAACAGGCAGCGTGTGGCGCCGAACGCCTCAACCCGTCGCAAACCGGCATCAACCTGCCTTAGCTTATGCGCCGGTGCTGATGCGCCACCGAGGAAAATAAGATGCTGCTAGATAGTTGGGTAATGTAGTTTTACAAAACTAAAACGAGCGCACAGTGTGGAAGATTGAAATTTCACAGGCAGAACTTCGAATCTAGCTGCAAAGTACTCAAGAAATGCTCAAATGAGCTTGTCACAATTTAACTTTAAAATGCAGTAGTCCATGATGGTAAGGGGAATCAAGCCAAGGGAGACTTTGTAAAGGGCATGTCGCCAAAACCAGCTCCAGAATACAAGGAACAACTAAGGTCATTTCTGGGTATGTCGGAGTGTTAGGGAAAATGTATACCATCTTATGCAGAACAGATGGTGCGTTTGAGGGAGTGGTTATAAAAGTGCAAGTCTTTTGTGTGAACCCAACAGTGTGATGAGGAGTTAGAAGTTGTCAAGTATAATGTTTATCGAGCACGATCACTGTCTACTTTCAATGTCAAATGTAAAACTGTGCTTATTGTCGATGCCAGTGATGTGGGTGGGTGCTGTGTTGGTACAATGGCAAAGGGTGAACATTGTCTAATTTGTTTTGCGTCAAAGGTGCTGAGAGTGATCCCAAAACATGTCAGTGTTTAATCAGGATTAAGATTAAACAGGTGAGACTTCACCACTTTCTTGAAGTCCTTGAGGGAGTTAGCAAGTCTTAGGTCCAGTGGAAGCTCTAGAGAGAGGGGGGCATGTATGGTGGGCATCAAACATTTCTGTATTTTCTTGTGGTGGATAACTTCCATAAACAAATCTGATCCTAAACCACTCACCTATTGTACCACTTAAGATATGGGTCACGTGACTCCACATATACCCAAACTGGGGAAAGAAATGTCACTGGAGGAGGAGCGCTTGCAGATTGCATGCGCAATTCTGGCTCTGAATATGGGTGAGTGGTTGAGGGAGGCCAAAAAGGATCCGGAGTTGGCATAGATTTGCAAAGGTTGAAAGGAGGGATGGGTGGTGTAGAGAGGTTACCTGAAGGTAAGGGGGATGTGCTGGTTCTGGATGAGTTGGCAAAGGACCCGCAGGCATTACCCAGGGTGACAGATTGGTTCCACCTGTATCTTTGAGGAGGTGTTTACTTGAGTTGGCAAATCTAAGGTATCTAAGTGGGACTGTTACCAAAAGGTGCTTGAGGGAGTGCTATTGATGACAGGAAATGGAAAGTGAGGTGGATCAAATAGTAAGAGCCTGTAGGCAGTGTGCCATCAGTATAGGAGTTAGGGCATGAGGGATTAACTTGTACATCATGTGTCACGGGCAGATACGTTATGGTGTAAGGGGGCAATGGATATAATGGGTCCATTTGACCTGTTAGTGGAGGAAGCAGGATCTTGGCTAATGTTGGTCAATGCCATATCTAGGTGGATGGGTGTATCACTGGTACAGTCAGTCACGATGGCTAAGGTTCCTTCATTTTGGCAGAAATGTTTTTATAGGAAAGGAATCCCAGAAAGTCTTGTCACTGGTAATAGTGTGCAGTTTGTCTCCCATGCAATGTTTACTTTCTGAAGGAGTGGGGGAAGACATCATAGAACTGCTTTGTGTAGCCCCAGTTCAATTCGGTTGGTGGAGAGGGTCAACAGATTGAATGACATTGTAAAATCAGCATTGGCTAGCTGGTTGAATTGGCAGAGCACAGCTGGTTGAATTGGCAGAGCACAGCTGGTTGAATTGGCAGAGCACAGCTGGTTGAATTGGTAGAGCACACTAGCTGAGGCAATTAAGGCCCATAGGCATGCACCAACTTGCCTTACAGGATACACACCATTTGAGTTGATGAGGGGCAGGAAGGCTAGACAAAAATTGAGACCAGTTTGGCTTGGGGGAGGTGCAGTCAGAGATCAGATAATGATTCACCCCTGAAGAAGTGCCTGGCTAAGTGTTGGCTGTTCGCCTGAAGCCCCACAACAACATTGAACTCAGAGCCCTTAAAATCCATAACTCACCCTACATTGTGAATACCATCACAGGTGAAGTACGGACACACTGACTGACATCACTCTTCTACTAGCCCTCAAATAATGTGCATTCCCAGATGCAATGAAATCAGGACAAATACTTCCCCTTCTTAGAAAACCTATACTTGACCCAAATAACCTGCCCAAGTATGAACCAGCATGCATCTTCTCTTCCTTGGAAAATTCATTAAGCTAGTCAGAATCCAGCTTCACAAAAGGTTCCGTCAGCAAAATCTTCTGCAGGACTACCAATCGGAATTCCAATCTCAATGCAGCATAGGGGCTACCACCATTCAAGTTACCTATGATACTCTCCACTTCCGCCACAAAGTAGACCACTGCTTAATCCTACCGACCTTTGAAACTATTGATCACAAACATCTCCTTCACCCAACTTGGTTTTGATGGAATAGCCCAACAATGGTTCACTTATTACCTCTCCAAAAATATCAACTGACTCAGATGGTCCAGAACAATTCCCAGTACACCCCAGTACCTTACAGTGTTCCACAAGTTTCCCGCCTGCTCCTTTATCATCTTTGCGCTGTACATGGACCCTCTAAAGACTGCCAGAAACTCCAATATGGAGATGACAGTCAGGATTACCTAAGGAGTGGTTCTATCAAAGAATCAATCAACACAAGCACTGTTTGTACCAAATTCAAGTTTGGATGGCAAGCATCTTCATTTGGTAATAACTTTATTTTCCACATGAAGTCACACATATTTTTAAAGAATGAAAATACTAACAACGATAAATAACAATTTTACAAAACTATCAGTAACATTGATTACACAATATACTATCAATAACATGTTTCACCAAAACATGAAATGCATATATGTCATATTGCTCTCACTGAAACTGAGTTCGTCTTGAGCGTGCTTTCAGAGCAGCTTTCCCAAAGATTAAACATTTGTGCCATGCTATTGGAGTCGGTAGACGAAGCAATTTAATTTCCACATCCTTATAGCCTCCTGGATTAATGGACCTCAGAAGCAGAAGAAGCCACCATTTCCTCTCAAAATGACACCGTGGGCAAGCACCTGTCTGAAGTTCAAACTGACAAAGAGTCTGAAGTTCAAACTGACAAAGACCGAACTCATTGTCCCAGGCAACAGCACCAAGCAAACCCAGGGCCAGAACTGGCTGATGCAAATAAAGCATGATGGATTCACGCCACAACTCAAATGCAGTGAATATTCTTTTGGATCTACCCTCAAATGTGGCACACCAACAAGAAGATCCAAACAACACAATTGCAGCTTGCACTTTGTGCCACTCTGCAAAGTCAAGACCTTCAACTTTGCCCAAACCTTCAAAAGATTCACCCAACCCTGGTATTATCCAACCTGGACTATGGCAACGTGCTACTTGCAAAAGTCCCAGATTCCAACTTGGGCCCCCTGAAAGTCAAGCAGCATGCTGTGGCACACCTCATCACGGGACTAAGACAATTCGAGCACACACAGTGTGCATTAACAGTGCTCTTCGTTTTGCACAGTGTCATTCCGATAAACAGTTGAATGTGTAAGACATGAAATGATTCAGTCTTGTGAGCCTTTAAGACGTTTTTAATTCGTCTAGTGAAATGCCTTTAAATCTTTCAAAGTGTATTTCAGGAAATGCTACAGCCTCAAAAGGCCAATTTCATTTTCAAAAGTACATTAAAGAAAAGAAACAACGTCCCAGTTGGTAACTGACTATAATGTGTTCTTTATATGTTTATGGGAAGCGGGTGGCCTTGAAACTGATGATGTTCATTTCTCATTCTATGTCTCATTGAGCTAATGCTCCAATCGGGAACTTGTTCAGTTTGTGTTATTGAGATTTGTAATTTCAGTCAATACTTCTCAGCATGATTTATTTCTCTTTTTTCCTATCGTTGATAGGTCTGAAGTGAAAATGCATGAGCAGTCACCTCTCTCCATGGTGTGGCGCCAGAAACGCTACAGATGAGTTATGCATTCCACTATGTGCGACAGACAATACACCGCACTTTGCAGAGCTCTCTCACTACAAGGATACACTGCACTTTTGAATCTGCCACAGGAGAAACACGTTTTGTGCTGCGCAAGTGTACTGGAGTACAAAGTGTACAATATTCTACTGGTCACAGCACTTTCTCTCCATTCAACATACAGTACAGTACAGCACAATGGACCGTGTATAGCTCTTTTTCATTTTAATTCTAACAATGGACTATCAAGCATCAAGCTTCAGTTCATGAGGTATCATTCAGGGTCAAAGTGTATGTGGAATACCAGCCAAAATTACATATCTAGAATTCCACAACTTCTCATGCAACCGGTTGCAACTCCTCTGTAAAGTGGACCCCCTTTTTAAGTCTTCCTTGTTCCGATGACCATACAGTTAGGCATTGTGAATTTCACTGGTATCATAGTGTAATTGTGTCCATTATTGCTCTTACCGCTCTCCCTGCAAAGGCTAGGCTCATCACTCCAGAGTGGAGAAAGTAGCTCAAAGAAATGTACTGCATTCACTAGACGTATCAATGGCAACTAAACCTCACGATTTCTATGACGCAGTCCGCAATCTACTATTACACTGGTTATCACCCATTTGGATGCGCAAGTATTATTTTGCAAATAGAGAATTGCCCTTCTGTAAAAAGTATATTGTGCTGACATTGACTTCCTTTTCTCTCCTTGCCTTAAGGCGTCAGCGCAACCGTTTAGATCAGCTGCTTCAACAAGATGATGAGAGTTCAGATTGACAGGTCAAGGAACCCTTATTGAGGGAGCATGGGGTGAAGTTAATCACTGGAGGAAACTACCGTTTGCATCAGGCATTGGATAAGAAAGGGGAAAAAAAACAATATGAAGCTTCCTGTTAATGTAGCGCACATTACACATACATGGGGCACCCCATGATCAGAGCACAGTGAAAGACTGACAGGGTAATTCATAGAATTTCGCAGAAAAGTGTCGCAAGCGGCTGGCGCAGAGTGTCCGCGTGCGATTGTCTGCGCCAGGCACGTGCGCTAAAACCGATTTCCGCGCACAGCGTATTCATGGATTTTAGGCTCCCAAACTAGCCGTGGCGCAGAGTATTGCAGCGACCCTGCAGCAGCGCCAGTAACGCCCCCAAGAATGCCCTCGCGCAAGGAAAAGCCATCAAAATCGCTAAATCATCGCAAAGGGCTGCGCTAACCCTGGACCAGTTTACAGGGCTGCCGAACAAGGAACGCAAAGCGGGTAACGTGCATATCAGGGGTACGCGTGAAGTTATACACGCGATTAGACAGGGTGCCAGGGTACGTGTATTTCAGGGGTGCGCGGGAAGTTCAACACGCGATAGTCCAGGGAACGTGTATTACAGGGGTACGCGGGAAGTTCAACACGCGATAGTCCAGGGAACGTGAATTACAGGGGTACGCGGGAAGTTCAACACGCGATTGTCCAGGGAACGTGTATTACAGGGGTACGCGGGAAGTTCAACACGCGATTGTCCAGGGAACGTGTATTACAGGGGTATGCGGGAAGTCTTACATGCGATTAGCCAGGGCACGTGTAATACAGGGGTACGCGGGAATTATCACACGCGATTTGGCAGGGTACGTGAATTACAGGGGTGCGTGGGAATTATCACACGCCAATTTGCTGGGTAAGTGTATTACAGGGGTGCGTGGGAATTATCACACGCGATTAGGCTGGGTGGGTCCTCACAGGTGTTCCCTGTACACCCTCCACGGCCCCTGCAGGCAGCCCACAAAACAGGGGACTACCCTGCACACCTGCTCATGTCCCCCTGCACCCCCACCCCCCAGCCACCAGGGGCACCCACCACCAGGCCCCCACCCATGTCTCCTACCACCCCCACCCCCCAGCAGTGCAGGGGCAGCCTCCACCAGGCCCCCACTCATGCCCGACTCATGTCTCCCACCACCCCCACCCCCCAGCACTGTGGGGCACCTGCCAGCAGGCCCCAACCCATGTCACCCACCACCCCCACCCCCCAGCAGTGCAGGGGCATCCTCCACCAGGCCCACACTCATGTCCCCTATCACCCCCACCCCCCGCCACCAGGGGCACCCTCCACAAGGCCCCCACTCATGTCTCCCAGCGTGCTACGTGTATTTCAGGGGTGCGCGGGAAGTCCCACTCGCGAATAGCCTGGGCGCGTGTATTTCAGGGGTGCGCGGGAAGTTCCACTCGCGAATAGCCTGGGCGCGTGTATTTCAGGGGTGCGCGGGAAGTTCCACATGCGAATAGACTGGGCGCATGCATTTCAGGGGTGCGCGGGAAGTTTTACACGCGACTTCAGCAGGCTACGTGTATTTCAGGGGTGCGCGGGAAGTCCCACTCGCGAATAGCCTGGGCGCGTGTATTTCAGGGGTGCGCGGGAAGTTCCACTCGCGAATAGCCAGGGCGCGTGTATTTCAGGGGTGCGCGGGAAGTTTTACACGCGACTTCAGTAGGGTACGTGTATTTCAGGGGTGCGCGGGGATTCTCACACGCGATTTGGCTTGGTACGTGTATTACAGGGGTGCGTGTGAAGTTACACACGCGATTAGGCTGGGTGGGTCCTCACAGGTGTTCCCTGTACACCCTCCACGGCCCCTGCAGGCAGCCCACAAAACAGGGGACTACCCTGCACACCTGCTCATGTCACCCACCAGCCCCACCCCCCACCATCCAGGGGCACCCTCCACCAGGCCCCCACCCATGTCTCCCACCACCCCCACCCCCCAGTCACCAGGGGCAGCCTCCACCAGGCCCCCACTCATGTCTCCCACCACCCCCACCCCCCCAGTCACCAGGGGCAGCCTCCACCAGGCCCCCACTCATGTCTCCCACCACCCCCACCCCCCAGCAGTGCAGGGGCAGCCTCCACCAGGCACCCACTCATGTCCCCTATCACCCCCACCCCCCCTGTCACCAGGGCCACCCTCCGCCAGGCCCCCACTCATGTCTCCCACCACCCCCACCCCCCAGCAGTGCAGGGGCAGCCTCCACCAGGCCCCCACCCATGTCTCCCACCACCCCCACCCCCCAGCAGTGCAGGGGCAGGCCCCACCAGGCCCCCACTCATGTCCCCTATCACCCCCACCCCCCAGTCACCAGTGGCAGCCCCCACCAGGCCCCCACTCATGTCCCCTATCACCCCCACCCCCCCAGTCACCAGGGGCAGCCCCCACCAGGCCCCCACTCATGTGCCCTATCACCCCCACCCCCCCAGTCACCAGGGGCACCCTCCACCAGGCCCCCACTCATGTCTCCCACCACCCCCACCCCCCCAGTCAGCAGGGGCAGCCTCCACCAGGCCCCCACTCATGTCCCCTATCACCCCCACCCCCCCAGTCACCAGGGGCAGCCCCCACCAGGCCCCCACTCATGTCCCCTATCACCCCCACCCCCCCAGTCACCAGGGGCACCCTCCACCAGGCCCCCACTCATGTCTCCCACCACCCCCACCCCCCAGCAGTGCAGGGGCAGCCTCCACCAGGCCCCCACCCATGTCTCCCACCACCCCCACCCCCCAGCAGTGCAGGGGCAGCCTCCACCAGGCCCCCACCCATGTCTCCCACCACCCCCACCCCCCAGCAGTGCAGGGGCAGCAGGCAGTCAGGCAGCAGCAGGTGGGAGCGTGCTCGGGCTCTGGGGGGCAGTAGTTCGGCCTTCCGGGCAGGAGCGTGGTATTCCGTGTGCGTACGCGTGGCCAGCTTGGTACGGAGTGATTTTGCACGTGAAAATCCTGCACGTCAGCGTGAAAACTGAGGAAAGGCCCAAAGCGCGTAAGCGCGTCTGTGACGTGACCCGAACAGGTGTTTCCCACACAGCACGTGATGACAGAGCACACGTGGAAAGACTGCACGTCAGAGTGTAATCGCGTGTGATTGGTGGAAATGGCCCTACACGCAGAAGTGACAAAGCGTGTGATTGGTGGAAATGGCCCTACACGCAGAAGTGACAAAGCGTGTAATTGGTGGAAATGGCCCTACACGCAGAAGTGACAAAGCATGTAATAGGTGGAAATGGCCCTAGCGCGTACACGCCACGTAAGTGACGCTGGACGTGTGGGCCTGTATAAAAGGTACGTGTAGAACACGTTTTCCTTGTACGTGCTTTTCGTGGAGAGCGAGTGGGTGAATTCTGTACTTCTTGTCGTTTCACACGCGATTTACTTCACGGCGTTTCAAGTTCGTATTCCCTGTTACCTCTGACAGCTTTTTCTCTTTTTTCTCTTTTACTGGTTTACCTGGGCCTGTTCCCTCAAACAGTGTTCCCTTCTACTGTTGTCCTGTCTCCTCAGACAGCGTACAAATCTTCTTTTGGCGGGGGTGTTGCCAACCAAACGTGCTCCTTTTACACGCTCGTTTACCAGGCAGACGGTGAGTCACGCACGTATCTAACATCTGTGCCTGCCCCGGGTGTAGCCTACCCCTTCAGAGGTCATTCTAGGCTGCGTGTGACACGCATACGTTCATTCTTGTGTTACTGGGTGCCACAGCGTAGTGCAGGTTTTTCTTTCTGCACACGTGGTCTAGGGGTGGTTGCGTGCACGTCATCTCCCTTTTTTGGGCCTCCTGTGCGTTGCGTGACCCGTCATCTTTCCCCAGGGGTTACATTCAGCCTTGCTAGAGCACTAGGGTACAATTACCATCTGGTACCCAACCCCTTTGACCCCCAATTGCCCAGGACAATAGTCTACATCCACTCCCATACGCACATTAACATCAGTGCCATGGCTGGGAGGCGAGGATTCCGTAAGGGTGGCAAAGGTGGAAGAGCCACAAGTGGTGGCCGTGGTGGATCCGGTAGGGGACGTGGTCGTAACTTGCAGGGTGAGCCTGTCCCCCCATGTGTAGAGGACCAGTCACGGGCACCCATAATCCCCCCCCCGTCCCCCCCTCCCATTGAGGCTGATGTGGCTGACACCATCCATGCTCAGCCCTTGTTGGACCAGCCCATTGTGGCACCAGACCTGGCTGACTCCATGGCTGACTTCCAGGTCAGCAGGGCTACGACACGTGCGCTGGTGCACGTAGATGCCATCATGCCACGTGGATCTGGGGCAGCAAGGTCATCTGCTGCACCAAGGAGGCAGGGCGGAGAGGCTGCAGGGGCAGCTGCGGCTCCATCCACCCCAGCCCTCACACACCCAGCCAGGACAGTGTCGGTCCTAGTCCATGCTGCTGACATTCCCCCTGACACCATCACACTAGAGCCAATGCCTGCACCAACTCCCATGCTGAGTGTGCAATCCCACACTCCTGATACAGAGTCCACCAGGGCTCCTGCCCCTAGTGTCCAGAGTGGCGCAGGACACTCAGGATCACCACCACCTTCCAAGCGGAAGAGGAAGAGTGCTCGTCCGGCACAGGCTGATGCCCCAGACACGGCTACACAGTCCGGCCCGTCCAGGAAGCCCAGCTTCACGGATGACGAACTGAATGCACTTGTCGAGTATGTGTCCGGACATGACAACGAGATGGTCATTGTTGCAGGATCCAAGACCACACCTGCACAACGCCAGGCACACTGGCAGACCGTTGCGGACATCGTAAGTGCCCTTGGAATCATGAGGCGCACAGCCAATGATTGCTATAAGCGCTGGAATGACCAAAAACGCAGGGCAAAGAGTAAGCTGGCCTCAAGTCATGCCGCAACTCTAGTGACTGGAGGTGGGTCTCCAGTAGTAGACATGGAACTCACTCCACATGAGTCAGTCGCTGGGACCTACGTCACGGAGGAACAGATCCAAGGCGTGGGAGATCTGGCTGATTACGAGGCATTGTCCGGTGAGTGCACATGCATGTGTGTGTCATCCATGTGCATGGTGTGTGTGTGAGGGCTTCTGTTTGTGTGCCAGGTGAGAGTGTGTGCGCCTGAGTCGTATGGGTCAGCCATGTGCTTCATGCAATCCTTCCTGCGCAGCTGCATTTGGCCATAGCAGTATCCCTTCTGCCAACAGTAGACATCTAGCCCAACTGCACGCCAGTTGCCCTTGAAGTGTCACCTTGCCACAACATATTTGCTTATTTTTCACTGTTCATTCAGTCAGTTTGTTTGCATTCCACCACTTTCACTAGGCATGTCGCTGTCCACTAGTCACATGTCTGACATGGGTATGGTAAAGTGGAGTGACTTTGTTACCTGGATATCATTTGTACACACATGTCCCTGTGCAATTGGACCATTTCAGACTGGCAGCTCCAGGTGAAAAATCTGACCTGTTAGAATTAGAAAAGCAATTACATGCGGGAACTGGACGGAATGAATAGGTGCTGCCCTCCTCTCCATCTTCACTCAATAGCAATGGTACATGCCATCTGTGTGATGGCATGTGTGTTTCACCTGGCAATCACAGGCCAATGTGTGATGCCACTGCCAGGCAGCATGCAGAAAATGTGTTCATCTTCCATCTTGGTGTCATCAGTGTGTGCCATTTGCCTGCACTTCATACGCAGTGAGGGTGCATGCATGGGAGGGTTTTAGTCATGTGGGACATGTGTCAATCAAGTACTGGTTCTCTTGCTTCTCAGCCCTCATTGTGTGCCATGGTGCTAATGCCTGTTTCCATTTCTTTGTTTTCATGTCTTTGCAGGGGAAGACGCACCTGATACTGCTGGGGTTGTGGAGATGGTGCAGACCCAGGAGGGGTCCGAGGGCCGACCAACCACCAGTGAGGGACGTGGTGTGGTGGTGGGGGAGAACCCACAAGTGCTGCAGGTCGTGCTCTCAAGGGGTGTCTCTGGCTGCACCTACCCCGAGCTGTACTCAGGTGTCGATTCGGATGAGACCTACGTGCCGTCGCAGGTGAGTGTTCCAGGGAGGGATTCTGTTCTGTCTCACCCACCTGCACCAGGGTCAGAACCCTCCATGGGGATGTCAGTGTTGGCAGCTACGCCTTCGGTGGTTACGGATGCAGGGTCACACTCCGCGACATCTGATCCTGTTCCTGGGCCAGCAGATCAGAGGGGGAATGCAGTCCTGCAGCCTCAGGCAGTGCCGGCACAGCAAGGCGCAGTTCGCCTTGCCCCAGACAGGTGTGGTGCCCGCCGACGTGGTGGCCGTACGCCATCCGGCAATACCGCATGGGAGCAATCCATTTACGGTATGGCAACCCAACAGGCTGCATCATCCGAGATGATGGCTCAGGCCATGGATAGGGTGGCCACTTCCATTGTCCCCCCAGAAAGGCTGATGGAGCGACTAGAGCAGGCAACCGACTCCATCTGCCAGTCACACAGGGAGGACATGTTTGGGTCCAACAGGGACAGGCGGGCGGCACTGGCGACTCTGCAGGAGGCCATCTCCATTGAGTCCCAGGGCCACAGGGAAGCCCTGAGGCAGGAGCTCCTTCACCTCAGGACGACTCTTGTTGAGCTTGAGGCTTCAACACACCAAAGGACAGAACAGCAGCTGGAGCGTCTCACCCGTACGCTCTCAGCTGAGATGCAGGCAACGAGGGCGGAGGTCCGGGCATCCCGTGAGTTGTTGCATGGGGACCTCCACACACTCATCCTCCAGAACCAGACCTACCACACCCGCATGCTTGCAGCCATGGAGGAGCAGACTAGGGCCTTGCGTGGGCTGCCTCCCATAGTGCAACCACCTCCGGATGCAGCTGCACAGGGTGATAATAGCGACAGCAGTGATACTCCCACAATAGGGTAGCCGTGTGGGCCATGAGCCCATGGAGGTGTTTTATCTTCCCAGGATCCACGCATGTGGGTTCTGGTGTGCATCCTGTCCTCGGACCTCCTGGGTGGCCTCCCCAACCCCCCCGGGCCCATCAATGGCCATTTTTGATTGTTTCTTATTTTTATTTTTATTTTGATTTCTTTTATTCCCAATTTTTTTGGGACGATCTGTTGGCTTCCGTGGTTCCTGTGGGCATACGCTGCATTGTGGCTGGGCACATGCAGGCTTGTAATGTATTTGGTTCAGATGCTTGGGTTTGAGTCACACACACCCCTCCTGCTTCCCGTTTCCATGGGCTTGCAAAGGGTGTGCCCAAGTGACAGTGAATTACACAGTGACGTTGGACTCCCATGAGCTGTGTGGGCAGTCTGTAGTCAATACTGTGTATACATTCCTAGTGCATATTGCTGTTGTGTTGTACACTGCATGTTGCATTGATGTGTAACTCTTCTTCTGTGTCAACCTCCCAATTTGCAGGTCCCTTCCTCATGTCCACACAAGGACCTCTAGTCTGGAGATGGAGTCCATGTTGGCAGCAGTGCACCTACAACTCTACATGGCGCCAACACTCCACAGTTGGTAGTGGTGGGAGTGCAGGCATTTCCAGGTGGTGAGACTACTAATATGTAACATTTGTGATGTCATGTTAATGGTAGTACGTGCTCAAGTATGTTGTTGGTCCGGCATTGCTGTGAGCATTTCAGGTGTTGCAGGTTTCTAATAGGGACACTGTACATAGTGAGACTGATGTCATGTTGTGGGGATTACTTTGTTTACCTGCAATTAGCATGACATGGCACGGTGTGTCGTGTGGCGGTGCTGGGGTTGGGTTGGCTGACATGGCACTGTCCTCTTGTTGCATTTTGCAAGTGGGTATTCATTTTAGCTGCTTCAATGTGTAACTTCACAAAACTGCATTGGTGGTGTCTGTGTGGGTAGGGATGCACACATTGTGACACTTCCAGGTGAACAATCTCAGGCTGATATGGTATTCATGGTTCATTCTCCAGACATTCAGGATCAGTGTCAGGTTGAGTCATCATTGATTGTCAGATGGAATGTGCCAGGGCAGTGTGCACTCCACAGGGGTGTGATTTCTATGTGAAGTAATTAGCCACTAGCTGTGTACGGGCTGCCTCCCCTGTGCCCTTTCCCCTCCCATGCGCAGCGGCTGTGCATGTGGTTGGGGATGTGGGGCCACCACCATGTCCACGGCCAGGCCCCGGCGTGTTGCAACGTTGTGCAGGACACATGCTGCCACTATGATCCTGCACACTACTGGGGGAGCGTATAACAGCTGCCCGCCAGAACGGTCAAGGGAGCGAAAGCGTGACTTTAGCACTCCGAATGTGCGCTCCACTATGCCCCTGGTTGTAATGTGGGCTGTGTTATATCTTACCTGGGGTGGCGTGGTGGGGTTCCGAATTGGCGTCATCATGTGGGGGCTGAGAGGGTAGGCACTGTCCCCTGTGGAGGTGGTGATTGGTATCATTGGTGGGGTTGTGACCTTGCTCAGTATCCAACATGCATGCATGTGCAGTGGCATACATACTCACCAAGCAGCCATGTATCGCCATGCCGCCCAGCTTCTAGGTCCCGGCTTAGGGTGGACATTCGGTAAATGAAGCTGTCGTGGGTGGAGCCGGGATAGTTGGCATATACTGAGGTGATGATTCCCTTGGCATTACATGCTACCTGCACGTTGATGGAATGCCAGTGCTTGCGGTTCCTATAGATGTGCTCAGATGCCCTGGGGGGACGTAGAGCCACATGGGTGCAGTCGATGGCACCTAGCACTTTGGGGAATCATGCCACAGCGTAAAAATCCAGGGCGGCAGCATGCCTTTCTGCAGGTGTTCTGGGCAGGTATATGTGCCTGCGGACTGATGAGCGTGCAGTGATGATGTTCAAGACCTGGTGTAGGCAGCGTGACTGGGTGGCCTGTGACACCCCACCCACTATGGCACTTGTCCGCTGAAATGATCCAGTGGCTAAGAAGTGCAGTACATTGAGGACCTTCTCCAGGGGGCTGAGTGCTTGGGAGCACAGGGTGGGTGATGTGAGGTCATCCTCCCACTCACTCACCAGGTCCAGTATAATGTGTGGTGGAAACCTGTACCTCCCATACACCTGGTCATCAGGCATCCCGAAAAGGCTGGTTCTGGGTGTGAATATTCTGGCCCTGACTATCCTCCTCCTCCTCCTTTGGTAGCCCACTGCCACTGCTGCTAGGAACGGTATGTTCATCCTGGCGTCTGAGCTTGTTATTGTTAAAGTCCGCAAATTTATGCTTTGCGCGTGTTCTAGGTGAGCGTGTGACCCGCGCACCCCTGGAATCCAGTTCCCAGTCCAATAGCGTGTGGAAATTCACACGCACCACGGGATACAGCGTGTGACCCGCGCACCCCTGGAATCCAGTTCCCAGTCCAATAGCGTGTGGAAATTCACACGCACCACGGGATACAGGTTCGCTGACGTACTTGCGTGTGTAAGTGCCCGCGCACCCATTAAATACACGTAAATAGGCCAATCGCGTGTACGCGCACTTTTGTCCAATTACACGCGATGACACTCTGACGTGCAGTATTTCCACGTGTGCCCCGTCATCACGTGCTGAGTGGGGAACACCCGTGCGGGTCACGTCACAGACGCGCTTACGCGCTGATGGACTCTGGTCCAATAGAATCGCGTACGCGTGCTGACGCGCTTACGCGCTAAGGGCCTTTCCTCGGATTTCACGCTGACGTGCGGGATTTTCACGTGCCAAATCACTCCGTATCAAGCTGGCCACGCGAAAACACATGGAAGACCACGCTCCTGCCCAGAAGGCCGAGTTACTGCCCCCCAGTGCCCCGAGCAGCCTCCCACGTGCCATCTGCTGCTGCCTGCCTGCCTGCCTGCCTGCTGCCACCGTGCCCTGCCATTTGGTGCCTGCACATCAGCCATCTGCAGGGGTCCAGTTGCTGTGTCCACCATTGCTGGAACTGAAGACTCCCGACTGGGATTACATCGCTCCACAGCCCAGCCCCAGGACCCAGTTGCCCACCCACACCTGCCTCTGGGATTGCCATGTCGGGCACTTCCACATCTGGCACCAGTGGAAACCCCAGGCCAGAGGGGCAGAGGGGCACCAGCTTCACTGCCACCGAAGTTGGTGTCCTGGTGGAGCATGTCCTGGGGCAGTATGATGCCCTCTTTGGATCGTCCCGCGCCAGCAAGAAAGGACGGCAGAGGATCTGGGCCGACTGTGTGGTTGCCATCCACGCGGAGGGGGTGGCAACCCGCGACGTCCTGAAGATCAAGAAGCGCTGGGAGGACTTGAGGTCCAGGACCCTTGTGAAGGCCCGGCGCCTCGTGGAGGGGGGCCGGGGCCGCATGAGTTCCATCCAGATGAGGGTCCTGGAACACGTACGCCCAGCGCTCCACGCCCAGATCCTTGAGAGGGAGGCCCGTCTGGAGTTGAGCGGTAAGTGTCCAAGCATTACTGTGTGAGACAGGGCATGTTGCGGTGTGCTGGTTCTATGATACTTGCCTGTATGTGTGCCATAGGCCATGTATGCATGTATGTGTGCAGGGACATCATGGTAATGCATGTGCGACCAGTGATGTGTGACCCACATGGTTGTTGCATGTGTTGAAATGCCGCATGGGGAGCCCTATGCAGATTTTGAACATGAGAGCATGCCAGTCTCTGTACCTGGACATGGGTGGGGGTGAGGGATGGGTGCTGATGCCAGGTACATATATGGTAGCCATGTCTGTGTGCCTGACCTGCGTGTCTGTGACTTGTGCATGCCATGGATGCATGACACATGTGTGTGACAATGCACAGATTCAGTGAAGCAGCCAAATTACCCTTGTATCCGCTGTGTTTGGTGTGTTTGGGGCCAGATGGATGTGACTGAGGTGAAGTGTGTGCATGTGATAGGCATGAGCCATGATGCATGTGAGTTACATATCATTGAATGTTTCAAGAGTCCATTGGACATGCATGGAAATGTCCATGGCATGCACCATGCCTGTTACTGTGTGTGTTTTGCCTGGACTGACCCATGTGTTGTGGAGGGACATGATGGAAGTGTACTTTGACAGTGGTGCTCATCTGCTATTGCTTCCTGTCTAGGGGACCATTGTACAGTGCCCTGATGCTTGTGTTCTTTGTCTCCCTCTACGCAGCGGCTAGTGAAGAAGAGGGCGGAGACGGCGCTGTGGAGCAAGGCGGCGGGGATGCCACCACGGCTGCAGCGGAAGGGGTGGGTGAGCCCCCACAGGGGCCTGCTACGGTGGGAGACGGTGAGGAGCCATCCAGGTTGGTGGTTTGCACAGAGGAGGAGGAGGCCGCCACTGGGGCACACATGGGGCCTGGTGGGGGCATCCCTGCTGGTGCAAATGGTGCAGTCCAGGGCCAGGGGCAGGAGGCAGCACAGGTCACCGTGGAGGGGCCTGTGCATGTCGCTGTCCCTGACCCTGTGAGTGCACCACCATGCACCAGCAGGGATGCCCCGTCCCAGGCCCGTCCGCAGGTAGAGGAGATGTCCATGTCACCTGACTCCCCTCCACCTGCGGACGTGGGAACCCCTG
The DNA here is from genome assembly GCF_040938575.1 of Ambystoma mexicanum. Taxonomy (NCBI): domain Eukaryota; kingdom Metazoa; phylum Chordata; class Amphibia; order Caudata; family Ambystomatidae; genus Ambystoma; species Ambystoma mexicanum. The sequence goes on along the minus strand of NC_090924.1, from coordinate 46,487,882 downwards.
GCCGTGCGGAGAAGGTCCTGATTGGGGTCGCGATGCGCACGGCTGTGATTCGTGATGCCGTGCGTGCTTCCCGGGAGGAGCACGCACGTCATCACGAAGTGCACCGTGCCGACATGGCCCAATTGGGATCGGCCATGTTCGGGGGTTTCCTGCATGTGTTGGCCAATGTGGCGGCCCTCTCCTCCTCTGTGCAGGCTATCCACCAGTCGTTCTCCTTGCCGTCTTCCAGCCCAGATGCCACCAGGGCCCCCTGTGGACCTGCCCCGACCAATGCAGCCAGCTCGGTGGGGATCCCATCCCTGCCACAGTTGGGAGTCGGAGGTCCAGCAGGGGTGGACAACACAGCAACTGGACCCCAGCAGGTGGAAGATGTGACAGCATCATCAGGCAGGGCACGTGCACGACGGCGTCGGTGGTTTCCATCAGCCTGGATGCCGTCGTGCTGGCAGAGGCAGTGGCGTCGGAGGCAGCAGCAGGCTCGACGTGGGAGGCATCATGGCTCGGGGCCTTCAAGATCAGAGGGGCAGGCATCGGCCGGAGGGCAGGGCAACCCTGGGATGGTGGTGTCTTCCGTGTGGGAGCAGTTGGTCCAGCGGATAGGTGCGGAGCGGCAGCGGGCGGAAGAGGAGCGGCTCACCATGGTCAGGGCGGAGTTCTCCATGCGTTGGGCGTTGAGGCGGGCTGAGTGCCTCGAGGAAGCTCGCAGGGAGTTTGAGCTGGACATGGGGTTATCCCTGCGAGACCTCGGGGCCAGGACAGAGTCCCGCCTCCAGGACATCGACATGGAGTTCGATGATGCCCTGGCCAGCAACATCACCGAGTGAGCCGCAGGACTTGCCCGCTGCCTTTGTATATAGTTATTTAGTTATTTAGTGTTAGGTTTCCTTTATTAATTTTTTTTTTTTGGACCGCTCGGACAATGGCCACTTTTTTGTATATATTATTTTCATTAGGTAGTAGTAGGTTTCATTTATGGTGTTGGGCTCATGGACCCTGGAATATTCGTGTATATAGTTTGCTTTTTGAAGAATTATTTTTTTTATTAATTATTGTGTTCACCATGAGGAAATGGTTTTTCATTATTTTACTTCCACATGATTTTGCTTTGGACAACATTTGTTTTTGGATTACTTTGTTTATTTTATTTTTACATTTGTTCTCGGACATGGACCATTTATTTTGTTATCGCCATTGTTGTATGTTTGATTTTTTTACTTATTTTTCATCTTTAATACATGTTCTTTTTAACTTTCACTTGTGGTATTTTCTCATTGGTTTCATACATGTCATGATATGGGTTTTGACAGTGACTTGCACCCATTGTGTATGTGTGTGTGACGGACATGTGTTCATTTACAGACTTGCCATTGGGGTTGTATCATGTAATTGCATTCACTATGTGGATGGATGCAATCCTTGCCTGGGTGTTTGTGCTGGGTATGCTGCCCATTACTGCCATGATTGAGTATCGTCAGGACCTGGGGGCAGGGGGACATGTGTGGGTGCCTGGTGGATGCTGCCCCTGCACTGCTGGGGTGTGGGGGTGGTGGGAGACATGAGTGGGGGCCTGGTGGAGGGTGCCCCTGCACTGCTGGGGTGTGGGGGTGGTGGGAGACATGAGTGGGGGCCTGGTGGAGGGTGCCCCTGGTGGCTGGGGGGTGGGGGTGGTGGGAGACATGAGTGGGGGCCTGGTGGAGGGTGCCCCTGCACTGCTGGGGTGTGGGGGTGGTGGGAGACATGAGTGGGGGCCTGGTGGAGGGTGCCCCTGGTGGCTGGGGGGTGGGGGTGGTGGGTGACATGAGTGGGGGCCTGGTGGAGGCTGCCCCTGCACTGCTGGGGTGTGGGGGTGGTGGGAGACATGAGTGGGGGCCTGGTGGAGGCTGCCCCTGCACTGCTAGGGTGTGGGGGTGGTGGGAGAAATGAGTGGGGGCCTGGTGGAGGGTGACCCTGCACTGCTGGGGTGTGGGGGTGGTGGGAGACATGAGTGGGTGCCTGGTGGAGGCTGCCCCTGCACTGCTGGGGTGTGGGGGTGGTGGGAGACATGAGTGGGGGCCTGGTGGAGGGTGCCCCTGGTCGCTGGGGGGGTGGGGGTGGTGGGTGACATGAGTAGGGGCCTGGTGGAGGCTGCCCCTGCACTGCTGGGGTGTGGGGGTGGTGGGAGACATGAGTGGGGGCCTGGTGGAGGGTGCCCCTGCACTGCTGGGGTGTGGGGGTGGTGGGAGACATGAGTGGGGCCCTGGTGGAGGGTGCCCCTGGTGGCTGGGGGGTGGGGGTGGTGGGTGACATGAGTGGGGGCCTGGTGGAGGCTGCCCCTGCACTGCTGGGGTGTGGGGGTGGTGGGAGACATGAGTGGGGGCCTGGTGGAGGGTGACCCTGGTGGCTGGGGGTGGTGGGTGACATGAGTGGGGGCCTGGTGGAGGGTGCCCCTGCACTGCTGGGGTGTGGGGGTGGTGGGAGACATGAGTGGGGCCCTGGTGGTGGGTGACCCTGGTGGCTGGGGGGTGGGGGTGGTGGGTGACATGAGTGGGGGCCTGGTGGAGGGTGCCCCTGGTGGCTGGGGGTGTGGGGGTGGTGGTAGACATGAGTGGGGCCTGGTGGAGGGTGCCCCCGCACTGCTGGGGTGTGGGGGTGGTGGGAGACATGAGTGGGGGCCTGGTGAAGGGTGTCCCTGCACTGCTGGGGTGTGGGGGTGGTGGGAGACATGAGTGGGGGCCTGGTGGAGGGTGCCCCTGGTCGCTGGGGGGTGGGGGTGGTGGGTGACATGAGTGGGGGCCTGGTGGAGGCTGCCCCTGCACTGCTGGGGTGTGGGGGTGGTGGGAGACATGAGTGGGGGCCTGGTGGAGGGTGCCCCTGCACTGCTGGGGTGTGGGGGTGGTGGGAGACATGAGTGGGGGCCTGGTGGAGGGTGACCCTGCACTGCTGGGGTGTGGGGGTGGTGGGAGACATGAGTGGGGGCCTGGTGGAGGCTGCCCCTGCACTGCTGGGGTGTGGGGGTGGTGGGAGACATGAGTGGGGGCCTGGTGGAGGGTGCCCCTGGTCGCTGGGGGGTGGGGGTGGTGGGTGACATGAGTGGGGGCCTGGTGGAGGCTGCCCCTGCACTGCTGGGGTGTGGGGGTGGTGGGAGACATGAGTGGGGGCCTGGTGGAGGGTGCCCCTGCACTCCTGGGGTGTGGGGGTGGTGGGAGACATGAGTGGGGCCCTGGTGGAGGGTGCCCCTGGTGGCTGGGGGGTGGGGGTGGTGGGTGACATGAGTGGGGGCCTGGTGGAGGCTGCCCCTGCACTGCTGGGGTGTGGGGGTGGTGGGAGACATGAGTGGGGGCCTGGTGGAGGGTGACCCTGGTGGCTGGGGGGTGGGGGTGGTGGGTGACATGAGTGGGGGCCTGGTGGAGGGTGCCCCTGCACTGCTGGGGTGTGGGGGTGGTGGGAGACATGAGTGGGGGCCTGGTGGAGGGTGACCCTGGTGGCTGGGGGGTGGGGGTGGTGGGTGACATGAGTGGGGGCCTGGTGGAGGGTGCCCCTGGTGGCTGGGGGTGTGGGGGTGGTGGTAGACATGAGTGGGGCCTGGTGGAGGGTGCCCCTGCACTGCTGGGGTGTGGGGGTGGTGGGAGACATGAGTGGGGGCCTGGTGAAGGGTGCCCCTGCACTGCTGGGGTGTGGGGGTGGTGGGAGACATGAGTGGGGGCCTGGTGGAGGGTGCCCCTGGTCGCTGGGGGGTGGGGGTGGTGGGTGACATGAGTGGGGGCCTGGTGGAGGCTGCCCCTGCACTGCTGGGGTGTGGGGGTGGTGGGAGACATGAGTGGGGGCCTGGTGGAGGGTGCCCCTGCACTGCTGGGGTGTGGGGGTGGTGGGAGACATGAGTGGGGCCCTGGTGGAGGGTGCCCCTGGTGGCTGGGGGGTGGGGGTGGTGGGTGACATGAGTGGGGGCCTGGTGGAGGCTGCCCCTGCACTGCTGGGGTGAGGGGGTGGTGGGAGACATGAGTGGGGGCCTGGTGGAGGGTGCCCCTGGTCGCTGGGGGGTGGGGGTGGTGGGTGACATGATTGGGGGCCTGGTGGAGGCTGCCCCTGCACTGCTGGGGTGTGGGGGTGGTGGGAGACATGAGTGGGGGCCTGGTGGAGGGTGCCCCTGGTGGCTGGGATGTGGGGGTGGTGGGAGACATGGGTGGGGGCCTGGTGGAGGGTGCCCCTGCACTGCTGGGGTGTGGGGGTGGTGGGAGACATGAGTGGGGGCCTGGTGGAGGGTGCCCCTGCACTGCTGGGGTGTGGGGGTGGTGGGAGACATGAGTGGGGGCCTGGTGGAGGGTGCCCCTGCACTGCTGGGGTGTGGGGGTGGTGGGAGACATGAGTGGGGGCCTGGTGGAGGGTGCCCCTGGTGTCTGGGGGTGTGGGGGTGGTGGTAGACATGAGTGGGGCCTGGTGGAGGGTGCCCTTGCACTGCTGGGGTGTGGGGGTGGTGGTAGACATGAGTGGGGGCCTGGTGGAGGGTGCCCCTGCACTGCTGGGGTGTGGGGGTGGTTGGAGACATGAGTGGGGGCCTGGTGGAGGGTGCCCCTGCACTGCTGGGGTGTGGGGGTGGTGGGAGACATGAGTGGGGGCCTGGTGGAGGGTGCCCCTGGTGGCTGGGGGTGTGGGGGTGGTGGTAGACATGAGTGGGGCCTGGTGGAGGGTGCCCCTGCACTGCTGGGGTGTGGGGGTGGTGGGAGACATGAGTGGGGGCCTGGTGGAGGGTGACCCTGGTGGCTGGGGGGTGGGGGTGGTGGGTGACATGAGTGGGGGCCTGGTGGAGGGTGCCCCTGGTGGCTGGGGTGTGGGGGTGATAGGGGACATGGGTGGGGGCCTGGTGGAGGGTGACCCTGGTGGCTGGGGGGTGGGGGTGGTGGGAGACATGAGTTGGACATGGGTGGGGGCCTACTGGCAGGTGCCCCACAGTGCTGGGGGGTGGGGGTGGTGGGGGACATGAGTTGGACATGGGTGGGGGCCTGCTGGCAGGTGCCCCACAGTGCTGGGGGGTGGGGGTGCAAGGGGACATGTGTTGGTGTTCATTAGTTCAAGGAGACATGTGCCTTTGCTGGGGGGCATGCCCATGTTGGGTGGGCTGCCTGCGGGACATGACCAGGGATGCAGGGTAGTCCCCTGTGGGGTGGGCTGCCTGCAGGGGCCGTGGAGGGTGTAAAGGGTACACCTGGGAGGACCCACACTGTCAAATCACATGTGGGACTCCCCGGCACCCCTGAAATACACGTACCGTGCAGAAATCGCGTGTAAAACTTCCCGCGCACCCCTGAAATACACGCGCCCAGGCTATTCGCGTGTAAAACTTCCCGCGCACCCCTGAAATACACGCGCCCAGGCTATTCGCGTGTGGAACTTCCCGCGCACCCCTGAAATACACGCGCCCAGGCTATTCGCGTGTGGAACTTCCCGCGCACCCCTGAAATACACGCACCCAGGCTATTCGCGTGTGGAACTCCCCGCGCACCCCTGAAATACACGCGCCCAGGCTATTCGCGTGTGGAACTTCCCGCGCACCCCTGAAATACACGCGCCCAGGCTATTCGCGTGTGGAACTTCCCGCGCACCCCTCAAATTCACGCGCCCAGGCTATTCGCGTGTGGAACTTCCCGCGCACCCCTGAAATACACGCGCCCAGGCTATTCGCGTGTGGAACTTCCCGTGCACCCCTGAAATACACGCGCCCAGGCTATTCGCGTGTGGAACTTCCCGCGCCCCCCTCAAATTCACGCGCCCAGGCTATTCGCGCGAGGAACTTCACGCGAACCCCTGTAATACACGTAGCCCGCTCCCCCAGGCCCGATCGCGTGAGGAACTTCACGCGAACCCCTGAAATACACGTAGCCCGCTCCCCCAGGCCCGATCGCGTGAGGAACTTCACGCGAACCCCTGTAATACACGTAGCCCGCTCACCCAGGCCCGATCGCGTGAGGAACTTCACGCGAACCCCTGTAATACACGTAGCCCGCTCCCCCAGGCCCGATCGCGTGAGGAACTTCACGCGAACCCCTGAAATACACGTAGCCCGCTTCCCCAGGCCCGATCGCGTGAGGAACTTCACGCGAACCCCTGTAATACACGTAGCCCGCTCCCCCAGGCCCGATCGCGTGTGAAACTTCACGCGAACCCCTGAAATACACGTAGCACGCTCCCCCAGGCCCGATCGCGTGAGGAACTTCACGCGAACCCCTGTAATACACGTAGCCCGCTCCCCCAGGCCCGATCGCGTGAGGAACTTCACGCGAACCCCTGTAATACACATAGCCCGCTCCCCCAGGCCCGATCGCGTGAGGAACTTCACGCGAACCCCTGAAATACACGTAGCCCGCTCCCCCAGGCCCGATCGCATGAATAACTTCACGCGAACCCCTGTGATGCACGTACCCTGCAAATCGCGTGTGACACTTCCCGCGCACCCCGGTATACATGCACACGTATTTTTTGTCAGCGGGTGTCCGTGTTTGTGGGTACCCCTTTGCACGTCATTTTTCCTGGAGGGCCACAGTATGGGACATTCATCATGGCAATATATAGGTGCTATTTGTTGGCGCACCTTTTGGCGCACATTTCTTACAGCCCCAGAGACGCTACCGCCTCCTTTCTTGTGGCGGTCGTGTTTGTGCCTGTGCGCTGGTTTGAGCGTGCGCTTTTTTCCCCTATTCTATTCCATGAATACGTGTTGTAGGCGAGCGTGTGGGCGTTCCGCGCACTTGTGCCCTGTACTTCCCCCGTGACGCCCACGTTTTGGCAAGTTGTTCCCCATTCCGAGTGTTACGCCCGTGTTCCGCCTACTTTTGTTGCGTGCGCCGCGCTATGTGCGAATTTCGCTGTGGCCTGTGCGATTTTCGCTGTGACCTGGCGCACGCTGTTAGATAGCCTGTGCGCCAACGTGCGCCAACGTGCGCCGCGCACTTTTTTATCGCACATCCGCTGGTTTTCTAGCGCACAGCCTTCCATGAATCGACGTGCGCTGCTTTTCGTGCGATTTTCGCACTTGCACTGCGATTTTCGCTATTCCACTGCGATTCGCACGTTTTTGCCCACTTGCGCCGCGCTAATTATTCCATGAATCGGCCTGTGAGTCTCTGCAAGGTAATCACCCACAATCTAGTTTGCGCTATTAATGCAGAACTTACTCGGATGTGTTGTCTCTGTCTGTAGTCACTTTTGTGCTTTTGACGTAGTGCATGTCGGGGTGTGCAGTCTCTGAGAGATATGTACTAACTGTTAATTTAGTGGTCTAAACTCAGTGCATGTGTGGACGTATAGGGCCTGATTTCATGGAAGTGTTTTATAATGGCACCATCCCATAGGAAAATGTTCCATGAATCAGGCCCATAACCTCTCCCAGAGAAGCTCTCATTTAATGAGTGCTGTGCTCTTAGCACAGTGAATGCTGGGATGTGTAGTTACTGCTGGATACGTGCCCACAGTGTGATGTGTGGTCTTTGCACAGTGCAAGCTGGCATGTGTAGTCTCTGTAAGTTATGCACTTTTAATGCAGTGCAAGTGTAATTTTCTATATTTGTAAAGTACTCATTTCTAGTTCCAAGTATTTGCCCACCTGGGTTAATTTTACCTTTGCAAAGTCACCTAGTTCTTTTATCATTTTGTTTTGTTTGTCCCTGGTCTATTAAAACAGAAATGGTTGATTCTATTAACAGTGTTATATTTATCAAAACCTGACATGACATGTTCGTTGTCCAGAGGATTTCCCCAATGATCCATGTCATCAACATACAAAAGTGAGCTGCCCCCCATGATCAGGGGGAGTCTTTGAGGATGTCATATTTACACACAAGACTACTGTTGCCTTCAAAGATTTAACCGAGTGACATTCTGGAGGAAAGGACCTTATTCCAAAAAGCCTTGTGCAAAGCGCTCTGTAAAGATACATGTTTGGGGCAGTATCCCCAAGAAGAGGCCAGGGCCACAGATGTTTTTGGAGGATAGAATGCACACTGCCTTTTTCAAAGAAATGCAATGCCACTTGTGTACCTCTATAGCACCAAGGTCATTCTGGATGACAACTGGAATCATTTAGAAGCAGCCACATTTATGGCAGAGAAAGGATCCAACTTAGAGAAAAATGTAACCCAAATATTGCTACCTAAACCTGATTGAGATGTTCTCGGAAAAACTCAAGGGGTAATTGAAATGTGTCCATAAACCAACCAATGAGCAATAACCGATTGATGGGATGAACAAGTTCTAGCTCAAGATATTCATAAAACATAGGTGTACCCTACCCTCTTGGTGCAGTCTAATTAAAAGTGAGTTCTAGGGGAGCAAACAAACGGCAATTTCTTTTCGAGAGTGCTATAGATTGTCTCAATTCACTAATACTGGCATTTGTCCTTGTTTTAGTGAAGTTGAGCTGGTTGGAGGGAAAAGAACAACAGTCATATGTTGACCTATAGTCATGGAGCAATTCAAAATCATAAAAGAAATACTCATTCGGAAAAATTATTTCCTCCAAAACATTTGTGCATTTTTTAGAAGACTTTATATTGATTTCTTCAAAGTATAGTACATGAATACACATAACATGGATCATTCAGTTTCATGGTGCATTGTGTGAAGATATAAGAGAAAAAATACGTAAATTGTTTTGAAGCATAAAGACAACTTGACAAACAAGAGTTAAAATTGCAACAGGTGTGCTACTAAGTGCAATCCAACGAAAAATACAGAGGAAAGAAAAACATACAACAAAAAAGCTTTGGGGAAACTCAAATGCAGTAGTTACCCCCGGGTATGTAGGGAGTTCTTTGCTAGTTAGATTCCCTTAATTCTCTATATGGATAGGTATAACTAAACTAATCCTTTGTCCATAGGGTTTGGTTAAATTTATTTTCTTTGGGCTTCAATTTTGCCCAACCTGTGGTTCTTGATACGGTAAAAGAATTCTTTGCCAACGTGGTACTGAGTAGAGATATCCCAGCTATTCACGTTTCGGCGGTCTTGTGGCTCTCGCATGCATCCGCCTTCATCAGGGCATTTTATTTCGGGACCCTGTGTAGGTGTGGAAAACGAAACATAAAGTTGAGATAAGCCCTCACATTACCTGTCAGAGTAGTTCTAGCTCAAGATATTGACATCTGACACCTGTTTGTGAATATAGACCACTTCAAACAGGTTCAACCCATCATGCCTGATCAGAATGGTAGAGCAATAAACATGCAAATAGAGTAGTGCTTTGGGATTATGGAGCCTGTGGATCAAATCTAGTGTACTGCAAATGTAGCTGTAGGGTTTTCTTAGTTCATATTCTTCTCCTGCTATCCCAAATAAAAAGTGGGCAATGTAATGAAGAAATGTAACGAAGAAATCGACATGCATTTCTGAAAACACTGCAAGCCAGTGATACTCATTATAAGCATTCCTTTAAATTGAATCATACATCAAGAGACGGACCTAACAATTCATCAACAATGATTTATCTGTGGATTCGACCTAATTTGGCAGCGGTTTGGACAGAGAAGGGGCAGATATTTCACTTTTCCATACACAAAAACCTGTTGATTTGATTCTTTCACTTTTGCAAATGATCGCCTTTGAATTTTGAAAGCGCGTATAGTTGTCCCCATAAGAAGAAGCAGTCTGCTCTTGCTGTCAGTGCAATCAAAGTTAACCCCCTGATTATGCTCCTGATTTTACTGCTGAAAGGTCCCCAAATGTTTCTGCAGTATATTCATCATATTGCCTGAGTTGTGGTTTTCATGCCAAAATGGTTTTCAGTGAGAAGTCTGGCAATGTGGGACCGCAACCCTTCTTACAATCAGTCGTGCTTCAGGGCCGGTGGGGGCATCAGGTTTTCAGGCGTGGTATGACATGTGGGTTGAAGACAAGGGAGGAATGGTGGTGACCGACCTCAATGTGGGGATCATATGCAACCAGTTGGGGGGACCATGGTGGGCAGTCTCTAGAGAAGTGGGATAAGGATGGGGTATTGACGAAAATAATGGTATAGGTTACAGTTAACCTCACCCACCACACATCCCATCTAATACATGTAACTGTGGGGTGGGGAGCTTACAGGGCCCCAATTCTCTCCACAGTCATATTAAGATAGTCCTTGCTTGTATACACTTGGTGCCTCAGAATTCTGAACATCCTTCTGAGCGCCACCAACTGAGAAGCCAGTTGATGCATATGTCGGACCAGGCAAATAGGCAGCTGACATTGTGAAGGCTGCACAATGGTCCATTCCTGTGTTTCCTAAAGAAACCATAGTTAAGCAGAATATAAGCCTAATGTAAAGTACAAGGATACATTTCAGAGAAAGTCCATACTTTAATTCAGTAGGAATACTGTAGATGTCACCTCGTTTTTACTCTTTCCAGCTACCCTCTGAATTCGGACCCAGGTCCCTTTTGCCTGTCCAGATGCATACCTGCACTGCCTCCTGGCACCCCCTGCACTTGTGGCTTTTATTAGTTACCATACAGTCCGGTTTCCTGCACTTATTAGACACTTGTCTGCACTTCTATCACCCGAACTTGCCACCTGTTGGCTGCACTAATTGTTGATTCCTTGTCCTGCACTTGTCCATCCTCCCACCTCCCACCCACTGGCACTCCTCCCCTCCCCTCTCTCCTGCATTTGCGCAATCTCAATTTCAGTAGGCCTAATAATATTGTTGTTTTTTGTCCTCCCTCTGTTCCCCTCCCTTGCCCTGCCGCTCCTTGAAACACTTGTGTATAGGCGCGTTAGAAATGCCATATCAAAGCATATCACATCATAAGTGCTACTGTTGGCAGTCCCCTACATGCAATTTATATTTTCTGTTAAATGTCTCAGAGTATGCTTTCCTCTTCTTCCGGTCACTATTGACAGGTGCACACTTTCTCTGCACTCTCCTTTGCTTTCAGCCTACTTTACAACTCACTGAACAGTACTGAAAATTGAAAATGTCCTCATCACTTTGCATTACTCTCTATATTTGTACATCAGAATCAATAATTGCAATGCTCTGTTTACTTCATCTTTCATCATCCTCCAACATTGCTTACAGTATCCTTTAACAACTTTCACCACTCTTTAGGCCTCATATAAGCTAGTTTAAAGTACACAACCGCACTGCACTAAAGCTTTAGCAGAATTCCCAAAGTGGTCACCTGACACACCAACATCCAGAGCTTTTCCTCCATCTTCATTCTGCAGCTATACTGTTTCCCATCGCACTGTGCTTTCTGGGGGGAACCTGAAGGATTATATAAGAAAAGCAAGATATGATGAAAAACATGGTACAGCAAAATACAGTAACCCATGCAACCATCAGCACCAGAGATGTCTGTATTGAAGGGAAGAAAAAGCATGTTCCCCGGTGCCCCTTCTTGGTAAGGAGGGGAGGCCAACAGAACTGTCTGATGCAAAGAAATAAGTGCCAGTGCGACTCAGAGGATACTACCATTTTCAGCACCCTCTGGAGCATCTCTGCTCGAAAGACCTCGAGGGCCCCCTGGCACCAGAGTCTGCATGCCATCAGTACCTGCAAAGCCCCAATTAAGGGTCAAGTCTAATACGTCTTTCTCTGATGGTGGCTGTTACCAGTCAGCAAGTAAGAAAGTGTATCTTCAATGTTAGCTTTCCCATGACAACAAGGGAAATGGAGAAGGAGAGGGAAACGCAAAGGGTGGGGTAGTGAAGTGGAAGGGCAGGAAATTTGGCAGCAAAGGATCTACAAACAACCAAGTGAGGAAACAGTAGGGAGCAGATCTCCCAGTATCAGGTAGGGTGGCTTCCTGAACTATAGAAGTAACAGGGCAAGTCTGATGTTGGCTGGGACGAGTTTGCAACACGTGGGGCATAGATAGTGAAGGCCTGTCCTCTGGTTCTTCCCTTCCTTCACTGATGGAGTTCAAGTTTGCACATGTCCTTACTTCTGGTGGATTGTAGGCCACTGGAAATGCAGAGTTTGTCAGTGAAGTAGCTTGGGGACTTCAGGGTGACAGCCTTGTAGATGATATAGCAGGCTTTGAAGTTGATACAAACTTGCAGCGGAAGCAGTGAAGTTCAATGAGGGTCGGGGTGATGTGGTCAAATTTACAGAATTCTTTAAAGGGTCATGCTACAGCTTGCATGACATATCTGAGGGTGCCAGGGTAGACGCCGGGAGGCCTTCCAAAAGGACATTGCCACCATTCAGGTGGGAAAGGACCAAAGCTTGGACTGTAGATCTGAAGTTGTATTCTGGTGCTTTGAAATTCTATTCAGTTGCATGAGCGCCTAACAAATGCTCAATAAAATAAAAATAAAAAAATGAAGGGGTTCATTTTCCGCAGGTGGGGAAGTTTTTTCCAAGCTTCCTTGCTCTTTACTGTTTGTAGGAGAGGTGCCTGTCAAAGTTGAACTCAAGGGACTTGGCAGAGGTGGACAGATGGGGTGTTAATCTCTTGAGGATCATATCAGAGAGCAAGGTCTGGATGTCAAGGTGTTTGATGTTGGTGGTCAGCAGTAGGAATTCAGTCTTGCAGGGGTGGAGCTTTAGGCAAACAGTAGACATCCACAACTGGATCCCTGTGAATGTCTTCAATGGAGGATATCTTGAGGTAGAGCTGCATGCCATTTGAATATTGGCAGGTGTGGATGTTATGTAGGTGAGGTGGGTTCAGAGTGCTGCCATGTAAGGTTTGAAGATCACAGGGGAGAGGATGGATCCTTGTGGGACTCCACAGTTGATGGGGAGAGTTGGTGATCTGAGGAATCCATTTGCCGGGATGTAGATTGTTACTGAGTGTCTGTTGTTCTACTGTGTCAAATGCTGCTGAGAGGTAAAGTAGAACCAGGAGGCAAGGATGGCCATCATCAAGGATTTTAAGGGCAACACCAATCAGCTTCATTGTAGCCGTTTTGGTGCTACATCTGGGTCTGACTCCACATAGATAGGACGGAAGGAGGATGTTGGCTCTAATGTGTTGCAGGAGTTGTGTGGCTATGGCTTTCTCAATGATCTTACCTAGCAAAGTAGCATTGGTGATGGAGAGGTAGTTGCTGAGGTTGTCAAGGGCCTGTGTTGGTTTCTAGAAAAGTGGAAGGAAAGTAACACACACTCTCCCAGATTCTCCTGGAAGACATGATTTGAAGCATAATTATAAATCTAAGTATAAAATACAGTGTGATGGTTTTTGCAATCGTCATATTACAGTGGGTAAGTCCTGCAGTGCCAATATTTTAATACAGTGTAAACAGAAAAGCAGTTACACTATCAGGAGGTGGGTGGATGGTTTGTAGTGCAATCCAAACACGAAATCTTTAGAAAACAATTTCTATTATGAGTTTTTGTATTCTGTAAGAATGCATCAGTTGCCATTTCAAACATGTCATTAATTAGTGTCTTCTATATAGCAGTATACATTGGTTTACAATTGACCACAATACAATCAGTTGCCTGCCATCTCTTCTTCAGGTCAATGTTTAGAGCTATTTGTAAAAGTGACCCCTTTAATTTGGGTCCCGACAATAATTATCATTGCATGAATTATTATATTTTACTCATGTTGGGGGATGAATTTGAGATGCTACTTCTTAAAATAATGAGCTTCAGTGTCCCCAACTTGTATCTAATGTAATCAGTATCAAAGGCATTGTCCGGATCATACTGTAGCTATTTGGTGACCTTGTGCGGATGTTGCTGCATCCAATTTCTGGCCAGGGTACCTTTTTCGTCATGTGGTAATGCTTCAGCTACCAATAAGATCCACTACACTAATTCCTTCAGCTGATGGTGGAAACCGAAACTGTCAGAAGCTTTCCTTGCTGTAATAACCAATACGGCTATTGGACCACTCTGAGGATAAATACCTGCTCTTCCAAATATTTTGGAGCACACAGTACCAAGTTATTAAGTAGGCAGTGGCTACTACAGTACTGTCTTCCATTCTGTAATGTGCCTGTAATAAAAAGTATGATGAAATTCCTGAAGAACCTCTTGCATTCAAATGCTATTCAGGTTTATTTTTAGTTCTTGCCCCTCCCTGCCCAAAACACCTCATCGTGAGAACTTGTTATGCTTGATTTATTGAAGCCATACCATTCTATGTACTGCATCATTGGAGCACCATTTATCACTCACCCATCAGCCTACTCCCAATCTCATGTTCTATCAGCGCCCTATAGCACGGATGGTTTGTTGTGGAATATCTGCTGTGCACTTAAGTGTCATTATTATCCTGATCTAAGTTGGCAGGGGATGAGGGTGCTTGATGGGGTATTCACTGATTCAGGGCAAAGTTATCCATCAGTGAGGCATTTTCTTTTAATTTTTTGCATCCAGCTTTAGAGAACATGTGGTCAGAGTGCAAACAGACATAAGGGTGCACATGTTTTAATGTACATTAACAGCAGGCTCAGAAGGGACACAAGCACAATCCTTGGGTGCCCTGGCATTACGAATATATTCATTGGCAGCAAGCAGTCATTTGTAAACTTGTATTCAAGGAGTGGGGCATGTCATAGTAAGGCAAGTGGTTTTCTTTACATCCACATGTTTTAGGGAAATTTGCCAGATATTTAGCAGTCCCTTGCGAGTTGCATTGGTGTCCTTCAAAAATGAAAATCTGCTGAGTTTCTCATTATATCCACGGTCACTGATGAGGATTGTCAACTATACTGCATTATGGAGATCTGTCTTCCATTGAGGATATGATCACCATCTTATATGCAGTTTTTATTGTTTTGCACATTGAGCTAGGCTTTTATTTGTATTCCAGGAGTTGAGCCGGTGTCAAGAACGGGAGAGTTGGGTTGATCCAACAGTAAAACTATGTCAAGGTGGGCTCTGTGTGGATCAAGTCAGTGGTCAAGTCAATGAGTCCCAACAGGTTTAAGTCTGAGGTCAAGTCAGGTCACAAAGATGCTAATGCTGAGTCACTTTATTGAGTACATGAAGGCTTCCAGCAATAGAGACTGTAGTCAAGTCAAGACTAGATGAGGTTCTGTTAGATTTATGCACTGCTTGGGATGTGGTGAGTAGGATGTGGCCAGAGTAGTGAGTCAATGTGTGAGTTGAGGTGGCAGTGATCTTCACTGGCGCAAGATGGCATTGAGATGGCTTGAACAAACAGGTAAGCAGCTCATAGTTCATGGAGTGCCAAAAGCAGCACAGAGGGTTCTGTTTCAGCTCAGTGACAAGCATGGTCAAAGAGGATCAAAGATGGATTGAGGCAGTGAAACAGGATTACAGATTCTCAGGGATTTCTGGATTGATTGGAGTCTAACATCCAGGGGCTCCAGGACAAGGGGAGCCCTTCTGCTGCACCCACACTATAGGGAGTTTGGTTGTGCCTAAAGGGGTTCCTTCACCTCCTGTGACAGGGTCCTGGTACCAGTGAACCTACATTGAGGTCCAAGTCCAACAGCAGCCACCTTCATGGTTCTCTGGGGATGTTTAGGACACAAAGCTCTATTCAACCTTGGATGCCTTCTTTCTTCACCTACATCCCAGAGGACTTTGAGATAGAATGTATCACCAACAGAGTTACTGATGAATACTTTTTTTATTCTTGTGGAAGTCCAGAGAAGAAACAAAGAATCAGTGGATATTCCTCTTCTTTTAAAGCACAAATGAAACAGGGGAGGGGCCAAACAAGCCTTTTGTACTGGGCCCAAACACAAATGTTGTAACAATTGCCCATAACATTATGAAATCGCAAGCAAAGTACTTTGCTTGCAGGGCATGGGTTGCATAGGTAAGGAAAGAGAACCCTAACAGACATACATGGTGGGAACCTGCTCCAGGCCTTCTTCCTCTTTCTGGCTTCTCTTACCATGTACCTTCCCATGCCTGCTAGCATCAAGTGAACTCCAGTGATGAGCAGCCTGGTGTGCAGCTGATTTTGTTATGACAGTGCTGCCTCCAAAGCACCATTCACAAAAGACTTCCTACGGGTAGATTCTATTCCCTGGCAGTGGTGTGAACCTTCCTGTAGGGAAATCAAAGGTTGAGCGTCCTGCCTATTGTTCTACCTAGCAGTTGTGGAGACAATTAACCTGGACTCCAATAGACACCAGTCATGTAACTTAAACCCTGCTGACAGATCGTAAATTTATGTGGCTGTATAATTGTGTATCCTTAGCAGTCACCATGTTTCAAACAGATATGGTTTATATTTACAGATTGACATGCCACCAGACTGTCAAAGGCGTACAATGATCAGAATTCAGATTGGAGGTGCAGACAGTAAAAATGCCACCTCTGCCTGGAGGGACTTTGTGTCCCAGCAGCTATCTGGGATGCAAAGGTGCATTTTTAACCTATTCTATCAAACTTCCCACCATCCCACTTCAGAGCTGGTGCTGGCAATCAATGCAATAATGGCACAAGGATGACCCACTTCTTCCCGTTAACATTACTAAAACTCTCTGTACTCCTGCAGACACACAGTACAATGACCAAATACCACACCCACATTTGGCTACCACAATTACCCACCACCTTCTCCATTAACTCAAACAATCACAACACAGCCAATTCACCCTATGTAATAGGCATAAAAGACCTTACATACAGACTGAAGTGCCAAACTGTCCACTAACATATACCACCTACAAGCAAACTCACACACAGTGACTGTTTTTTCCCAACTAAAACTAGCAACAGAACAGCAATGCACTCTTGTGCTCATTCTCTCCTCCTATTAACAAACCCACCCCTTCCCTTTCTCTTTTGAAACCTGCCTGGGTGCCTTACGACCATGAATATCATAGTGGTCTGCAATATAAATAATATTAACTTAACAGTTCAGTGTGCATTATAATTTTGTCAGGGAGAGTTCTGAAAGGATGACACAGAAGGATCTGCATATTTTTATGGTAATAAAAATGTAAAAGAATGCTTGGGCTAGCCTACCCTCACAAGACAGCATTCTGTCTCATATAAATTACAGGGACTGCAGTTAAGGTTAAGTTGCTAAACCCAATGGAAGAGCAGTTGTAAGGTAGCTTATAACTTTGGCGCCATTTGACGAATACTCACCAAACTCACCTCGGAATGATTGTCCATTTGGTGTGGTTTTGTCAAAGGGTGGGGGGCAAATTTATATGGAGTTCCAAAATGTTTGAAATCCTCATAGACATAATGGAGAAAAAAAATTGCTCACACCTGCAGGCCAAACCTCTGGACAGATTAAGACTAAACGTGTGCAAGGAGCGACAACTTGGTCCCAAAAGCATGGTGTTGCCAATTTGCTGCAAGTCTGTCCAGCAGAAATTTTAAATATGGCAAACTAGTAGGTAAAATAAATTAGTGCCCACTGACACTTCTGGACAAATCAGAGCCATTTTGCATTCCCGGACATCATACGCACACACTAATTGGTCGATTGAAATGTGAGGTGCGTCACATTTTTGCAATGGATGCCATGTTGGATTCGCAAACTATGTCCTTAGTATTTGAATATTGTGGCAAAGACATATTAAAAAGCACAACATTACACTTGTCAAACTAATAAATCAATCTATGGGGAAGCAGGGGTGATGATGATGTGATGGTATAGTGCCATAAAAAGCAAATAATCTCTGAATTCTGTGAATATCTCATATGTTTGGGGACATTGTGGGGATGTTCGCAAACTTGATAAATGTTTGATGACATCCATGCATATATCGGCATTGTAGTGTCACTGAAAAGAAGTTTTTGGATGATTTATAACTTTGGCACTACTCAATGAAACTTCATGACATGTTGCAATATCATATCATTTTAGACCCAGCCCTGAATAGTTCTGCAAGGTTTGGTGCTGTTTCACTGAGAAACCGCGGAAACAGGGGAAACATTTGAGAGGATCCCAAAATATTTGAACAGCTTCTAAATTTGCTGCCATTTGACGGATCTGGATACAAGTTTGCAAAAAGATTTTAGACTCAATTTTGAATGTTTTACAAAGTTTGGTGGGACTTTGTCAAGAGAGGGCAAAATTGGATGGGGTCTCAATATTTTTAGATGGCTTATAACTGTGGTGGTTTCTGATGATTCTTTCTTGCTAATCCAAGCAGAGGTCCGAGAGCAAAACCTCCTCGTATTGGACCCACTGACCTATCCATTTGTGATCTTCCAATCCTTCTCAATTTAGCAAAGTTAGATGATAATGCTGCTGCTGATGAGGATCCTCCTGAATTCACCCAATTTGGCATCAGTACGGACTGGTGGAAAGCTATAAAGATTTGTGCCAAATCTAAATGTAATCCCCCTATGCCAGTAGGTTGCCTTGAGGCCTTTGGTGATTTAGTATTTTCTGATCTCAAACAAATGAGACTTACCTTTACCAATCTTTCCTACACCTTGACTGTTAAACAGAAAATGGTAGTACAGGATGTTCAAAATCTTCCCGAACGTATAATTAAACCATCTGATAAAGGCTTCAATATTGTCCTGTTGGACAGAGAAGGTTACTTTCGGGAAGCTAAAAACAACCATTGGACAAGATATGCTAGATGAAATCCTTTTCTGAAAATCAGATTAGAACTACTGGCTTTGCTGAATAGATGGGTGGATCATGGCATTTTGTAACATGAACCTCTGGATTTCCTGTCACCAGCCACCTCTGTGATTCTGACTATTTACTTCCTGCCAAAGGTGCATATTGCATTATCCAGACCTCCAGGGAGACCCATTGTCACTCTCTGTGGACCTTTGCTTGAGAATGTTATGGAATTCATCAACAAAACCATCACACCTCTGGTTTCAACCTTGCCCTCCTTTCTTTGTGACACCAAGGATTTTCTGTTCAATGTAAATGGTATACCATGGGAAGGTGGTATGCTTCTTGTGACTCTCGATATAGTGTCACTCTAAACCTCGATCAATCACGATGTTAGCCTGGCAGCTTGTAAGTCCTTTCTGGACATGAGTTCTCTTAACTATTTACAACACACACAAATGATTCTTGAATATAATGATTTTCAGTTTGATGGGTTCTTTTACCATCAGGTTAGAGATACGGCCATGGGGGATATTTTCTGCCCTCCTATGCCAACCTTGCAATGGGCTGGTGGCAGCAGAATGTTGTTTGGAATGAGGCCAATTCATTTTACGCAGGCAAGCTCTAATGCTGGCTATGCTACATTGAAGACCTTTTTATTATTTGGAAAGGCAATGTTGAAGAATGGCTTGACTTTGTCAAAATCCTTCATTCTAATAATTTTAATCCATGCTTCACTGAGAACCACAGTGCCACAGAACTGGTCTTTCTCGATGTGAAGATAACTAATGGTTTTGATGATCTTCATACGTCTGTATTTGGATAACCGACCAGTTACAACCTTCCCCTCTTGGCCACTAGTAGTCTTCCCAGGTCATGCATTAATAGCATCTCCTATGGCTAGTTTGTCAGATTCAGATGCAACTGTTCCAAGAAGGAAAATGTTGCTATACAGTCTGGCCATGCTGCAAAACGCTTCAGAGACAGAGGCTATTCCTAAAAACATGTGGAACATGCCTATTTAAAAGCAAGCTCATTGGATAGGGATTCCCTTTTAGCAAATTCTAGGCCCATCTCCACTGGAAAAGATTCCCAAATTCGACTTATTTTGAAATTTTTGCACAGTCTCCAAGAAAATATATGACATTGTTGGAAAGCACTGGCATGTATTACGTACTGACAGTGATCTGGGCAGCATATTGACTTCCCGTCCGTTTCTCACTTTTCGTAAAGCGCCTTCGCTGAAAGACAACCTGGTTTTCAGCTTGCTTGCTCCTAGCCAGTCGGTATCCTGGCTAAACCGAAGTGCCATGGGCTTTGCTAAATGTACTAAATGCAAAGTATGTGAATATGTCATAATATCATCTATCTTTAAACATCCATTGACGGGTACGAATTTCTCCATACATGGCCATATATATTGTAACACAGACTTTGTTGTGTATGACCTGAGCTGCCCATGTTCCAAGTGGTATGTGGGGAGTACGACCAACAAACTCAAGCTCAGGATCTTACAGCATTTTAGGGGAATAAAAAACAAGGATTTTGCCTACCCTATAGCCAAACATTTTCACAAAGTCCACAATGGTCAGCTATTGAGCTTTAGATTTTTTGGATTGGCCGACATTGCTATACATCCACATGGAGGTGATAGCACTCTAAAACGGAGAAAATTGGAAGCCAGTCTTACTATTAGCTTTCAAACTAAAGTCTCTGCAGGACATAACATCGATAAAGAACTATACACATTCATCACTATTTGACTATTGATGTCCTTGGAGCTTCCTGGTGTCCTTTGTCAGATTTGGACATCTTTAAGTAGGATGTATTCCTTCATTGTCGAAATCCTGTAACAACTACTGTGACTACTGTCTGTGCTATTTGCTCCCTGGACGGTCTACCTATATATGGTTCTTGTCTCTTGATTTTGATTTTGATCATGATCTTTCTCCCCCTTTTCTTTTGTCTCCTGGCCTTGCACACTTGGGGACAGCTCTATATCTCTATATTGCACTGCCTTTGTCCAGTTTTGGCTTAATTTAGTTTTATTTTTGCAACTTCTGTTACTTATATATTTATTCCTTTGTAAAACGGATACATCTTGTGTATTACTGTATTGGTGCCAGTGTTTCCTTTCTCTTCTTTATTTTCTTCTCTTTTTTTGTCTTGCACATTCCCTTTCTTAAAGTAATTATGTGATGGTTATCTGGCTTGTCTAGCGGTGTTCATTTATCTTGTACCTCTTGGTTGAATCTTTTTATCTTGGTTGATTTGTAGTGATCCTCTGTGTGGTCTGACTACATATTGAACGTCAGTTTTACTTGCTGGTAGATCAATTTTTATATATATCTGAGCTGTATGTGCTTTGAGGTTCTTGGTTTAACGTGTACATTCTCATCTTATTGTCATCATGTCTGGAATCTTGAATTGAATGAGGGACTCAGGGATCTGATAATCATGTAACATCATTGTATTTGCGTTGCACTTAGCACTTTATGGATTTTGCACTTTATTGAAATGTTTACCATGCACATTGTCCATTTTTGATTGTGTACTGTATAACATTACTCTAGTGCTGCATGTCTAGTTGATTATTATATTATCCTCATGGCTTTTTAACTGTATAACCAACATGGTCTTAAAACATTTAGGCATTATTAGCATATATATATATATATATATATATATATATATATATATATATATATATATATATATATATATATATATATATATATTGCCTCTGTGATGTGGATATGGTTTTCTATTTCAGTTTGCCTTTTTCTAACTGTGACAGGATTCATGTTTTGTTATGAATGGTTTTTAGTGCACCATGCATTTATGCATTGTGGCACCCATTTGCTGACACATTCATTTAATCTTGAGTCTTCATGCGCACAGGGTCTGTTGTTTGAGTGTGATCAAGGTTCTAGTAGGGCATGAAATGTGTTGCTGGCTGCCTGCCAGCCTGATTTCTTACTGAAACACCATTAAAGATGTTTATCTGACGCATGGCATCTTCATTTTTGTCTGCATTCTGTTGCCTATCCTGTGCGACCCTGAGACCGCTGGTGTCTCTGTTCTCTCTTCACTATATATTACAAGGCCTGTGGTAGTGGCCCTGTAGTTATGGCTAAGTTGCTCAACCCATAGGAAGAGCACTTTTTGGGGTGCCTTTTAACTTTGCCCTTCCAGGGTGAATCAAAATAAGTATATGGCCCCATCAGATCAATCCTGCGAAGTTTGGTAAGGTTTCACCAAGAAGGGGAAAAATGTGTAGTTTTTCCCATAGACACAATGCTCATGTCTACATCCCAACGGCTGGCCAGATTTTCACCAAATTTGCGGCATGAGCGGCGGCTTGGGCCCAAAAACATGCTTTCGTAAATTTGATGTAAATCGGTCCAGTATTCTTTTTTTTAAACAACCAAAACGTAGGCCCCAATGAATGAATGATATCTGGGTTCGGTCCACAAACCGACTTCCCAGTTCAGTCCACAGACGGGCCCCGATTGGCCCAGTGGTGGACGTGATGTTGTGGATATGGGATGCAGTCACTGATTGGATGGTGAAGACCTTGAGGTGCATCGGATTTTTGGGAAGCAACCGCCATGTTGGATCTGCAGACAGACCACCGACAGCTCGGTGCGGAAAACATCTGGAAAACACATCTTTGGTCGTAGAAAGAAGGGCTGGAATGGGTGGAAGAGTGGAAAAAAGATGATATGGGGCTGTTTCTGTATGGTGAAAAAGGCCGAGCTGGTGCCGTAGTTCTCCGCAGACAATGCAGTAGTTCACAAACATTGTGCTGAACGTGCAGCTTTGAAAATACATTTGGGGTTATTAGATGGGTGAAAGACGGTGTTGAAATGGTATGGAAGTGGAATGAAGGTAATCTATAGCTGTTTTTTTAGGTGAAAAAAGGCTTGTAGATACCGCCGGGCCTTCAGCAAATTTCAGTGTCTGCGGACATCACTTTGATTGCAAGGAGCGTGGGGGTGAATTTTATTAGTTTACCATGTATGATACATACTTGTTGTACAGTTAATTGTTTTGTGGTCAGTGGTCAGATTCTGGGGGCATGGCTGCACTACCACAGTAGTAATATGTGTATTGTATTTATAGGTAATGTAATAGGAGTATGGCCAACATCACTCCTGTAGGAATATGTGTACTGTAACTGTGTTCGTAATATGGAGGAATTATGGAATGGAATTGTATACAGTACTTATGATTGTAGTACAATTGAGGATAGTGCTCACAGAATATGTAGTTAATATTGCTGTGGCTACTGTGGCTACTGTAGGAGGAGTTTCTGAGGGCTCTGGGTTAAAGGGGCTTTGAATTAGAGGGTCTTATTAGTTTAGCAGGAACATTTTTAGTGTAGTTTTTAGTGCGGGTCTTAGACAGAGATGCAGAAATGCGCAATGCACATGGTTGCCAATGCATAAGGCAAAATGGAGAATACACAGAGTTCAGAAATGCAAAGCACATGCTTTCAGGATGGTATTTCCAGTGACTGATTTGCATGAAAACTAATAACTAATATATTAACATGGTAATACATCCCAGTAACATGTCCCCTTACTAACATTTATTGCAAATTAGTCCATGTGGAAATGGCCTGAAAATGATTTTGAAAAATACATTGGGCTCTGTAAAATGGATTCAAACATGCAGAATGAGCTTGGCAAAGTTGAACAAGTATGAAATTCTGCTCTGCTGTAGTGCAGGAAGCAGAAAAAATAAATGTAACATTTAGCTTAATGCAGTTGATGAAGGCAGGAAAAGCACAATGGGATCATGTGGTTTTCAGTGGTATGATCAGGAAGGGGCAGGATCTCCCTTGACTGGCAGCAAGAGGTCATAAAAAGGGCTTGAGTGGGTGTAGTCAGGGCAGATACCCTGGGACACTGTGCTGAGAGGGACAGTGAATTGCAGTGGGCTGACTTAAGATGGGAGAGTTCAGTGCTAGCAGGCTTCCTGGTGCCCTAGCAATTCTTATCTGTGGCCGACCCTAAGGGGATTCCCATGTTCAGATGAGCCAGAAATATCACCTACGTTGGGGTATTTGTAAGTCAAAGGTGAAGGGTATGGATTGCCTGTCGGTTAGTCAGGGAAATAAGTAATTTCATGTGTAATGTTGTCATTGTTAAAAGTGCATGCAATTTAAAATTGACATGAATGCCTTGGCGGTTTTGTTCTTTTTTTTCACAAAGTGCATCTCTTGCCATCTTTCTCATTTCCAAGGTCAGCTCGTAAGATTGGGCACAGCTTATTCTGTATTTGAAATGTGCCATTGCTCATTGTAATACACTCACACTGTAAAACCTGATGTTTGTATAATTGATGGCATGTGTAATTGGTAAGTGTATCTGTTACGATAAAACAAAATATTCTAAAATCTCTCTGTATTCTGGTGCATTTTTGCTACAGTCGGTCATTTTTGTTGATCTAAAACACAAGTATGATAAATGTTTCCAAGTGAAGCATCTGCTTCAAACTCTCTAGCTAGGAAGTGAATGAGTGTGCAGTATTTCAATGTGCCTGTTTACAGTTATAAAGATCAGTCAAAAAGGCATATTGGTGGCATTGTACATAAAATCACACAAGGAGATCAAAACAGTTCGCCTGGGTGTACTAAGTCCAGTATTTTGTTATAAGAAGTAACCCTGGTAAAAAAACGTGTTTAGGTGATATTCTGAAGTTCTTCTCACCAATGTAAAAATAGGTATCCCAATGAATTACCACAGGAGGCACTACCACCTTTAAAATACCACCTTTTAGAACCATAATAAAAATAACACAACGTTAGGTATAATCCCAAAATATATCTCACACTACTTAGTGTTGTAATGTCATGCAGCTGCCTACTGTGGTTTCATTTCTGTGGAGAAAAGAAAGTACAATTGGTTAAGCATGATAATTCAAAAGCTGTAGTGGTATACAGTTTTTAATATACATTTCCCTTTTTATACCCTCATAAACAGTAAATTGCAAGTACTATGTTTGCTACATTAGTGTATGACAAACCGCTATTGTTTTCACTATACATAATCATTGGGTAATTGGGAAAAAATCTGTACTGGATAAAAAAATAACAGTTACAGTAATGTGAGTGGAAGGGTCATAGCATGTTTGTTTGAAGTATGTTTTAATTGAGGGAATGCTTGAATAGTTAGATACCTGTTGGTGTACTGTAACTACATTAGAGGTTAGAAGATGTTTTGTCATATAACAATTCAGATAGCGTATTTGAAGTGATTTGCAGTGAAGGGTGTTTTTGAAGTAGTTAGATACCCCTTGGCATATTCTAACTAGATTGTCTTTGCAAAGTGTTTTCTTTTCAGTATTATGGATGTAGTTTGATACCTGGTGGCATATTCTAACGGTTAAGTGTGATACAGTTTATTGATTAAATTTGGGTTGAAGAAATAATAAATAAGCATTTGGTGAATTTGCTGGTAACCTATGTTTTGGGGTAACGAAGGTATCATTATTTTCAAAACCAATGACTTTTTTTTCACATATGTACTGTAGTGCCCTGAAGTAGTTGTGACACCAGCATTGTATATTATACCTACTGCTGTGAAGGTTTTCCTTCCAAGAGATATTTGGCTGTGTGTGAAGACTGTAAGCTTACAGTTATTTTTGGTACCATCTGCATTGTACCTTAGAAGCGTTAGTATGACATATTGGCCATGTGAATTTGTTTGTATGGTCGAACAATTGTCTGAATTGCAAAAAGGGCAAAATATGCCATGATTTGCATTCTGAAGAAGCTGGTGAAATGGAATGGATTCACAGTTCGGTATGGATACTTATAGAAATTGTTCATTAGGGATGTGGTCTTGTGAAACATGGTTGCAGAGAGTGTATGTATGTTTCCACGTGTATGAAATCTGTAAGATTTCATTCATAGGGATGTTTTTGGATCTTGTATTTGTAGTAAGTAAATTAGGAATTCTTGTGGATCTTCTTGTGTGTTTATGACATATTTTACCATTCCTACACAGTAGTCCAATTCTTGCCTTATACTTGAGACACTGTGGGCCTCATTACGACCCAGGCGGTAAGGGGTTTACGGCAGCATAAACAGCGCCGACCCTTACCGCCTGAGTACGAGGTCCCTTAGCGCCATGGCGGATTTAACACCTGCTTTTAGCAGGTGTTAAAATCCATGGCGCTAAGGGACCATGGAGTTAATTACGCCACCGTAATTTACGGTGGCGTAATTAACGCCTTCCCCACTCCCATTATGCCCTATGGGGCGAAAATGGGAATGGGGAAGGGTAAATGGGGATTGGGGACTTACCGCCCCGCCAAGGTCGGAATGGGGCGGTAAGTCCGCCAACCACCATGGCGTAAACTTAGTTTACGCCATGGTGGTAAAGTCACGGCCCAGGCGGTAACTTACCGCCTGGGTCGTAATGAGGCCCTGTAAGTGTTGTCAGGATTATTTGTGGCATTTCTGTGAAGGACGAGCATTTGCAAACACAACTGGGTCTGAACCGTTTAAATAAATGTTGTGAACATTGATTCATTGTCACATTAGCATAACAATTTACTCCAATTGTGTTTGTGAATTTAAATGGACCAGAGAGTTCTGTTTGTGTATGGTCAGATTGGCTGGCAGATGTTTGTGGAGAAGAGACATGTGTGTCTTTCTTTTATGATGGATGTGAACTTGACTTTGTACTAGATAGTTTTGTGGTTGTATTATTTGATGCAGGCATTGGTCGTTGTTTTTCTTTTAGTGATATTGTTGGGAAATCTTCTATAGGTTCTGTTTCTATTATCTGTCTTTTGAAAGGTTTCTTCTTTTGAGGTACAGGGTACATATTTAGATAAGGGTCTATAGTGCCTATAGCCTGTTGTATTCCAGGATGCAAGGAATGTCATCATTGACTTTGTTTGCATCAGAATTAACTAGGAATAGACCATGGAATGGATGCAGACGTGAAAGTGCCACATAACTCATATCTTCTTTAAAGACTGTGCTGCCAATATCAATGAATGCTTGATCTAGGGTTAACCTTGTGATTTCTGAATAGTGACAGGATATGCAAGTGACAGAGAAAATTACTCTCTAGGTATGTACATGTCTTTTAAAAGAAGGAAACATCCTATTGTCCAGCCAATTTTTTTACAACTTCAAGTTTGTCAAAATGGATATTGACAAACTGAATGTTGTTGTCATGCGGATATGTCTGGAAGCCAACAACCGTACCAATTGTTCCATTGACTAAACCTTGTTCTACGGCAAGGATACATTTTAGAATTACTCTGCAGTTTAGATACCAAGTTAATATTTTCTTTAATCCAGCTGTGTTGTTGCTATATTTTTCTAAGCTATTTCATCATGCTTTTGATTTTTGACACATAGGAAGTGTTATGCCATGCACTTCTAGTTTTTCTGTGAAGCTGATATGCAGTATAGGTTGCATTTCTTTTTTCAAATTTTTTTTCGTTGAATTGGTTACAGCAAGCAAGGGTTGGCATTAAGGACATACATTTAGATTTTGTTTTGGGAATTGTTCCATGACATCAGGAGCAGATGTGTATTGGCAATGTAGCTCCTGGATTAGTCTACTATTTAAGATGGATTTTGTATCTTTACTAAGCAGCTCAGTTCTAATGCTTTTTAATGTGAGGTCTGCAGACTAGCACATGTTTTGAGTTAGTTCTCTGTAGTGAAAATGTTGCCAGAGATTTACATTTCCAATGCTGCAGAGAGCATTACGGCATTCTTTGTGTCCTAATGTTTTTAAAATAAATAGGTTGCCTTTTCACTGGCGTTAACTGTAGGAGGTCTCCCAAAACAATAGCATGTTTTCCTCTAAACAGTTCCTCGTAGTTAGTTTTTAGGACTTCTTGGATTCTGAGATGAATTAAAGCCAAAATGAGGTTGGACACCATGCTTACTTCAGCTATTAGGGGCACTTTAATTTGGGTTAGAAATCTGCATACATCAGTTGTAGCTTCTGCTAATAAATTGTAGTATTCCCAATTGTTTTTGATGTTCTACAGCGAGGAGCAGTAGTCATTGTAAAGTTGTAGGCAGCTAAACCTGTGGGGGTTGCTACTACAGCTGAAAGGTTGTTGTTTGTTAAGTTTTATAGGAATGTTTTGCCAGAACCAGCTTCACCACTTACATACAGGAGCATATATTTATAATTTGTATGGGTACATGTTTTACTTTCATGTTTAAAAACATGCTCAATTTCGTGAATGAATCCAGATAAATGGTGAGTTGTTCATCATTTAGCTGAGATTCCAGAAGTGACAAGTTTTCCTCAGATTGTTTATATTGATATATGGTAATTTCTACCTCAGCCATGGCTATTTCTGCTTCATTTACAATGAGTGGTTCTCCAAGTGGGTCCTGGCTTCCTGGAAGTGAAGATTGACTGCCCTCAGGAGAGTCTTTGTATAGTTGAGCTTCAATGTATTCCTCTTGTTGGCATTCATTCAACATTTCTTTGTATTGTTCGAAATCGTCATTGGTTATACTGCTTTCATTTGCTTTAAATGCAGCTGCAAATGAGTCAGAGTCACCCAATAATTATTTTTTATTTCCTCCAACGTTTAAAAAGTTGGATTTTGGCCATATAATACAGTTCTCTATGTTGTGGAGTTTTAAAAGATAACTTTACATGATTAATTAAACTGAGTTTAGTAAGCTACACTAGGTTTCCTTCACAAGTTAAAACTGAATATTTGCCAGTTGTCTCATTTGGTGTGACATCGTTTTTCCAGGTGTAGTTTTGGGCAATGTCGTAGAGACAGATGTTTTCCAAAGTAGTATTTCTGTTTCAGTGGTATGTGTCAAGTAAATCATTTTTATAAATGTCCTGGCTGTTGGGATCATTTGTGGCAAAGTTTTCTGTCTCTTGGTAGGATTTTACACTCTTTTTTGGGATGAGGCTAATCCAAGGTATAGCCAGACAATGTGCTCAGATTTGCCCTATCAGGGCAAATCTGTTAAACGTTAAATCTGTTAAATCTCTTAAATCTGTTAAAACTGTTAAATCTGTTAAATATGTTAAATCTTTTAAAACGTTAGATCTGTTAAATCTGTTAAATCTGTTAAACCTGTTAAACGGTCTGCAGCTTCAGAGGATCAGCATTCTCTATGGGAGAGCATTTTTATACCAACGCTGTACAATTTCTGTGATAGTGCTTTGGCAGATGATATGTCATCCCAGAGGTCCTTTAGCTCTGTTTTCTCATCTTTGGTGAGATAGTCTGTGACATATCTTGCACCTCCAATGGAATTGTCTGCAATGTCATGTATGTGTATGTTTGCATTCCACAAGAGGGCATTGATTGCATTGTAATCATTGATTTAGTTGGATGTTTCGTCCCTTCTAATGTTGTATGTATTTTTAGGGGATTTACCTTTTCCGCTGTGTCTAACAGAAGACATTAAGCTACTATTTTGTTATTTTTTGCAGACTGGTCTAGGAAAGCAAAGCAACATTTGGTATAGTATTTCCCTGTGTTTTTATATCTACGTCGGCAGTATTGCCATATTCATGTTTTTGGAAGCGTAACACTTGTGTATATAGGCCACCTTGTGTGATTTCTGAAGGGATGTTGTAGTGAATTTATTTTTCAATAAATTGCAAAACAGTGGCGTCACAATCATGGCCAAACTTTGGATAATCTTTTTTCCACAAAAGCATGTGGATGTGTGGTGCTCCTCTTGATTGATATTCTTTACGCCAAAAGAAGTGTTGCACTTCTCCGAAGGCAGGGGTAGTTTTATTGCAGATACAATGCAGCATGGCTATGAAGTGATGGTGAAAGTTCCTTGATACATTTACAGGGTCAAAATAACAGAGTTCTCCTGTTGTTTTTATGTCTATTCCATCTTTATTTTGGTTTGCAGTGCATAAGAAGTCATGCGAGTCATCCCATTCGTTCTCTGCACAACTTAAAGTAACAAACCATGTGGGTAGGCCTATGTTCCTTAGCATACAATATAAATCGGCATGACATTGTAACCAGTATTCATTTGTACCATGCATGTTTGCAAAGAGATTTGTGATACTTGACTGCAAAACCTCATCTTTGTCTTTTATTTTTGAAGCATTTATGATATGTTTAAAACGTTAGAGCTTGTTTTTAATGTGTATGCAAAGCCATAACATGTTCGCTTTCGAAGAAGATGTGGAAAATGTATTCGACCGTATTGCCTGAATCTGTGGTCTTCAGAATACATTTGTCAAGAGCGATATTCTGATGCACTAATTTGTGTGGACCTTTCATCATATTGTAGGGATTCTGTATATGGAGGCAGTAAGTGAGCCATGACATTACACTCAGAGGAGGCAGTAAATAGTGGCCACTGGATTCATGTGGAAAATACAGACATTAAATGGCTGGAGCATATTACAAATGGAAATGCATGTTCTTGCAGTAAGCAAATGTTCTACTTCAGGTTAAACAGGTCATCTGTCCGGTTTGCACTGTGTACATACTAACCTGAATTAACCAACTAACACCATTTCCCATTACTTGGTAACCTGTATTTAACAAAGCAGTACAAAGCAGGCTCAGTTACATGTAGAAATTCAAGTGCTTTTCTGCAAGGGAATTAAAACGTGCAAAGGCATTTCACTAGCTGTGTGATCTCATTCAACATTGCACAAACTGTGAGAAAAATATGCATTTTTGAGAAAGCAGCATTGAGTGCAGGAAATGATTGTTGCAAATGTTTTTGCAAAACTATTCTTCAAGGGGAAAATAGTGAGGCCAGATCGGGTGACGGTGCACATTAGGAAAAGAGGCAGGTTCTAGTGAGATTGACAGGGATAGCACTTAAATTCAGGAGAAAGAAGGGGTGTGGGCAGACGAACAGCATGCAGATGAGCAAGAGACTGGTAAGAGTCATGGAGTGCAGAGGGGCAAGGGTTTCCTGGCAGACTAAAGAGATAGGCTGTACACGGTGTGATGCTGGATATGCATCGGAGGGACAGGGCCTCCGTATCCTTGTCCTTTACTGCTTTTTATCATGTGTTCTGTCATGTTTTCTGCACACAAGTTTATGTGGGACTCCTGGCGGTGCAGCTCTCTCTCTTTTGGTTTGGTGAACGGACCCGTGGGATACCCTTATGGCACCCATGGGTAGGGGTACAACCCTGTGCCCCTAGTGTATGTTTTTGGGCACCTGTGGGTAGCCCACAGAGCAGGGTATGGGCTGGTGGCAGCTCCATGCTGAGTTTGATAGGTGTACGGAGTATCCTCCATTTTGGGATACCACAGCCCTGCCATTGGGATCAGTTGATTCCTGATGGAAAACAAGATGGCCCCGGTGGCCTCTTGCTTTCTATTACCCATTACCTTGTTTTCCCAAAGTCCTGGGAAGCCCTGACTCTGTCCCTTCCCCCTGACTGGCTGTTTGGTGGAAATGCCATATATGGTGTTGTTGTGAAGGCCCGGCCAGACTAGCTGGAGCCTTCCCGGTGATGTATGTTGTGAGTACCTCCTGTGGGTGGGACCTGGGTGAATAGAGTGTGTGACGAATATGCATTCTGTGTTGTGGGTGTCTTGTATCTGGTGGTTGACACAATGACTGAGACAACCCTGCCCGAAACCGGTATGAATGCAGCTTGGAGTGTTGAATGGCTCGGTACTTGTCCCAATACACATAACTTGTTGTGAGTGTCTGGAGAGAAGTGAATGGCCTGAATACCTCGTGTGCCTGATTGGCTGCCTGCCTGCCTGAATGCCCGAAGTCATGATAGGATGCTTGAGTGTGACCCAGCGGAATGAATGGGAGATCAACAGTATATCTGGGGACCTCTCACTGCTAGGAATCGTGTTCAGAAGCTGAAGTCCACTACGACGAGTAACTGGATGAACTGACGCTTGACCTTGAAGCCCTGCTGGATGAGAAGAATTGCTGTTGCTCTCCTTCACAATCTGAAAGCTGCTGTGCCTCCAAGGACTGACCCAGAGAGGACCTGGTAAGGCACCCTCTTCCCGAGCTACGAGGGACCATCGTGCACAGCTGATCTTTGCCAAAGCTCCCTGGTAGACAGACCTTCGACAGGCTGCTGATACGGGGACTGCTGCGGAACTCCAAGGAGAAGCACTCGGACTGTTGTCCGCCACTGTCGACGACCGCCGTCGCCGACCGTAGCCGCCATGCTCCCGTTTGCCTAAGAACTTTCATTGATCATCGGACGCTCTCGTCTGCATCGTCACCCGCTTGTCTCCCGCTGGAGAAGGCCTGACCGTCGATGCGCCAAGGAGCATCCACTGGCAGGTTTCCCGCCACCTAAAGACCACAGAGACACCGACGACTCGACACCCTTGCTGGGCCACAGTTTCTCATCATCTCTTTGTGGTCCAGAACTATCATCACCGAGATGCCCCGCACACCTCTTCCTTGCAGGACGCCAACGCTCTTTCATCGACGAGCTCCGCTAGGAACGATGCTGCCACATGACTGCCGTAGTTCCACCTGTTCACCGTCAGATGTTCGACAACCCGTGACTCCCGCCTTAAAGGGAGGGCACTCAAGAAGGGCCGTCGATTCCCCGACACCAAACTCCAAGTTCCCCGACACCTTTCGACGATCCGTGGCTCCCACCTGAAAGGGAGGCACTCAAGAAGGATCGGTCGACACATTGTCGGAGAACTCTACTCCACCAGGTATATTGGGGGGGTAAAAACCTTAATAGGAAGAAGTGAGACTATTGAACATATGGACTGGGCTTTTGCGATACACCTTATTTTACAGGTTGCCCAGGTGGGGGGGATCTCCACACAGAACTGTGTCTAGGGTACGGGGCCAGTATTCTGCCTATTGTTTGAACCATCTTGCGTTCCTTCCTATCTCTATTGCTGGTTTCCTCGTTATTAATCTGTGTGACATTTTAACCGTACAGTTGATGCACTTTAATGAGATTTGATAACATTAGTGGTACCACTTTAGAATTGTATATATTTATCATTATTGACTTCCAAGTACAAAGTGCGTTATTGTGATCGTGTACATACCCTAGAATATTAATTATATAAAGACTGTGTTTTCAGTAATACAGGGTGTGGACATTCCTTTGTGGGGGTTCGGGGACTACACTGTACTTAAGAACCAGCCCACATCACCTCCTGAGAAGCTAGGCCTTGATTGCTCGTCCATTGCTACCTTATAGAGAATCTTGGCTGGGGTCTCCTGTGCCTCTGCTCTACCATATAGAGAGCGGAAGTACAGACACCCCCTACCAGTCTTTACACATGGGGGAGCAGACATCCTGGCAGAGAGGTCAGGTCCTTCTACCGGATTGCCTGTGTGTGTGGGGGTTGCAATACTTCTGCATGGTGGCAGGACAACAAACAGGGGTTTCCCATGATAACAGCCCATGAATCTCACCCACACCCAATGTGAATATACCTGTGATAAATGAAGTGTACGTACAAATGGATGTATTTTCAGACAGACAGAAAGGTTGTTTTTTTTATGTCAAAATGTCAATGATAACCAAATGGTTTACTAAGAAGTTGCATGTTTTTGTTAAGCATGGCTCCTGCCAAATCTCAAGACCGAAGGTCGGTGTGGGTTGAATACATTTCATTTTGTCATTGGGCTGTGTTCATTTTGAGATTATCTTTCTTGCTGTTTATTCTTGCTGATCCACATTGGCAAAGACAATTGTATCGCTGTTCAATGTTGCTTTTCATGATCGGTAAGTTTATTTGCCATGATAAATATACACTATAAAAATCACTTTGTGGTTTGATACATTTTATGGTGTTTGGGTTGTGTCATTTGATTCAGTGTGGGTTCTGTAGATAGATAGAGTGTGAGTGTGGCATTTCAGCTGTGCATGTTTACAGCTGAACAGATCTGCCAAAGGCAGTAGCCCAGTCTCTTAGATAAGTCGCTGGGGGTGACAGTTAGCACTGTCAAGATTCCAAATATAAGCCTGGTAACCTGTATTTAAAGTTGACCCTAAATAGAATACAGGTGTTAGAGGGGAGCTTTTTCATACCATATAGGGCATTACCATAATAACATCATACCACTTTACCACCGTAAGCGAATACCACATGATTAGGTATAGCCCTCTGATAAAACATCTAACAATATCTTCCTCCTATTTCTGTAGGAAAGAGTAGAGGAAAAGAACATGCATCTACACTTTTTTCCCATTTGCTCATTAGGGATCCTTTGGCTTGATGCATTTGATATGTTTCTATTGCATCATCAATTGTGTCTTTGGAGTGCAGTGGGTGAATGGTATACTGCTCTAAAATGTTGGCTGCTATAAGAGGATCTGCATGTTCAAATTGGCCAGCTTCTGGTGACTCCTGAATAATGTGGGTGGTTTCTTTTAAGTTTTCCTCTATCTTTATATCTTTGTAGTATTCATTGTTTTCTTTTAGATATTGTAGGGATTGTCTAACTTTCTCCATCTTTATATCTTTGTAGTATTCATTGTTTTCTTTTAGATATTGTAGGGCTTGTATAACTTTGCTTAAGTCGACTAGTTATTGCCAGATATTTTTGTCTTTTGTTGGTACACCATTAACTAGTATAATCAAAGATTAATCTATTGGCCATTTTACTCCTAGAGTTTAAACATTTTCTTTTAGGTCCAATGGTAAATATAATAATTTGCCACGGATGCCCTTTAGTAGTTCAAATGGATGTAATTTGGCTGATTGTGGTTGAAGGCTGTCGGATATATTTTGTGGTTATATATATTACTATGCGGGTAATTCATGGAATAAATGTGCGCCGAAATTTGTGGCGCAAACTGGCACAAGCGTGAAAAAGCCGGCGCATGTGTGCGAATGGCACGCATGCGATTCATAGAAGGTCCTGCGTGTGTTTTTCCCGGGATGTGCGCCAAATCTGCGCTTACCTTACACGTCATTGCGATTTTGCAAACGCGTGCGTGACAGGAACGGGGAAAGCTCACAACTTCTCATGCACACACCTGAAAAGGGGGTGGAACACAGGGAATGGGGAACAATACGTGAAAATGTAGGCGTAACGTGGGAAGTACCACTGGGAAACTCACGCAACGCCCACACGCTAGTGAACAACACATATTCATGGAATCGAATAGGGAATACCTGTGCACTTCAAAAAACACGCACACGCACAATTACATCTGCCACACGAAAGCAGGCAGAAGTGCCCTCATGCAGCAAAAAAGTGTGCACAATCAACAAACAAGCATATACAGCTACGATTATGAGAAAGGCACAGTTAAATGTTACTACTTTACCACCCTGAGAATGTGCCCATGGAAGCGCCACATTGTGTGCATCCCTAGCTAATTAACCACAACCAATCCCATGTGACCAAAGGGAACACATGCAAGGTGCCCCCCTTGCTAAACAGAGCATGAAAGTACTGGTATGCCACCCAAACCCTCGCCACACCCATGAACCCCATCTGGCACACCATACCATGGTATGCAATGGCAAAACATCAAACCATATGCACAACACATGGCACAGTAGTCATGAAGTGCTATGTGAGAAATGTAAACAGGCACCAGACAATTACACCTGACATGGAATCTGAAGAAATGACTGACCAAAACCTCACACCCTGAAATTGTGGCACAAATGCATGTCACCAGTGGTGCAAGCAACAAAAGTCAGAATACCTGTTGTCATGCACATTGGACAATTGAAAATTGGCATGTCAAACACTGCGTACTGGACAGCACAGCGAGTGTGCATTGCATTGGGGGAAACCCCTTGAGCATCATTTGAAAAAAGGGCTTTCAACCAAATAGTACCCTGTCATGCATGTATACGATCAATGACTCAAAAGTGAACATGGATTGTCGGGACACAGCATGCCTGAGAAGGCAATCTGGGTGCATGTGTGTGCATGGTGTCAATGTAGCTGGTGGGGGGGGGCTTGCCTAAGTGTTTGTGTCAGTAGGGACATGCATCGAATACCTGCATGTGAAATGAAGTGAGTCCTAGTGTCCTGTACACAGCACATGTGAACATTGCACTCAAAGACACCCCTGTGTGTCAAACCACACCCATCTCTTGACACCTCAAAATAAAGCACAACATAGCATCAACCATTGACCAGCAGAACACATCATGTACAGCATATCCCACATCAACAATGGCAGACAGTGACCCATCACTGAATCATAGAAATGCATTATACAACCTACACAAAAAGTTAATCAAAGTGCAGTAATGAGGGAGGGAACAAGGGAGAAGAACAGTACATTCCTACATGTCCTTCACACAGTCCACAATGTGAAAATGAACTATCAAATCGAAGTAGATATTACAAGTGCCTGGAACAATAAGGGAGAGTCTAGGGAGGTAATGTTAGAAAAGAAAACTAGCATAAACAATGCTATGCCTGACAGCAATAGTCGCAGTGCAGGAGTCACATGGGGAGGGGAGTGAGGAAAGAGGAGGGAAGAGGTGAGGAGAGTAACAAAACAAGTGACAAACTGTGGTAGGTCGACAAAGAATCAAGATAGTGCTGGGGAGGGGGAGAAGAAACACAGAAGGGAATGGTGGAACAGACAACCTGTAATCAGTGGTGGAGGGACTAATGATAAAAGTAAGTGGCAAAATAATACAAAAAAAGGTAAAGGTTGGGGCGGATGGACGGAGGCAGAAGGGCACATGTCTGCAAAGAACAAGCGGCTACGTATCACCATTCCTGATGGCAATTAGGGTAGTGATGGAAAATGGCAGACAGAGGACAAGGACGAGGGGAAAGGGGGAAAGGGTAGTGGAGAGGGAGAGGGATGAGAGAAGGGAGGAGGGGCCAAGGTCAAAATCATAAAGGGGTAGATGGGGAAAGAAGGCACCCACAGGGGGCAGAGGAAAACCAGAGGGTGCAGAAGGGTAGGGGATGTGGTGATGTTGAAGGGAGACTGGCAGGGGCAGGGGATACAGGGGGACAATCAAGTGACCCAGAAGGCTGATGGACAGGGCTAGACAGGGCCTTCATTGTGGGCTTTTGGGAGTGGTGGCAGGCTCCAGCATCCTGGTTGGCCAGATTGTCACAAGGGCCAAGTGCAACCAATGGGAAGGGGCTGCAGGTCCAGGACACAAACATGGCAATCAAATCATGAGAAATGCGGTCATACCTCAAATGGCACATCAAAACAGCAGCCAAGGCTGCAAGATGGCCAAAGTAGTACAAGCAAGGAATGGGTGGTTGTTGAAATGCGTGGTGATATGGGTAACTCAGCGTGCAGCCCTCATGTGGCATGTCAAAATCGCTGTGGGGAAAGTGTTCCAATTCAACATTGTCAGAACACGGACCCCTCCCACCATCAGCGTGTGGTACACAGCCAAAGGGTGCATGGCACCACCTACAGCCGGAAGTGCATGAACATAGACAGTCAATTTATTTATTTATTTATTCTTTAATGTGATATATATTGAAAGAAAATTCAAACTTTACACATAATAAACAATTATTCATTAATATCAATAAAAACAATAAATGAATAATATTCAACAAAAAAAAGAAAAATATTTAAAAAAACACAATAATGTATCATATATCAAATTAAGAATGAACAATATTATTATTATCTTTACCCAAAGTGCTGTGCGGATTTATACACTTGGAATAATAATATGCATATTTACAAAACTACTCATATCAAGATCATGTATTAAATAAATAAAATTTGTAGTGTACCATCAACAAGTTCCACAATGGCCTATGTTTTCTTCGCATTGCGGTTATCAAATTACTCAAATCAATGGGCCCAACTTTAAATCAATTTTTAGCCATATATTATAGAGGGCTATAAACAAATGCATATTACAGGTGTTTGTGCAATATAGCCAGAATGACATTTCACAGATGGTTTCGGGGTTGTGTACAGATTCGCCAAGATGTAGTGCTATTGTACTAGTTAAAGTCTTGCATTCCATTAGAAGATGTTTGGCTTTCTCCAAGTGTTCGGATGACTTACAAAGGCAAAAAACTTGCTCAAGGGCAGGAATATTTTCCCTGTCTCCCAAGTTCCTCAGAGTAGGTAGTTGTTCCAATCTGAACAGAGTGATGCAACGTCTGAGTCTTTTCGTAGGACAAAGGTTCAAATGTGCTTGGGGCTTCATGTAGGTGTACAATCTGTATTTGATAAATTGATAGCTCTTTAGAGTACTCAGGTGTGCAAAGTTCTCAAGCCAATCTCAGAGGTCCACCCTTTTCCCAAGTGCATTTTGAACTTCCTTAGTATAAGCTACCCCTCTGTGTGTCCAACCTATGTCAGCAAGACATTTTACCATAGATTTAAATAGGGGTGAAGTGGTATGTTTTTGAACCACTTCCTGATGTATCGCAGACAGCAAGTGATTATAACATAAACTGGTCATCTTGAGATAGAATCCGGCTCTCCTTTTAAGTATGGTTGCTTTTAGTGATGGGAGACCCAATTCTAGTCTTATCAAGGCCATTGGCACTCCTGGGTACAACCCCAATATCCAACGCCAAAATGTACCTTCCATCACTTGGAGCCAAGCTAAATCAAAAGAGAGGAGGGCCTCAAGGCCGTAGGTGATCATGGGTGTAAACACTTGTATATATAGGTGCCGTGTCCCCCAGAGCGTGAAGCCGCCCTGCTTGTTTGAGAATGCAGCAATCAGTGCAGTGACTGCCCTGATTTTGCGTCCTTGTTTGCAATAGCGATAATTGGCATTAGGCTCAATTTCGACTCTGAGGTAACGATAGGAGGGTGCGTAAGGTATATTTGTTTTACCCACCATCAGATTAACTCTGGATGCTCTTTTCCCAGTGAATCTGAGCACTTTGGTCTTGTCTAAGTTGATAGTCAGACCATTAGATCTAGCATATTCCCATACAGTGGTAGCGGAGTGCCAAAGCCCACTAATGGTGTTATCAAATACTACCAAGTCATCGGCGTATGCTAGTACAGTACAAGGCGCCTCACCAATTTTTCGGTGGGCAATTGTCAATTTCAGCTAGTACTGCCGGAATGTCATATACATAGAGGTTGTAAATCAGGGGTGCGGTAACACATCCCTGTTTTACCCCCCTATTTTGAGTCACTTTTTTGGTCATGTTGCCTTCTTGATTTAACCTGAGTCGGGCCATAGTGTTTTGATGCAGGAGTCTCAGGTAATACAAGAGACCTCCTGGGCATCCCATTGATTCAAGTTTTGACCACAGTCTATCTCTGGGGATGGAATCGAAAGAAGCCTTGAAATCAATGCATAAGGCATATAAAGGAGGCTGCCCCTTAGTGAGCGCCCGTGTTCGAAATATGTCCATCACCATGAGATTGCGTGAGGTTGAGTAATCCCGTCAAAATCCACACTGAAATTTACTAAGTATGTTGTCCTCGTCTACCCTTTTCCGCACTCCACTTAACAACTATGAGGCCAAAAGTTTACCTGTTATATCGAGCATAGAGAGGAGCCTATAGTTATTGTATCGGCATGGTTGCCCTTTTTGAAAATGGGAATGAGGATTGCTGTTTGCCAGGATTGAGAGATTCTCCCCTGCGCTAAGATCTTTTCAAAAAGTACAGAGAATAACTCCGCCCAAAATTCAGGGTAATTCATAATTACTACATTAGCCAGCCCGTTGGGGCCAGGGGCTCTTGAGCATTTAAGAGCTTTTATTTTATTGATAATGACCACAGGGGATACTTCAAAAGGCGGGCAAATAGGGGCCTTATACAGGGATGTATTAAGAGACTTAGTCTCCCCTGAATTACGTCCTTCTAAAAATTCAGACCTCCTCACTAATAGGATTGGCTAATTGGCTTTTATCATTCTCCCTAGTCTCATGCAGCAGAGACCAGATACTGTGAGAGTTCCTAGAGCAGATAATCTGCACTAGCCTTTGATGGGCACTATTTCTACCTGCCTTTTTTATATACTTGATGCTCGTTCTGTAACTGTTTTTAGCTTTTCTAACTCTCTCGCAGTAAAGGACTGCTGTTAAATTCAAGGTCTTAATTCTACGAATTTCAGCTCTCAACCCTCTCTTAGCATTTCTAATTCCTTTATTGTAGGGGCGACTAACGCCCTCTGTTCTCAGCATGTAGCCCATTTTAGCCACAGCATGTTTTCCCGAGAATGCCAGAATCCATTCTTCAATGGCATCAATGGTCATGATGTTAAAATCCAGAGAGCTAGCAGAGGAAGTGTGTTTGAGGGCTTCCATAGTCGATCTAATATTTTTTTCTGACCATACAATTCTTGACCCTGAACTATTGGTGTTAATTCTGACAATATTCAGTGTGGGAGTGGTATAACTTGGTAATCGGAGAAAACATTGGAGCATCGTGTGGTCACTCCAGTTGTTATTGATCACTTTCATATCAGCAACTTTCAACTGCATCTCGGGGCACATGAATATGTAGTCCAAAGTGCTGGAAATTGACCCATTTGTCCAGGTATGTTTCCCCAGCCTATCACCCGGCATGCGGCCGTCAATCATCTCGCGAAGCCAAAAGGCAAACAAATGTACCAGCCCATCCCCTCAGCCTCCCTTTTCTCGTGGATCATTAGGCATGTTGTACTAAGATTAGGGTTAGACGATATATGACCCTCACCTGTCATGTGGCAGTTAAAGTCCCCCATAACCACCACTGTGGCATTACCAGGTTTGGTTGTGCAAGATGACATTAGGTCCTTGTAAGGATTCTCTAATGACTGATCCTGGTGGATTGTAAAGGTTAACAAGGAGACAACTAAAAGAACAGCTTTCCTCTCCTTACTCAAACTCTACTGCCATGAGGTAATCCTCAAAATTACAATGAATCCTTCGAGAGACCACCGTGTTAACCACCCCAATGAGTAAGCCACCAAAGGGGCGGCCCCTTGTACCCCATTTTGCAAAAGATTGATACACAACAAAACCATCCCATAACAGAGGATCCATTGCCCAGGTTGTAAAACAGGAAATTATATTGTGCTTCCTATTGTAATGAATATATGAATATTGGCCTACACCAAGCTGCTCGTAAGCCACTTACGAAGGAATCCGTGTTGCAAGGACCTGACCTTAGAATCAATGTAAACCGCCAAATTAGGTCAAACCGCCATTTTAGGTTCTCTCTGTAAAGTCACCCTGTGAGTTAAAATAGTTGATGATGTCATTCCGAAATACAACATGGCTGTCTTGACCTCTGCATACAACTAATATGTAACTTGCCCGCAGGCAGGCCACTTGTTGGGGTCATGAACTGAGACCTTGTCCTTCGCTGACCTGTGTGTAAAGGATTACTCGCACCAATGAAACTAATCCACAAGCATATGTTAAGAACAATGTATCCAAATACTGAACTAAGAACACTTGTTTAATTACATTGTATTAATATTTGAGAAGACTCTATGAGAAATCTTAAAATACACTGTTACCGTGTAGACTTGTTGGCAAATGCATTAAAGGCAAACCCTAAGCATAAAATGTGTGAACTCGGCATGAACCCTAGATCAGTAATGTATTAGAGGAATATTAACCCGCAGTATGGTTGGACATCATGTTCGCAAAGGGTATAAAAGTGTGACTAATTCTAATGTACAGTCCCATTCGCTGAGCACACCAAACCATGATGGAGTTCGCTGTGTTGTACTGAGGGCCGATAGCTATCTGATTGCTTTGTCCTTTGAAACTGTTCAGTATAAATTAAAGATCTTTGTATGTTCCTTTGTAACCTGTGCTCGGTGTATTTCCTTTTGGGGTACTCAGCCTCGATATTTTCACTTTGTTTTCACAGTTTGCGCCCAAATAGGGACCCTCAAGATTGATGCCGGATTGTCGAAGGTTGACACACGCTATCGGACCGGGATCGGACGTTGAAGGGGGCAACACCTCAGCAGCACTGCACCACCCGATCCCTGGACGATTAGCTTGTGGTCCGAGACGGCATCTTGACGAAGGTCCACTTATCGAAGCGGGCAGTTTTGCCGAAATCACCAAACACAAGGTAGTATTTGTTTGAAAAAGAATTTGAAATCCGATCGGACCGCCTTAGGATTGATCAGGTGAGTCGTGACCCGATTCTTAAGTATCCTGATAATTTGATTTTGGCGTATTGTATCTGCAGACACAATTATTGACCAGGTAACACCAATATTTTGATATGCCTGGGAAATTTTCTACCTGCTTCAGGGCGTTATTCTTCAGCGATAGACAATGTTTAGAATTTAGCCATCCGGCACCATAGGAGGGGTCACCGGCTTGTACTATGTACTGTAAGCATGGCATTGGAAGTATAGTGTTTAATGATATTTTGAACTGACAAACCAGACATGCCTCCGAACTTCAGTGGCCAATCAATGATAGTTTTGTAATCCCTCTTATGGAGTATTTAGAGTCAATTCTATTAAAGAAAAAGGCTAGACCTGCAGCATTATATGTTTTGCAGAATTGGAAAAAAGAAGCGTTACAGCAACTTAAGAGTAGGGAAAAACATATTTGCCGTCATAAAACGAACGCCAAAAAAGCATCACTGTATGACCAAGATAAACAGTCTGAGTCAGCTAGGAATATGGATAGGGCTTTCTCATTTGGCATTCAGAAAAGCTATCCTTCTAAAGATTTCCATGTTTCTGATGAACTTATTGCCAAATTGTTAAATGAGCGAAGGCCTGGTGCCACTGCGCCACCTCCGTATGTTCCTCTTCCTGCTGTTGTGCCACTTCCAGCTGTTATTCCTGCTATTCCTGCTCTGCCTATTGTCCCTGCTCCTCCTAATGTTCCTCTTCCTCCAGTTGTTGCTCTTCCACCTGTTCCTCCACCTCTTCCTATTGCACCAGTAACAGTACCTCCATTGAATTTGCCTGCTCCCCCTCTTCCAAGTGATCTCGTACCGCTTGTGGTCGATCAGGGTGCGGGGCCAAGGGTTGTCACTCATAATACTGTACCTCCAGAAAAGAAACATGAATTGATTGCATGGGCTAAGTATTGTATGGAGAGAGATGATCAAGCCAATGTTTTTGCCACACTTTCTAATATGGATAATTTTCCTGAGAAAAATGTTTTCATTGAGGGTTTAGGGGTGCATTTATGTGTAATGTGGGGCAAATTAAATAATACAGATCTCCCACAAGGATTGCGAGATCTAAACACTTTAGCGTTTTCAAGAGACACTGTGGAGAAAGTAAATGAGCATGTTGAGAGGATATTTGAGTATAGAAAGGAGTTGGAAAGGTTACAGAATGAGGATGACAAGGGGGAAAGTATGTATGTGCAGAAACGGTTCCTTCCTTGTTGAAAATCGATATCTGAGGAAGTACGAATTTGGATGAAAGATGCGCTTAGATGGATCTCAGATATGTCAATAACTCCAGTTGAGGTATATGACACATACAGTCAGTATACGCCAGAAATGCAGAGGAAAGTGATACAGGTAATGGTAGAGTACCTACAGGATGATTGTGTGAAGAGAAAGATTAGTTGTCCCACAGAGTTATTGAGTATTTATAAGAGAGCTTTTCCACTTGACACTTCTTTGACTGTTTTAGTGCTCGACTTAGCTCTGTTGCTTAGTAACAGTCCGGAGTTGCCTACTTCTCAGTTTCCTATGAGAGATGTTCCTCCGACATTTGTCCGAAGGTTGAGATTGCGGCCGATGCTGCAGCGGGTATAGTTGCTGTGAACATTCCTGCACATTATGTATCACAGTTTGTTCACGTCCCATTCTCAAGACAGGAAGTGAACACTATTAGACAATCTATTCCTGACATTAGGAAAAATCCAACAGGATTCTATAAAGAAATAGAGTCTGTCTTGCAGTCCTCAGTATTCACCGCGGTGACATTGATTTGTTATTTCCTGTACTCCTGCCCGTAGATTTGTGGAAACAAGTTAGGACTATCGACGACGTACCAGGGTTGGGAGATACATGGGCTAACATGACTAGACTCGATGGAGAAAGGCCAGCTGGTGAGAGACCGCCCCAGGTGATACTGACTTTGCCTGATAGAATCATTGCAAAATTGAAAACCATAAATCCCGAAAAGAGAATTATTTGGGACAAGCTTACGGCCTGTGTCCAAGGGAAGTCTGAGGGTGCTACTGAGTTCTTTAAT
Source organism: Ambystoma mexicanum (assembly GCF_040938575.1). NCBI lineage: Eukaryota > Metazoa > Chordata > Amphibia > Caudata > Ambystomatidae > Ambystoma > Ambystoma mexicanum. The sequence continues at coordinate 46,444,407 of NC_090924.1, read as the reverse complement.
CGGTTCGAAAAGGTATTCTTGGATTTCAGCAGACAAGACTTTGGCACAGAGTCTGGGAAAAGATTTGTGGACACATTTGTGCATGGATTGCCGCCTGGCATCCAGACACAGATTATGTCTTCTGAGTTCGCTTGGCAGGCGAAGTCCCAATCAGAAGTACTGCACATGGCTCAGTACTATGGGAATCGGGTCAATAATGAAAAAGATAGAGTTAAGAAGCGAAAAGGTGATTTGAAGACTAAAGTATTATTACAGCAAATTGTTAGAGGCCACAGAGGGGGTAGTTTGCAGATTAGAGGTCAGTATGTTCCACAAGGGAATGTGCCCTTGGGTCCTGTGAACATTAACCAATGTGCCTATTGTCGACAAGAGGGTAATTGGAGTGCACAATGCCCCGTCCTTCGACAGAGGTCGAATAACACATTCGGAAATATGGGTAGACAATCCAGAGGTCGCCTGGATGTAGGGGGCCCTGGTAGAGGTCAGTTTGCACAGGATCCTCAGCAACCTTTTTTCGCAGGATAAACAGATTCTGAGTGTGGATACTAGAAACATATTTGATCATCCTTCTGCTGCAAATCTATCTGAAGAGCTTCCTTTTGATGGCATTCTGTTTCATTAGAATTGCCCGAAACAGGGTTTGGAACCTACACCTATTCCCGTTAATCAGAAAGATCCCTTCATTGAAATGGTAGTGGGAAATAGGAAACATCTGTTTTTGATAGATGCTGGAGCACAGAAGTGTTCCATTGATCATTCTCGGGTTCCAAACATTCCACTGTCAGGGCAAACCAATGTTTCTGTAGGGTTTTCAGGCACACCAGTTGTTTGTCCAGTTTCTTCGCCGGTACCTATTTCTTTGGGTCCCTTTACGGACCACTGTCCTTTTCTGTTGACTTCGAATTGTGGAGAGAATTTGCTGGGGTGCAATCTGTTGAAAGAATTAAATGCGGTAATTCCTTGCTCTTCTGATGGAGTGCGTTTGACGATTTCACCACAGCAACTTTCTGTCCCTCAATTTCTAACCAAACCTTTGCCGCCAGAATTCATTGATGTACTAGAGTGTTTATGGGCAATTGACGACAATGATGTCAGTGCTTTACAGATTGAGCCTGTTAAAATAGTCTTGAAACATGGAATTAAGCTGCCACGCATTCTACAGTATAGGATTTCAGCTGAGGGCGAGCAAGCTTTGAAATGCATTGTTTCCGATTTTGTGCATTGCGGGGTGATTGAGGAAATTTCAGGTAGTTTGTGTAATAGTCTGATTTTACCCGTGTACAAAAATGGCGATAATGCAATTCCATTCTGTTTCATAATTGTTTACGTGCCATTAATAAAGTCGTTGCACCGCAATTTCCAATTGTGCCTGATATGACGACAATATCAACCATGATTCCAGCTACAGCTACTTACTTTAGTGTTGTGGATCTGAAGAGTGCTTTCTTTAGTATTCCTATACACAAGGACAGTAGATACTTGTTTACGTTCACCTTACGAGGACGCTAGTTTACATTTACTCGTGCACCTCAAGGTTACACAGAGAGTCCTAGCATCTACAGTAGGGCTTTGAAAGAACAGCCTGATACTCTTGAATTGCTCTCTACTTGTACATTGCTTCAATATGTTGATGATTTGCTTTTAGCTGCAGGCTCCGAAAGTGCCTGTAAGGAGGGCACTGTGTTGTTGCTTATTCATCTAGCTAAACATGGTCACATAGCTTCGCTTAAAAAGTTTCAATATTGTTGCCAGGAGGTTGCCTATTTAGGCTATCTCCTGTCAAAGGAGGGAAGACGATTGACACCTGAAAGAATAAAACACATTTCTGGCATGTCTGTCCCAAATACACAGAAGGAAGTTAGAGCCTTGATAGGTATGGCTTCTTACCGTAGGTTGTGGATCCCAAACTTCTCACTAGTGTTTAAACCGATGTTGGCTTTGACAAAGAAGGGAATTTCTTCGCCATTTCCGTGGAACACGGAACACCAGCAATACAATGGATCTGATCAAGACTGCATTATGCTCGGCACCAGTTTTGGGCACACCAAACTATGAAAAGGCCCTTGTGTTGTTTGTGCATGAATGTGATGGATGTGCTTTGGCTGTATTAACGCAGGAACATGGAGGGAAGAATAGGCCATGCGGTTACTTTTCTTCCGGCCTTGATCCTGTAGCATGCGCTTTGCCAAGATGTTTGCGAGCTGTCGCTGCTGCTGCTGCGTCTGTAAAACAGAGTGAGGGAATGGTCCTAGGCCATGATCTAACCCTGATGGTGCCTCACTCTGTAGATGTTCTACTGAAAAGAACCCAAACGCAACACCTCACTTCCACACGGTTGACAAGATATGAATTGATCTTGTTCGCTCCTCACATCCAAATTAAGAGGTGTTGTGTTCTTAATCCGGCTGAACTCTTACCTTTCCCGCAAGGTACTACTTGCGGCGATGAAGAGTCACATTACTGTATACTACCGAACAAGAGACAACGGGTAGAATTGATCTAAAAAACACTCCTTTGAATAATCCATAAGGGAGCTGTTTTGTGACGGCTTCTGCTTCAAACTTCCAGATGGTACATCCACAGCTGCTTATGCAATCACCACATTGAGCATGGTCGTGGAAACCAAGAGAATCACGCATAACTCTGCGCAGGCCGCAGAGATTATAGCACTGACCCGAGCTTGTGAATTTTCCAAAGGGCTTACATAAACATATATAGTGATAGTCAGTATGCCTTTGGGGTGGTTCACAACTTTGGGAGACTTTTGTCAGAGAGAGGGTTCTTAACTTCGCATGGCACAAAGATCCAACATCGCTCCCTAATAGTACAACTGCTCTCAGCGCTTGAGCTCCCTACTCAGTAAGCTGTCATGAAATGTACAGCACATCGAAAGATTATAGAGATAAAGGAAAAGGGAATGCTTTCGCTGATCAGATAGCTAGACAAACTGCAACTAATCTCTTTACGGAGATGTATGTTTCAAGGGAGACTGTAAATGCCTATGCAATGGACGAAGGTGTTGGGTCTGTATGGGATATCCAAGCCGATGCCATGTTAGAAGAATCCAAGAGGTGGGCTGAAGGCTTGGGGAAACTCGATGATGATGGGTGTTGGGTGGACACAATTGAAGGGAAATGGCTACTCCCTGATGCTTATGTGATGATGATGGTCGTTATGGCCCATGGTCCTACACATATATGTGCCCAGAAAGTTACGAAAATGTTAGAGAAAGTTTGGGCAAATGACAACATTTTGAAAATTGCCCAGCGCTATGTTCAGGACTGCATGATTTGCCTACAACACAATGTGGGAAAGGGGACATCAACTCCAAGGGGAGGTTTTGGGCCACCTTCTGTCCCCTTCGAAGTCATTCACTTTGATTTTATTGAGATGGAACGTTGTAACAATATGAAGTATGTGTTAGTTGTCATCTGTGCTTTTAGTAAATGGGTTGAGGCTTTCCCTGTCAAAGATGCTACAGCCATGACTACTGCGAAAACCATGTTAAAGGAATATTTTCCTCGGTTGGGGCGACCAAGAGTCATCTTGTCGGACAATGGTCCACATTTCGTCGCTGCTGTAATTCTGCAGATATGTGCGGCATTACAGATCGACAAACGGTTCCATTCGGCCAGACACGCTCAAAGCGCCGGACTAGTAGAAAGACACAATGGTATCATCAAGAACAAACTCGCTAAGACGTGTGCCGGCACCAAACTAAAATGGCCGGATGCCTTACCGATCGTGTTACTAGCCATGCGTATGACCCCTCAAACTAGGACTGAGCTCTCTCCATTTGAGGTGGTAATGGGGAGACCTGCCAATATCTGGAATCTCCCTAAATGTAGATTCTTGAAAAATGTTGAAAATGTACTTCTTACAGATTATTTCAGCCAGTTGACTAAAAACCTGTATTTGATTTATCACCAGGTGTGAGAGGCTTTACCTGTGCAATACGAGGGCCCGGGCCACAGCATTCGGCCTGGGGACTGGGTGCTTATCAAAGCATTTGAGCGTTCTTCCTGCCTTGCACCTCGTTGGTGGGGCCCATTCCAGGTCCTGCTGGTCACACAAACTGTGGTGCGTGTCTAAGGCAGAAAACATTGGATCCATGCGTCGCACCTCAAGAAACTTCCTCACCCAGTGCCACATGATACAGAAGAAACAGAACCCATTGCTAACGCTGCAACCAATGATCCCAAAGCAGTAAATAGCGCTGGAGTGCATCAGAGAATCTTTCTGAGCCCGTGAGGCTTGGGAAACCCGTCATTCTGTCTCCACACTCTCCAAAAGTTTCGCTTCCGGAAACTGTTGTTTCGAATTCTGCATCTTCACTTGCTCTTGATACGTTGCTTCCAATGGGAAGTGACGTCACATTGTTTCTGGATCAATCAGTACCGGGAAAAGCAAGGAACAATCTGCGTCTAAGGAAATAGACTTACGACACGGTTTTGCTGTGCATCTGATAGACTTACGGCACGGTTCGGCTGTGAATTCGGGAGAAGGAAAAGAATCATCGAGGGCTTGCTTTTTGCCCAAATAATTGTTTGAGAAAAGGGGATTCTGTTGGCTAGGGTTGTGGATGGACTAAGAAGTCACACGGGTGGGAGGTCGCCAGCAACGAACATTGGGGGTTTCCGTTTGAAGACTACAATGCCTGCCGCTGTTACCGCTCGTCTGGGACTTGTAAATGATCATGTGACCAGCCGGGATAATGGACAAAGCACTTGGGCCCCGAAAACGTATTGCTGTGTTTTTATAATAATATTTGGTTTTATAATAGTCACTGTCTTAGGCCTACGCTACCTCGAGGATGTTCATCCTTTGGAGTCCTTGTTACCGACTGAAAATGTATACACTGTTTCTACTCCCTTCGTACATTTGCATACTCTGTCCCCTAGGGACTCCCAGCATAGAGAAAGGTATCATAACAATACTCTGTTACTTATCATGAATGCTACGCATGCCATTTTTAATAGGTCCAATTGTTGGGTCTGTTCGCATTTACCGCAACACAGATATAAGGGGCTGGGTTGGTATATTCATCCTTTACCTTTGACAACTGCTTGTTATGCTTCTCTTAGAGCACTTTTCTTTGGCCGATGGAACGATAGCATCTCGGGGAACTTTGATGGCACTAATTTGAATGAGTTTGAGAAACATGTTCTGATTCCCCTGGGATGCTCGCTTTTCGCAAATAGGAGTAAGCTCAACATTGCTTCTATTAGGCCTTTTGATAGACTGTCTCGTCCCTTTCAATCATTGATTTCCTTCAAGATGGCTCTGATAGGCAATAAGGATGCCATGCCTCCTTCTTACACTGTTAACCATAGCCCTAATTCAGTTTCTTTCTGCATACAGAGGAATGGTACTCAGTCAATGGGAGATTTTAAAGGTTGTGCCAACGTTGCAAATTTGACTGGGGAAGACAGACTTTTGTATGTAGGCGAACCTGTCTACTTTGTTTGCGGTAATGTAGCATTTCCATGATTACCCAGGGATTGGCAGGGAACCTGTTATTTAGGGATCCTGTTGCCTGGGGTGTTTATAGCTAGTACAGTAGAGATTTCAAAGGCTCGTTCAAGACGGGACGGGAATGGTGACACTCCAGCACATGTCTTATCGTTTGTGCCATTTTGGGGGCAGATAGCGAATTCTGAAGATATCAGAAGACTAGCGAGAGTACTGGAGAGAACCATCAAACGGACCATGGACATACTCTATAATATGACATTAGAACAGAAAGCTATAAGACTAGTAGCGCTCCAGAACCGGATGGCAGTAGATGTCATTTTGGCTGAACGTGGTGGAGTGTGTAAATTAGTGGGTTCCACTTGCTGTGTTTTCGTGCCAGATTCCTCCCAAACTATCTTGAAAGCAATACAGAATCTGCACGTCCTTAGTTCAGAAGTGCATGTTCCCGAGGGAAACTGGGATCTTAGCACTTGGTTCTGGGACTTCTTGCGATCTTGGGGTTGGAAGGTACTTTCGGTTTTACTGATCATTTTGGGAATTCTTTTGTTCCTTTGTTGTTGTATCCAGTGTTTACCTAGTATATATTCGATGCTAGGGGGATGTTGCGCACAAGCGATAGGTACAATAGGACATAAAGTGTATGCCCCAGATAAAACTTCCAAGGATTATGTGTTAAAAGACATTTTAGCGAATTATCTGATGGCAATAGATATTTCTGACAGCGATTCAGGGTGCATGGACGATGATGCATGGAGTTGTTTGCAAGGAGATCAGAAGTAGTTTAGCACTTGGCATAGGCCAAAAGGAAGGTTTGTCAAATAGGAAATTATATCGTGCCTCCTATTGTAATGAATATTTGAATATTGGCCTATGCCACTTGCGAAGAAATCTGTGTTGCAAGGTCCTGACCTTAGAATCAATGTAAACCTGCCATCTTATGTCAAACCATCATTTTAGGTTCTCTCGGTAAAGTCACCCTCGGAGTTAAAATGGTGGACGATGTATTTCCGAAATGCAACATGGCTGTCTTGATCTCTGCATACAACTAATATGTAACTTGCCTGCAGGCCACTTGTTGGGGTCATGAACTGAGACCTTATCCTTCACTGACCTATGTGTAAAGGATTACTTGCGCCAATGAAACTAATCCGCGAGCATACGTTAAGAACAATGTACCCAAATACTGAACTGAGAACACTTGTTTAACTACATTGTATTAATGTTTGAGAAGACTCTGAGAAATCCTAAAATACACTGTTACAGTGTAGACTTGTTGGCGAATGCATTAAAGGCAAACCCTAAGCATATAGATGTGTGAACTCAGCATGAACCTTAGATCAGTAACGTATTAGAGGAATATTTGGACATCATGTTCGCAAAGCGTATAAAAGTGCGACTAATTCTAATGTACAGTCCCACTCGCTGGGCACACTGAACCATGCTGGAGTTCGCTGTGTTGTACTGAGGGCCGTTAGCTATCTGATTGCTTTGTCCTTTGAAACTGTTCAGTATAAATTAAAGATCTTTGTATGTTTCTTTGTAACATGTGTTAGGTGTATTTCCTTTTGGGGTACTCAGCCTCGATATTTTCACTTTGTTTTCACAAGGTCCATTGAAGACAAATACAGCTGTGTTTAGACAAAAGGTCAACGGAACCCTCCGAGCTCAATAAGTGGGGAAAAGCCTCTGCAGTTTCAAGTAAGAAGAGAAAAGGCTCTACGATTGTGTAGAACCCCCGGGAGGGATTCCATCAGCCATTTTAGAACTTGTACTTCAGCGAGTTCAAGATTTTTCACTTCAGCTGGCTTGAGACAATTAAGCATGGGGACTGGAGCTGCAGTGTCATCAGGGCCAATGTTAGGATCAATTTCATTCAGGTCCACATCGATATCAACGTCAACAGCCCTAGGTTCCTCTTTGTATTTCCTGATCAGCCGTACTGTCGACAGAAAGGTACAATGTAAGGCAGAGACGTTGGGGTTGAGACCTATCAAAGGTTCTACAAACAGGAAATCGTCTGATTTCAATACTCAAAGTTGGGGAATGCAGTAAAGTCTGACTAATAACTCATATCGCGCAAGCCAAGTATTTTTACCGCTCTGATATAAGTTCTTAATAAAACAGATGTGATTCTCGTTGATTTCTTTAGAATCATTCCCAGGTTCAGGAAGTGCAGGCACCGGTAAGATTCCCTCGTGTGCGGATGCTGATGGTTGCTCAGTGCGTATTGGTAAGATAAGTTCAAGTTCCAGGTCCAAGTCTTTCAAAATGTCCTTGTCTACGACCGGACTGATTGATTTTTCTTCAGGCACTTGGAGACCGTTAGTAGTTGGCGCCCGTGCAGATATTCTACCTAGTCTCTTCTTAGCTTTTTTTAATGTGTGTCCAGCCTGTCCGTGGCACATCAATGGGGGGTGAGGCACTTGTTTTAGATGTTTTATTTTTGAGCGCCTTCCTCGCCGGTCTACGTTGCCTCCGTGAGAAGAAAAAGTAGGGGCTTTGTATCATCTCAAGGTCACCAACATTCTCCTGGGGTGCTTCATAGGCTCCAGCGCTGGCGATGGATTCTGATGACTTAGCTTCAGCTTCTTCCATATTATCCTGGTCAACACTTCCTTCCACAATGTGGAAGGCGTCGGAAAGGTTAGTTTCCGCCTCCTCACGGAGATGATCCTTCTGATCTAGTGCCATAGTGAGAGTATTAGTGTTAGTCAGGATATGACCTGACATTTGCATTACGATCTTAAGTGCAAATTGTAGAGCAGCAACTGATGATTGAAGCTCAGCAATCTCGGTTGAGCCAGGGTATTGACAGTCCAAATCATCATCCTCTTTGTCTGTTACATCCTCCATAGATGACATTGCTAAGTTAGGGGAAGCAGACAATCGTCCACTGCTTCCAATTGAGTTATGTAAACCAGGAGAAGTGCTTGTGTTGCTTATATTATGGGGTAATGAGCCACTTGCTATCGTCAGTGGTGTTTGTGATGACATCCCTCTCTGAATATTTAAGCACAGATCTAAGAGAGAATTGTTGTCAATATCGTCAAAATCAGTAGTATTCATTGAGATGCTGCCACTGGGGCCTGGGACTACAGTTTCCTCAATAGTAGTTGAGTTTATTTCTGGAGGTGGATTTACTGAAAAGAACTCAGTGATAGCACCTTGGTCTACCGGCTTAGAATACTTTGCATTCTTCTTGGGTTTGACACCCTTCGTATGAGTCTCCATGTTCTCCTTTAGGGGTATGGTCTTGATTTTCTGCAGATTATAGTTCGAATGGGAGGACCTTTTCCCCTGCTGCATATCAGCGGAAGATAAAAAGTCAAAGTCCACCAAAGTTATCTAGTCAGAGGAAGGGAAACTCTCCAATGCTGAATTAGATGATAAGTATAAGGGTTATTGAGAGAAATGTGTTGTTCCCTTCGACCCCGAGGAAATGGAGGGGGATAAACCACAATCCTCGGGGGCTATCCAGGTAATTCCTCTCAACCGGGGACCAAGAGGTTGATCGAAAATCAAAATGTCAAGGCGCCCAGTCAATGACAGTCAATGCATAACAACCATCATACGCAACATGATGAAATGCACAGTCAACATAATACTCACCAAAGTGAAGTGCAGACATGCATTGGAGAATCCCTCCGGAATACCCAGTAGGGGTGTACACACAAGTAGGACTGAAGGCTGGCCACAGATATGATGGAAGCACAATGCCCATGTGTGATATGCTGTTACACCAAGACATCCTTGCAAGCCCATGGAAAGGGGAAGCAGGAGTAGCATATGTGTCAGGACCCAAAGCAAAACAAATACACAAGACAAGCCTGAATGGGCCTAGTTGGAACACACAGTGGATGCCTTCCAATGCCACAAAGCACCACACTGTCACATGTATGCACAATAGACAAAAGAAAATTCAATAAAGAAAAAATTAGCAGAAAACAAAAATAAATTTAACAAATCTTTTTTTGCAGAAAAAAAAGCATAACCATTAAAATAATTAAAAAAATGAAAAATAATGTTTCAAAAAGGACAGTAATAAAAACAACATTAAAACCAAGAAAAAAATAAATGAAACAACATTTTGAAATCCAAAAAATAATAAACAAATGCAACCAAAAAGAAAATGCAGGATAAACTAATTATTTAGGCAAAGAGAAGTGGGCAAAGAAGGCCACAGAGAGTTCCAGCGCTTACACCGTGAAGTCAATCGATGGCATACGGCAGCGGTCAGCTGTTAAATTGTGAGTGCCTTGCCCTGCACTCAACAGAAAAACCTTGTTAGACCAATTGTAAACAGTTGAACTGCGCCACACAAAAAGAGGTCCAAGAAGTACAGTTGTACTGTATTTTAATTCATGTTCTAGACATGTCTGACACGCCTGACACGTGTTTCGAGCATAGCTCTTCCTCTGAGGCAAGAAGTCTTGTCCAATCTGGTGCACAGTTACGTAGAGTAATAATGCGTAAGCTCCTTATCCGGAGTCTTAAATAATACTACGGTTGCAGATGCGCAATAGTTTAAAGGGTGCCTTCCTGCATCAAAATGAATCAAAAGGATAAGGAGCTTACTCATTGCTTACTCTATGTAATTGTGCACCAGAGCCGCCATTTCAGCCTGGCGTGCCCTGTCAGACGCCGCCATGCCCAGCCTGAGTGAGTGGCACTTGGACTGCGCAGCCCGCTGCTGAAGCACCATTTGCCTTACAGAAGGGAGGATGGAATGGGCCACACTTTCTATACCTTGAGCTATCATCTCAACTGCTCCCCCTGTTGCTGTGCTATGGCAGTCATGGAACGCTCCCACTCAGTTGACCCTGGTGGCGCACAGCCACTGCGTTGCCAGACACCACACCTGCTGGGCCCAATGAGCCGTGGTCCTTGCTGTGTTGGTGCCGCCTGCGGCTGCAGGACTGCATCCCTCCGTCGACCTGATGCCCCAGGAACATGGCCAACTGGTGTTGAGTGTGACTGTGCACCCCTAACCACCACAGGTGGACATTCCAATGCTGCCTGGCCCCCTACTGCAGGTGTTGCGGACAGAAGATCGTCCAACACAGGATCACTTACCGGCAATGACACGTCATGATGCAGATCCGGCTCAACATAGTGGTCAAAGGATACATCAGAGCCTGACTCAGAGTCAGCTCTGGACACGATGGCCTGGAGCACCTGTGGGTTCTCGTGGGCTGCCACCCCACGACCACCACTGGTGCCTGGTTGGTCATGTGAACTGACCACCGTGTCTGGGATGACATCTTCATCCTCTGCTGCCAGTGCGCTATCACCTGCAACATAAAGAAAAGAAACAAGGACACACATGTCAGTAGCACATACCACACACATCCAGTTCACAACATTGACAGCCAAATGCTGAAACAGCCATGTCACAGGCAACTCAAACCCCAACATGCATACAGTGGCTATGGAATGCAAAGGTATGCGTAATGCAGAAAAGGATGTGTGAAAAATGTGAAGGCAACACATGTATTGCATCATGCACATCACCTGCATCACACACAACCACTAGCAGGCACACATCCAATGTCCAATGCCAAAAGGAGAGATGGCACCAAAGGGATGGCACCTAGCATAAGCATGTGTGAACACATAAATAGCCACAGCTAGAAATCTAACAAAGCACACCATGATACATGTAACATTCATGTTCATGTGCAGCACTAAACTACCATCAACTATGCAGAGTACATGTGTCACAGGAGGCACCTACGCTAGTTTCTTTCTATACAGTGAAAGGAGGATCATGGGTATATAAATGTCAGGTCACCATCACACAGCAGCATTGTGTTTGCATGTTGAAGGACTTAACTTGGCACCGGAGTGGGTGTGTGTGGTGCAGTGCATGTGTAGCCCCTCAACTTACAACATCAACACGTACGTTATGATGACAATCTCCAAAAATGACTGCAGTGTAACGGCAATTGCAGCCATCATGTGCAAATGGCATGCACCATGTAGCATGGATTCTGTGAAACACCCACCCTCTGGACAATAGCAGGGATGCATTTCATGGCAATGAAATGTTCCACACAGAACTGTGCATTACCAGTCAGTGTAGGCATGCGTATATTACATTTTTACATTCAAATGACACTACAGCCGATGGGAAGTGGACATGCTGGAGGACAGATGAGGAACCATCAATAGTACACCCATGCATGTAGAAGACAACACCAGTTGAAAAGAGGCAGTGGGCCTGTAACAGGGGAAGCCATGTGCATGATACAGATGTGGACAGCCTGAAGTTGTGCGTGATGACACACAGACCTACGGTGAGCATCACATGGCTGTCCAAATGGGATGACACTTGGATTATTCTGGACACATACCACAATGAGCAGGTTGTCAAGGACACCTAGGGGTATACATGGAATCCACATGGAACATGATTGTGCACACATGTGCATGGGGACCCACTGCCATCAGCACAGTCAGAGTGAGACACACTGCACCAAGGATAAAGGATGTAAATGACATGATATGACATCTCATCAAGATTTCACTCGTACACAAGTGGCTCAGAGCGCAAACAAGCTAAGCGAGTAGGACAAGGGAGAAAATGAATTCGAAACAACTATCATACTGGGCACAGTGACATTGAGAACACGCAACTGCATGGAGAAGGGATAAAGGGCTGAAGACCCTGGAAGGGGGAGAAGGGGAACGTGCCAAACAGAGGAGACCAACGAAAGAAAATGAAGTACAATGATAGAATATGCTATCAAAAGGTAACGGTGCAGCCAGAAAGTGGCAAGTTCAAGACAATTTGGATAGGCCATATCTGATGAGTGCAGAAGAAGAGTGGGGGGCTGTATGGGTACACCCAAAAATGAATACAAAAACAAAATAAAAATAAAAATAAAAATAAAAAACTTGATAAAATAGAAGAACAAGAAATTGAAAATAAAAATAAAAATATGTGCACGCAAACCTGGTAGCCCACGTGCATGGATTTTACCTCCAGCAGTACGGTGTGGCACTCAGGGACACAAAAAACACATATGGAGGAACACGCGGGCTACTATGACCTCAAAAACAGTACACGATGCACAGGGGGAACCACAGTGGGAAAAAATAGCATGCGCGACTCACCGCCTGCCTTGCATGGAACAAAAAAAAATCAAAAACACACATGCTTGTGTGCGTAGGCAACACCCCGCCAAAAGAAGAGGTACGGACGTCAGACGCTGTGAAGTAATCGTGTGTGATTCCAGCAGAGTAAACACATGCGTCGGTCTCCACGAACAGCACGTACAGTGGACTGCTGGCCCGCACTCACCTTTAACCTGTGCTGAAGGCAACACCCGCACGTGTAACATCACTTAAGTGCTAAGGCCCTTTCCTCGAATTACACACATTCACACGCGGACGTGATTTTTTGCATGTGCGGATGCACCTGTGGTGAGGGAAATGCCCGCACGTGTTACGTCACATACACGCTTTCGCGCTAAGGGCCTTTACTCCAATTACACACTGACATGCTGTTTTTCATGTGCAAAATCCCTCTGTATCAAGCTGGCCACGCGACAACACACAGACGACCATGCTCCTGCCCAGAAGGCCATTTTCCTGCCCCCAGAGCCCCGAGCCGACTCCCACCAGCCATCTGCTGCTGCCTGCCTGCCTGCTGGCAACATGCCCTGCTGTTTGGTGCTTGCACGTCAGCCATCTGCAGGGGTCCAGTTGCTGGGACCAACCCTGCTGGAACAGAAGACTCCCGTCTGTAGTTCCATCGCTCCACAGCCCAGCACCAGGACCTAGTTGCCCACCCACACCTGCCTCGTGGGTTGCCATGTCGGGGGAAACAACATCTGAGACCACTGGCAACCCCCAGCCAGAGAGGCAGAGGGCTGCCAGCTTCTCAGCAGGAGAGGTTGGCATCCTGGTGGAGCAAGTCCTGGTGCATCATGATGCCCTCTTTGGAAGAACACGCACCAACAAGAATGGACGGAGAAGGATCTGGACGGACATCGTGGTTGCCATCAACGAGGAGGGGGTGGCAACCCACAACATACCACACATCCGTAAGCGCTGGGAGGAGTTCAGTTTCAGGACCCTCAGGAAGGCCCGGCGCCTCTTGGACGCAGCAGATGAAGAGGGGTGCCGGGTCCGCCTTACAGATGACCAGATGAGGGTCCTGGAACGCATACACCCAGCGCTTCACCTCTAGTTCCTTGAGAGGCAGACCCGCCCGGAGTCGAGCGGTAAGTGTCCATGTGTACTGATTGGACGCGGTGCATGTTGAGGTGTGCCAGGAGTGTGCAGCATGGACATATGTCTGGAAAGGCCCTTGTATGGATGTGAATGTGCAGGGACATGAGCCTGCCCCATGTGAGTCCAGTCATGTGTGATCCACAACAATGGTGTATGTGTTCCAAAGCATGATGCACAAGTGCACGTGGAGACGCACACATGTTGGCATTTCTGTGTATATACTATGCCATGGTTGGGGTGTGACACATGGATGCTGGTTCCACCTTCATGCACGTGCACGGTTTACATGTGCATGTGTGTGTGTTTGACTTGTGTGTGACTGTGATACAACTTGGATGCATGTGGCACAGACGTGTAGTGAGCCGATTGGCAGATGTGACATAGTTGCCGGTGATTGCACTGTGACAGGTGGTGGAGATGTACAGATGCATGTCTGTCGGGTGGCGTGTGTGCATGTGCTTGGCACTCCCCGTGTTGCTTGTGATGTCTGCCTGACCTTTGGATGTTCATGTTGTTGTGTGGGTATGGATTCTGCTGCCTGATGCATCATTCCTGTTGATTTGTGCAGGTGTGTGGGTTGAAATGATATGTGTTATGGGGAGTGTGATGCTATCTTTGAAGTTTGACAATGCCACTCATGTATACGAACATTGTACAATGCCCTGATGCCTGTGTTCTGTCTCCCTGTCTGCAGCGTCAACTGATGAAGAGGGCGGAGACGGTGCTGTGGAGCACAGCGGCAGGGATCGCACTGCCAGCCGGAGACGCAGGGCCCAGCTCCCCTCCCAGGTTGTCATCTCTTCGGGGAGTGAGGAGTCTGGTGCCGCATCTGTGGCTGCAGCTGCCGAGGGTACGTCCAAGAGGAGGCGTTTGGAGGTGGACTCCTCGGCAGCAATAGGGGCAGCTGAGCCCCCACAAGGGCCTATGGAGGAAGATGGCACGGAGTGATCCAGGTTGGTGGGGGTTCGGTTGGGGAGAAGGCCGTGGAAGACCCATGAATGGGGGCCTGGACAGGGGATTCCACTGGTGCTAGTGGTGTAGTCCAGGGGCAGGGACAGGAGGCAGCACAGGTAGCCACAGAGGTGCCTGTGTGTAATCCTGTCCCTGTGACTGCATCGTCCCGCACCAGCAGGGATGCCTTCCTCCAGAGCCGTTTTCTGGGAGGGGATGCGCAAAAATCAACTGGCCTTCCTCTCCCTGCAGACGTGGCAATCCGTGACCAGATTGAGCCTGTCCTAGCTTGGGTGGCGTTGCGTCAACGTGGTATTCGGGATGACATGCAGAGTTCTTGTGAGGACAATGCACTTCATTTTGAATACCTCATTGAAAGCATCAGCCTACTAGGACAGGTCACTGGCGCTGGGTTCCTCCGTGTGCTGGATCTTCTTGCGACCCCCTCCTCAACTGAACCCCCCATGCGCCAGTCATCCTCCGTGCCATCTTCCTACTCAAGTATCACCTTGGCACCCTGTGGAGCTGCCCCTGAGCCAGCGGCGAGGCTGATGGAGGACACATCCCTACCCCAGTCGGGAGTCGGAGGTCAAGCAAGGGTGGCCAACCCATCAACTGGACCCCATCAAGAGGAGGACTTGCAGGCATCAACAGGCAGGGCACATGCACGGCAGCAGCAGGCTCAGGGTGGGAGCGATGATGGCTCAGGACCATCAACATCACAGGGGCAGGCATCAGCAGGCATCGGCCAGAGGGCAGGAGGACCCTGGATTGGGAGTGTCTTCCGTGTAGCACCGGTTGGGCCAGCAGATGGATGCGTAGCGGCGGCGGGCAAGGAGGCACGGCTCGCTAGGGTCAGAGCGGAGAACTCCATGCGCAGGGCATTGAGGCGGGATTGAGCTTTGG
Source organism: Ambystoma mexicanum (assembly GCF_040938575.1). Classification (NCBI taxonomy): domain Eukaryota; kingdom Metazoa; phylum Chordata; class Amphibia; order Caudata; family Ambystomatidae; genus Ambystoma; species Ambystoma mexicanum. The sequence continues at coordinate 46,428,837 of NC_090924.1, read as the reverse complement.
AGGAGGCCATGGCTGCATCCCTGCGAGACCTCGAGGCCAGGGAAGAGGCCTGCCTCCGGAACATCGACGTGGAGTTCGATGATGCCCTTGCCCAGAACATCAAAAAGTGAGCCTTGGACTTGCCCACCGCCTTTGTACATAGTTCTTTAGGGTTAGGTTTCCTTTCTTTTATCTTTTTTTTTTAGTTCATGGACTTTGCTCCACTTTATGTATATAGTTTTTTATTCATAGGACTTTTTTGTAGGTTTCCTTTTGTTTGGGGATCATGGACCCTTTGGACTTCCATTGTATATAGTTCCGGACTTGTAAATACTTTCATTCTTTGGACATCCCATGGATCAATGGTTTTATTTATCTTTTATGCACTTTACATGGACATTGGCAATGGACCACTTCTCTTTTATCCTGTTGTGGATTTTTGTTTTACATTGGATTGTTCTATTTTTATTTTTTTGCTTTCCTTATTTATTGATTTGCAAGTTTGGATTTTCATAATGCTATTTCATTGAGTTTTATAATACATTTCTTATATCTTCATTATTGGTGTTGTGCACTCTCATTGGTTTTGTGCATGTCTCTATGAGCATTGCCTCAGTCATGTGTTGCCACTGTGTGGCTATGTTGTACATTTATGAATAGCCATGGTGGTTCTTTTAAGACTCTCATGGCATGGGTAATTTGGGAGTGGGTGCAGTGGATGGTTGCATGCTTGTACTGGGGGGGCTAAGGGGGGATTTGGGTTGGCATTAGGGCCATGGGTCTGTTTTGTTAGGATATGTTGTTTGGTGGGCCATGAGCCAGGGCCTGCTGGCAGGTGCCTGTCACTGGTGGGTGGGGTGGGGTACATGAGTCGGGGCCTGCTGGCAGATGTGCGTCACTCGTCGGTGGGTGGTAGGGGTGGGGGACATGAGTTGGGGCCTGCTGGCAGGTACCCGTAACTGGTGGGTGGGGTGGAGGACATGAGTCAGGGCCTGATGGCAGGTGCCTGTCACTGGTGGGTGGGTGAGTGGGGTGGGGGACATGAGTCGGGGCCTGCTGGCAGGTGCCCGTCACTGGTCGGTGGGTGGGCGGGGTGGGGACATGAGTCGAGGCCTGCTGGCAGGTGCCCGTCACTGGTGGGTGGGGGACATGAGTCGGGGCCTGCTGGCAGGTGCCCATCACTGGTGGGTTTGTTGGTTTGGTGTGGGGGACATGAATCGGGGCCTGCTGGCAGGTGCCTGTCACTGGTGGGTGGGGGACATGAGTCGAGGCCTGCTGGCAGGTGCCCGTCACTGGTGGGTGGGGTGGGGGACATGAGTCGGGACCTGCTGGCAGGTGCCCATCACTGGTGGGTGGGTGGTGTGGGGTGGGGGACATGAGTCGGGGCCTGCTGGCAGGTGCCCATCACTGGTGGTGGGGTGGGGGACATGAGTCAGTGCTCCCAAGTACATGGTGCCATGTGGCCTGCCTGCGGGGCATGGACTGGGGTGATGGGCTGCCTGTGGGGCATGCCCAGGGGTGATGGGCTTCCTGCAGGGCATGGACTGGGGTGATGGGCTGCCTTCAGGGCATGGACTGGGGTGATGGGCTGCCTCCGGGCCATGGGAAGGGGGGGCACACCAGGGAGGGCATACACTGCGAAATTGTGTGTAAAACTCCCTGCGCACACCCGGAATATACATACCCTGCTTGCACTAGCAAAACCACGTGTAAAACTCCCCACGCACCCCACACAAACCCCACTCGCGCTAACAAAATCACATGTAAAACTCCCTGCGTACCCCTTGGAATACGCGTACCCCGCTCGCACTAGCAAAATTGCATGTAAAACTCCCCCCGCACCTCGGAATATGCGTACCCCACTCGTGCCAGTGAAATCACATGTAAAACTCCCCACGTACTCCCCATGTACCCTACTCGCGCCAGCGAAATCGCGTGTAAAACTCCCAGCGCACCCCTCGGAATATTCGTACCCCGCTGGTGCCATCAAAATTGCATGTAAAACTCTCAGCGCACCCCTCACAATATGCATACCCCGCTCGCGCCAGCGAAATCACGTGCAAAACTCCCTGCGCACCCCTCGGAATACGCGTACCCCGCTCGCGGCAGCAAAATTGCATGTAAAACTCCCTGCACACCCCTCGGAATATGCGTACCCCGCTCGCGCCAGCAAAATCGCAAATGAAAGTCCACTCGCACCCCCGGAATACACGCAGGCAGCCCATCCACCCTGACCATGCCCCGCAGGCAGCCTATCACCCAGTCCATGCCCCGCAGGCAGCCCATCACTCCTGGGCATGCCCCGCAGGCAGCCCAGCAGCCCCCCAGTCCATGCCCCGCAGGCAGCCCATCACCCCAGTCCATGACCCGCAGGCAGCCCATCATCCCAGTCCATGCCCCGCAGGCAGCCTACCACCCCAGTCCATGCCCCACAGGCAGTCTATCACCCCTGGGCATGCCCCGCAGGCAGCCTATCACCCCAGTCCATGCCCCGCAGGCACCCCATCACCCCATTCCATGCCCTGCAGGCAGCCCATCACCCCAGTCCATGACAGCAGGCAGCCCATCACCCCAGTCCATGACCCGCAGACAGCCCATCACACCAGACCATTGCAGCAGGCAGTCCATCACCCCAGTCCATGCCCCGCAGGCAGCCCATCACCCCTGTGCATGCCCCGCAGGCTGCCCATCACCCCAGTCCATGACAGCAGGCAACCCATCACCCCAGTCCATGACCTGCAGGAAGCCCAGACCACAGGAGGGACTTTTTCCATGCATTTTACCTGACGCAGCGGGGTAAGCGGGGAGTTTTACACGTGATTTTGCTAGCGCTAGTGGGGTACACGTATTCGGAGAGGTGCGCTGGGAGTTTTACACATGATTTCGCTGGTGTGAGTGCGGTATGCGTATTCCGCGGGGAGTTTTACATGCGATTTTGCTAGCACGAGTGGGGTACGCATATTCAGAGGGGATTTTGCTACCGCGAGCAGTGTACACGTATTAGGAGGGGTGCGCGGGGAGTTTTACATGTGATTTTGCTAGTGCGAGCGGGGCACGCGTATTCGTAGTGGTGCACGGTGAGTTTTACATGCGATTTCGTGGTTGGGGGCTGTATGCTGGTCCACTGGCCTTTGCACCATTTACTGGATTTGTGTGATGTTTTTGGCGCATGGGGCGGGTTTGGGGGCATAACTGGCACTGCTGCAGGGTCGCTGTGCCACTCTGCACCACGGCTGATTCTGGATGTAAGTATCCATGAATACGCTGTGCTCTAAAATGGGTTTTGGCACACACGGCTAGCGCAGACTGGTGCATGCTCCCTCTCTGCGCCAGCCGCGTGTGGCACTTCTGCACTAAATTCTATGAATTACCCCGTTTGTGTTTTTTGTTATGGTGGTATTTGGTGGTATTGTATAATTCTTGGTAATATATTGTGGTAACTCGTTGGGGTATTTTTATAGTGGTGAGACTAATTTTAAAATATTGCCTAATAATTGTTTTTACCAGGGTCACTAACAACAAATAAAATACTGAAATTGACACACTCTGGATGGATGGCTCATGCCCCATTGTGGTACCTTATGTGCAATACCACACTGCATGATTTTTGCCAGGTTTCAACAATTGTAAAGCATACAATTGAAATACTGCATATTCATTCAATCTCACTAAATAAACAGCACATAGCAGCTACTTTACTTTGAGATATTTCTTACTGTGCACCTGTATCTTTGTGCATATCAAATAAAAGGGACTGAATTCAAAATAAATGTAAAGAAACTAAAAGTTACTTTAGAATCTGTTTTTTTATCGTAAAATAGAAATATGCAATTTACACAGAAAATGACACTGCTGCTCACATTGTATTTCACGGTGTAATGGCTTTTAGCGCTTTATCAGCACCTTTTCTTGCCAGCTGTCCTTGGCATCGTGGAACTTGGCAAGATAAATACAGTGCGACTTTACAAAATATAAACGCAGGATTACATGTACGTTAAAAATAGACAGCACCTAAAATGAAGTGATCTACTTAATCTCGAGTATCTGATCTCATTTAAAACAGCAGCACATCACTTAACTTCATATTTACCTAGATATGTTAACATTATTTCTGATTCAGTTTGGCATGGAGATCCTCCCCAATCTTTCACCTGCCTCACCCAGGTTCAACACAGATAAGGACCACATCAGCATGAGACAGCTTGCCAACACTGAATTCTGTCTGCCTAGTCAGTCTCTGTTACTTCATCTCCCAGTGCCCGAAGATTAATGAAAACTACTCACTCTCAAAACCCTTTTTATCAAATCCCCTTGTCACTCAAGGGAAACACCTCCCCTTGAGTAGATCATTCCACTGAAATGGCACATGATTTAATTGCTGGAGAGCAAATGATTCATCTCTCCTTAAGCTTCCTGTTCTAATGCAATGCCCTGTTTTCAGTAGAATGGATCTTCTAATTTTGTTAGTTTCTCACCCAGCACAGATTCAACCCGCACATTTAATTTCCCATTTACAGAGCATCATGCATTTTCCCAATCTGCATTCAGCACATTTCATCATGGACTAATTTGCACTGAATATTTTTAGGGGATTCATTTACATTTTACCTGGGGTTGGGTTAAATTAGTATGTTCATTTATATTAGTATTATATTTAGTACAGTTTGGTCCATCGGAATATCATCCTGAAATAAAGTGCACATTTCAAGCGTGTTCTCTGTGTGCATTGTCATCTTTTTAATTCCTCCTGAGTCTCACACTCTTGAGTCCAGAAATGAATGTCACCCCTGGGCCCCTATTCCAGTTCAAACCTATGCTAAGAGCTGCATGTTGAAATGATGAACCTAACCATTGAAATGTAGAGTCTCACTGTTAAAATTCAGAGCCCCTATTCCTGCAAGACGTATTATAGCTTCAAATGGGTGCACTGTTTGTATTATAATGCTCTTGTACAAGTTGAGCTGTTGGAGAGCTTTTGGAAGTGTTAATATTGCTAAGTTATTTGTGAAAGCATGTGGTGGCATTTGGTTATTATCAAGCTTTATGTTGCAGTATGTGCACACTCTTGAGGGGATAGTTATTTCGATTTTACTTTCTGCTGTTGGATATGAAGCTAATTGCAACCATTGGGATTCTTCACTGTCTTCTATTTTATAAGCTAGATATACTATTTTTGTGCTCTTTTTGTAAAACATTCTGAGGCAAGAGGCACATATTTGGTCTGGTATTTCAGCACACGTGTTTGAAAACTTAGTTTTTATTAGTTTTTATTAGGATACTGAAGGTATAGAATTCTCTAAGTCTCCTTCAGTTCCAAAGTATTTACGTTGGATTTGCTCTATTTCTTGAAAGATTTCTTTGGCTGTTCCTTGCAGGAGAATGTTATTTAATTTTTGCAGTTCTAGTACAGGACTTTTTGCATGGTACAGTCAATGCACAAGAATCTGTATAGTGGAATGGTGTGTCGCTAACATTTTGATGTGGTGGAAAGTGCAAACAAATCCTACGATGCAGGCTAATGCATGTCCTCGCTGACCAGTCTGGCTGCCCGATGCTCAGGAGTCTAGGATTTGTAAAGTTTTAATTTTACTTTAGTCTTTTAATTTTACATAGTCATTGAGGAATTGCTGTAAAGATTTAAAGGATTGTTGGTGTACATTACACAATGAGCTGCAGGCCCATTTCTACACTGCACGGTTTGTTTGGGTGAAAGGAGCATTTTCAATAAGGGTTTCTTTTTTGATAATGGTTTGATTCACCATTTCCTAACCTCAACCACTATTGTTTATGGCAATTGTTTTTTCTTGTTCTTGTTTATAAGCTTCTTCATTGAAGTATGGTTCTGTGCTGCTTGTGTGCATCCATTCACCATTACATAAGTTTGAAAAGGTCTCTATATTGACACTGCATACGTTTACAAGTACTTGTTGTAATTTATTGATTAATTTAGTTAGTGGTTTCATTCTGTTTAAAATCAATATAAGCAATGTTCCCTTTAGTAGAAAAGTGCTGTCGATTAGAGCTTGAAGGATTACTCTCCTGCAGTAGTTTTTAAGGGAAGAGCGTGACTTTCAGATATTTTTTATTTGATTGTGAAAAACTCTACGGTGGAAAAATGTTTGTGAAATCATTTGTTTGGATTGCTTTACCGTAACTATGTTAACACTGGTAGATAGAGGATTGGGTTTGTTAGTAGGTGCGTTTTTCTTTGTACATCCTTTTTTACATTTTATTTTTGCAAGAGGGGCCTTGCTTTCTTTAGTCGTGGTTGGTTTCGTTTTGTTGAATGAAGTTACTAGCTCTTTTATTTTAAGGTTTTCTATACATTGTTTTAGAGGTGGATGACTATGTGGTGTACATTTAGTCTTATCTGCTCTAGTTTTTCTTTCTCTTCTACAGAGTTGCTGTTTAGTATGCATTTTGTTGTGTCTATTGGGAAAAGAGAAAAGTTGTATTGGGAAGTTGTGCAATGCATATGCATGTATGGTGCATGGGTGTGTGGGTGTGTTTGTAGAGATGAATAGGGTAATGTTTGATTTTGAGGTGGTATATTAGGTGTGGTTGGAAAGGTTGTGGGAATACCAGTGTACAGAGGTCTGATGGTGGCGAGTTAGTGGTTTAGGCAGGGGTAGTGCAATAGAATCTGTATGGTGATTGTGCTGGTTTGAAGAAGAGATTGGCTGTTGCAAAAGTGGTGTATAGATGGGAAAAGTAGGAGTGTGCATGGTGGAATATAATGGACTAGAGTGAAAGAAATGTTGGTTCTAAAAAAGTAGTCTGGGTTAATACATATACTGGCACTGTGTTGCTATAATAACATACATATACTTGGTCTATTAATGTACTTACTTTGTCGGCTACAAAGGGTGTTTGTTTTTCAGTTCTTGATTGCAGTGATGTGTTTATTTCCTGTAATTGTAAAATAAATTTAGTGGGCACATGTTGTAATGGTGAAGTACTGTTAGGAAGTAAGGGTTATATTTGTAATGGAAGGAGGAGGAATGTGGAAAAAGTTAATAAAATTGGTGGACAGTTAAACATTTTTGAATTTAGGAGCATTTTGTTTAAATTTAAGAAATGTGTATGTGCATTTGCTGAAGCTCTGTACAAATTTGTAAAAGCAAAGAAATGTTGATGGAAAAGATTTGTAGGACACTTTAAATGGCAGTTGTTGTGTATAAGTTGAATCTGTTATGAGTATATGAATACTTGCCAAGATGATGCATTATAATCTGTAGGTGGTGATGTAGTCATAGACTTTTTGTTTGCATTATGGGACTTGTAGTTCACTTTTACCATTATAAACGTTGCAGTACAAGTCACAGAATGTACAGAAAAAAGTAGGACTACATAAGCAGATGAAGATTGAAATGGGCTCTGTTAGGAAGTATGCATGTGCTGTTCATATATTAAACTGGCACACACTGAGCACTAATTACAAATGGTGTGCAAATCAATTTGTCATGTTTTTGCTTTGTTTTATGAAAAAGTGACACGCTTCTGTGGGAAATGCAGATATGCATTTTTTTACTTTCTTAAAAAGGCTTAAAAAAATATTTCGAAGAGCAGAGCATTACATATGTATATTTGGAATACGTGTCACAGTTTCGAAGTATAGTCGTGTTTTTTTCCTTTGCATTCTGGGACTTCTAGTTTCAAGCAGGCAGAGTGTATGGATTTTGGGGGACTCTTGGGTTCACTGGGTGAAGATGCATGCTGAGCATTGTGGAATAGCCACAAATCTTGGATTTCCTGAATTTGAAGTGTTCTTACGGAGTACGTGTCATGAAGTGTGTGGTCTTGCTCCCATTTTGTAGAAGCATGGTTCAATAGAAGCATCTGGACATTATTATCATTCATTATGGTGGGAACAGTTTGGGGAACGTGATTGGAATCTCAATGCATTTTGCAATGAAGGAACATTGGGAAAATTGAAGGAAATGTTCTTTAATTCCAAAATAATGTTTTCTTGTATTGCGCAGAGACAAATATGGATGTGTTCCAGTTCATTTAATCCGCAAATAGAAAAAGCGAGGCACGTCAATAAATCTGTGTGCACTTTTGATCTCGATATGGGCATGATATTGTTCCATAATGAGAACTTTACATTTGATAGGGCAAACATTTTTCGGCAAGATGGAGTCAATTAATTTTTGTGGAAAACATTAAAAAATGCTTTGAAGCAGTTTCTGTGAAAGTGAGAAGAAATAATAAAAATCACTGATATGTTTTCTTACTTTAGTTTGTAAAAGCAAAAATGTAAACAAAATATTAAAGCCCAAAACCCCCAAAAATGGTTCTTTTAAGAGCCAACTTTTTTGAGCGGAATACAATTGGAATGATTTCAACCATAGCATGCCTGGAATTTTTTAGATGGCCGCGGACTACCGTGCTGTCCAAAGACTATTCAGGCTGCACAGAGTCCTGTGACATTTTTTCACACTTCTATTTTTTTTACTGTGAAAGGAACTGTTTTTAAGTTTTTGCAATTTTGTATTTTATTTGCCATTTTATTTTGGAGAGGCATGGTATGGGAGGGAATGGAGGAAAGGGGCACCAACCACAGGGATGAACAGGCAGGTGGAGAGAGGAGATGTTGGGGGGGCCTTAATGAGGTAGGTGGCAGTGTTTTTCATGCTCCTTGCCCGCAGCCTCAAAAGCACTCCAAAACTGCTCCCCAATACAGATCGGTGTTTCACAGTACATGCATAGCACTGTGACCCTTGAAAGGCAAGGGTCAACAGTATTCTGTATGACATGTGAAGCCACCACTGGGATCCTTTTCTCCAAAGGAGTATCCTTTGTGGTGACAGGAGCAGATGAAGATAATCTTGTGAAGGTAGTCAACTTGGTCTTACCTGAGAAAGGTATCACCTTTCTCAGAGCACTGCGGTAGGCCAATTTTGTGTGGCGGGTCATGGAAGTTGTCCTGTAGGAATACAAGCCAGGTTTCCCTCTACTGAGTACAACTTTGCTCTCAGTGCATCAAACCTTGCTTGCATGAGCCTTTGGGACATTTCCAACAATTGTGAGAAATTGCCACACCCAGCACACATTCCGAATACTGTTGACAGGGACTTCCTCAACTTCATCCTCTTCTTCTTGATTGTCCTCTCTATCACTCCGCCTGTTCACCTCTCCAGGCCCTCCAGGTTATTGAGGTGGTGGTGGGGATTTTTGGGAAGCAGAGATGCCCATAGCAGATGCCATTGCAGTTGGTTTCCAGAGATTTGTAAAGTAGATGTCCTTTAGAGGAACCGTCCATGGACAGTCGTGCTTTTCGGGGACTGCTGAGTCAGAAATAGGCATTGGAAGTTGTAAAAAGCTGCCAGATCAACCTAAGATAGGCCTGCAACCTGTGCAAGGGTAACATTTCTGCTTGAAACACCCTGGATTGGATGGGAAAGCACTTTTAAACTGTCCACAGTCTCGGACACCGTCCGCAGATGGCACTGTCACACGGCATGGGCACACTCACATGATGACGTCCCCGGACATCTGTGTCCTCGGCGTATGTACCTGGACATGCTGTAGGACCCACTGGATGGACGTAGAACTTCTGTGGTGTCCACGGGCTAATTAAAAGCATGTCACATGAAAACTGACATGTCTGGATATCGTGCCTCTCCATGGGCACCTCCATTTTGAGTGCGGACAACCCAGACAGCTGCATGGTCCGCAGACTCAAAAAGGGACTTTTAAAAAACAAGGGAATACCACACAACAATAAAGCAAATATTTGTAGTACAAAAACCATAATTATTTAAGAAACGGATGGGGTATCGGAATGGGAAACATAAATGGGAGAATTTGGAATTTGTGTAGAATTATCATGAGGGGAGGAAGGGACTGAGGTTTCATCAAATCGTCTTTAAGTAAAATGTTTAGAATTGCATGGGGATGACTGCTGGGGAAAAGGGGTACAGGTGCAAGTCGGACAGTGAAAAGGAAAATGTTTAATCACATGGTTTTTGACCTATTGTACATGTTCATTGACATCATTACTTAGTTTATCCAATTTTGTTGACAAGTTCTTGATTTGGATATTTACATTCAGGGATATGACATTTCTGATTCTGGGGACTGTAACAAGACAACGAATGGGGGACAGAGGGGGAACAAAACAATGATCTTACTAGACCCTGTCTCATTCAGATTGCACAAGTGCGTGCAGGAGGGAGGAGGAGAAGTGCCAGGGGAGAGGGGAAGGTAAAGTGCAGGTAGCTCATAAATGCTGCCGGTAAGTGGCTCATAAGTGAAGAGAATCAGAGGACTGTAGGCTTGCAGATGAAGACCGATAACTGAGCCCCAGAGTCAGTGCAGGGCAACTGAAAATGCAGGAGCTTGTAACCGAGTTCACTGGGTGGCCAGGAGGCCAGTGTGCAGAGAAGTCAGGGACATCAGCAAGGAAGAGGGAAAGAGAAATCAGAAGTGAATGGGAAGGTCTTAAGTAGCTTCCATAACCGGAGGTAGTCCTGCTCAAGTTTGATAGAGGCAGGGAGGCCGTTCTAGAGGGAGGACCCAGATGAGGAAAGAGATTTGCTCCACACTCTTTGTCTGGAGAAGCGTCTGACCCTCAGAGAGTAGGAGGTGGATGAGCAGATGGCTCGAGAAGGAAGATGCTGAGGAAGAGAAATTGGAGGAAGTGCAGTCCCTGGCCCCAGAAAGCCATGTGGACTTGTAAAGGGTCTTGAACTTGATCCTTGCAGCCGCAGGGAGCCAGTAGAGAGATTTCAGTGCTGGAGAGATAAGATCCCTGGGATTGATGCCAAGGAAAAGTCTTGCAGTCCCGTTCTGGATAAGTTGTAAAGGCCGAAGAGTAGAGGCAGGTAGATATAGAAAGAGGCGGTTACAGTAGTAGAACCTAGAGAGGACCAGGGCTCTGGTGACAGTGAGCTTCTGGTGGAAAGTGAGAAAAGGAACAATACCTCTGAGGAGGTGCAGCTGATAGTGTAACTTCTTACAGACATTAGAGATGAGAGGAGCGAAGGAAAGGGTGGAGTCGAAGATGACGTCAATGTTCTTAGCCTCACTGGAAGGAGCAGTTAGAGGGCCCAAAGTGGGTGGCCAGAGTTAAAGAGGAAAAGAGGGAGCATGTGTCCCAATGAGGAGGATCACATTCTTACTGGCATTAAGGCAGAGATCATAGGGGGTACACCATTCCTGAATAGCAGACAGTCAGGCTGGTATGAGAGAAGGGTCAGAAGAGGTTGAGGGGAGCCTGAAGGAGAGCTGGGTGTCATCTGCATAACACTTAATGTTAGAGCAGAAGGTAGGAATGCAGTGGGCAAGAGGTGCCAGATAGTGGTTGTAAAGCCTGGGAGATAGGTTAGACCCCCTGCGGAACACCACACGTAGAAAGAGAGATAGAAGAGAGGAAAGACCCAAGTTGGATCTGGGAAGATCGATCAGTCAGAAAGGAGGTCAAACAAGCCAGGGCCTGAACAGTTATACCCAGATAGTCATAGAGACGAATGAGCAGGATAGCATGGTTGACTGTGTCAAAATAAGAGGATAGATCAAGGAGAAAGAGGACAGAAGGAAGGTTAGAGTCAGGATTTGAGAGCAGGTCTTCAGAGGTGTTCAGGAGAGCCAGTTCTGTGCTTCTGACTGCTCTGAAGCCATACTGGTGGTCATGGAGGCAACCAACCGATTCACTGTGAAGAGTACACTGGAAGATGGCCAGCTTTTCCAGGAGTTTTCTCAAGAAAGGAGTGATGTAGATCGGGGGATAGTTTGGTGGAGAGGAAGGATCAGCATGTGGCTTTTTAAGAAGGGGGTGCACATGGGAGTGCTTAAAGGGGGAAGGGAAGGTTCCAGTGGCAAAAGAGTGATTTCAGAAATCGGCCAAGGCTGGAGTAAGGGTGTCGATGTGGATCTAGATGGTTCTGGAAGAGCAGGGGAGGACCTGCTTTGTTGAGACTTTCATAGATCGGACTTGTCTAGAAACCTTGTCTGGGGTAAACAGGGGAAAGGAAGAGAAAGGAGAAAGAGAGATGGCCAAAGAGGGGCCTGGGATGGTAGAGGGAGAGGAGGAGGAGGTAGTGGAAGAGAGAGTTTTAGTGGTGAAATGAGAAGCAAGAGCCTTGCAGAGGCCCTAAGAGGGAACAGGACAGGTAAAGACTGCAACAGGATTGGCTAGCTCCTTGCAGATTTCAAAAAGTTCAGCTGATTAGTTAGAGACCACTGAGATGGGGACTTGGATGTAGGCTCTCTTCTTCGAGAGGACAGAGAGTCTAATGCCTTTGGAACAGGCGGCAGTTTGTCAGAGGGTGCGCTTGATGCCCCCCATTTCCTCTTAGCCATCCTACACTTGCGCTTAAGGGTGGCAAGGTCAGAATCATACCAAAGTTGCACTTGGATGGAGGCTTCAAATGGATCCTCATGACAGGGACAAGGACAACAAGAGTGTTAGAGATAGAGAGATGATGTTTGGAAAGGGCTGTGGCAGAGTGTAAGTCAGCCAAAGGTGGAGGAGGAGGAGAGTAAGTGGCGGCGAAAGTCTCAACTGACACACACTTCATGGGCCGATGACCAACAAGGTGGGTGGCAGTGCTGGGGTTGGCTTAACCTCAGGGGTAGAGAGAGAACTGTGGGATGAAAGAAGAATGTGGTCACTCCAATAGAGAGGAGTGGTAAGAGGGTTGGAGAGGGGGAGCATGATCTCGAAAATGTTGAGTTACAGCTTTTGCAGGTTGTCCTTTTCACAAGATAGTGCTGAACCACTGTATATTGCAGAATCATTCTAACTGTTTTTTATGTAGAATGGTTGTCTCTAATTTTTGAGGTGCTAGTTATTGACATACCCTCTTTATCAATTGATTGGTTTCAATATTATCGAACCATGTGTACTTTTAAATATCTAGGCTGCTTTTTTCATTCAACATTTTTATCTCCACTAGGTAAGGTATTTCAAGTATTTTCACTTCATTATGACTTTTAAGAGCTGCTATAGGCAATTGCACTTTAATTGCATTTGCACTTTAAATCATTTGCACTTTGACAAGCCCTTTTGAAAGCTGCTATGAGCATTTGTACCTTTTTGCGCATTTGCACTTTAACTGTAATACCAAATGTTGTTAATAATAACTGTATTCTATAGACTCGACTGCTTTTCTATGTACATCATATGTAAGTATGTGAGGGATGTGTACAGTTCATAATTATTATTGCGATTGGTGTGTAATTTTCTATATTAGTGATTCATATCAGTTTTTTTCATGGTGCATTATGTTGATTTCTCTCACTTAGGGCATACAATAACTTCTGTTTGGTGCTACTTTGATACATAGTTTAAAATACGTGGCTTTTACAATTTTATATGCTTGTTTATATTGCAATTCCGCATTTTTAGAATTGTCCGACATTTCAAGTATGTAATTCTGAATGTGCCATTTGGATTGTGTATTATCTTGCTCCATGATTTGTGGTTTCTGTTGCACATATCCAGTAAAAGCCCACTCAGGCTTGATAAGTATGGTGAATAGACTTTTCCAACATGGCAGCCTGCATTTCATCTACTTTTACTTTGGATAAATTGACAGCGAAGAGGGACAAGGGTGTTTTTATATTGTTTTCTGAGACAACTTCAATGTGTTGTGAACAAGAAATCTGCAAGTGCGAAACGCATCTTCCTTGTCCGTGTACCCTGTGCCTGTCAGTGCAAATTTGTTTCATTATCTACCTGTGTTTTCATTCTGTCACAGTGTTGCCTGGATTTTGTTTGACTCTAACCTTGGAGTGCTGTCCTAGCCGATCTCCGGCTAAGCCTCATTTTGTGTGCAATATATATATATCCACTGAAAAAACTTTGTTAAAGAGACATTATAGTTAAGTTGCACTAATAAAAACCTCAGAAATTCAATGAAAAAACATTGTTAAAGGGACGCTATGGATACAAGTAAACCATAACTCGCGCCACCACCGTGCCCTGCTAAGACTAACACCCAAGACATGAAAGATGACATGTCCCAAGTTCTAGCATCATTTCTAACACATCTATACACTTTTTGCAACTTGAACCACTGTTTTTGCATTCGTAAACACCAACAAACATCTAACATCATCGCCGACTTTCCAGACAGTATCACGTAAAAGCACAAGTGCGCGCAGTATGATGATGTATTTGCAAACTCGTCCCTGCTTCGCGATCATGTCCGTGCTTCGTGGACAATTCAGGAACCTCAAAATGTATCCTCACAAAGCTCCTACAACTATTCTTACTCATCATCCAATAACAATCTAGCACAAAGCACATCCGTGGAAGAATATTAGTAAAACTCCTATTTATCTTAAAAATTGCATCATCTACTGCCATACCTCCCCCCATTGCCTCTGTTACCACTACCAGCTGCAGAACGAGCACAACAACAAAAAACGCTGCACCTCCAAAGATAAAGGAGAGGACCAAGTAAATGAGGTAGAGGAAGTACCTACCTCTACCACCAAGAGACAATCATGGATGTGGCAGTTATTTACCACTTCTGGGAATGTACCAAAGGCTAAAGCTACCAATGCACTGAGGGCAATGCTGCTCTCTGTCGTGGTCTACCTGGACAATACTCCTACGGGACCAAATCCATGCACCGCCGCACCCAATCCAACCACTGCAATGCCCTCAGAAAGTATGTTCCTTTCTTAACAAGTAGTAGCCTGCCTTCCTCCACCTCATCTTCGTCAACCAGTGTTATGACCACGCAGCCTTGTTCTGTGGCACACAAAATTCCACCAGCTACCGTGCTAGCAATAAAAGAGGCTGTTGATCCATATCTTTCGAAGAAAACAGTCCTCTGTATGTACTGCAACACACCACTCTGCAGTGGGGAGAAATTTTGAAGTGCTTTTGGAGCTGTAATCACACAGCATGAAACACACTGCCCCCTACCTTAGATGTAACTCACATGCTACATCTTCCCCTGTCCACCTGCCCTCCATATTAGTGCTTGGTGTCTATTTCCTCATTTCCCGCCCCATATGACATTATGACCTTTCGTGGAGCCTTTCAAAGAGCCGTTCAGCACTGATTACCTTTGCCTGCCCCTAACGCTAACATCACTACACGCTCAGAATGAGGTCCACCTACTTCAATAACGTTAGTAGGCAGCATAGCCAAACGTACATGGCCATTATCAATGTCATAAAGTTATGTTACGCAGTACAAAGAAGTTAAACACAAGCATCCACATCAAACGCAAAACCTTGGTCTTTTTTTACAGAAACCATAGAAACATTTTATTTTGAACAAAACAGTAGTAGTGGGGACCATAAAAAATACTTTTCATTTTGATACAACAATGAAAATATTCATTTAATTCCATAAAAATTTGTCAACTTTTTTGAACCCTGTTAATAGTTACCGAATGTCGCAGCGTTGACATTTTCACTAAAACTCACAACTGTAATTTTCTACTGCCAAATCCAATCATCGATCCATCAATGCAAGACTTTGCATTCTCCAACAAAAATTATTTTTCATAAGCGACAAATAATCTGTGCACAAGCCTCTCCATTACTCAGGAGAAATTACTGCTTTCCAATTGAAACAAACGCAATACTTTCACATCCACACTTTTCTAGAACCTATATGCGACCATGTTGTTTCTTGTTAATGCAACGGCAAAAGGACAAATTGTTGTCTAACTATCATACTACACAATGTTTACGACACATCTGTTGTTGATAGTTATTGTCCAAACACTGTTGAAAAAGCTGTCGGCCGGTAGACTGAACCCATGACACGCATGGAGCGGGAATATATAACTATGTGAAACGGAGGACAAAATCATATTTCAGTAAAGACTTTACAATTCAATATACAAATATAATCATATTCTGGCTATAAATAAAAAATTCTCGAAACATGTATGATGTCTAATCTTTGCAGAAAATTCAACACTCGTGCATCACATCGTTGATCATATTGCATACAGTTCACTTTCCAAACTTCAGTAGCTTTCACGTAAAATGTTGATTTCATTGCGTTTCGCGTATCCATTTTTCCAATGTTGTATACGAAGAATTGCTTCACAACACAGTTTCCCAAAATACAAACTTTACTTTCCAATGTCTGTTTTTAATACAGATCATCTGATCATTCATTTGTGGATTTACTCCCACAAATACTTAGTCCACTGTTTTGAAGGCCACATAACAATGCCACCCTTCATGCACTGTTCACAGCGTGCCCAACTCAGTTTCGTTTCTTGAAACACATGCCACACAGCCTTGTCAATAATACAATGCTCTTCACTTTCATCCTTAAATCAACCACCAAAGCCACCACCACAGTACTATTGCTCTGCACACTTTCAGCTTCTAGATAAAAGTTAGAGGAGGACTATCACAAGGACCAGCACCATGAAATAAGGGCTCCATATGTAGCTAGAAGACACTGGAACATAAGCAGGGGTTGTGGGGACCAATAGGGGAGTACAGTGGCACTGAAGCTGTGCAATATTAGTACAGCACAATAAGTACACAACACCGACAGCGGTTGTTTTCCCCCGTTCTCCCATCTAAGTTCCCATTTTCATCTCTCCCCCCTTTCCTTTAGCCACACTACCAAAAGGAAACCACCGGGGGAACCAAAAGGCAAGTTACAATCTCACACCATGGTGCCAAAAGGGCCCAGGTGTCACTCTGCAGAATAAGAAAGGAAGGGACGTAAGTGCGGCAAAGGAGGACGGCGGGGGTAACACATGCATATGCAACATTTTTGGCGCTAGCCAGATGGCAAGGGCAACAATGCCAAGACCAAACGAATAGGCCACAAAAAGTGAATAAAAGGAGCCCTGCCAGAAAGCATCTCCAATTTGAAGAACACTTCTACTTTTTTGGCCAACGCACCCACCCGTAAAAATAAGAATTAAAAAAACGAAACATGGACACAAAAAGGAATGACAGTAGGATGAACGTTGTCACACAGTTGTCAGGAAAAAAAAAACAGCACAGGCCAAGGGATACACCCACTGCCTTCATGCCCAAAAGAACTTTTCATGTTTTTAATGCACAATGTTATCAATGACATTTTATTATGAATTATGTAATTCTGCAGTAAAATTCACAGCCTTTTATTGCCAACAATAAGTACAATGTGTTGGTAGTCATTGTATAAACAACCCAAAAAGAATGGGAGTAGGGGGTAATAACACAAGAGGCCCAGGGGACTATTGCTGCTCCTCAGCTTATAGGCTAAGTTCAATGGGCATGGGACAACATTCAATGGACTCATGCATATGATCAATGCAGGAATGAGGTTTTCAAAGCAGAGTCTGCACACACCAGCACTGCAGTGTCTATTTCCACAATAGTCACAGAGCATAAGATACCTTTCTAGTGCACACAGTGTACCACACCTTCAGCGTCTCCATCCACCCTGCCCCCTTTCGAGCACACCAACACATCTACCAACTGCCATTTATACTAGACGGGGGTATGTAAGGGGGGTATGTAAGGGTAAGGCGACTGCCATAGACCAATGCATTTGTTATTCCACACCACTATGTAAGAATATGCTTATATGTTTGAACGTGTAGTGCACTTAAAAAAGTGTCTCACAACTGTCTACCTGCAACTATTTGTAATATTTGTATTCATTTTATTTTTTATCCAGTACAGTTTATTTCCCCAATGACTCAATTTCATAATACCTCATGCTACAAACCCTTTATACTCCCAATACATTATGAACAATTACTTTACACATATTGCTACTATGATAATTTTAGCCTTACTCCTTATACATTACCTATAATTACAATACACATACTACTACTGTAGTCATTGTGCCCAGGTCTAGCCTCTGGCCACAACACAATTAACTGCATACCAAGTACGTATCATACATGGTGAACTAATGAAACTCACCCCACACTCCTGCAACCAAAGTGATATCTGCAAAATGTTTGCGGACATCGGAGAAAAAAACACACACATTTTTGGACATTTTAAGGCCATCCTCACCACCTTTCACCTCCCCAGAAATTATTTAATTATTTTGACAAGTGCAATGTTGAGTTTCATAATATGCTTGTATCACGATGTCCGCGGACACCTGCGAATAACCAAAGATCCAAATTGGTCGGCGTCTCCAAAAATCTGTTGCGGCTCACGCTCTTCACCATCCAATCAACAACTGCGTCTTGTGTCCGAAAACAACAATCCCACTTCCCAGGCCAATCGAGCCACCTGTACGCAGACCAAACAGGGAAGTAAGTCCGTGGGCCAAACACAGATATCACTATTTTTATTTTGCCTACTTTTTGGACGTTGAAAAATAAATTACTGGATGGATTTACACCAAATTTACAAAAGCCGCTCTCCAGCCGCAAGCATGGTGAAAATCCGACCAGTGGTTTGTGCTGTAGACATGAGCAAAAATGTCTTTCTGTTGTGTCTATGGGAAAAACCTCACATTTTGTGACTGCCTATAACTTTGCCTCTCCTTGAAGAAACCTCACCAAACTTTGCAGGATCGATCTGATGGTTCCATATACTTTTTTGCAAAGTTTTGTGAGGTCACTGCCCACCTTTATCTGTCTTATTTAGGGCGAGCTTTTTCACTTGCCCTCAGGAGGGGTGATGACCTTGGTGTTCTGCTGTCCGACAGAGCATCACCGGTTGCCACTGCATCCACTCTGCCATATTTCATCATTTGTTGGTCTGCGAAATTACTCTACCCAACCATGACCCCTTGTGAGACCCCTGTGGCCAGGACATTGGTTCGATAGGCCATGGGGGCTCATCAGGTGGAACCATCTTGAATTGCACTTTGATTCCCCCCACATGGTGCAACATTTTCAGTGCTGGCCGGGTGGCGATGAAATTTCAGCTGGTGCAGGCTAGAGGATGTAAAAACAGGGGCTGAAATAGACGCAATTGTGGCAGTGGGGTAACAATTCCAGTGTCATGGTCCGTAGCTTCACCTGTATCCCCATTCAGACAGTCTCCAACGGTAGTTCAGGGTGACAGGCAGTATTTGGGGGCTCCAGCGGAAGTTGGGTGTGACGCAGGACCCCCACCTTCATTGGCTATGTATGTGGCCTTTTCAGTTTTGTTGGGGGCCTCAATGGGGTCCTCGTGACTTGGTCTCACACCCCTCCTCCCCCAAGGGTCCAAACTAACTGGAGCACCAAATGATACTACAAATTAGTGCATCTCACTAATGAGGGAGTGAGCTTACCGGCACTGTTGTTTTCAGACCGGCATATTACAGGTCTGCATGCTGGAGCCTTTGTGCCCGACCGGACGGACCCTGCTGGATACAGCGGCCATGGTAAGAAGACCATGGCGGAAGCACCGGCACCGTTATTAATGGTGCCGATGCTTCCATGTTCTCCATTCCCATAGAGTCCTATAGGAATCTATGGAAATGGGGATTTACAATTTGCCGGCGCCTGACATTCTGGACCGCCAGGGTTGTAATCCCCCGGTGTTACTGGCAAGTCAGGCAGTGCTAAATCATTATGGGTCCAGCGGCACCCTGCAGGTAGTACCGGCACAGTTACCGCTGGACTCGTAATGAGCCCGAGTGTGTCTGCTGCTGGGATTTTACTTTTCAAGATCAGCATTTTCTGTTGACATGTAGGTGCAGGCGCAGGTGTCGATGTTGCAGGCAGGTGAGAGGTGTCAAAGGTGTGCGGGATTGACATGACCGGTGAGCTAGGTTATCAGGGGATTAACACAGTACTCTTTTTTTAGTTAAATATATGCCCTGAAGCCACCATTCAGTTCAGTTCTTTTTCCACTTAAACCTGTGAGCATGTCAGCAATTTCAGCAATGTCAGCAGTCAGCAGTCTCTGTCTGTCTTAGTTGGTGGTGACGTTAGGCCAGCCCCCCTTGCCCCTTTACTCTCACCTGGTCTGCTGGCGTTCGCAGGCTGCACAGCCATTTGTTACCCTTGTGCGGAGCCCATTCAGGAGGCTTGCACAGGTAGATGGCTGTTTGGCAGTTGCATGGGGGCTCCTCCTTCTCCTCCATCCTGCAGGCAATCTGCAAAAAGATCTTCAGGTGTCGCATCTCTCACAGAGAGTGAACACACAGCAGGTGCAAACATCCACGCCCTTAATCCATGCAGGCTTCATGCTCGTGAAGGTTTGCAGCAGCTTTGATTGTATAGTATTGTTTATTTGTAAAGCACCTATACACAAAGCAAGTGTTTCAAAGGGCTTAAGAAGGCAGGGAACAAGGGGAAAAAATACAACAGTCATTCAGAGCCCTTGAATTTCTGAATGATACAAGTCTGCACAAGCAGGGTGGGTGCATGGAACAAGTGCATATAATACAATTAACAGTGCAGGTGACAGCAAATAGGTCTGACAGCGATTATGCAGTTTTTCCATGTGCATTGAGGCGTCACCATGCAAGGAGGGGAGACAAGGGAAAAACAGATAGCCGATATTGATATTGAGATTGATATTGATATTGATAGTTTATTTGGATAGCACCTATACACACATGAGCAAGGGAAAATACAATGACATTCTTACAAGGCCTCGAGACATTAAGAATGTGAAATTAACTATCGTACTAGGTCTGACGACATTTCAGATAGTGTAGGAGCTTTGACAATGATAACGAGTGGAGGGAGGGAGGGAGAGGTAGGAGATGAGACAGAGAATGACTATCATACTAGGCCTGACTACATTTCTGGTAGTGCTGGGGAATGACAAAAGGTGAGGGAAGGGTGGGAAGGGAGGAAGGAGAGGAACAAAACAAGCGACTATCGTACCAGGCCTGACAACATTTCTGGTAGTGCTGGAGATTGATAAAAGGGGGAGGAGAGTGGGAGAGGGGAGGAACAAAACAAGAGACTATCGTAATAGGCCTGACAAAATTTCTGGTAGTGCTGGAGATTGACAAAAGGTGAGGGGGGAGAGGAACAAACAAGCCACTATCATACTAGACGTGACATTTTTGGTCGTGCTGGATATTGATAAAGGATGAAGGAGAGGGGGGGAGAGGAACACAACAAGCGACTATCGTACCGGATATGATGACATTTCTGATAGTGCTGGCGATTGACAAAAGTGAGGGGGGAGAGAGAGGAACAAACAAGCGATTATCATACTAGGTCTGACGACAATTCTGATAGGGTAAGTTCATAGAATATAGTGAGTGGACGGGTGAGAGGAGAGACGGAAAAGACAGGGAGTGGAAGAGAAGACTGAGAAGCACTGAGTGTGGAGGATGAAGAAATGTAACATTTTCTTTTTTTTAGAAAAACAGTTACTTCAATGAGGAAAATGCACAGGGAAGAATGGATGATATTGGTGGATCTAGATGATGAGGTGTTGCATTGATTGACAGAAGAACCTATTAAAATGGCTGTGAGTGGGTGTAGTCAGATCAGACATCCTCGGATGCTACACTGAGAGGGACGGTGAATTGTTGGGGCTGACTGGAGAGCAAAGCAGTGCTTGCAAGCTGCCTGGTGCCGTAGCAGTCCTTATCAGAGCGGGAAACTGTGAGGGAGACAGGAGAAAAGACTGATGGGGATTCCCATGTTCAGCTGAGCCAGAAATATCACCAGCCTATCTGGGTAAATATAAGTCTAAAGTTACGGGTGTTGGATTGCCTGTCGGTCAGTTAGTCAGGGAAATATGTTGTTTCATTTTTGGTGCTGTCGATGTTAAACGTGAATGCAATTTTGAAATTATATGAGTGCCTTTTTCTGTTTTGTTCTCTCTCTCTCCAAAGTGCATCTCTTGCCAAATTCCTTGCTTTCAGGGAGGGATGGTAAGGCTGTTCACAACTTATGCTATTTTGAAATGTGCCATTGGTTATTGTAATACATTTGCATTGTAAAACCTGATGTATGCATAATTGTTGCCATGTGTAAATGGTACATTTATCTGTTATGGTAAAACAACACTTTATAAAGTCACTTGGTGTTCTGGTGCATTTTTGCGGCAGTCGGTCCTTGTATTTGACTTACACAAAGAAGCAGGTGCGTAACTGGAAATATCCCAAAGGGAAAAATAACTGCTGTTAACTATCTAGCCAGAAAGTGAATGAATGTGCAATATTTCAATGTGTTTGTTTAATGATTTTGAAACTCAGCCACAAGGGCATATTGTAGTATTGTACATAAAATACTGAGAGAAGGGAAGGTATAAGTTACGCACCCAGTGTGTATCAAGTCCAGTAATCTCTTATCTGAGTGGCCCTGGTAAAAACAATTGTTAGGCAATATTCTAAAGTTAGTATCACCACTGTAAAAGGAAATACACCAACAAATTACCACAAGAGATACTACCACCATAAAATACTGCTCTTTACCACCATAATAGAAAATACCACAAAGTTAGGTATACCCCCAAAATATATCGCACAGTTGACTGCCATGGTGGCCGCTAGAAGGTAGCCATAAAGATTTAGGAGAGAGTGAGAGCCTGCAGACTAGGTACTCGAAGGAGGTGTAGACCTGAGTAGGGATAATGGACACGGGTATTCATTCTGAGAAGATCAGGGCCACCCACCCCTATCCCCTTGGGCCTGGGCACAGAGAGGATCTTGTATCCTTCAGGGAGGAGTGTGTCAAATCTCTTGACAGAGCTGTCCTTGAACCATGTCTCCATGATGGCGAGCACGTCAAGCTCCATGAGTTCAGGGAGGTTGCAGATGTCAGATGAGTGTTTGCCAGAAGAGTGAGATTTAGCGTGTCAATATGGAGCAGCTTGCCACCTTCGAAGATCTTCCTTTCGGGGGTCACAGCAGACGGTGGTCCCCCTGAGGATGGCAGAAGAGACAAAGGGCTAGTAGAGGGTAGTGGAGGAGCCAAGACCGTCAAGGGAGCCGGGACAGTGAGGAAAGTCGCTGGAGCCTGTGCAGAGGAGGAGGACAAGGCAAGTGGCACAAATTGTACAAGCAAGAAAAAGGTGCACAGATGTAGGTACACACAAAACCTAAATATGATTTTCAACAAACAGGTAGAATGCAGAGCAAGTTGTGCACAGGTGTAGGGCACACACAGACCTAAATTCAATTTAAAAACAGGTACAATGCAGAGCAAGTAGATGCACAGATGTAAGTCACATACAGACCTAAATTTGATATTCAAAAACAGGTAGAATGCAGAGCAAGTAGGTGCACAGATGTAAGTCACATACAAACCTAAATTTGATATTCAAAAACAGGTAGAATGCAGAGCAAGTAGGTGCACAGAAGTAAGTCACATACAAACATAAATTTGATATTCAAAAACAGGTAGAATGCAGAGCAAGTAGGTGGACAGATGTAAGGCACACACAAACCTAAATTCGATTTTCAAAAAACAGGTACAATGCAGAGCAAGTAGGTGCACATATGTACGGCACATACAAACCTAAATTCAAGTTTCAAAAACAGGTAGAATGCAGAGCAAGTTGGTGCACAGATGTAAGTTAAAAAAAACAGGTACAATGCAGTGGGAGGAGTGATAGGATAGATGAGTGAAGGAAGGCAGAGAACAAATGCAAGTAAGAGGTTAAGGCAGGGGTGGGACAACAGGATTCACAAAAGGCTCCATGTTTTAGCAATGCAAGCAGAAAATAATTGAACTATGTTGTAGTGGGTCTTCAATCTCTTCTGGGAAAATATATAAAATGAATTCATCTACGCACCAATACATAAGTGTCTGCAGAAATGCATGAACAATCAACTATTCCAGCATTTGATGAAAGCATACACATGAATTACATGTATCTCCTGAAAAAAGGTGATATATCACATTTTCCAGTGAGCTACATAAAAGAAATATAACATGCTGAATTCAGTATATTGAATAGTACACCTCTCTAGTGGAAAATGAAGAATATGTAAATGTAGAGTATGCATACATTTTATTAGAAATATTACAACTATTCTCATGTTTTAAATCAAATTTGCAGACCCCTAAATACCAAAAAGTGAGGAAGGGCAATCCCACAAGCTATACACAGCCTTTCATTTCTCCTTCCACTTTTGCCCTTCCCTGTGTTCCGACGACCTAAACCTATATTCCATTTATCAATATAAAGGGATTGTGGAAATCCTGGTACGCCTGCTCTACCTACTCACCTCACCTTGGTGTACAATGTGTATAGTGATACAAATGCAGTGTGCAATGCTGAAAAGGGTATTCTCGCCATTCTATGTTTCTTTTTCTGTTCTAAAATCACGATTCAACGTTAATAACAGTCTCTATTTTCAATCCAACAATTTCGCAATTAGCCGCAGCACTGGAACCCTGCCATGTAACCAATACTATGCACTGAAAATTAACTTTGCGTGCGCTCATAATTTCCAAATACATCCCGCTCTTATGACTCGACTATTTGATTGAAAATAACCCTGTGATCTTTTTTTATTGGAATTCTAGCAAAACCTATAAAGAGAATTCTTTGCAATGATATTACAAACATATTGCAACATAAGGAGTGACAGTAGAAAGGTATATGTCCATTGATATAGCTGTGTACACAGTGATGTTGCGAAAGCGATTTCAGACTTTTTTAGACTCTGCACCTCTCTGAATTATTCTCCTCGGTTATGTGAAAAGCAATTCTGGTTGAACAGGTTGCAGGATTCACAAGCTAAGCTGATGGATGGTCTGTTCTTAAATTCATGTCATGTGGTGTCTGCCTTCCTAATGCTTTGAATCCCATTGTGCTCTTTCTTTCAGACCCCCCAAAATGATCGCTGGGAGGGTACTGCAAAATACTCTAGTCGGATTTCTGCAGAGCATATAGGCACACATGCTGATCATACGTTTTCAAATTGTGTTGATCCGCCGTCACAAATTGTTCTCATTACATTTAGAAGAATACAGACGAGTGGCAGAGAAGGAAGGTGCCAAAACCTGTAAGTGAGACACACATTAAAGTTGTTTCTCCTGCATCTTTACTTTATTGTGTGAATGCATGCGCTCATGTGGATGACAACACTGTGATTACGGGTGTTTCATAAAATGACAACACAGTGGTTTTAACCTTTGTTGGTAATGTAACAAATTGCAGATTTGCAATAAGATACAGAAAATCACACACAAATATAAAATGGGTGAGTGAAGAGTGATAAGGATTGAGCAAACGAATAAGTAAGTGCATTTCCACAGTCACAAATATGACACCTACATATTTTAATGTACTGGCTTGTGATTCACAACAGACAATACACTAAGAACAAGTAAATCCTCAAGAAATTGACTGGCTAGTCAATTAGCAAATGTAGACACATTGACCCATTCACAAACCACACTAAAATATGAAACGTGCATTAGAAATTAGGCCCTTAGACACAACACGCTTTGCTTTGAATGACAGAAAGACAGGAGAACATTTTAGCAGGTCTCAAAGACTAAGATGGGATGGTAAGTTTTTCTATTCAGATATACATTAGTTGTCATCACGATTAGTACATATTGCTTCATTTTGTCAAACAGAAAGGCGCTGCAGACCTCCAGCCAGCATCATGCTGGTATATGCAAAAGGCGATTTGTTCCTATTATGACAGACTGAGTAGTAACCAGTGGGTCGTTTTTGCAAAATTGTATTGCAAATGTTGCATTTTAATAAATATCTGTTCAGTGGTGTTATGCTATACAGAGTGGACACCGGCCCTTTAAGAGCTGGAGCTGTGTGAGATGGAGAGGTCATGTGGGAAGAAGTTGGGCATGGTTTATTGTTGATCATCTTTGTTGCATGTGTCAGTTCTCTTATATGTCCTTTGTGTGCTCACATGGCGTTGTGGTAATTTGATTGGAGCTCATGTCACTGTGTAAGCTACCTATGTGGGTACCTCAATGGGTGCAGTGACGGAGCTGTGCAGCAGGTCATTGTACATAGGTAAACCAGGCCATCGACTCCTTGATCTGTAATTCCTTGTTATCTCCTGTAATTCCTATGTTCACTCTCTGTGCTACTCTCTCTCTCCCTCTCTCTGGTGTGGTACACTGTACTCCTGTACATATCAATGTCAACGGCCTTTCACCCTGTGTCACCCTGTGTTGCTCTTGCACTCAATGTTGTATGCATTTTTTCTTTCTGGTGTCATCTGTCATCATGTATGTGCATGTATTTTGTGCTGTTACTCTGAATTGAATTCCATGTAGGTAGAGCATCTCCCAATGGTGTGCATCATATGCAAGGCAGGTGAGTTCCACGAACAGGCGAGTGCATGGCATTTGCTGACACTTCAGTGGTGTTTGCATGGGAACAGGGCATTGTGTGTGTGCCCCTCACCCCCTTGCACCCCGTGATGGCTGTGAGTGTGGCCCTCAGCCCCCTTGCCCTCGTGATGGCTTTGTATGTGCCCCTCACCCCCCTTTTCCCCGTGATGGCTGTGTTTGTTGCCCCTTGCCCCCTGTGATGGCTGTGTGTGTGTGCCCCTCACACCCTTGCCCTCGTGATGGCTGTGAGTGCTGCCCCTGTGATGGCTTTTTGTGTGCCCCTCACCCCCTGCCCCCCATGATGGCTGTGTGTGTGTGCCCCTCTTGCCCCTGTGATGGCTGTGTGTGTGCCCCTCCCCATTCCCCCGTAATGGCTGTGTGTGTTGCCCCTTGCCCCCGTGATGACTGTGTGTGTGCCCCTCATACCCCTTGCCCCCGTGATAGCTGTGTGTGTGCCCCTCACCCCCCTTGCCCACTGTGATGGCTGTGTGTGTGGCCCGCACCCCCTTTGCCCCTGTGATGGCTGTGTGTGTGTGTGCCCATCAACCCCCTTACCCACTGTGATCGTTGTGTGTGTGCCCCTCACACCCCCTTGGCCCCCATGATGGCTGTGTGTGTGGCCCTCACCCCCATTGCCCCCATAATGGCTGTGTGTGTTGCCCCTTTCCCCCTGTGATGGCTGTGCCCCTCACCCCCTTACCCCTGTGATGGCTGTGTGTGTGGCCCTCACCCCCTTTGCCCCCCGTGATGGTTGTGTGTGTGCCCCTCACCCCTCTTGCCCCTGTGATGGCTGTGTGTGGCCCTCACCCCCCTTTCCCCTTGTGATAGCTGTGCGTGTTGCCGTTTGCCCCCCGTGATGGCTGTGTGTGTGTGGCACTCACCCCCCTTTCCCCCATGATGGCTGTGTGTGTTGCCCCTTACCCCCTGTGATGGCTATGTATGTGGCCCTCACGCCACTTGCCCCCCGTGATGGCTATGTGTGTGCCCCACACCCCCTTGCCCCATGATGGCTGTGTTTGTTGCCCCTTGCCTCCTGTGATGGCTGTGTGTGTGCCCCTCAACCCCCTTGCCCCCGTGATGGCTCTGAGTGTTGCCCCTTGTCCCCCGCGATGGCTGTGTGTGTGCCCCTCACCCCCCTGCCCCCTGTGATGGCTGTGTGTGTGGCCCTCACCCACTTTGCCCCTATGATGGCTGTGTGTGTTGCCCTTTGCCCCGTGATGGCTGTGTGTGTGCCCCTCACACTCCTTGCACCCTGTGATGGATGCTTGTGTGCCCCTCATCCCTCTTGTCCCCCGTGATGGCTGTGTGTGTGCCCTTCCCCCATTACCCATGTGATGGCTGTGTGTGTTGTCCCTTGCCCCTGTGATGACTGTGTGTGTGCCCCTCACATCCCTTGCCCCCCGTGATGGCTGTGTGTGTGCCCCTCACCCCCTTTCCCCCTGTGATGGCTATGTGTGTGGCCCTCACCCCCTTTCCCCCTGTGATGGCTGTGGGTGTGTCCCTGAACCCCCTTGTCCCCTTTGATGGCTGTGTGTGACCCTCAACCCCCTTACCCGCTGTGATTGCTGTGTGTGTGCCCCTCACCTCCCTTGGCACCTGTGATGGCTGTGTGTATGGCCCTCACCCCCCTTGCCCCCTGTGATGGCTGTGTGTATGGCCCTCACCCCCCCTTTCCCCCTGTGAAGGCTGTGCCCCTCACCCCCCTAGCTCCTTGTGATGGCTGTGTGTGTGGCCCTCACCCCCCTCTCCCCCTGTGATGGCTGTGTGTGTTGCCGTTTGCCCCTGTGATGGCTGTGTGTGTGTGCCCCTCGCCCCCTTACCCCTGTGATCACTGTGTGTGTGCCCCTCACTCCCCTTAGCCCATGATGGCTGTGTGTGTGGCCCTCACCCCCCTTGCCCCCATGATGGCTGTGTGTGTGCCCCTCACTCCCTTTACCCCCCATGATGGCTGTGTGTGTTTCCCCTTGCCCCCTGTGATGGCTGTGTGTATGGCCCTCACCCCCCCTTTCCCCCTGTGAAGGCTGTGCCCCTCACCCCCCTAGCTCCTTGTGATGGCTGTGTGTGTGGCCCTCACCCCCCTCTCCCCCTGTGATGGCTGTGTGTGTTGCCGTTTGCCCCTGTGATGGCTGTGTGTGTGTGCCCCTCGCCCCCTTACCCCCGTGATCACTGTGTGTGTGCCCCTCACTCCCCTTAGCCCATGATGGCTGTATGTGTGGCCCTCACCCCCCTTGCCCCCATGATGGCTGTGTGTGTGCCCCTCACTCCCTTTACCCCCCATGATGGCTGTGTGTGTTTCCCCTTGCCCCCTGTGATGGCTATGTGTGTGCCCCTCACCCCAATTGCCCCCGTGATGAATGTGTATGTGGTCCTCAACCCCCTTGCCCCCCGTGATGGCTGTGTGTGTGCCCCTCACCCACTTGCCCCCTGTGATGGCTGTGTGTGTGCCTCAACCCCTTGCCCCTTGTGATGGCTGTGTGTGTGCCCCTTATCACCCTTACCCCCCATGATGGTTGTTTGTGCCGCCAGCCCCCTCTGGTCTCCCTTGATGGTGTGTTGTTACCCACCCCTTTTCTCTCTCTATCTGTTTTCTGGCACTTTGCTATTCATACCTGCCTGCTGACTTGTATGATAGTTGCCTGTCTGTGTCCTCCCTCCTTTGTTCTTCTCTTACCTCTCCCCTCCAGCACTACTTTGAAAGTTTGACTGGCCTAATAGGTTGCTTGCTTGTTTTGTCCTCTTCCTCCTCGCTCACCCCTTATCCCTCCTCCCCTCCCCTCTTCTGTTAAATTCCGGCCCTACCTCAATTGCCGTCAGGTATAGTAATTGTAGCCGCCTGTCTTTCTCATCCACCTGCCCTCTCCTCCTCTCCTCCCTATTACTGTTCATTAGCACTTACTCTATCATTTGTCTCGTGACCTTTGTGATAGCAACTTGTTTGTCTCTCCCCCATCCCACCTTGTGTTTCCTCCCACTTACCCATCCAGCCCTATCCTGAATCGTTGTCAGACCGACACTTGTGTTGTTCTTCTCCTTCTCCCTCATGCCATACTCCCCCTCCTCTTGTTGATATTCCGGCCCTATATCAATTGTCATCAGGCATAGTAATGTAACTGCTTGTTTTGTCTCATTGCCCCCCCCCCCCTTGCCTCCCTTATTGCTCCTTGCACTTGCAACAAAATGTTGCCAGGCTGATTAAGATAGTTTTTCTTCACATTCTGAATTGTTTCAAGGACTGTAAGAATGTAACTGCATTCTCTCATGTTCACTCCCTACTTGAATGTGCTTTGAAACACGTTGTGTATAGGTGCTATAAAAAATGAAAAATCAATTAAATTCTCTCTCTCTTCCCTGCTAAGCAATCCCTCTGCTCTCTCACTCTCTAGATTCCCTTGGTCCTGGCTGCTTGATGACTGTCTGCTTGATGTGTCTCAAGGTCTCACTCTCACTGTCAACCCCAGCAATGTGTGGGGCAGTTTCATCCGTGACGTGGACTAGTGTCATCATCACTGCACTTGGGGAATGACCGGAGAGAATTACATCTCTCTGCACTTAGCCAAGCGTCCACTGACTGGTTGCACTTGAACCACCCCTGAACTTGTTACCACCTTTGAATACCATACCCCTCTGAACATCTGTGCACTTGCTCCTTCCGATTGCACCATGCAGGTATGGTGTCTGGCTGTTCCATCCTGTCCTCAGGCCCTTCATGATGGCATATTGATGCACTTGTGAAAATATGATGAATCACAGTCCGACAGATTCACTGTTACATGCACTGTTGATAGTGTAGTATAGTTTAGTATGAAATTACTGTTCCTGTCCAGAATATTATGGATCTCTATGAGCGGGTGTTATTTTTGTACTTGTTCAATGCATCATTGAGCACATTGAGACACTTGTATTATGTATTGGCCATTTATCTATCTCCTTTGACATTACATACCATTGCACAGTCTGGTGATTATTTAACATGGCATATGGGACGGTTTATGTGACACACAGGTGATTGGAGGTCTAGTTTGGCATGGTGGTAGTGGCATAGTCCCTCTTCTCTGTGTTTCTTATGGAAAGACAAAATCAAATTAGTTTTAGTTCTATCTAAGGGATGCACACAATGTTGCACTTCCAAGGACACATTCTCAGGGTGGTGTGGTGGGCCCAGATGATTGGCCCTTTGTCATCATTGAATGGCACGTGGAATGTGCCAGGTCTGTGTGCACTCCACAGGGATTGGATTTTAGGTGAAAAATGTAGCTGGGTACGAGCAGCCTCGCCACGTGCCTTTTGACCTGCCATGCGCAAGCGGCATGCATGTGGTTGCAGGTGTGGGGGCACCACCATGTCCACCGGTACACCATGCCGTGTTGCAGCATTGTTCAGGACACATGCTGCTACATTTATCTTGCACACTAATGGTGGTGGATATAGCAACTCACCACCAAAGTGGTCAAGGAAGCGGAAATGTGACTTGAGCACTCCGAATGTGCGCTGCACAATGCCCTGAGTTGCAATATTGGTTGTGACGCCAATACGGAACCCTGCCACACCATCACGTAGTGATGGTGTGGCAGGGTTCCGTATTGGCGTCATCGTCTAGGTGCTCAGAGGGTAGGCACTGTCCCTTGTGCAGGCAAAAAGTTTGTCATTGGTGTGTGTTTGTGTGTGTGTGACATGCATGCATGTGCACAGGCATTTATACTCACCAATGAGCCATGTGTTGCCATGCCTCCCAGCTTCCAGGGCCCGGTGTAGGGGTGACATTCTGAATATGAAAATATCATGGGCAGACCCCGGATAGTTTGCATATACAGATGTAATAATACCCTTGGCATCACATACAACCTGCGATATATGTGCTCTGTCGCCCTAGATGGACGCAGAGCCACATGGGTGCAATCGATGGCACCAAGCACTCTAGGGAAGTGTGCCCTCCCATAAAAATCCTGGACCACGGACTGCCTTTCGGCATGTGTTCGGGGCATGTAGATGTGCCTGCGGACTGAGGGGCGTGCAGACATTATTGCCAACACCTGGTGTAGGCAGCGTGCCTGTGTGGGCTATGAAATGCCCCCAACTATAGCAGTTGTCTGCTGAAATGACCCACTGCCCAGAAAATGCAGTATATTGAGCACCTTTTCAAAGGGCCTGAGTGCTTAGGAGCTTAGGGTGGGTGATGTAAGGTCATCCTCCCACTCCATGACCAGTTCTAATATGATATGAGGTGGAAACCTATACCTGCCATCGACCTGGTCATCAGGCATCCCAAAAAGGCTATTTATAGGTAGGAACATTGAGGCCCTGGCCATCCTCCCCCCTCCTGCTCTGTCTCCCGATCACTGCTGCAACAAATGGTACATTCATCGTAGCTGTATACGCGCGTTTGTTGATCACGCAGGCTTTTTATGCATTTGTTTTTGTGCGCATTGATGTATCACCAGCTATCGCGTGGCGTACGTGTTTCAGGATTTGCACGTAATTTACCGCGCACCAGTGAGCCCTGTTCAATTCCATGAATACGGGTATTTAGCTTGCGTATGCGCGCTGCAAGGATTTTACTTTGGTACATCCCTCCTTACGCCCATATTTACGCTTGTTGGTCCACATTCCACATGTTCCGCCCCCTGTTTAGGTGACTGTGCAGAACCTAACGCCCCTTCGCTACGAGTCTTGCACAAGGTGTTCGTGGTGTCGCAGTGACGTGTTGGACCGGCGCGGATTCCTCGCAAGTCCCTGGTAAGCCACGCGCATTGTGCTCCATGAATACACAAACTGGTGCTTGCGCGCAATTTTCGAGCGCAAGCCCCCTATTTTCCGCACAAATCATTCCATGAATTTGTGCCAAAGTCTTATGGCATAATTCATGGAACATTTAGCACAATGCAAAGTGACTTTGCAATGCCAACAACCACGTTGAACCGTCCCTGATTCACAGAGCTGTTCAAAGTGTACCTTCTTCAGCTTATAACCAAAACCAATAGGACAGGACCACAAAAGATTGAAATGCAGCAGATACGTGGACACAGGTGGATAGCAGAGAGGTAGGAGAGACAGAAGTGGAGGTAAAATGAGGAAAAAGACAGGGGCATTTATTTACTATTGGGCAAGGTGAGACAGTAACAAGGTGAGAGAAAGAGTTAGAGGGAGAGAAGATGGAAACAGAGTGAGATACATAGAGAGGTAAGTGATAGCAACATCAGTGAACAAAGACGACTGTTAGGCATGATTGTATGCAGTACCCTTTGGGTGCACTACAACAACCCTGACCTCCTGGCAATAGAAACCCAACCTTTGGTATAGGTGCGCACTACAAAGGTTTGTAGCATGTGGAGCAGCCAGGCTTATCTCAAGAGGGGTCAATGTGAGCTGTAGGGGAGTTACACAGAGATTCACAGTGAAAAGTATTCAAATAAAATCTTACACACAAGGTTTCTTGATAAAACAATTAAACAATTATTCATTTATTTATCAGACAGTTAGAGTAAGCGTTCATCATAAAGGGACAATATAGAACACCACGCAAATATATTTCAAAACGCACACTCTTAAGTTTCTAAATCAGTAAGTACCCTTTGGGGTGGCCCACAGACACAACCTACAACCTCAGGTGACTTCTATAGCTAGGGTGCTGGGGACATTGTTATATCACTGTTGCATTTGGAAGAGATTAGGAATTAGGTTAAAGGAAAAAGTTATTAGAACACACAAGAAATCACACATATTCTCAACCAGGCAAATACTTTTGGATCCCACAACAAGAGTTTTTCATTGGAACAGGCTAAGCCAAAGTCAATGGGCAAAATTCTATGGCCCTCATTCCGGGTAGCCATGACGCTATTAGTGCCATGGCTGCCTCCAAAATCGGTCCGTTCCGGTCTGGTGAAGGGAGTAATTACCGGTCCAGTCCGAGGTTGGTGGGACCGGTAATTCCCCATTCACCAGAGCCATTCCCCATTCCCATTTGAGCCCCCGTAGGGCTCAATGGGAAGGGGAAAGGCAGCAATAACGGTATCGCAAACTGCGCTACCGTTATTGACCCCGGTATCTCTTTGCTGGTCCCGTCCATAACCCCTGGTAAAACCAGGCGTTAAGGGAGGACCCGCAAAGGGACCTCGGAATAGGGCGCCAAGGGATTACTGGATTTTCATATGGCTGACACCCTTCTGTAATGCCACAGACCTGCCACAAAAGAGTACTGTTGATGTTTGCCAGCGGTTAAGATTGATTCTGAAACCTTTCACCCATAACATTTTTGGTTCTTAAAATAGGGCAGAATCTGGCAAATAGGGAATACCCAGAACAAAACAGGATAGTAGCTGCCTGGCACAGAGTCACCTAAACTGAAATGCCCCAATAGAAGTACAGACACAAATTCAGAAAAACAATCGGTACCTGCCTTCTCCGACTGGCCTAACTCAGTAAAGTGTCTGGTTCTTCCGCTTCATGTTGAGGTAGATCCTGTAGCAATACTCAATGTTGCTGTACCCTTCTGCAGGGGCCCAGGCACAATGAGCAGATGCTGTGGTCGGCCCACAAGACCCACATGCCCCACACCATCTCTTGCTTTTAATTTAAGGTTAACAGTTAACTCCATGTCACTGGTTAAAACCTATACTAGTCGTAGCCTTTGCTTTCACTTTAGCTTTAGTTTGGTCCATTTAATCAAATTGAAGTGACACACTACAAATCCCATAATGCAGATGACAGACATATGAAAGCTTAGGACTGGCACATGTGTTCCTGGAAACAAGGAGTCAGTTGGCAAACATACAGAGGCGATCTGGGTGCCATTGCAGCCTGGTATTTTGCCTGTTTTTTGGCTCTTGGAGGCATTTGGGCACACATGCAAAATACCTCTACTGTCACTCCTGTCATGTGTGGATTACCGCTAAGGGTCCACTGCTGTCCCCACAGAAAAGGCCAAGGGTGAACCTCGACCGCCACAATCGTTTGCGCGTTTTTAATGTGCACTAAACTTCCGTTTAAGAGTTGAATTGGTGTCTAATAATATTCTGTTGGATATTTTGTAAACAGAGTGTTAAATATATAGCCTACCAGCGCAGTGTGTAGACAAACGCAAGAGAGTCGAGTTTAACAATGATGTACGTTCATGAAGCGAAAAGGAAACAGAGGCCGCATTAAAGGACGATAATTAGGCGCATGGAAGGCAATTGTTCTTAAGGAAGTAATCGATGATGCTGGAACTACCCAGTTCGTTGAACTGCATAAACAGTCATTTAACTTTACACCGAAATGAGGGAATGTGGCTGAGAGGGCAGTGGACGCTGGGAAGCAATTTCCAGTGCGCGAGGCACAGAGTCAATCAGTCAAGCTGCCCGAGGTCATAGGTTTATAGACAGCAATCCAGAGAGGAAACCTGCATACCGGCGGACGAAAGAGCAAGCGGGACTGACGGCTGCAAGGAGAAACACGAAATGGAAGCCGATGTGAGAGCTGTTCACGTCGTCCCAGCTGTTCATGTTTGTTTCGTTATAGTCCTGGTTAGGAATGCAAATATGTATTTTGGAAAACAACATGCAGTTGAATATTGCATTGGAAGTGTAGTCACTGACAGATATACGTTTCTAGACGTTGGGTCACTGCCATTCCAGTCCCCTGTTCTTCGTGTGCTGCAAGTGAAGAGGACCGGCTATCCCAGCATAGGCTGGACCCTCTCAACCTCCAGGCCAAACGCACCAGTCATCAAATGACTTGACAACTGTGCTTCTCTGGAGGAAGAATGCTGAATATAACTAATGTCAAAACCACTCATTCAAATGCCCCTCATTCTTCATCCGAGGGTGGCATTGCCAAGTCTCCTGCCAAAGGCCCTATTCAGGGGAGGGCTGGCATCCTTTAGCCTGGGGTGCACTTTTCTGGCCCATGCTACAGTGGCCCAAGCCCACAATATAGAGGCCCCAAATTCTGGTAACATCTAAACTCAATACTAACCTTTTCCTCACCAACACATTCTCGTCTATAACTAGTAGTAATCTTTGACATTGGTTTATTTTAATGCAGCATATCTGGCCATTATGTTTGTGGTTTCTTAGAGAGCTTGGCCCCATGTAACCTCACTTTGACGAATTGACGTCTGACGTGCAGGAATCCAAGGATGAGTACAGGCAGGGACGTCATTTCACCAAAATGCCAGGGGTAGCGGAAGTGACATCACATAACCCTTGACCTCTGATGACATCACATGAAGTGATGTCATTTGACCACACCCCCTCATGGCATCACAGGAAGTGATGGCACACAACCTTTCGCCCCTTGACAACACAAGAAGTGGCATCACATAGCACTGTTCCTCAGTACACTAAGAAACATGGTTATATCACTGTAATATGATATACATTTCATACAAGAACAGATCACCATATGCAGCGTTAATATCAGTGTGTATAGGCCCAATGAATGTAAGCATTTACACTTACCTTGGCTTGCCTGCAGTTACGGTCATCTCGAGGTTCCAGACAAGGCAATAGAAGCTGCTCCTGCTTGGGGTTGGTGTGCTCCGGCCATCCTGCTCCCAGTCCTGTGCCACAGGATGCAGAAACCTGCTATAGAAGAAAATGGCAATGTATGGTCATGGTGCATAATTATGCTTAAACTAATGCAACATGCACCTAACGAAAAGAAAAGAGGCAGTACCCCAGCAGTGAGCACTTAACGCACTAAGTCATTTTACCAGCTATCTGTCCTTAAATGTGCATACCACATAATTTGGTAATGTGTTAGGTATGGGGGTAACATTTCTTATTAACATAACATTTATTATTAGAGTGCTTAGAAGCCTCAGGGATATGTCTTGCTGCATTAGTAAACCTGATAAGTGTAGCACTAGATTGTTTGTAAAGAGCTTGTAAAGTTGGTGGGTAGATAGCCTCATAAATGTTTATTTTGAACTGCACAATTGATTCTGCAGCATATTGTGCCACAATTGGATAGCTTTCATATGGCCTTTTTCTAGTCCCGCTGCAAAAGGTGCTGTAAAATGTACTGCTTCAACCCGGAGATGGATAAAGAACCCTTGCATCACTCAGTGGGGGAATCTCTTCCCCTGTAGCAAAAATCAAAAGCTGCCACCTGTTAGGAAAGATTTCTTAATTGTGGGTAATTTTCCTTCCATGTGGCAACCCCTAAACTTTTTGCTGTTGTTTTCACCAGGATCTAGACTTTGCCAGAGAAGTGCAGCCTTCTGCCGCACTCCTCTGGGCTTTCGCTCCATTCTTACGGGGAAACTGACATGCCCTTAAGACAGTCAGTACCGGGAAACGTTGTTTTCCGTAGTTTCTTTATCATGTTGCAGCTTTCGCGCAACATGGCACAAGAGGGCACTCTAAGCTAAGTTACTGCTCTCTTTGGGTCTCTAGTCTACTACAGGCCCTAGATACTCTCTTGGGATTATTAACGAATGGTGCAAGTGAATCACGGACGGGACTGGTGGCAGCAATCGTTTCTTTGTGTTTTTGAGCTCCTTTTGGCATTTAAGCGCGTTTCTCGCACTTAGCCCAAAATGGTGGCCTGGCTCCCAAAATGGCCAGACCACGAGGCTCATTGTCCTGTCCGCTGACCGTCTTGCCCCCTTCACCTTCCCCAGGTCGAGCTGACCCGGGGCCTTCCTTATTTGGGCATGTACTTTCCCGCGAAACACAGATGCTTTCGCGGGCTTCTACAGGCTTTGTGTGTGCCTCCAGGATGTGGGCTGGGATGTCTGGTCCCAATACACATCCTGGGTTCCAGAGAGTCTAGGGTGGTGTGAATGCCTGGGACCTCCGTGGTCCGTGATAGGTCCACGTATGGTGTGAGTGTTTTGTGAGCAGATCTCCCATTGGGTCCCCTCCGTTTTGGCGCAAAGGGAACCGTGGATAAGAGGGGGCTGGAAACACCACTACCATGCCGATCTCCTGAGTTCTCACGAACGAAGGAATACAGGAGCCAAGTATCCTGCAACCACGAGGCTGAACCGAGGAATCGCTGGTGACCCGCTGAAGGACTGCTCCTCTGCACTGCTGTCGCTTGGTGAACCCTTTCTACCTCTGATCGAATGAGAAGGCCTGTACTGGTACTTCGACCCTTGGAATAGTGGGAACAACTATTCTCAGCATCTTCACCATCTCATGCACGTAAGCCTTCGGAAGTGTCTCTGGGCCATCCAGCAGACTGACCAGCCTACCCAGGAGTCTTGCTCTGTAACTGCCATCAGGTTGTGTTGTATTACGAGTCCTTGTCACTCTCACACGATTCGTACACTTGGCATTCCCAGGTCTGAAGTGAGTAGTGTACATTTGGCTGAAATACACACGGCCGCTCCGTTGCCCTGCTGTGGTAACAAACTGTGCGGGTTCACTGCGTTTGGGACGTCCCCAACTCAACTTCTGCTTCTGCGGAATCTACACGACGCCGAGACGTCCCCTGCTCGTATCTGAACCTGCCAGCACTGAAACTGACGCGGAGAAGCCTGGGTCTGTTTGCATCGGGGACCGGTTAGTAGCATCGCTAGGAACTGGTCGTCCTCCTGCAGGAGCCCATAGCTTTTCCCTGCTGTGTCTAACTGCACGCCTTTCCGTACTCGCGCTCTGCTTCTGCCCATAGTGGAGGCTGCGCTTGAGTCGCGGAGCTCTGTTCATCTTCATTTGTTCACCAACTAAACTGCCTGATTCCCTCGAAGAGACTCCCCTTTTTGCCCGTTGGCACCAGCGTGTGCAGGTACTTTTGAGCACAAGGCTCCACTCTTCGTAGGGCTTGGACTTCCTTTTAGTTAGGTGCCTCTGAAAGCGGACTGGGTCTAATTATCATTCACACTGCCTGTTTTCCTCCCCATCTAGGTGGTCTACACATTCCGTGCGCCTGACTCGTTAGACTCGTTTGTATTTGTATATATAATGTATTGGTTTGGTATGTGTTGGTTTACTTAAGTTTTATTGTGATTTCTCGCTATGGTCAATGTTACAAAGGCCTTGTAATAAATGTGTATATATTTTTAATATAACACCTGCTTGGAGTAATTTGTAAGTGTCCTTGCTTTGTGTGCTCATTGCGGGCTTTAAGTCACCCTCACCCCTCTTGAGACCTAGTCTTGACCGCCGCGATCGCTACCCTGATTGGTCTGGCTTGTCCAGAGGTTACCCTGTTCCAAGAAACTAGGCTGGCCTTCTGAACCTCTGCCCCTCCAGGACAGAGTTCAGAAATCCGTCTTAACACCACCCATTAATATATGCACAGTAAGTGAACATATTGTGAAGTGAAATATACAAATTTCGTTCAATTGAGCAATCCATTTAGAAGAAAGGGCGCAAGACAAATGAGTATTTAAAAAAAGTAATCAACACTGGAAAAATAACATGAGAGAGGAGAATTTCCAAAAAGCATGTGGGCAAAGTATAAAAGGAGCTCGCCTTTTAAACCCAACCATTTATAATGAAATATTCCAAGGAAAACAAAATCCAAACAATAGGCGTGTGCTTTGATGACACATGCCCTCTCATCCTGACCCTTCTCACCCCCATGTTTGGCTTTCAACAATATATAACCCACACTGCAATTTCTGACCAAAATTGGAAAGATATGTGCTTGCAACACTACCACTCAATACCTATCGGAAGTAATGTGTACACATGGATATATGGGAAGCAATGCACTCACAATTTTGGCTGACACCACAGTGAGGAATCAATGTGCTCACACTGCCATGGCTGACACCACATGGCAGTAACTGCTGAACCCATATGCATGCATTAGTAATGGCCGAACCCCGAACCCTCACCCGTTATGATAGGCTCACAACTTGTTTCAAGTGTTGGCAATAAAAAGGCCGTAGGATTTTATTGTACAGATATGGGTTATGACAATAACAATATCACATATCATAATGGTATCATACTTTTGGGCACCGGGTCCTGAGGTTACCCCCTCCGACCTGTGCCACCTTCTTGTGTCCCACGACTTGGTGTGGGCACCGTACAGTGCCTTGTACTTCTTTTTGTTCTTCTCCCCTTTTGTAGGGTGGGTGGGTTCTGTGGTAAAGAAGCAAGAAGATTTGGAAGACACTGAGTAAACAGTGAACCTCCTGTTTGCTTGGGTCTCCGTTCAGGGTCCACAAACAGATTGTGTTTACTCTGAGCATGCTGCTCTCATTTATAGGACCCAGGGAGGCCCTGGGTCTTTGTTGTGTATGTGGTGGGGGCCGCTGTTGTCGCAGCCCCGGCCGGATAGCCGACTGTCTGACCCCCCGGTGGAGGCAGATCTTTGAACCTGGGTCCTGCCTGATGGTTGTTTCCTTATGGCGCTTAGCACCTTGCTGTTTGGAGGAAGGGTGCGATGACTGTCCGCAGCTTACCCCTCCGTGGCTTTTGTGCTGCCGAGACTTTATGTCTCCATAGCTGGGGGGAAGGAGAGGAGCAGGCGCGGGGGGTTGGGGCTGCCCCTCTCCCAGCTGCCGATGGTAACAGCAGTTACCCTGCCTCGCTTGTGGGATGCCCATGCAGCATTGCCCATAACTGCTGAACCCATATGCATGCATTAGTAATGGCCGAACCCTCACCCGTAATGATAGGCTCACAACTTGTTTCAAGTGTTGGCAATAAAAAGGCTGTAGGATTTTATTATACAGATATGGGTTATGACAAAAACAATATCACATATCATGATGGTATCATACTTTTGGCCACCGGTTCCTGAGGTTACCCCCTCGGACCCGTGCCGCCACACACGGGCAGGTTCCCGGCTGGCCGTGTTCCCCCAAGAGTATTCCCTAGAGACAGCCCCTGTGAGCAAGAGTTGTATTGATTTCCCAAAAAAAATGCTCCATGCCCTGGCTGAACAGGTGGGTGCCGTCGTCGAAAAAAAGGTCTGGGTTGCCTAGTGTAATGGCTGGGTGTTTTATGAAACCCAGTCCTCTAGTCATACAGAATCTCTCTATGGTCCTGTTCAGTTTTCTTCTGGATATGTCTATAGATTTGTAGCAGTTGGCCCCTAGCCATTTCTTTCTTAGTAAGATGGCTGAAAAATATATTTCGGTAACCCTCCAGTTGTGCAAAATGCCTGCTAGGGAGGAGCACAT
Source organism: Ambystoma mexicanum (assembly GCF_040938575.1). Classification (NCBI taxonomy): domain Eukaryota; kingdom Metazoa; phylum Chordata; class Amphibia; order Caudata; family Ambystomatidae; genus Ambystoma; species Ambystoma mexicanum. Next base: position 46,388,670 of record NC_090924.1, on the reverse strand, counting down.
TTCTTTGCATAGGGTGCGTCTAGCTTTGTTGACTAGGTCATTGCCTCCTAGATGTATGATCAGGAATTCTGGCGGGTCCCTGTATGCCACCAGTTCCGCTAATGTTTCGTGGACATCCGCCCAACGTAGGCCTCTGTATCCCCACCATGACGTAATGTTGTTTCTGAAAGGTGGCCCATCTTTAGTCTCTTCTGCCCATCTGCCTGTCCTGAAAACAAATGAGTGGCCAACTATCCCTGCTGATCGGAGTGTGGTCCTCAATTCGCCTGTTGTTTCTGTGGTGGTGGGAGGGAGGAAAAAGCAAGACAATATTATTAGGGCGGATGGCTATATCGGTTGCATGAGTGCCGAAATGTTTGGGATCCCACCCTTCTCTGCTGATTGCTTTCATCAGCACTCCTTTAAATTGGTAGCGGCTTAGGGCCGATGCATCCTTGTGGATAAAAAAAAAAAAAAGAAGAACTCCCCCCCACTTTAGGTCGTTGTGCGTAATAGGGGTTGGTGATGCACACCGGCAGTTTGTTGCCTCATCGATGCAACAAATATTGATGGTTCTTTTTGCACCCGTTTTCGACTGCTGCATTTCTATATTAACACTCTCCTGTCTCACCCTGATTTCCATGACGCCCAGGCCGTTTGTGGCCTTGGTGCTGGAAGCGATGAGTTCCCCTACCGGGAAAGCCCCGAAGTAGGCTAGGAAAAAGGCTGTTTTAAATAACATTATCTCGTGAGGGTGCCAACATATGGCTTCCAAATGGTTTGCTATCTGTACCAGTTTGGTGAAATCAAGGGGTCGGCGGGTGTCCACTTGTGGCCCCTCCAATCTGCCCCATCCCTTCATTGCATAAGAAATGAGTGTGTTCTGGGTGGGGTCTGAATTGCCCCGAATTTCGGTAAAGTATGAGATTGCCACCAGGTGTCTTTTAGCCCAATCCCTTTTGAAACCTTGTTCCCACTTCTATATCTTTAATCGTTATTAGTTCTACGTGGTTTAAACCTGTGGCTTTGAATACTGTTTGCAAACACTAACTGTACTGTGTTGCTGTGGTGCTTGCCACCGCCCTCTCTGCCATCTCTGTTAGGAAGCCTGTGAGGTTGTTGGCACCCGTTGTTGTTGTGCCTGATTCTTGTTGGGCATCCAAGCCTGGGCTCTCTGGCGCTGGCGTTGATGCCAATGTGTTGCTGGCACCCCTTTTAGAGGTGCCTGCTTTGTATTGGTCATCCCGGCCTGCACTCTCTGGTGCTGGCGTTGATGCCAATGTATTGTTGGCACCCGTTTTAGAGGTGCCTGGTTTTCGTTGGGCATCCTGGCCTGGCTCTCTGGTGCTGGCGTTGATGCCAATGTGTTGCTGGCACCCCTTTTAGAGGTGCCTGCTTTGTATTGGTCATCCCGGCCTGCACTCTCTGGTGCTGGCGTTGATGCCAATGTGTTGTTGGCACCCGTTTTAGAGGTGCCTGGTTTTCGTTGGGCATCCCGGCCTGTGCTCTCTGGCATTGGCGTTGATGCCGTTATTCTTGTCCCCCCATTATTGCCCAGCATTCTGCTGGTATTGGCGTCATCTGTTCTTGGGCGTGCGGCGCTAGCTCTCGGAATCTTGTCCACTGGAAGTGACATAAGGCATCAGCAATGTTATTATCTGCCCTTGAAATGTGCTTCGCTTTGAGTACAAAGTTTACTTGTAGTGTGACTGTTGTAAAGGCTTGTAATACTTATAGTACTAAAGGGCATTTCATAGACCTTCTGTTGTCGCACCAAATCAAAAGTTCCGTATTCGCTAGTCGCCTGCCCCAGATGTGTGATGTTAGCCAGATGGGGAATATTTCTAGTAAGGTGATGTTTCTTGTCCACCCTGCTGTTTGCCATGAATTGGGCCAGTGTCCTGCCACCCATTCGGAGTCTAGTATGGCTCCAAACCCCTTGCTCCCAGCTGCATCGGTGTATAGGACCCTGTTAGACCGGGTGTTTAAAGGCGTTCGCCAAAGTAAAGACCCGTTGAAATCTCTGAGGAATTTTTCCCATGTTTCCAGGTCCTGTTTCACCTCTCTGCCTAGCCGGATATGCAAGTGTGGTTTGGTGAGTGATTTGATTTTGAACTCCAGGCTTCTGGAAAATATCCTCCCTTGAGGTATTATTTTGGATGCGAAATTGAGGCTGCCTGCTAAGGATTGTATTTCCTTTACAGTCCCCTTATCTCTCATTATCAGGTTTTGTATTTTATCCTGGAGTTCTGTTATTTTTGTTTTTGGGTTAGATCGGGGAAATGCGTGTAAGTTACAGCGTATTCTGTGTGTGGCATGCCATTTTTTAAAGACTGGCCTTTGGGGTAGGATAGGTGATGGATTAGTCTCATTTTTCCGGGTTCTTTTTTGGGAACCAGGCCTAGTGGAGATATTAAATAGTCCTTTAGAGGCATGGCATCCCAAGGACCTGCTACCCTGCCCAATTGCAGTTCTTTCTTGATTTTGGTTTTTACTATCTGGGGGTTGTCCTTGGCTGACTTTAGATTCATCGGGATGTATTGTGACCCAGAACCCTTAAATGGGATGAAAAACCCTTTGGTGAAACCCTGCAATATTATCCTGCTGGTTTCCATGTCTGGGTAGCTGATTAGGGCGTCCCTAAAATTGCCCGGGTTGATGGGCGTTCGTCCTGGTTCTAAAATTGGGATATCATTCTTTCTTGGCTGGGAGTCTGGTGCAGTTGCTTGTTGCATGGTCGCTGTTGCAGTTTGTGCAGGCGTGTTTGTACCAGAATTCTTTTCCCCATGTACACTGGTTTTTCCCAAAAGTTCTGCATGGGATGTTGGATTTGTCAGCCTGCTGTTTGTTCTGTCTGTGGGCATTATTTTTCACCGCCCAAGGCTGGTTCCTCCGAAAGGGCTGCTCCACTTTTTTGGATTTACCATTGTCATGGGATTTGCTTACTTGCGAATTTTAGCTATTTTTGGAAGAAAAATGCATGGTATCTTCTTCCTGGGGAGGTTCGGCGTTGAGGGTGTATAAATCGTTCTGGACTTCATCCCACTCAATGGCCGGTCTTTCTGACATGCTCCTCCTAAATCTGATGTCGTATGCAAGCCATGTCTTCCCCTTCTGTGTTACTTTTACTTCCCTTATTTTATCAACATATGCCCAGATCTTCCTACCATCCATGGGAAATTTTTCTTCATATATTGTTGCTAGTATGGCAAAGGCCTGTAACCAGTTGTCCCAGTTTTGCTCGACCTGGGCGTTCCTGGCAATGGCTTTCTCTTCTATTTATTTTTGGATCTCTAAAAGCGTCTTTCCCTTTGCGCTGTGCTTCTATTAGGGAAAAGATTTCTATAAACTCTTTGGCCCATATGGCTTCTTTGATTGTGATATCAATGTTCCATGCCAGGCATCTTTTGTATCTATTTAATATCTCTGTTTGGAAAGATTTCATTTTTTGTTCTACTTGCGCATTGCAGATTGATATAATGTCAGTTGTATTGCTGCCGGGTGTCCCTGTCGGGCCTGGGCTGTCTGCGCCTGGCGTTGCCCATGCTTTTAGGGCACCTGTTGGATCAGTTGCTGGAGTTGTGGAGGCTGTTGCATTTATAGCTGTGGCCGCTATTGGCAACTGCTGTACTTGTTGTGGCGGAGTTGCTATAGGTGGTGTTATGGGTGGGTTGACAACCGTTATAGTAGGTTCTATTGTGATGGGGGGGTTTCAGGCCCCAGGTTCCCTTGCGGCCGGCGTCTGTTTCCCTCTTATTTCTACCGTTAGTTGCTGCAATTCCGCTATATTCTTGCATAATTTTGACAATTTTTTGGTACCTTTTCTAGCGTCTTGGGATATTTTTCTCTTTTTCAATAGTGCAGGAACCTCCTCCTGGCTGGGTGGGCTGGTAATTCCTTCCCTGGGTAGGCCGTACATGTTTTCTCTAACCCATGCCCATCCGTAGTGCTCTGCCGCTTCAATGGCTGCTAGCAATTGTGGTGATTTGGGCTTCTACGCCGGTGTTGGGGGTGCCCGTGTTTTCCGCTTGGGGCCCATGTTTTTCTATGCCTGCTATAGGAAAAGAAAAAAGGGGTTTTTATCACGGAATTAAACCGTTGTTATCGGCGAGTTCTTTGCGCCTGTTCTATTTGTTGCCCGTAGTGGGTAACTGTTGACTGGTGTCTTCTTTGCCCGGGTTTCAGAAACTTGGGCAGCCCCCAGGCTTGATTTACTGAATTTAAATAATTGGTTTTGCTATGTGATCGCCCTGCAATATTACAGAAATAATTTTAAATCTGCAGTCTTTGGGCCCGCCGAGTTTGAAAATGTTTTCGTAGCTCTGTGTTGCTGTCAAGCAAAGACGAGCTCCCAAGCTGGTTTGTGACTCTGCCCAGTTTAAAATTGGCTTGCGTTATTCTGCCCCGTCTGCCTTATAACGCGGGGGTTCCGGTCCACGTAATAAAATGTATCTCTTTTGGACATAAATGTCTATTTTTCCTCCCTCGTAGCCCCAGCGCGGTGGCTCACCTGTAAAGTGTGGAATCGGAAGCCGTCCGCGCCGTGCTGTTCGAGTGCCGCTTCTCCTTCGCTCGCACTGGTTTTGGGGATGATTCCGCAGCACGCGTCTTTGTTTGTTGTGTTTGGACACGCTCGCCACTCGCTTCTCGTTCTATGCCGAAAATTGTTGAAATTGACAGCGTCCGCGCTGGCCGTTCGGTTGCCGCTTCTTCCTTCGTTAAAGCTGCATTGCAATTGCTTTGAACAGTACAATGTTCAGGAAGAAAAAAACACTGCGATGTACAGCGAACTTCAAGAATTGCTAAAGAAGCAAGAAGATTTGGAAGACACTGAGTAAACAGTGAACCTCCTGTTTGCTTGGGTCCCCGTTCAGGGTCCACAAACAGATTGTGTTTACTCTGAGCATGCTGCTCTCATTTATAGGACCCAGGGAGGCCCTGGGTCTTTGTTGTGTATGAGGTGGGGGCCGCTGTTGTTGCAGCCCCCAGCCGGATAGCCGACTGTCTGACCCCCCGGTGGGGGCAGATCTTTGAACCTGGGCCCTGCCTGATGGTTGTTCCTTATGGCGCTTAGCACCTTGCTGTTTGGAGGAAGGGTGCGATGACTGTTCGCACCTTACCCTTCCGTGGCTTTTGTGCTGCCGAGACTGCGTGTCTCCATAGCTGGGGGGAAGGAGAGGAGCAGGCGCGGGTGGTTGGCGCTGCCCCTCTCCCAGCTGCCGATGGTAACAGCAGTTACCCTGCCTCACTTGTGGGATGCCTATGCAGCATTGCCCAAAACTAGTGCTCACACTGCTATCACTGACCACACAACGAGCAAATAATCGGACCTGCAGGAAATTATGTGCTCATACTTCTATGGCTAACACCACCTGGAGGAAGCAGTGTGCTCACACTGATATCACAGATCTAGCTGCAGGAAGTGATGTGATCAGTCACACTGCTATTGCTGACCCCAACTGGAGGAATCAATGTGCCCTGCCTTATACGACAAGCACCCACCTGCTTGAAGAAATGTGCTCTTGCTGCTATTACTGACCTTCTCTGATGGAAACAGCCAGTAGTCAGTGCTGAAGGCTCGAAGGCCGCCACCATGGTCAGCAGCATCTGGACCCCATGGTCACATCACACAATGGAGCTTCATAGTCCAAAGCACAGCCCAGATAGCTAGCCATCATGCACCCACCCGCACTGGTGAACTCTGCTGGAGTGCCTGTAGCCTGCGCAGCCCCCGTTAAACCCATCATGCCGAATTATGTTATCTCACCTCTCAATCCCTGGGATTTCCTGACATGAGCGTCCTTCCCCCCAGGCTCCTGCAATCTGGAGAAAGTGAAACAAAAGTGTCACTATCAACACCAAATGTGCCCGGGTGAAAACAGCAGCTGCTTTCTGAGGAAAAGAAAATGCAGCTTCAGTAAAAGGAACATCTTTTCATGCTGGCAATGTTGCCCACAGTGACTCTGTCTCTACGGATACTGACATTTGCTTTTAGACCTTTTCATCTGTGTAGCATGTCTGGAATCGGCAGTTTTCTGCTGGCCTCAAACAGAAAAATTAAACCATTGCAAAGGAAGACGACGTTTACAGTCAGCTCTCTTTGGACTTGGAAGCACAGCAGGTAATGCACACATTTGCTCTGCAAGTACACAAGGAAACTTGCATTTACAGACTGTGTACTCGCAGAGCAAATGTGTGCATTACAGTTCTGACCATTAGCAAACCAGTGCGCACTTGCTTATTTAGGTTTTCAAAAACTTACCGCTCTGCTTTCACAGAACCATTTCCAAAAGCACAGCTAATGATACGCATGCATGCTCCAGCCAGCCTCCAGACCTAGTGGAGCCGCACCCGCCCCCTGCCCCCAAGCAGGCATCATGGAGCTTGCCTTGCCCTGGCCTGCTCCATAAACAGAGTAAATTAAAAATGTGAAACTATTCATAGAATGTTCCATCCAAGAGTGCGCATTGCGGGTTTGGTTTCATGATACTCCTAGCTGGACTGCAACATCTTCTGATTTCCCCTGCACCCGACTGTGGACACCAGCATGTGCTTTCGCAAAATTTCAAGGGTCAATTAGGTATGTTTAAAGCAAGGCACAGTGACCTCTCGTGTAAACAACCCTCTCCCTGAACCTGAACTCGTTTCTGCCAAGAAAGCAGCCTGTTCAAGAGACAGCCTGTGCAGTGGAGCATGCATTATTGTTAGTGAGAGCGTACCTGCGCTTGCCGTTAGCATCGTTTTCGGCTCGATTCGGCATTTCTTTCACAGCCTCTTCCACTGAAGTTCGAAATCTCACTGTGTTCTTCATGGTCAGAGTGTCAAGGAGGGGATCACTAGAGGAAATGCTGCCATCTAGGGACGGAGAAGAGCTGTCTTTAAAAAGCAATGGGGAGGTGGAAAGCATGCTTTTAAAAATATAGTTTAAGACCAAACTAAACCCAGAGGTCGCAAAATAATTACAGAGGTCGCAAGGGAATCCCCAAATGATGTCCCTGAGTATAGGCTATAGCACTCACCTAGTCCTCACACTTCTACTACCCAAGTGGCAACTCAATCATAAAGGTAAAAGAGACACAGTTAAGAGATATAGCTCCTTCGCCTTTTGTGGTAATATCGGCCAAGGGAAGGCTATACCCTCAAGAGCGGTGTGAATGTGGTTCAGCAGCAACCCAAAGAGAGAAGTAAAAAATAAAGGATGGCCAATCAAGGTTCCATACAAATACATACTTTAATCAAACACACTATGCACACTAATAACTAACTAGAAAACACTATAAAAACCCACTGCTGTAGAAAGAACACAGAATAACCAATACTGTAACCACACAACCGACTTCTGCGGGGCACAAAATCCCACCAGCTACCTTGTAAGCGATAAAAGAGGCTTTTGATCGATATCTTTCGAAGACAACAGTACTCTGTATTTACTACAACACACCACTGCAGGGGGGAACAATTTCGAAGTGCTTTTGAAGCTGTAATCAAGGAACATGAGAAACACTGCACCCTATCTTAGAGGTAACACTTACGCAACATCTTCCCCTGTCCACCTGCCCCTCCATATTAGTTGTTGGTGCGTCTTCCCTCATTTCCCTCAATTTACATTCTAACCTCTCCTGCAAAATTCCACCTTTCACAGTTAAAAAATAGAACTCAATAAAGTAGATAGACTCAATAAGATTCTTCAACATTTCAGTAGCATTTTGTGTTATGCTAATGGAAATAATGTGGCGTTCATCCCCCATTCCAGGGGCTGGAACGGGGGATAATGGCCGGGCAGCCTAAGTTATCGGCCCAAGTGTAAAAGCAAGGAAATATCGAGGCTGAGTACCACAAATGGAAATACACCAAATACAGGCTATAAAGATTCACAGATCTTTAATACTGCGCAGTTACAAAGAAACACAGATCTGATACAGATAGCTATCTGGCTCTTGACATCCCGCAATGAGTACCGGCCCGTCAGAGTGAGGAGGCAGAGTGCTGGACATCTAAACATTCATACTTTTATACATTTCCAACAATATTGTCCAGCCCCTCTACATGTTAATAATCTGCGATCTAGAGTCTGTGCCTAGTTCACATACAGCTCATTCAATAATATGCACATGGATTACATGAGTTTGTATTTCCATCAAGCTACAATGGCGAAGTATATTCTTGGATTCAGCAATAAGCCTTAGTACATATCCCTAAACAATGTAGTTCTGCCAGTGTCCACGCTTGGCGTTTACATAACATTGTCATCAATGTGTGTTCGTGGATGAGGCTTGTTAGCGCAGACAATCCTAGGACAACAAGTCATACTTAGTACTTTACTTTACTTTACTTTAATACATTTATATAGCGCGTCCATGAACCTGAGGGCGTGAGGGCACTACAAGACAGAACTAACAAAAAACAAAGCATATTCATGAAGCAGGGCAGCCAGAAAATATATCAGGGGCATCGGGTTGTCTAATCGAACAAGTAGGTCTTTAATCGTTTCTTAAACAATTCTAAGGAGTCCATAGATCTCAAGTCCAGCGGAAGAGCATTCCAGGCTCTTGGTTCATTGGCGAAGAAAGCTGAATTGGTTACTCTAACAGTGTGGCACTTTGGTTCAGACAGGAGCTATAAATTGTTTGACCTCAATGATCTTGTATTACTTCTTGTGGATAGTAGCTGTTGTAAATATCCAGGCATATTCCCAGATCGGCACTTATGGACAATAGTCAGAGTGTGGAATAGGAATCTAGTGGCCACAGGTAGCCAATGGAGCTCATGTCTCGCTGGTGTAACATGGTCTCTATATTTAAGTTTCATAACGGCTCTAATGGTGCCATTTTGACAAATTTGTAGCCTGTTACAGTCTGCCTTATTAATTCCCATAAGAAGGCTAGAGCAATAGTCAATTTTTGAGCCTATTATAGCTCTCGCAATAGTCTCTGCGTTATCCTGGGAAATAAGAGGCCTTAGGTGTGCTAGAAGTTTAATATAGTATGCGCATGATGAAACAAGACTACTGACATGTTGTTTCATGGTCATGTATTGGTCAAAGATCACTCCCAGAGTTTTCACTTTTTTTAGAGGTTTGATGGATTATTCTCCCAACTCCAAGTTCTCATACAATGGCCAAGTTTAGTGATAGTATGTGGACAGCCAATTACCAGCAGTTCGGTTTTTGATTTGTTCAATGCTAACTTATTATGAACCATCCAGGTTTCAATTAGAGAGAAGACTCTATAGATGGCCAACTCATCCAAACTGTGAGAACCAGAGAGCTGGATGACACATTGAGTGTCATCCGCAAAGTTAGTAAATATAATATTCTCGTGGTTGAGCATTGCAAACAGAGGGGCCGTAAAAATATTGTAGAAGCAGGGAGATGTACAAGCACCCTAAGGGACACCACAAGATGTGATGATAGGCTCAGATTCGGAATTTCCGTGAAAGACTCTACTGTCTTGATTACTAAGAAAGGACAAAACCCATTTGCAGGCTAAAGGGGAAAAGTTGGCCACTTCAAACAACCAGGTGGCCATGATATCATGGCCCACCAGGTCGAAGGCCGCAGAAAGATCTAACAACATGAACAGATGCCTCCTTCTTATCCATGCGTGCCAACAGTGTAGACTTGAGTTCAAGAAGCGCGGTTTCAGTACCATATCCGACTTGAAAACCAGACTGATTGTTGTTAAGGATGGGATATGACTTTAAATGATCTGCAATTTGTATGTACGCCACACGGTCCAGGATCTTAAGTAGGAATACAGTGTTGGTAATGGGGCGATAATTATTTGGCATATCAACAGATAGCCCAGATTTTTTCAAGATTGGCATAACCCAGGATTTCTTAAGTTCCTGCGGAACCGTGCCAGTGGATATGGAAGTATTAACAAATTGGCGTATAGAAGTAATTAGTGAGGGGGCACAAGTCTTAATTATCATAGTAGTATATATATCATTTTTACATCTTGTTGGCTTTATTTGGGTGATAATAGTTTCTAGGTCCTTGTCTGTTATGGGAGATAGATTAAAGGTTGGAATTGTTAATGCTCTATGAAAGGACCATTCCGCTGATGACGCCATAGTGCCTTTTAGATTAATACTTTTCTCTAATATGTTTTCCTTAATAGTATGTAATTTTCTATGCATAGCTTGTTGCATAATGTTGCACCAAGTGGCATCATCCGAGATAGATCTATCTGGAATGGTATGGTTAGTTCTTTCTTGTTCCTTCAAGATACAAAAGAGCTCTTTCGTGTTGTGCTGAGCATTTTGTATTCTATCATTAAAAAAACAAGATTTAGCTTTAAGAATAGCCTTTTTGTAAATGGAGACAGAAGCTTTGTATTTGTTAAGGAGTGGTAGAGTACTATGCTTCTTCTACATATAATATGATTTAGTAGTAAGTGATTTCAACGACTGAAGCTCTGGAGTAAACCATGCATTATGTTTGGTTTCAGTTTTAGCCATTTTCGTCTTTATAGGTGCTAAAATATTAGCAACATTTTCTAGATTGGAAGAGATCCTTTTTTCTAAATTTTCTGCAGTGTCAGATATATAGGATCAATTATAGTGTTAAGAATTGATTCAACCTTATTCATCATAATGTTCTTTAGATTTCGATGCAGTACTTTAGAGTGATTCTGACATTTAAATTTGATAGGAAAATCTATCAAAATGTAAAAATTCACAAAATAATGATCCGACCAAGGACATGGTAAGAGTATAATGTTATTGACATTAATTTCATGACTCGCTACCCAGTCTAGAGTATGGCCCAAACTATGCGTGGGCTCTTGAATCCATTGTGTAAAGCCTAGTTCCTGCAAGCTTTTTGCATTTCAGAGGCAATTTTGTCATCCTTATGGTTAAACCATAGATTGAAGTCTCCCAAAAGCAAATATTTTGTATTGTCTTTAAAAGAGGCAAGTAAGAAAGATGACGGATTCTTTACAAAATCGCTCATTATATGGGAAGGTTTATATATCAAAAGAATGTTTAGAGTGCTTTCAGCGTTCAGACTAGTTTTAATACAAAGGGAGTGCACACCATCCATTATGAATTCTGTGCTTTCCCAGATATTAAAAACTAGTTTATGTATGATAGCGACACCCCCACCCTTGCCGTCCTTTCTGTCACATCTCATCATACCGTATCCGGAGGGGATAGCTAAATTGAGCGAGGGGCCAGCTGCTAAGTGTGCCCATGTCTCAGTGATCGCACATATGTCTATATTCTGCTCCTCAATGTGAGTAGCAAGCTCTACTGCATGTTTGACCAGGCACCTTGTATTATTAAGTAGAGTTTTAATAAGATTAGGTAAGTGACTGATTTAAGAGAATCAGAATTGGGATCTAAATCTACATTTACATCTACATCTACATTAGGTGATGAGATGATATCTATGGCTAGAGGAGAAGCAGATTGATAGTAAGAATTAATAATGCTCAAATCATTAGAACAAGGGTTAAGTTGAATAGTAACGGTTTCAGGGTCTTGTCTGAGTTTGTTATCTCCATTGAATGAGACAGCAGCGTCTTCTGATATGGACATACTCTTAATGTCGTCTAAGACTACTTCTAAGTGCTTTACCTGTGCTCTAAGACGATCGTTAATAGATTTTTGTTTCTGTAGCGTAACTTTTGCTGCTTCAATGGCATCCAGAGCTCCTGAATCCTCATATTTACGTGCCGCACAGGGCGCAGCGAGAATGGCAACACAATACGACGCTGCCAGACGCGAACTAGCGCAGACTAAGCTTGACCCGTGCGCGCAGGCACGTTCGCGCCAGGGTCGGGATAAAATACGTGTCACAGGACTACAAATCTTGATGGGATTTGTAGTTCAGTGTGGCCAACAATGCGAGCCGAGTGCGAGTAGATTCTAAATCGCTCTGGCACACTCGAACTAAGCTACAAGTCAAATTCTGAGAAAAGCACAGACCTCAAGCAACGTAAGTTAAAACTAACAACTCAGCTAACTATTAAAAGTTTAAAAGAGGATTACATTTCTATTTCTAGCTCAGCACATTCTGATGCAAAGATCAAATACAACACAGTAAAAATACTCAGTACAAGGTCTCATTACCTAGTCTAAACAGTCGGCCCTCAGACAGTCTAACCATTAACAGAATTCAAAGGTCGGGAAGGCTTGGTTGCAAGTTAGAAACACAATCCACCATTTTAGAACGGAGAATCATTCAAACAGAAATCAAAATGGCGGATGATTCTAAAATGGCGGTAAAGTTGATCTAAAATCGTGACTTTGCAACGCGGTTTTTCTTCACAGAGCAACTAGGCTTAGGCCAATATAAATCAAAAGGAGGCACGATATGATTTAACACAAGAAAAGTGAGGGTGGATAACAAGGGCTCCAGGCCGTTATCTCCTGTTCCAGCCCCTGCAATGGGGCATGAAGGTGATTAGCACCCCGGTACCGTTGCCAAAATGGTAACGTGCTCAAAAAAAAGGATTTTCCTTCCTACAACGGGATGCGCGCAGCGTCCTGCAATAGGAAGGCTTTTCCAAGATGGCTGCCATAGAAAGGGAAGGCGAGGCTCCGTAGGGAGCCCCTCTTCCCCATCCATGGCTGCCTGCAGTAGGTGAAGAGAATGAGTGAATGCGACAGTGGCACCTGCCGCCACCAAAATAAGGTAAGTAGTGGTGGTGGGGGTGAAAAAAATGGGACAAAGGGGGTGGGGGGTTGGAGGCAGGGAGAGCAGGCCATCAGGTGGCTTTGAACATGGGTTTGTTACGGCTGGCTCCCCCACCCAGAGTGCTAATGGACAATTGTATACTAGAGAAAAATATAAAAGGACAGAAACTATTTTCTGTCCCAAATACTTTTCTCTAGCATACAATAAGGTCCATAATCGCTGAACCTTTAGAACTATCCACAGATCCCTTTCCAGACCATGGATCATTAAAAGACCCGGATGGCATGTGCACACCATTGCACAGGGCAGCCCTTGTACCCTTTTTAATTGTATATTTGTAACACTCACTCAATGCCTGCTTTCAAACAGTCACACATCCATCCACCAATCACTTCCAAAAACTGTACACATAACCCTATGACCATACTAAGCTTCCACACATCAACTGCCACTTAACAATATTCTACAAATCTTTTGCATCTGCATTTCCCTTACTTATAGACAAGCTTTTTACACAATGTTCCTATCTGCATTGTGCAATGAGAGAAGTGCATAAACAGAAGGGGCAGTACGAATGTGCAAGTGCTCATGAGAACCCAGGAGGGAAATGCCAAGGGTTTCTAAGGTGGGATGCCACTGACTAACTGCTGGAGCAGAGGAGTCCAAAGAGTGGGATGCATTTTAACCGTAACATCCCTTTAACAATGTTTTTTCTGTCAATTTAATAGGTTTGTATAACTCAACATTTTTCATGGTGTTACATCACTGTATATAATTTATTAATGATTCCTCTTTTCATATATATGAAAGAACTATAAACTTCCTTTAAGAAACATATTTTTTGCAACACATACTTATGTCTCTTGATATCTGCAGAGCATGCTGGGGATGGAAATCATCATTCAATTGCCTACAGCATAAGGCTCCACCATGACAACAGCCAAACCAAACCATGCCTATTATTCACTGCACCTACCCTACATCTTACCTCAGTGTCCACTATACCCTAATAATGTAACCAATGGCCAGTGCTCATGACTCGCAGCTATGGCCAGTCTCCAAATACTTGTGACACATGCTTCCGCCATGCCACATTCCTCAATAAGCAAATCAGAGTGCACATTTGAGTTTGACGAGGGCCAGGTCCACTACACACACACCAAATGTATATCACTAGTTTTTTCTACTTACATTCCTGCATGTTTGAAAAATAAAACACAAGACATGTTTCCAAAAACATGCTTTCAGGTCCTTGCTAATGCTTGTCGAGTAAATTTGTTGTAATCTAGTCCACAACTGCAGGTTGTAACCGCAAGCAGAACATTTACACCAAATTTACTAAAGCCTGCTTTCGGGACCAAGCTGCCGCTCCTGTGGCAAATGTTCTAAAAATCCATCCAGCGGTTTGGTCTGTCAGCATGGACTAAATGTTTTTCCATTGCGTCTATGGGATAAAACTCATTTGGTGCCCCCCTATAACTTTGCCTCGCCTGCACGAAACCTCACCAAACATTGGGGCCATATTTTATTTATTTTTATTTATTTTGGATTTGTAAAGCGCACTGCAGCCTTTTAGGCAACAAGGCGCTATAAGTATACTTAAGGAGACTTGCTTGTGGGTTACAATAAGCGGCCCAATGTATGAAGCTTAACAATCGTACAGTTATTATACAGTTGAGTTACTGAGTACAATGTTCTACAGTACAGAGTATGTTGAGTTCAAGTTATAGCAGTAGTAAAGACATTATACAAGAAGAGTAACCTCTTTAGACAAAGAGCCTTGTTTTTAAGGCCTTACGGAAGGCAGCATGGGACTCGATAGATCTAATCTGGTCTGGGAGTTAGTTCCAATGAGTGGCTGCCATATTTGGGAAGCTAGATCCTCCAGCACGCACTCTGCGTGAGTGAGGTACTGTGATGCGGTTAGCATATGAGGTTCTTGCAGGTCTGGAGGCTGTTTGTCTGGAGATCCTTTGCGTAAGATATCTGGGGGTGAGGCCGTGAATACATTTGTGGGTTAGGGCTAGTGTTTTGAAGACGACCCTTTCCATAATAGGTAGCCAATGTGCCTGTCTTCTGATAGTTGAGCTGTGTTCCCTGTGTGAAAGGCCAGTGGCTGCCCTTAAGGCGTTGTTTTGTGCTATCTGAAGTTTGGCCAGGTTCCTTTGAGATGTGCCAATGAAGAGGGCATTGCAATAATCCAGTCTAGAGCCGATGAGGGCTCTAGCTATGGTGATACAGTTCTGTTGGCTTAGGAATGGTCTTACAGTGTTAATCAGTTTGCCGTGGTAAACTGCAGAGGATGCGATGGCGTTGACCTGCCTGTCCATGGTGAGGCTTGGTTCAAGGTACACGCCTAGTGTTTTGATCATTTGTGATACTGTGATAGGGATGTTATCAATTGTGAAAGTGTGGTATTCTTTGGCAAGTTTATTTAGAGTGAAGGGGGATCCTATCAGCCGGAGTTTCATTTTGTCACTGTTTAAACAAAGCCAATTATCTGCCATCCAAGATTGTATGGTGGAGTAGATGAGGTTGAGTGTGTTGGAGTCAGCTAGATAGTCTCCTGTGAGAGGTATGAGCACCTGGGTGTCATCTGCATAATTTGTATATGAGATGCCTAGCGCGTCTAAGATTTTGAATAAGGGTCTGGTTAAAAGGTCATACAGCGTAGGGGCTATGCATGAGCCCTGTGGGACCCCACATTTGATAGGGCTCGGGGTGGCATTGGCCGATTCAG
Organism: Ambystoma mexicanum; assembly: GCF_040938575.1. Lineage (NCBI taxonomy): Eukaryota > Metazoa > Chordata > Amphibia > Caudata > Ambystomatidae > Ambystoma > Ambystoma mexicanum. The sequence continues at coordinate 46,373,305 of NC_090924.1, read as the reverse complement.
AAAAGACCTTCATTACTCTCTCCTGAAGGAAGGAGTTGATCCAGTCGCAGGCCTTAGGAGAGAAGTTTGCCGTGGAGGTGAGATGGTGACATAAGGTTTTGTGCTCAACAAGGTTGAAGGCAGCTGAGAGGTCAAGTAGCAGTAGGAGAGCAGGTTTGCCTGCATCTCTGAGGTCATCTTTTTGGTTTTTCAAATCTAGTAGTGTCGTTTCTGTGCCATGGCGAGGATTAAAGCCAGACTGGCGAAGTCCAAGAAGGTGGTTGTCCTCAATATATTTTTGAACTTGCAGGTAGGCTGCTTTGTCCAGGATTTTTCATAAAAACGGAACCGTGGTGATGGGTCTATAGTTCCCTGGTATAATTGGATCGAGAGAGGGTTTCTTTTGTAGGGGACTAAACCAAGCTTCCTTAAGGGAAGTAGGTACATGAGCTGTTTGGAAAGATGAATTGATGAAGGAAGTGACAAATGGTGCAAGTGCTGTTGCACACTCTTTGATGATGTGCGCCGGGTATGCGTCCCCCTTGCAGTTGGAGGGCTTAATGGATTTTAAGAGGGCGGTGACCTCTGTTTCGTGCATGGCAGTCATATACTTCTTTTCCAAAGTTTCGTGAGGATTCCTTGAGGGGAGCACAGTTATAAGCCACTCAAAAAGTGCTCTACCTATGGGTTGAGCAATTTAACCATAACTACAGGACCACTACCGCTGCCCTGTAATATACATCATGGGCCGCGATAGCCGCCCTATAGTTAAGGTGAGTCATATTCCCATAGGAACCCTCAAAATTCTACCTTCTACCATTAATAACCTTTGATACGAGTAATGGTTTTGGCCTAAATTCCGAAAGTGATTAAAAACATGTGCCCCCCCCCTCGCACACTGCAAAGTTTTGTGAAAAAATAAAAAAGTTATTAAGCGTCAAAATCCTTTTTTTTTTCAAAAGTACAGCCTACTTCCCATTTATTTTCCCATAGACAAACAAAGTACATTTTTGCCAAAGCGCACAGCTCAAACAGCTGGATTTGGACTAGGTCCAAAACAATTTGGGTATAAAGAGTTCACTTGTGATCCGTGTGTGGTTTGGGGTTAGCGTGTGGAGTCATTTTTAAAATATTTGATGGAGAAGGGGGTGTCCTTTCCAAGAAATAGAGATATTTAGGGGATTTACCCAAAACTGTTTTTTTCGAGAAATTAAACAACCGCCACCTTGTTTTTCTCTTGATGCGAGAGATATCCACGGCTATAGTCGAGGATATGGGAAAATGAAACACAGGAAAAAAGCTATTTGCTGGTAAAAAACATGCAAATGCAATCAGGCTAGGGGTGGTGAGGGGGTTAGCTAGAGTGCACCAAGAGACATTTTGGAGTTGAAGGGTGTCTAGGGACTGAGTTTGCAACACAAAGCTTTCTTTAGTCTCAGCTATAGCTGCAAATAGCCGACATCTCAAAGGAAACAGTCCCACAGTAACAGCGTGTGTTGTGGGGGAAAGGGAGAGATAGGGCAGTGGAGGTGAGGAGGCCATCTGGGGAGTGGGGGGAGCTGGTACAGATGAGTGGACACTTGGTGAGGGCCTGGAAAGCATTGTAAATGTTTTGTCAATTTTGCCGATAGTAAGGACGGTGCCAGCCTCTTCAGAACATGTTGTCCAACAAACGAGCCAACATTACAAAACAGGCCCTTTCCTTGCTTTAAAGCTAAACCGGGTCAGTCCCAGTTACTACATGGGTGGGCGACCGAATGGGAAATCCAATTTTTTTTTTTAACTGAGTTCTTGAAAGTTTTGCACTCAGAGACAATGTTTTGCCTTTTGCTGAGCTGCTTTCTGGTATTTGTAATTGCCCAGTCAATAATAATATTTTTACACCAACAATGAGTTTCACATCCCTGCAGCAACTGGGATGCTTTCTGCTTAGCTTTAACACAAAGAAGGGATCAGCCCACTAAGGCCATGTTGCCTACTAAATGAGCCCACCTTACAGGACCACTTAGAGTAATAGAGAAACATGGCCTAAGGGTTCTGGATCCTTCCTCACTTTGAAACTAAACAGGGTCAGTCCTGGTGACTGCATGAATGGGAGACAGTCCACAAGTTATTTATTTTCATTTGAAAGATATTTCTACAGCTATAGTGACTTTGGGGTGAAAAATCACTGCCCATGGCCAATGACATGATTGCAATCCAGGTCTCCCTTCCATGCAGTAACCAGAACAGACCCTGTTCAACTTCAAAGTGAGGAAGGTACCAGCTGCCTCATGCCATGTTGCTATATAAGTGAGAGGAGCTTGCAAGACAACTTAGAGAAACAGGCTGCCCTTTCCTTGCTTTGAAGCTAAGCAGTGTCAGTCTCAGTTACTGCATGGATGGGTGACCGAACGGGCATCTGAATTGTTTTATTTTATTAAAGCATGCTACTGTCAGTCCTTGAAAGATTTGAACTCAGAGACCATGTTTTGCCTTTTACTCAATTGCATTGTGATAGCTGTAGTCTCCCAGTCAATAGTTAAAAAACAAATAGATATTTTTACAGCAACAGTGTGTTTCCCATCCCCGCAATAACTGAGACAAACCGTGCTTAGGTTCAAAGAAACAAAGGTGTCATGTTGCCTAATAAATGACCCTACCTTAAAAGACCACTTAGAGAAACATGGTCTAAGGGGGCTGGATCTCTCCTTGCTTTGAAACTAAGCAGGGTCAGTCATGGTTACTGCATGGATGGGAGACAGTCCACAGTCCCAAATGCCATGTGTTTTCTTAGTTTTAAATAACTCATAAAACACGGCATCCTCATAATTTTTTAAAACTGTGCAACTGCCATCCTTTACACGTTTTGCACTCAGACACCATTTACTGCCTTTTGCTGAATTGCATGCTCGTAGTTGTAGTCTCACAATCAGGTTGGGGGCCAGGGGCGTAGGAGACCCATAAAATCTGGGGGGGACAAGGGACACCTTGGGGACTTTGCTTTTTTAAAGAACTCGACTTGTCACAAAATTAAAATAGCAGTATGTATTAAATTACATATATCATCACTGTATAAAACAAGAGAAAAGAAGAAAACAACACCATAGAAAATTAAGAAAAATAGAAGCAGTTCAGAGTATAAAATCCTCCCAGCAATGGACATTTAGAGAGATCTTTTATAATACTCTTACCTGCGCTTTAAATGCAGATGCTTGATGGAGTTTCGCCAACCCATCCTATCCTATTCCACTTGAGCCCCTTTACAGCAGTGTATGGGCTGCAATCATACCTCGGCACCAGGGTATTTACTAGATTTACATGGATAGCGGAACAAGCGCTGTTTGAATCTCGAGGCTCTATTTTATTTTTTTTGGGTCACCAAGATGGCTTATGGTTGCCACTATTAAAACTTGTCTACAATGCATTAGTCAGCTGGTGGTGGGTAACAAACATGCAGTTTTAAAACAGCATTGGCAACGCCAACCATTTGGGCTTTAATGTAGGCATGGAAAAGGCACTTGCCAAGCACTGCCATAGTGGTATTAGGTACCCACTGATGGTAGTAGCTGCAAAATGGTGCAAGTACCTGGACATTTAATAGCAGTGCCTGGCAAATGCCCAATACATATAGACAAGCAAACATTTGCCATTGCTGGTTTTTAGCAGGACTTCAGTGAAGGACATGCATAGTGCTAATAGAGTGGATGAAGGCATCCCTGGCTAAGACATTTGTATTACACTAGTAGTATGTTCCCAGCTCCAATTAAGTTATTAACTACACAGGGTTTCGTAGTAAACATCCCTAAGTAAGTGGCTTTATCTAAACCAGAACTGGCATTGCTAAAATAGCCCAAATAACATGATGCTGTTTCACAAGGCAAGATGTCACGCACCCTGGCACCAGCTCCCACTGCAGGACAGGTCAGAGGTGAATATCTACCTCATTTAAGGTTAGTCCTGACTTCAGACCTAGGCTGCAGGTAGGATTGAGTGAAAAGGGAGTTGATTCAGGAACAGCCTGCTGTGACTGTCTCTTCCTGGAGAGGAACAAGACAGGAGCGCAGATGATACTGGGGCAGTGGGAGAACGTTGAGCCAGTGCTCCCACGTTCCTTCTAATAAATCCTCCCCATTCCGGCCTGCACCTGGGAGAGGGGGGTCACTGTGTGTATTATCAGGCCCAATCAATGCACAGACAGCTATGCTGTAGTGTACATATCTGCAATTATTTCAACAAATGACTTCTAATCGTCCTCGTGCAGGCCTCGTGAGCATGGACACCAACCGACACGTGCAATTTTAGAACAAAAGGATTTTTGGACTTGGGGATTTGACCCCGCTATTACTTACCTGACAACAGTCATATGGATCTTTCACGTTATCCACGACCCTGATTTGAAAAAGGCTCAGGCAAGCCGAAACACGTGTAATCAACCTAAAGAGGGCTAATCAACTTTTTTTGTTTGATTGACCATTAAAATCAAGCATACGTATACTTAATGGCGCTGAGTCCTGGAGTTTTCCCTTCTTGTACTACATCCCTATCTTTCATCTGCACTCCATTCTTGTTCCCATCTCTCCCCTCACTTGCTCCTCTCTTTTTCTGTCCTTTGCACCCTTTCTACCCTTTTTCACTTTGCAGTGCCACACTCTACTGCAGCCCAGTCCCTCCCTTCCCATTCCCCCATGGCCAGCACCCCACAACTCTCATCTGTACACTTACTCAGCACTTTCTCCTCAGTCTTCAGAGCACCCTCACTATCCTGGCTTACATTTCACAGGTTTTCTCTTGCACGCCTTGCATGACCAACCACTCCATATAGCTTCTCAGAATAAGCTGGAACAGGCATGCCAGATCTATGACCTTTAAAGGGCCCATTGATACCTGCAAGCATTAACTCTTAAGAAATAGTCAGGAGCATGGATATTTGGAAGGGGCACAGACAGAGAAGTCACTAAATCCCCATACTGTCGAGGCTCTACCCCCAAAATCTGATAGCACTGCGACCACTCAAGTACGCTGACAGAAACAGCAAGGCTGAATAAAACAGTGAAGCTTAGCCAAGACCTACAGAAGATTTGCGCTTGATTTCTTTTGCGAGCACCAAGAAATGGTTTATTTTGGGCAGGGACAGCGTTCAGGCCTGTGCTGGTAATAGTTTGTATTATGGAATATAATAACACTTTGGTCATAGTGCTTCATGCTAGATGCTTTCAGCTTATAGGCAATGCAAAAGCAGGTATTATTACCCACATTTGAACGGTACTGAATTTAGGAAAGGTTAAGTGGACCCAGCGGGTTTGAACTAGAGAAATGCAGGTAGCCCTTATGTCAGAAACCAAGCTTTAGGTGTGGTTCCATCCAAACCTCAAGCAGGTGTGAGTTGGTGGAATGAGGTGGAGGGGTGTGCCTTAAGTGAGGCCTACTGATATTATAGCATACATCAAGTATTTTCCCTTGCCTACCTTAGACATTACTATGGAAAAGAGGACACATCCCATGTAACGGACCGTCTTGAGATTGGCTCATCCTCATTTTACTTTATATGGTTTCATGATGATTTTGTATGCTATGTCAGGCTGCTATCTCAGGCAGTGTCTGCACTTTGCAAGCCAGGCCTGGGGTACAGGGACATCTTAGAGAAAATCCAGTCTTTCCCAGATTGTGTGATCCTGGGCGAATCGTGTGATCCCCCACTGTGCATTATTTTCTCTATAGGTTTACTTGGCATCACCTAGAAGTGACTCAGATGGCAGTGTACACTATAACGGAATGCCTCAATCGTAAATGTTCTAACATAGTTTCTTGTTGCTCCATGTATGCTAAGCATGTTGAGTGAGTGCGAAGAGGGACAAAGTGTCACAGCAATAGATGTTACCTCCAGCTGAGGGACCGGGTCTCATTTTGGGAAGCAGATACATTCATAGAATGAGTATTTTATTTTCAGAGAAACGCGTCAGGTGCGATCAGCTTGATCCAACTCTAAGGAAATAAACTAGAAACAATCTCAAAGTAACCTGACGGTTTAGGGGCACTAGTGTAAGCAGCAAAAATAATCATCATGCCCTTCTCCTTAAAAAAGGCAATACATAATATATTAAACAGTGTTGTGCCTGGCATTTGTATAGAAACTGCATGTACATGTCAATACCGGCTCCCATTGTGCACCCTTGTTCCTCTGCTGTGTCAGTGAATGGCCTCTGTGTTTTGTTTGTGCAGCCTTGCAAGCCCATGTTGGCCAATGCTTGGAGCTTAAATGTGAGCCCTGGCTGCCCATCAGTAAGGAAGAGCCATTCCAATGTGATGTTCCTCTTTGGCAGAGGCACACTTTCATGAATTGAAAAACCTGAGGGCGGCATAGCCTCAGATTTTTCAATTCATGAAAGTGTGCCAACGTCAGATGTACAGTTTCTAAACAAGCGCGGCGCGTTGAAAACTGATCAGGGCATCCTGGCCTCTTAATGTTTCATAATGAAACATTAAGAGGCCAGGATTCCTGATCAGTTTTGCAATGCACCACGCGTGCTTAGAAACTGTATACCTGACGTTGGCAATGGCACATTCCCTCTAATAAATCCTTCCCATGCCACCCTGCACCTGGGAGAGGGGAGCCACGCCACTTGACTTACCTTATGGTAGCTGAGGACTCAGATGGAGGTCGAGTCGCAGTTGGACTAGGAGTCAGTCTCACTCTGTCTCCTTCAATAACACACGCTCTCACAGAGTCACTGGAGCACGTGTCTCTGCCTGGCTTCTCCTTCATTCAGGAAAAACAAAGGCTGAGGCTGCGCAGCAGTGCACTGTGCAGGCAGGGCACGTACAGTTTGTCCCCCGGCCTGGGCACGTTCATTATGCGCAGGCACGGGGCACCGCAGCAGAAGTGTGCAGACAGTCTACTTTAACTTTTGCAGGCTGACATCGTATTTTACACGCTGCAGATACTTGCCTGGTGTTCCTGGGACAGCTAAACCACCTGACCCTTCAAGATGGCCAAATTCAGATGTTGGTAGTGGTGATCCCATTAAAAGCAAATTAGATCACATATATTCTGGCGGTAATGAGGGATTACTAGCCCGCCCACCCTATTCTAGATTATGAAAAATCTTGGGTTTTTCGTGAGGGTGAAGCTGATCCCAAGGAGGGTGGCACCCCTCAAACAAGGTTGATGTGAGAGGTGTGGGGCTTACTTTTGGCACTTTGCCTAAACACATTTTGGAGAAATCTTTATTATATTTTGACCAGTTTGTCAGGGGCTCAATGAAGCCATTCTAGTCGACACCATTTGAGAATGGCCTTAAGTACTACCTTGTAGGAAGCCTGCAGATGTTAATCATCCCCATTTCAATGTCTCTCATTTTACTGTTCTAAGCAAGATAAACGGCTCCGTTGGGCACATGTGACATGTGATTGACTTCTCTTCTCTACTGGTCTTTAAAAGGGACCAGTGCTTAATAATGGCCACCTGGGTGCATCGCCTATGTACAGGGGATTCTTTCCACATAGGTTTACTCTTTATAAAACCCACGCATTCATACATTACACAATTCCGTGGCAGACATTTGAACACCGTCAGAGGAACAGAAGGTTATGTAGGCACACCCAACATGTAACTGCCCCAGCCCTAGCAGAGTCTCTGAAGTACCAGCATCTATAATACTTCTGGAATATTATAAATCAGTTTTTCTTTTTATTGCCCGCAGAAAGATACATGGACGCTCCCGACCCACCTGACACGTGACTGCCTCTACTCCCCCAGCTGCGCCTTTCAACGACAGCATAGGAAATGCACGCATTTCAATTTTATGCGACACCCCCTCCACCTACCAGCGCTGTGCTGTAGTTCCATTATCCCCTCCCCCCTTCTCTCTCCCCGCCATGTATTGCCCCCAGTTTGTACGAGGCAGCGCATGCTGGTTCTCCAAATATTGGACTGAGTATCGTATAGTGGCAGGAACATAAAAAAGCGCTAAAATATTGCCACAAGGGGAAGATTGTTTCTTTTGGGACTAGGCTCATCTTTCAAGGTGAATAATTTGTTATCAAAAAGCTTCCAAAAATATCTCACAGGAGGCGACACAGAGTGTCGGCATGGCGAATGATGTGGCCAAGAAGGGACAGCAACACTGACACAGCAGACTGGCAACAAAGAGCGTACCCTGGCATTGACCGGCCGAGGGAGTGGGGGCATCTGTGGCAATGGCACATGTAGCTCTCCATGCAGAGGCGATGGAGTCCCGGGGAGGGGCAAGGCTGGCACCACTGCAGTGGAAGGGGGTGGAGGGCCCACAAGTGCCCTGTGGCACTGCATGCAGTGGGAGCGGTGGGCGAGTCACCTTGTGTGGCAGTGCATACATTGGGGCCAAGGGGTGAAGGGAGGCGGCAGGGCCCAAAATGGGGCATTCGGGTGAAAGGAGTCAGAGGGGTGTGTGTTCTGGCATTACATGCGCTTGATGGGGGGGGAGAAAGGGTGTGTCTTTATACAGTGTGTGTAGTGGGGTGCAGTGAAATAGATGGGCTGTGTTTCGTCACTGCATGCAACTGTTAAAGTGAGCTAGGGTGCATGGGTTCTGGGGGTGCTTTCTTTAGGCGTTGCATGCATTATGTTGGGGAGTGTGGGTAATCTAACACTGCATGTGTTGGGGGAAGAACGTTATATGGTGTGTGTGCTGGCACTGTATGCATTCTGGAAAGAAAGATGGGCTTTACTGGGGCACTGAATGCATGATAAAATATGGTGTTGTCTGCCACTGCATGCGAACAAGGAAAATAGAGCGAATGTGAATGGGGGGCAGTCAGCAATGCGCCCCCTTCCTCGCCACAGCCCTTGACCCAGGACTACAGCGACAAAGACACCGGATGAAAAGGTGTGTGTTTTCTGGCACTGTGTGTACTGGGCAGAAGGGAGAACACCTGGCGTGCTCTGTTACTGCGGGCAAAGGGTGGGGGCGTTCTCGTCCTGGACCCAGTGAGGTGCTTTATGGCACCACAGGAATGAGACACACAAACATGACATTTAGGTGAAGGTGCTAGAGCAGGCGTCTTCAACCTTTACGTTAGCTAGAGCTACTTGTAGTGGTGGCCAACAGTGGAGAGCTAGTAATGGGTGATATCGAGGTGGAGATATTTATAAACCTCCGAATTTTTACCCATATTTCTTTTTTTTTTGCCCGGTTATTTCCCGTCTATAAAAAGATGGAATAACATATGCCTTCACGATTATATTAAAAACTTCAAAAACTTCTTTGTTGCATTATTATTTATTAGTAGCTGTCTCAAAAAGACAGATATTTGTTGGACTACCACACAAATATCCTGTAATTTGTGTACTCCTTCCTTTGCGTTTTATGCAGGATTTCTACATGCTAGGCACACTATTGTTTTCCAAATGTGCATTTCACACTTCCATAAAAAAAACAAAAGTAATTTCCAAATTGAAAAATGCTGCTTGTGTTCACTAGTTTTCTTTGAAATGTTTTTTTTGTCAGACACAACACATATACTGTTATTTTGTGTGCCCCTCTGTGTTTTAGCAGAGGTTATATTTATAAAGATGGTATATGCTTGTCAAACTGTTTAATCACAAATAAATGCTTCTGTTGTGCCGACAGCAGTGTTTAGGAAATTAAACAGTGGGTTCATGGGTGGCAACTTTTAATTTTCACTACAGGGGCAGAAATATCACCACCTTCGCCCTGAATATAAGCAAGCAACCAGCCCAACCCATACCCTGGGCAAACACATTAACACTTTTTTTATGAGGCATTGCAAAAAGTCATACGATTAACAACCTGTAGTTTTGAATATATAACATCTCAGCATTGATCTGTCAACCTGCTGAGCGACCCAGGCAGGCTTCTACTGGACAGCGTGTCTGTGGATCGCTTAATGTACTAAAAGTGGGTGTACCTGGTCATGGAAGGGATTTAAAGCAGAAATGTACAGTGTGGAGTTTGGAAAGAAGCCACATGAAAGAAATTCCACCATTTTGCAAATATTATTTTGAACATTTCCAGGCGAGCGGCAGTGCTACTGTGATATTTTCATTTCGTGGCCACAATTGTCCTGATCCAGCCCCAGCCCTTCCGACATCTCTGGCAAACAAGAGCAGCTTGCTTAAGCAAGACAGTGTCGTGGGGGCGCACAAGGCCAACTGGGGTACTACAGGCGGCCTGCAACTGAAACTGACCTCTGTCAGCATATTTACAAGCAGCTCCACATGGCACTGCAGCCAAACTTCCCGCCAACAGTTGGGACAACCAGGGTTCAATCCTGAACATGGAAACTAGCCACAAAACACACTAGAATGTGTTTATTTTAAGGTACAAATTCTGGGGGGGATAAAAGCTATTATATCCCCCCACTTAAAATTGTGGGGGGGATTTGTCCCCCTCATCCCCCCCATGTCCTACGCCCATGTTGGGGGGAATAATACCACAATGGTACACCTTTTCCCTAACATAGTTCTATAAGCATGTATATATATATATATATATATATATATATATATATATATATATATATATATATATATATATATATATATATATATATATATATATTTGAGTGACACTATGGTATGTATACTTTTCAAGTTAGCTTTAAAAAGCAGAGTATTTTTGAAAGCTAGACATGGGGTTGAGGGGAAACAATGAGAGGGTCATGAGTATTGGCCCACAATGTGACAAGAGAGTTTTCAATCCTGGACAATGTTGCAGTTATTTTCCCCTGATTGTGGCTGATTTTCATGGCACAAGTAAAGGACACGTGAGTTTACAGCATAACTTTTTTTTAGAAGGAAAATCCAACCCATTGTTTTTTATTGAGGTTGACAAACTTGTTGAAGTATTTGGCTACCAGGATTCTACTCAGGTTGTCAAGTTCCCAGTGCAGACGCTTACTCGCAAGACCACAAGCACTTGTTTTGTATTGGGATTTCATTTTCCAGGAAATATTTCACGACAGAGTGGTGGGTTCAAAAGGTGAGTAACTTTTATACTTTGCCAGCATATTTATTGAAACATTTCCTCTCTTGGCATATTTTTCTGGTTGAACACTAAAAAGTCCAATGCTATTTGGTCTTGCAAACTTTTGTCTAAGGAGTAGGTCTATTGAACTACATTTGCATATTTTACTTTAAGATATATGTTCACTTACGGTGCATATATTCATGGGTGCCAGCTTTTGATTCTTGCTATGGGGACAAAAGCACCTGGGAATATGTTATTTTTGCAGCTCGTCATTTTTTTTCCCTTGTACGTGCTGCTTAAATGCGGTTAGTTGGGGTTGTGTGATGTATGTCAACAGTCATCAAGAGACCTGCCATAAAACAAGAGGCGTGTGGCAAAATGCTTAACCAAAGCGTTTGAGCCTCAGGAAATAATTTTATCATGCAGGGCATGAACTATAATCATTGGGAGTTCTCAAAGCCTGCAATCCTTTATACATAATAAAACTAATAGATATTCTTACGGATACAGTGACATTGAGGGTGAAAAATCACTGGTGCCCTGGGTCTTCCATCCATGCAGTTAGCGTGAACGACCCAGCTTTACTTCAACGTAAGGAAAAGGCCAGCTTCCCCAGGTCATAGTGCCTAATAGGTAAGGCAATGTTACCTTTGCAAAGGTGGGACAGGAGGGTATCACTGTGGTAAAGCGTGGCTCGAGGAAGCAAGGCCATGCTGAGCAAACACAGTTTTGAATCCTGGACCTGTGCATTTAAAAATAACCTGCCCTACCACAATGAAACTAACACCTAGATACCTATGGGTTATGTGTGCTGCAAATAAATGCAAAAAATACAAATACAAGACTACTTAGAGCAACATGGCCTGAGGGGGCCAGCCCCTTACTCACTTTGAAGCTAAGCAGTATTGCATATTCATGGGTGCCAGCTTTGATTTTCGCTAAGGTTGCAGAATGTACCTGGGCATCTGTTATTCTTGCAGCAGTTTATTTTTTCCAATTTCTATGCTGCTTAAATGTGGTAAGGTGGAGTCGTGTGATTTAGGCCACTTAGGTGCATGTCATCATGTCACAACGGTTTTGCCGCAGGTCCCGTTTTGAAGGAACCCAGTTAGACGCAGCCAGTTGGGTGCAGGAACCTCTCGGCACCATGATGTTTTGGCGCGAGAGATCGCAATTGCAATGGCATGAACCTGCAGTCACTTTGCGTGCAGGAGTTCGAGACACAGCACTTAACTAATATACTACAATGATATTATCATTTGGATTCTCACAAGTTTCATAGTTAGACTTTCACAATTGAGCGTATAGAATTGTAGGCTAAGTATGAAATGTATGCGCCATGATACACTAAGCCATTGCTGCGTAGTGGTTGAATGCTGGTCCTTGAACTCTGACAGACCACAGTTCCAGGCATTTTTTTAAAAAGAGTATATTTTGGTTAACACTTTGTATTCTGGACTATGTAGTCTTAACAAGCATGCCTTTGATCCATTTGGCCTCCTTCATGGAAACGTTCACCAAATTTCTGCATGATTTTAAGAAGGTCTTTTGAGCTGCACTACCAATGGGTTAATAATAGTTTTGCATCTTCCATTGCATGTGAGCCAGTGCAAACAAGACTTTCTTTGCAGCTCAAGGGAGGGGTTTGCCACACAGTCCCTTTAGTCCCTCTATATTTTGCGCTACTTAGACTTTGAAAATGGTGGCAGCAAGAAGGTACCGCTCCTCTCCAGCCCCTCATTCTCACTCTCCCCAGCTAAAAAAACACATTTTCCTTTTTCCCCCTCCTCTCATTCTACACTACATACCTCCTCAATCAACAACTTGCAGACCCCCCACTGCCATTCAACCCAAACAAACAGAAGTGTAAGAGAAATCATGAATATAGCCAAGTTGCAAGTCTTGAATATATTGTTATATGCCACAAGTCCCTTTAGTTATTTGGAAGATGATCTTTCAGATTTCCGTTTTTCATTGCGTTTTTGGACTTGTACTACAGGACAATTGAAACAAAAGTACAAGTCACAAAATGCAAAAAAAAACAAAGAACAGGATGTGCATCTTCAGAATTACATTGAGATATGCACACACACACTACCACACATGCACAAACTGACACTGAAAAGTCACACGATTGCACATGCGTGCGCACACACTAACATTCACCTTCATGGAGCAAATGCATGCTGCACACAAAATCCCGGTCACACACCTTCACATACTTTCACACCGTCACACCGTCACACCATGTTAACACAAACACGCTCCCATCAAACAAACACACATTGCATGCACACCCTCTCAGATGACATGCACACCCTCACATCACGCACCCCCTCACACTGCACCTGTATTCAAAAAGAGGACTACACGGTTTCTAAGCAACATTATCAAACAGAAAAAAGGAAATTAAAAAAAATAACTTTTATGCTGAACACTGTCATCAGAGAACGCTGGCCAGCAGGAGTTTGAGTCGCAGCACTTATCCACTAGGCTACAATGATGTTATTGTTTGTATTCTTACAAGTTTCATACCTTGTTCTTTATCATTGAACATATTAAAAGTATGACATGTATCCCCTGAAAAGCACCAAGCCATTTTGGCCTAGTGGTTAAATGATAGGTCTTAAACTCGGGCAGACCGGCGTTTAAGGCTGTACATTTTTTATTATTTAACTAATTTAATGTAATTTAAAGAAAAGCAATGCAACTGGGAGGTGGAGAGGTTTGTTGTAGAGCAGTCCTGTGATTTTTCTTTGGCACAAAGGCGTTTAGATGTGGCAGTAATGTCAGCCAGGTCCAAACATCCCTTGCGCTGAAATAACAGCGCCGGAATGGGCACACCAAAATGGGTGCTACACCGAAATGGCCACGCCAGATCGGCACACAGCAAAATGACGGCACCGAAAAGGAGTGTAACATTTGGAGCACTCTGCATAACCAAAGTGTGTGACCCATTGCAAATCACGTAATCTCACTGCACATCACCTAAAAACATTGTGAGTTCTCAAAACCTGCAATCTGAAGTCCATGGCTAGCGGTCTGGTAGCATTTTAAAATGCACCATTGGCACACCCAAAGGCTGTGCCCACTGACCTTGGCCAAAGACCATGCTAGTGGTCTGGAATTGTTCTAAAAATCTATGGAATAACAAATCCGTTGGAATGCAAGGACACAACTTTGATTGCAGGGACATTAAGGGAGCAATACATTGTAACAAAATCTTTGAAATTCAAGGAAAAAAAACTTTAGATGCAGGGACGTTAAGGTGAAAACTTAACTCAACTAAACTCCTGAAATTCAGTTCAGTTCAGTAGGCTTCTATTCGACAAATGTCATCTTGTCTTATAAATTGTACAAAATACAGACGTAAGAAAGGAACACCACATCATAAAATATAGCACAGGCAAAATTCCAATGAAAAATTCTTACATCAAATAAACACAATACTTTTCAAAAAGTTGATATGTTCTCAGATAAAAATCAAACCACTAGGTCACGTTCTTTGATGTTTTTTTGTTCTTATCCACCAAGCGTGCGTAAGAAAAGTAGATACACAATACACCACTTTGATCACATCCCACTTTGTGAGGTACCTTAGTGCATCTACTGTTGTTGTCATAGCACTTGCTATTAACAATGGGATTTAAAAACTGTGCCTAAGTGCGCTATGGGCTTTGCAAAAAAACAGATAATGTGTCAGGGTTTCTTCCACTGATAAACAAAAGGGACAGGTACCACATTCCATTTGTAGATCATTTCTTAGTAACATTTGCCAGAGGTAAGTTGGAGACTCTAAACTTAAAATACAGTTTATGTGCGCTAGGTGGCTTTACCATGTCAAGGAATGTTTCGAGACTCCAACCTGTCTTGCTTTCCAGATATAAGATTCCCCCTGTAGAATTACTACAATTGGCAACTAATTCTTTTTCAATAAATTGTCTGACTTTATTCTTAGCAGTAGCTCTATGTCCCTCTGTTATGCAATGTGGGCTGTGCCATAAATTTATCAACCCCAAACAATCAATGACTCTTTTACTTGTCGTGCTGATGGGAAGGATCTACCACGCTCTGAGTCAGGTACATGGGTTATTTCCTTTTGGTAGGTATTTAGCTCCCAGTCTGACCTGATTCTGAGCCAAAAAAGAGCAGGTCTAAAATAAACCTCTTGCTGTATTGGGCTAAGTCCCACTTCTAAATACATTTGGTTAGCTGGAGCTGATTTGGGTAGGCCCAGTAATTTCTTTAGGGCTATTCGTTCTGCTGATCCCACAAAATGATGTCCCCATAATTCAACGCTGCCTTGGCCTGGATAGATAACATTTTAATTGCTGGTGAGTCCGCACCGTGCCCATGCCCATTGAAATATCTTGTTATACCCCCTCATATTTCTCCATTTGCAAGGTGGCATTCGTCACTTGAGGGGGCCAGTTCCCTTGGACATTAAAACGTATGCCCAAGTAGTCATATTCCTGTACTCAGTCTAGGACCATGTTCTTGATATGAACCACCATTTTAGTGTACTTACAAAACATTGTACGGAATATCAGGATCTTACTCTTGGACATATTAATTTCCAAAGACAACTCAGTGCATTTCTCCTAGAATGCTTCCAATGTGGTCTTAAGTCCTTTAGGGGAGATGGACAAGGCAACTGCGTCAACGGCAAAAAACAGTAGGAGACATTTCTCTACTCCCAATTTGGGGGGGGTCTAAGCATTCCCTTCTTATATGGGCCACCACCTCATCCAAGTATATCAGAAAAAAGGATGGGGGCCAACATACAACCCTGTCAGACTCCTCTTTGGACATTGAACAGCTCTGTTAGTTCACCCCCAGCCCCCATTTTACAGCTGCCTTATTTTCTGTGTAAAGCTGTACTATTATTTCAAGCAACCCTGTGGAACTCCTCTTTTAGCCAAGATTTTCCAAAGTGCTATCCTTGACACAGCGTTGAATGGGGTCCTCAAGTCCACAAAGGCAGTATACACCTTCATCTTCTTTAAAACTGCATACTTCTGAGTTACAAGGTGGCGTCTTAATGCTTGATCTAATGTGCTCTCAGTTGGAACCCTGACTGGAGGTGGTCAATTATGTCGTTTGTGAGTTGCCCATTCCTACAAGTGTACATAGATTGATCTGGCGAAAGTTTTCCCCACTCCATCCAGCAATGATATGGACCTAAAGTTGAATGGACCACTCCTACCTCCCTTCCTATAAATGGGAATTATGATGGACATACACCATGAGGGGGGACCCAATTCAATCTCAGGCATGCGTCAAAGAGGAGCCATAACATGGGGCACCATATTGTTGGTTCATCCTTAAAGAGGTCTGTGGGAATAAGGTTGGAGCTGGAGCCTTGTCCCACTTCTGTTTAATTATTGCCTCACAGGCTTCTTTCATTTCTAATTGGCGGGGGCCTGCTCATAACATCCACTTCCTCCCCTAAGACCATGCAAGGGAACTGCTCTTCCATATAATTTTGTTTTGTGTATAACACCCCAAAATGTTTGGTCCATGTGGACGGGCTTATTTCAGTAACCCTTCTCTTGTCCTGGTCCTCGTCTAAGCCATTGACTAACCTCCCGAATGTTTTAGTATCCCCCTTGGATCCTGCCTCCAGCAGGGCTTCTCATTTTGTCTCGGCAAAAGTATTTTTCGTCTTTACTAAAATGGCTTTATAATCACCCCTGAGTACTCTGAGTTGTAGTTTGTCCTTAGGTTGTCTACTTTTTAGACAATTAAGGATGGCAGTCTTCGCCTTTCTACATTCCCTTTCAAACCAGGGGCAACATAAGGGTGCCTTTCTTTTTTTACTTTTAGTTGGCTTTGACACAAATGGGCGAATAGTGTCTATGACTTCCGAGAAGGCACCTATACGGTCTATATCTATCATGTTTGTCTGTACCAAGTTATTTATTAATGGGATATATTCTTATATATCCTGGGTTTAATTAATGTCAGGTCAATATCGGTCCACTTAATTTGTTTTTTTTTACAGTACCCAGTATACATAGTGGGATGGCATTCGGTTGACCTATATTGCTCTTATTGTTAAGCTCCCCCCTCTGTTTGTACATTTTGACAAATAAAGGTTTATGGTCACTCCCCTCCACCTCCAGGACCTCAAAGTCCTTTATCCTATCCCCTTGCTCCACAGATGATAGTATATAATCAATATTGGGAAGAGCCGCCATGCCCCTCAAACGTAGGCCTCTGGGGCTTATCTTTTGGGAGTCGGTTGTTACATGCCCTCAGGCCCAGCCCCAAGAGTGCTGCAGCACTTTTAATTGCTGAGGGGTAGTTTCTCTTGTGAGGAGAGGGAACCAACACTGGTATATCCCATGCCTCATCCAAATCTTCCCACATCCTCTCCAAGTCATTAAGAGGTTCAATTTGAACATTGAGATCCTCTGCAAGAAGGATACTATGGTTAGGTTGCCCCAACTTTTCAAACAAAATTCGGCTAACGCCACCTTAACTTTGCAGTATCCAGTGATGTTACAGAAAATAAAATACACTTTTACTGACAAAATACAGACAAATAAATTGATATGGGGTGGGGATATGGGGTTAAAAGGTGTTGGGTGGAGGGTTCAGGGTGGGGTTATAAAATTAAGGAACCAGGGTCTTTGCGGGGGGGACCCCTCCAAATTAATTTTTTTTTTCTTTATTCTTTTTTTCCTGTAAAAGTTGATTCAGTAAAATTTGATTCAGTAACATCACATGGAACCAACTTTGCACCACCAGCCTATGACCACAATTACATCACACATCACATCACTGATGACATCACTAATCACATGTTGTATGAGAACTCTGATGACTTTACAAATCACATCACTGATGCCATTACTGGTGATAACACTAATTACATTGTATACAACTGATTACATCAATCATGACATTAGACATAACTTCATGTATAACTTAGCTCATGAACATTTTGATTACCTTAATATCAATTTAGGCTGTGGACTTGGCCATGACAAAGGCTGGGTTCACTGGCCAGCACCACAGTCCATAGCTATCAGTTGGTTAGTGTTTAAAAATATCAATGTGCATGGTTAAAAGCCATGCCTAGTAGGCCATAACTGTTTTAAAGTATACAGTTGGTGACGTTGAAAGCTGTAGTCGATGGCCATGGCTAAAGGCCATAGCTAGTGCCCATTAATATGTTGTAATATACAGTCTGCAAAGCCAAAGGCCATGGCCACTGGCTAGTATTGTGTTGAAGACCATGGCTAGTGGCTGCTTAATGTATATAATATACACTGGGCATTGCTGAAGACCATAGCTAGTGGATGGTTAGTGTTGTAAAATACACAGTCGGCATGGCCGAAGGCCTTCGCTTATTGCATTTTATTATTTTTAAATAAACAGTAGACATGGTCAAAAGATGTATAAACTGCTCAAGGTCAAAGCCATGGCTAGTGGCCCATTTATATGTACAAATATATAGTGGGCACAGCCAAAGAATGTGGCCACTGGCTAGCATTGTGCTAAAGTCCACGGCTAGTGCCTGATCAGTGTATATAATATACAGTGGACACGGTTGAAATCTGTATCCTCTGGTAAAGGCAGAAATCTATGGTTGGTATTCTGTTAGTGTTTTAAAATAGTCAGTGCACATGGGTGAAGGTTGTGACCACTGTCTATAACTGAAGGCCATGACTAGTACCCATTCATGTGTTAAAATATACATTCTACATTCCCTTTCAAACCAGGGGCAACATAAGGGTGCCTTTCTTTTTTTAATTTTAGTTTTCTTTGACACAAATGGGCGAATAGTGTCTATGACTTCCGAGAAGGTACCTATACGGTCTATATCTATCATGTTTGTCTGTACCAAGTTATTTATAAATGGGATATATTCTTATATATCCTGGGTTTAATTAATGTCAGGTCAATATCGGTCCACTTAATTTGTTTTTTTACAGTACCCAGTATACAAGGTGGGATGGCATTCGGTTGACCTATATTGCTCTTATTGTTAAGCTCCCCCCTCTGTTTGTACATTTTGACACATAAAGGTTTATGGTCACTCCCCTCCACCTCCAGGACCTCAAAGTCCTTTATCCTATCCCCTTGCTCCACAGATGATAGTATATAATCAATATTGGGAAGAGCCGCCATGCCCCTCAAACGTAGGCCTCTGGGGCTTATCTTTTGGGAGTCGGTTGTTACATGCCCTCAGGCCCAGCCCCAAGAGTGCTGCAGCACTTTTAATTGCTGAGGGGTAGTTTCTCTTGTGAGGAGAGGGAACCAACACTGGTATATCCCATGCCTCATCCAAATCCTCCCACATCCTCTCCAAGTCATTAAGAGGTTCAATTTGAACATTGAGATCCTCTGCAAGAAGGATACTATGGTTAGGTTGCCCCAACTTTTCAAACAAAATTCGGCTAACGCCACCTTAACTTTGCAGTATCCAGTGATGTTACAGAAAATAAAATACACTTTTACTGACAAAATACAGACAAATAAATTGATATGGGGTGGGGATATGGGGTTAAAAGGTGTTGGGTGGAGGGTTCAGGGTGGGGTTATAAAATTAAGGAACCAGGGTCTTTGCGGGGGGACCCCTCCAAATTAATTTTTTTTTTCTGTATTCTTTTTTTCCTGTAAAAGTTGATTCAGTAAAACTTGATTCAGTAACATCACATGGAACCAACTTTGCACCACCAGCCTATGACCACAATTACATCACACATCACATCACTGATGACATCACTAATCACATGTTGTATGAGAACTCTGATGACTTTACAAATCACATCACTGATGCCATTACTGGTGATAACACTAATTACATTGTATACAACTGATTACATCAATCATGACATTAGACATAACTTCATGTATAACTTAGCTCATGAACATTTTGATTACCTTAATATCAATTTAGGCTGTGGACTTGGCCATGACAAAGGCTGGGTTCACTGGCCAGCACCACAGTCCATAGCTATCAGTTGGTTAGTGTTTAAAAATATCAATGTGCATGGTTAAAAGCCATGCCTAGTAGGCCATAACTGTTTTAAAGTATACAGTTGGTGACGTTGAAAGCTGTAGTCGGTGGCCATGGCTAAAGGCCATAGCTAGTGCCCATTAATATGTTGTAATATACAGTCTGCAAAGCCAAAGGCCATGGCCACTGGCTAGTATTGTGTTGAAGACCATGGCTAGTGGCTGCTTAGTGTATATAATATACAGTGGGCATGGCTGAAGACCATAGCTAGTGGATGGTTAGTGTTGTAAAATACACAGTCGGCATGGCCGAAGGCCTTCGCTTATTGCATTTTATTATTTTTAAATAAACAGTAGACATGGTCAAAAGATGTATAAACTGCTCAAGGTCAAAGCCATGGCTAGTGGCCCATTTATATGTACAAATATATAGTGGGCACAGCCAAAGAATGTGGCCACTGGCTAGCATTGTGCTAAAGTCCACGGCTAGTGCCTGATCAGTGTATATAATATACAGTGGACACGGTTGAAATCTGTATCCTCTGGTAAAGGCAGAAATCTATGGTTGGTATTCTGTTAGTGTTTTAAAATAGTCAGTGCACATGGGTGAAGGTTGTGACCACTGTCTATAACTGAAGGCCATGACTAGTACCCATTCATGTGTCAAAATATAGATGAACATGTAACTGACCATGGCTGAAGGCCATACTTAATGCCAGTTACTGTCTAGTGTAATTAGTGATGTCAACAGTGATGTGATCTGTGATGTCATCATTGTGGTCATAGGCTGCGCAACATGTGGTGTGAAGTTAAGGTGTCTCCATCTGAATTTCAGGGATTTTGTTACGTTAGGTTCTCACCTTAACGTCCCTGCAACTCAAGTTTTTGTCTGAATTTATATATGGTTATGTACACACTAACATATCATGGCAAAACCATAAAGAACAAACAAACATTATTGGTTTTACCAATGTTGAAGACAGAATGGACCTTAATGTGGGTAGCATGCAAACTTGGAAATCAACACAAGGGGTTAACTTTATATACTTCTTCAACATTTACCTTGCCCCTCTATCCCACTTAATCTCCACCTTCTCTCCTAATTTTTAAAGCAACGCTGATGACACCTAGCTCTCCTTTAAGCTTCCCTTATCTTCCTCCTCACCTTCCTCTCTCATTCCCGACTGTGTGCTATTAAGGCATGGTGTGCTTCTAGCAATCTCTGCCTTAATGCCGGTAAAAATTAGATCCTTCTCATGGGACTCCTGGACTCCTGCCCCCTTCTCCCCCCCTACTCTCTGGCCACCATCCTTGGGACCCCTTCCGTCACCCTCTTGTGATTCAAAAAACCTGGGTGTCATCTTTGACTCCTTTCTCTCTTTCTCACCTCACATTGCTGACCTTGTTACAAAATCTCACTTTCAGCTTCACCTCCTCAGAGGTATTCTCCCTTTCCTCACCTTCCCCCAGAAACTCAATTTCTCCAGTGCTTGGCTTGTCTACTGCAACAGTCTCTTCCTTAATCTGCCTCTTCCCTCCATCCGACGCCTTCAACTAATCCAGAATAGGATGCAAGACTTTTCCTTGGCCTTAAGCCCAGGGACCACATTCCTCCAGCCCTAAAATCTCTCAATTGGCTCCCTGTGGCTGCAAGGAAGGATAATGCAAATCTTGCACTATTTTGTGAGGTAAGGAAATAGCACTGAACTCTTTACGTATACCCCACGCCATAGCAAAGACACAGAGTCCAGCGCCCTCTGTATCTTTTGTGCTGGCGAACCAGAACTAATCTTCTTGACTTCCAGTTCGCTTTCTGTGAATATGCCTAACTAGTCCGGCGAGGCGCCATGTTGGAAAAAGGCGCCGGGCTAGTCTCCATTCAATCAAGACTGCCTTACTTTGGCATTATGCCCTAAAAGCATATAAATGCATACATGATAGAAATATAATAAAAAATCATAAAATGTCCAATAATATGAGAAAATACATCAAAAGGAATCTCGAATCTTGTGCTTCCAAAAAATCATGTTGTTCTTCTCACATCAACAAGGTGACTGTAAACCAGTTGTCTGTTTCTCATGTTAACACAATGTTATCATAAAGTCGTGCAACAAGTATAAACCATAGTCAATACAGTGCAAGTGCATAAAGGTGCCAATAAGTACATCTCAGTGTGAATAAATACAACTTACTGCCCATTCTAAACGCCCATAGTTGATAATTAATCCTCTCTGACACAGTTACCCGATAATTAATCCTCTCTGACACAGTTACCCAATGTCTGACACACTTTAGGCTTCCCTCACATATGAAAGCACAATTTCGGGCTCTTCTAATATTTATCTAATTTTGGCCAATCTCCTTCTTCAAGCCTAAGGATATATTTGGTCAATGAGGTGACTACCAAGCCATCCTTTGTTTGGCAACATAAAGCCATAGCTTGCTTGGTAGTTCTCACAAACGTGTCAAAAAATAAAGGTTTTAGATAACCATTCCTCAGGTCTAAATATTGGATGCAAATAAAAAAAAAAGATATTACTTTCATCTTGATCAACACAGAATGGGTACGCATCTGTGGTTTTACTGTTCCATTTATTGAGTAAACGGCCATAAGTGATATGTCCATTCGTAACTTTGTGTAGAGTAATCTCATGGGTTTGGGACAAACATTATCCAAATACTTCTCATATCCAAAGGATTGCTTGTATTTCCAATACCTTTATAGCGTGGCACTTTGATAGGCTAAGTTCATTGTTTCTACTTCTGCCTTCGCTAGCAATTAATTTTTGATATTTTGATAGAATGCTTTGAATTGCTATACATGAACTGAGGGAGGGTCCAGCATTCACCACCAAATGCTGTGGAATTCTTTCTTAATGTGGGAAAAGCATGGCAGTGAGGTACCACCTTCTTGGGCCATAACACCCAGCAGGGCTTCTCGTTCCGGTTCCTTACCCAATAATACATGGGTTTGGACATGCCTAATTAATACAAGCTATGTAGGTTTGTTTCCTGGTAAGCAGGCAGGTTAGGGGCATTAATTGGTAAGCCCAAGATGTTTTTGACAAATTTGTTCTCGATAGTTGTTAGGCTGCTACAATTAACATCTACCCACAATTCTTCTCCATAGAAAGCTGCCTGTCTAGCCTGTAGTTTGTATGTTTCAATTAGACCATCACTGCCCCATTGCCATGTTCCTCTGTAAATCTCTCTATGGCCTCACTGGGATTCTACCCCTGCTGGAGTAAGTGATAAAAGAAGCGCTTCATCCGCAAATATGAGGATGGGGAATTTTCATCTTGCCAGGAAAAAGGAATCAGATGGACAACCTAGCAAATTCTAAATCATTCCATTTATAAAGAAGCAGAATAGGTTTGGATCAAGGATACAACCTTGATATACACCCATCTATATGTCTACAATTTGTGTTGTTCTACCAATTTCATTCCACCTAATAACCTCTTCATTGTTGGTATAGATGATTTGTGTTGACCTTAATAATAGTGATGGGATGCCCATGCTTGAGAGAGCATTCTACAACCTGGTCATTGGAACCCTGTCAAATGCGGTTTTCAAGTCAATGAACACTGAATACAGGTGCATCTTCCTTCCTTAGGTATACTCTGATCTATTTTGCTCATACTACTTTGAAAACCAACTTGTATGTGATTTATTATGCTGCTCTCCTCTTTCCAAGTCTCTAGGTGCCTCAGAACTGATCTAGCAAATATCTTTCCCCCAGCGTCTAGCAAAGAAATTGCGCAGTAGTTGCTTGCATCATGCCGACTGCACTTTTTGTAAATAGGTGGAATCTCGGTTTTAGTGCAAGTGGAAGGATCTGCATTGGATTCTAGTGCTGCATTGAATAGTTCAGTAAAATAAGGTAACCAAATAGTAGGTTCTAATATATATATAAATCTACAGCAACTTTAACTAGCCCTGATTCTTTTCCTGCCTTTTGTCTCACAAGTGCTATCCTTACTTCCTGTTCACTAAGCACTAGTGGACTTGTTGTGATGGTCCAGTTCCCTGCACTACACCAAGAAGACCTTGTTTCATTGTACAATCCATTGAAGTGTTCATACTATGTTGATTCACGTATGCAACACTGATCCAGAACTTTTGAGAATCTTTGTTGTTAATAATGGCTTCCAATGAATTCCAAGTCTCCACAACAAAGGCCTACCTCTTGCGCTTAATTAAAAATGTGGATAGTACTCCCTAGTCACCCTTAGCACAGCTACACCTTCTATGGCTACATACTTTGCTTGATTTACCAGACCACTTTTAGCTATTGACACCCCCCATCATCCACAGCGTTCTATTGAGGGAGTGTTTTTTTAACTGTACTGCTACTCAAGGTCTGTCAATTTTGTATGAGCCAAAGCTATATCTTCCTATGCACTAAAATCAATAGAAAAGAAATCCTCTGGGAATGGTAATATACTGTTATAGATTTTAGGGAGTAGTTTGTCTGTGTTAGGATGCACCCACTTTACAGAGCTCCTAATAGGTCCTTCTACACACAGTGCTATATTAGATCCTTCAGCACTCCCCCATAATGCCCCCTACAATACGCAGTCAGCTGTCAATATGATCGCTGTCCTTTTTTGCATTTTACTTCAATGTTCCTTATCAAGGCCCCTGATTCCAAGGTGACTTTTATATAATCTATCAAACTGGTGCAGGTACCACCCACAAAAATGTTATTTGCAGGAGTATTCCCTGGTAGCTTACCATTACAAGCTCTCATGTTTGAGGCCATCCATAAACTGGCCACCTCTTCAGCATTCTGGTACTTTCTCTTTGGTTTGGGTGCTGTCAATTGCTCAACCCCCATGCAAAATGCTCATCCTCAAAATGATCCCCTATTATATCCAGTGGCTCAAATTGTAAATCAAAATCCCTGTCATTATAGTTCTCGAATTATGATGATGCCTCTCTCTCCGCAAATCAATCCTCTCCTTTCAGAGGGGGAACATCCTCTCCCCTCCTTCTGGATGTTGTTGGTAGTATAAGTTCATTAACAACACGTCAGAGTTGTGAATATTGATGCCTCAACCCAGATCAATACTCCCACACCAGGTCTAAACACATTACCTTGAACGGGCGGGATAGCAAATGTAGTATAGCCTTGTAGATGCAATGCCTCAGTTGCCCACATCTCTTGCAGGAATATTGCCTCTTGATTGCAGATACAGTTGAGCTATTCCTCATCAATTTGATGTTTTTAACACTGCAATATTTCAGGAAATTATTCGCACCTCTGACCCCGCACAAATCACTAATAGTTATCTGTGTATATTATTATTAGAACCGTGGTGCATGTCCTGTCAATCTAGTATCTTTGGTGGGGCATTCATTCTTGGATTGACAGAATCCTCAGCCTTGATCTGCAACACGGGTTCCAATTGCTCTTCCTGCTGGGCTGTTATCTGTCCCCCCCAGAGGAACAGTATTGTAGATCAGAATTGCATGTGAGTCAAAGACTAAGTTTGTTCTGAAATGATTTCCATTTCACTCATTATTTTTTTACTTGTTTTGTTCTACCGACCTAACATTAGTGGTCTGCGGTCTGTTTATTGATAAATCCCTATCTGACCTACCTATACATATGGGGATGTAACCTTATTGCTAGGCCTTCAGGGGAGCGTGATCTCTTCTCCATGATTAACAACCCTTCTACAAGTGTTTTCTCTAATAGTTCGACTACTATATAGTCCCTGGACCTATGGTTCAGGCAGGGCAAACATTCACAACTAACGATATTGTTCCTGATAATTGCAACCACTCTTACTGCTAAACCAGTGTGTAACCCTATTAATGAGTGCATCCCTGGGTTCTCTGCCTTTACTTCCCACTTTAGGGACATTTACTAAATATACATAGTTCTTGTCACAAGTTCTATTTGTTGCATTTGTTGGGGGTACTAAACTCCCCCTACAATCTTTGGGCAAAGCACTACATGCCATTGTTGTCCTCAAGGGTGATTTCATGCCTAAAAGGCAGCTAATCACATTTACGGTATGTGGTGCTCCTTTAGTGTTCTCAATACTGTTGGTCCCAGTAGCAATGATCACTTCTCCCCCAGGCATACCCTGTCTCATTGGGGCTCTTAGCACCTCTATTGTTCCCTTGGGAGCATTTACTTATCTTTGTAGCTCCACATGGTCTATTTTGAGGTGTTTCATGGTCTGGGGAAGTAACCTACACCCTTCACACTGGCATGGAATCATAACAGTGCAAATATCAGTTCCTTTCTGGCCTTGGGGAGTGGTTTCCTGTGGGTTGACCACTGTTATATTATTCCTTTTGGTTTCCAACTCCCCCATTCTACCTTTCAGGGGTCAAACCTTTTTAAAGCAGTAACCTCCGGAGGATATAAAAGTTGTTTTGGACCTTCCCGGTCCATACCTTTGGGTGTGGTGTCAGATCTTGACTTCACTTCTCTTGGGCTTCTAACTATCACCCCAGGGGCATTACCCAACCAGTAATGCCCCCCTCATCAGGTTCTATTGCTTTAATAAAAAAAAGCCCTCGTAACAAGACCGGAGAAAAACACACACCGCTATATACCTTATAGTGCTCCATTAAATATATATTTAACAGTATATTGAACAGTATTTGTGCAACGTTCGACGAATTCCCATGAAACGTTGCAATAGAAGTATATGGCCACCTCTGAGATATTTTTCAAAAGTTTTGTGTGGTTTCATCAAGGGTAGTAAAGTTGTAGGGGGAGTCCCAAAACCCTTGAAATCTGGATAGACGTGAATGGAAAAAAAGTTGCTTGTGGTAACAGCCGAAACCGCTAGATGGATTTGCACCAAATGTGCAATAAGGAGCGGCGGCCTGGTCCCGAAAGTGGGCTTTTGCAAATTTTGTGTTAAATCCTCCAATAGATTTTTTTTTAAATGCCCACAATGTTGGGCAAACAAATGTGTGATATCTGTGTCTGGTCCGCAGATGCACTTCTTGATTCGGTGTCCACGGATGCCTGTGGGCAAATCAGGGAGCCGCATTATGTTTACGGTCATTGTACACCCCTGCTAACTGGACACTTAAAAACATGAGGTGTGTCAAAACATTTGAAATGGATGCCATGTTGGATCCACGATCTGTGCCCATAGTCCATGGACATCACAGTAAAACAGATTAAAAAACACAACATTTGACTTGTCAAACTAATGATACAATCTCTGGCGAGGTGAGTGGTGATCAGGATAGAATAGGATACGGACAGAAAAAGCAAAAGAAAATCAGTTTTTTTTTTAATCTCCGATGTCTGCGATCATCTCAGATGGTCGGGGACATTGCTGTGATGTTCGCAAACCTGACAACTGTTCAAGGAATTCCATGCATATTTCTGCATTACAGGTTTGGTGAAGAGACGTTTTTGCATGGCTTACAACTATGGTGTCATTCAATGAAACTGCATGAGATATTGCAATATAATTGTAGACCCATTTTTCAATGCTTTCTGAAAGTTTGGTGCCTTTTTGACATGAGTGGGTAAAATACAAAGGGGGGTCCCAAAATGTTTGAACGGCTTATGCATTTGGCGGTGTTTGATGAATCTGCATACAAGTTTGCAAGAAGTTAGGACCTCATTACGAGTCTGGCGGTAACCGTGCCTGAAATTCCGGCAGGTTACCGCTGGACTCGTATTACCATTCTGCTTCCGTGATTCCCGAAATTACCGGGGCATTACGACCACGGTGACCCGGGAATTCCAGAGGCAGAATTTGGTAAATCCCCATTCCCATTGAGTCCCATAGGACTCAACGGGAATGGGGAAGTGGAAACACCCGCACCATCTCGTGATGGTGCCGGTGTTTCCACGTCCGCCTGCAGGCGGGTGGTGTTAAACACGCCAGGTCAGAACTGGCGGGAAAGACACCTCCCGTCTGCAGAACTTGAGATCACCGGTCTGGAAACAACGGTGGCGGCTTTACCGCCACTGTTATTTCCGGATCGGCTGACTCGTAATGAGGCCCATTGAATTTTTGGAAAGTTTGGTGGAATTTTGTCAACAGGAGGCAAAATTAGAGGGATGTCCAGACAAATTTAGATGGCTTATAACGTTGGTGCCATTTGTCACCTCTGTACAACTGTTTGCAAAAATGTTACAGACCCAACTTGGAGTGTTTTTGCAAGGTTTGAATGGAGTATGTCAATTGGGGCCTAAGTTATATCACTATTTTTTGTACATACATTCTGACATAGTACACAGACAAATGTGCAGCAAACATGTGCGAGGCGCATCGGCAAGGATTTGAAAGCATGATTTTGCAAATGTGTCTGTGTTTTATTTTTTGAAAAGCTTCATAATATAGTTACACAAAATAGTGATGTACCTTTGGTGACTGAAGTAATGACCAGATTTTCTGGGGCATCGGTATGCCCCGGACACTTTGGCCACTGACCATGGCCACCATGGACTGGCAATGTGGTTAAAGTGGGCATGGCCACCGGGGACCAGCTATGTGGTAAAGTTTTTCGAACTCGTGATAGGCTTGAATGGAAAAGATAATTATGCTTGCGGCGACAGCCCAAAGAGCTGTACAGGATTGGAGCAAACTTGCTCGAGGATCATCAGCAAGTATTTGAAAGCATGCTTTTGCCAATCTGCCCTGTGTTTTATTTTTTCCAAAGTGTCAAAATCTGATTACAAAAAATAGTGATATAACTTTGGCAAAAACACATGTCAACTCTTATTTGCTTATTGGGGCATGCAGCATGGCCGAATGCCCATGCCCAATGGATTGTGGAGATTGGCCATGGCTGCAAGCCACATTATGGGGGTAGAGTAGACACTGGGCTAGGATGCATGCTAGGTTCAGTGGATAACGGTGGTGGTTTGGTGTGTCTGGGGTCATGATTGAGCCGCATGCCCTAGGCAATTCAACCATGACTGGCAACCCAAGAATGCACTGCTGAAAACAACACACGTCAGTATGCGTTGCAAAAAATATGTTTAGTAAGGTGGTTTCTTGTGAGGTACACATTTGGTGATACATTTTCACTAATAAAAAACTGTGAAATTCATTGAAAAATCTTTGTTAAAAGGACATTGAATATGGTTGCAAGGTGAAATCAAAAAAACCAAAGAAATTCACCAGTTATGGTAAGTTATGCAACCATAATTCATGCGACCACCATGCACTGCTAAAACTGACACCCAGGACATCAATGAAGATATCACAAATGGCATTGTTGATGACATCACTGATGACATCACAAATGACATCAATTCTGAAGAAAAGTCCCCTTCTGTTTAAAATGTTGCTAGCAATATATGAAGGGTGATCGGGAGACCTCTCATGAACTACTCCATGTATCACAAAATGTACTTATTGAAACAGAAACATTATTGAAGTGTTTCTGTTATTACAGCAATCGAATAATACATACACATAGGCAATGGTTGGGGCATGGAGCATTGAAGTAGAATATTTTTAACTGGTCATATCAGCCAGTAGAATCATACATCCAAGCCTATCAGAATCATAGCCATTGCTAATAGAGTTGTGAAATTCCAGAACACAACCACTGAAATTCATTCACAACATAATGTCACCCACGTATGACCTTTTGACAAGAAGGGCAGTTCTGACCCAAGGAGGTCCGATACACAACAAATAAGACCTGCCACATTAAAATGTACTTATGGTGCAGATCACGAAACTCAAGGAGGTAGAGGGAGAGACATAGGGCCTCATTACACGGTAGGCGGTGAGCCATGGCGCTATTAGCGCCATGGCTCATGCCGGTAAAATACCGGCACCGCCTTGGCGGAAAGGGGATTTACCGCCCCATCCCAAGGTTGGAGGGGCGGTAAATCCCCCTTCCGCCATTGCCCTTCCCCATTCCCATTTCTGCCCCATAGGGCTCAATGGGAATGGGGAAGGCGCTAATTACGGCACCACAATTTAGCGGTGCCGTAATTAGCTCCGAGGTCCCTTAGCGGGTTGGTATTTAACGCCTGCAAAAAGCAGGCGTTAAAACTCCAACCCGCTAAGGGACCTCGTAGTAAGGCGGCAGGGATTTACCGGTACCGGTATTTTACCGGTACCGGTAAATCCCTACCGCCTACCGTGTAATGAGGCCCTATCCAGGGAGCCAGGGCTAGGGGCTCAAATACCATCAACCCCTATGCCTGTAAAGTATGTTGGTAAACCGGAATATTTCTCCAAATTCATGGCATAATGTCTCCTACATCTCATGAACCGACCTCAGAGATCCAACACAGGAAATACCAAGGTTGATTTTACATTAATGCCCCTTTATGGCCATGCACTCACATAGGCATCCCCCTGGATAATCGTGACCCCATTTTAGATGACTATGATCTCTTCCTAAGAGCATTTAGTCAAATGTTTGAGCAAAGGACCTCTAGGAGGTCTATCGAGAATTAACTATTGGATATTAAACAAGGCTCCAGGGATCTTATTGTGTACATAGCCCAGTTTAAATATCTCATGGCTGAAACAGCATGTGCAGAGTAACTTCTGGCAACCATATACTATAGAGGGCTTAAAGAAGACATGAAAGATTCAGTATTGGAGGTAATACCAGCTCCTAATATTTTGATGGAACTAATCAATCTAATATGACACATGCAACACACTCAATGGGAGAGATGAGGGGAGAGTAAACAATTTGAATGATGCAAGTCCATAGGTCGCCTCCCTGCTGTAAGCAACAGAGGAATTCAGACTCCTGAAACTGTGCAGTTAAGAGATTTAAGATGCCCTGTCAGTAAAGAAGAACGATGGACTAGAAGAATACATAATGCATGTTTCTATTGGGGTCTTGGAGGACACTCTGTACATGATTGTCCTAAAGAAACGGGAAAAGTAATAGGTCCTCGGTAACTTGGGGTGAACTGACAGACAAAGCAAAGACACATGCCCCCCCAGGTAACTATATAGTTCTTTCCACTATGCAAGCAGTTAATCAAATCTTTTAGGTATTACCCTGTGAAGGAAACGGGCTACCCCAATTACTACCAGAGTCTTAATAGACTCTGGGGCCACTGGTAATATTATGGACACACAGAGGGTCATTACGAGTATGGAGCCATGGTGCCATTAGCGCCATGGCTACCCCCATACCACATACCGGGTCCGGGTTCCCTGAATGGGGAAATACCGGGCCATTCCAGCCTTGGAGGACCCAGTATTTCCCCATTCAGGGAACTCATCCCCATTCGAGCCCCCGTAGGGATCAATGGGAATGGGGAGGGAGCTAATAACGGGCCCATTAATAATGGGCCTGTCATTAGCTCCCTGGTCCTTTAGCAGTTCCCTCTAAGGGTGCCTGGTAAAACCAGCCGCCCTTAGCGGGACCCACTAAAGGACCTCGTAATGCGGTGGTAAGGGGTTTACGGCACCGGCACCCTTACTGGCGCTGTCAACCCCTTAGTGCCAGCCTCAGAATGAGGCCCACAGTTTGCTTCTCGACATCTTCTTCTCCTTTTTCTGAAAACTCACATCGAGACCCATTACGCAACAAATAGACGCTTTTCATATGGCTAGTGGAGCATTCCACCATGAGTAGCTATCATTCAATATCATAGATGCCCATTATTTCCATTATTTCCAAGTCCCTTCTGGCATGCCCTGGTTGACTCTCAATAATCCTAGCGTATCATCAAAATTACTCCCTCCAGACCCATCAGAACTGCCTATGCCAACTTCCTGCACACACTCAAGTTCAGAAGATCCAGAGCTGGAGGCTCTAGTTTCCCTGCCCAAGCCATCCTCCTCTGGAACTCCCTCCCACCGCATCTCAGAATGGAGAACTCTCTGCCCATTTTCAGAAAGAAATTCAAAACATTTCTGTTTAACTAACTGACCCCCCTGCCCTGGAACCTCTTGTTGATCCCTGACTTGTATGTAACTGTAACCATGCCTCTATGTTCACAGTGCATTTACGCCTTTGGGTTTTCCTGTGCTTTACAAATGAAATAAATAAATAAATAAAATTGATTGGTCCCGAGGGGTGGTCTGTTTTCCGTCTGATTATTGCTTGAGGTCTTGTCATTTGGAGTCTCTTACAAATATACAAGTCTCTCAGGATGTAATGCTTCCGGAGAAAACAATAGCCGCTACTCTCAAATAATTTCCTAAAGAGCATCATGATTTCTTGGACATATTTGACCCAGAAGAGGCTGATAGTTTACCACATCATCAGCCATTGGACTGTACTACCAACTTAATACCAGATACAGCAGTTCCATAAGGGAAGACGTATGCCTTGACACAAATACAAGGTCATCTTACAGCCTGGCTAGAATAGACCATCCTAAGGTCTCAATAGGAGGAGAAATCCCCCAAAAAATAACATTTTCGTATGTTGCCCATAACACTAGGTGCAGAATAATGTGTACCTGAAGGACTTTAATCTATGGGGACTCTCTCTTTCTTCATTTTCAACGCTTTTTACAGCCACATCAACACTGAGCATGAAGTAATGCTAATACGGGTGTGACTTTAATGTTGTAATGTTTCTGCTGTATTTTCCTTTTTGTACAGAATGTAATAACTCAATGTTTCAAGCTTTGCCATATGCTTTGCAACAGAGTATATGTCCACTACCAGTAAAATGAATTGCAACTCACTCTGAATGTCTGCACTGCATCCTTTGACACAGCCTTGCACTACCTGACAGTTAATAATATGCTGCCAGGGTGCTTTCTCTTCTGATTAAATTTGCACTGCTAATTAGTGTGCAACCAAATAGTATCCTTACAGGCAGGACCTCTCTTTTGTGTATAGCCCTTGACACAAAGGACGTCAGAGTACTTAAAGAGTATATAAAAATAACATAGCCAAAGGTTTCATACGTCATTCCTCATCTCCAGTGGGGGCACCCATAAGCGATATAAATATGAAGAATCATAACCCCCACCTTTAATTCAGTCATTAATAGATCAAGTCGAAGGAGCAAAAGTGTACACCAAACTCGATCTCCCGGGAGCATATATATTCTGGAGGCGAGTGGAAAACAGCATTTCCGACAAGACAAGGACTTTACAAATACCTTATGATGCCTTTCAGACTATGTAATGCCCAGCAGCATTCCACCATTTCCTAAAGGAGATCTTCTGTTCAGTCTTGGAACAATGTGTTGTAGCCTATTTGGATGATAGTTTAGTGTATTCAGAGTCGCCAGCAGAAAACATCCAACACATTTGAGAAGTCCTGAAATGATTGAAAGAACATCATGTGTATGCTAAGCTTTCTAAAGCATCCTTCCTTCCATCAAATCACAGCCACTTTTCTAGGATATATTCTGTCCCCAGAAGGGGTATGTATGGACCCTAGAAAAGTTCACGCAGTTCTGGACAATGAACTTCAGAGATATCTCAGCTTTACAAACGATTACAGACATTTTATTTCACAATACAAATAGCACATCCCTGAACAACCTTATTATGAAATGATGTCCTTTATAAATAGGAACAACTAATGGAATCAGCTTTCCAATCTTTAAAGCACTTGTTTACCACAGCCCCTGTGATTCATCTACCAGACATGACTCTGCTATTGGAAACCAATGTTACAAATGTGGCCTTAGTCCCTGTATTGTCAAAAAGATTCCTTCAGGAGCAGATTTTGCATCCAGTGGTGAATGCAGCTGAATACATAATCTTTGCTAAGCAGCTACTTCCCATCAAAGAATCGATCAGGGAATGAACACATTATCTGGAAGGTGTCACTTGTGCCATCACTTTCTTGACGAATCATAGGAACCTCGGTTTCCTGAAAACAGCAAAGAGCACTGACCAGAGACAATCACGATGGGTGCAGTTATTCAGCAGGTTCAATTTTACGATTATGTTTAAACCCAGTTCACAAAACACAAAGGATGATGCTTTGTCTTGAAGCTCCAACCAGAAAGACATCCCAGAAGAAAGAGGAATGCCCTCCATTTTAGCTGAAAATGTCATACTGGCCTTAACCACCACAGCTAATGAATTCCTATATGAATTACGAGAGTCGTATACTACAGAAATGATTGTACCCTTCATACAAGACAAAAACATCATGGCAGGAATGGACTCTTATATCATGACAAAGTCTTATGGATGCCACTAATATATTTCAACAAAAACAGCACTGTGAGTTGTATCATGAGAGCCCTTTGGCTGGACATTATGATCAACGAAAGACAATGGACTTCGTAAAGAGATACATATGGTGGAAGAATGAATCACAAGAATGAAAGAGTACCTTAAAGGGTGTGATGTGTGCACATGCACCAAAAGTCTTAGACAAGCTTCAGCTGGCCACCTCCTACCATTACCTGTACCTGTCTATCCATGGCATAGATGTTGTTATTGATCTACCTATAGCAGAAGATAGATCAGATACTATCCTCACAATAGTCAAATACTTTTTATAAAATGGCACATTTTTTACCTCTAAAAGAGATACCCAAAGCCACTGTAATAGCCAAACAATCCTTACCACAGTAGCATGACACCATGGGTTTCCGGAATGTCTCATTTCTGACTGAGGACCTCAGTTTGTCTCCATATTCTGGAAACCCTGCAATAAAAATCTAGGGATTAAAAGCCATCTGTCAACAGCATATCATCCACACAGATCGATGGACAGACTGAGAGAATGCATTGGATCTTTGAACAGTACTTCCAATGTTATTTTACACATCGAAGGTTTGACTGGGCTAGGTATCTATACATGGCAGAATTCTCTTACAATAATTCCCTACATACGGCCATCAGAACCTCTCCTTTCTTTGGGAATAAAGGTAGCCACCCTAACATGATGCCTTTGCCCACGATACAAAATATCGTAGTCCCATTTGTGGATGAATAGTTAATTACCCTGCAAATAAAACAAGAAAACATTGTATACCAGCTCCAAGTGAGTAAAGATAACACTTCAATTTTTGCGGATGTACATAGAAGAAAAGAAATATTGTCCCAATCTGGAGAAGAAGTCTGATTATGTACAATAAACTTGAAGATATCAGAACCATCAGAAATGGAAGCCCAAGTATTTTGGGCTTTATACCATCGAAAAAGTAATCAACCCAGAGGCAATGAAATGTGCGCTTCCCGGAGACATGAAGTTCATCAGGTTTTTCATGTATCTCTTTTTTAATCTTGTCGCCTTAGTCCCAACAGACCATGTAAAAGAACCTTGAGAGTCCCATCATTGTGGATTCAGAAGAAAAATATGCAGTCTTTACTGTGTCTCCAGGTGGCAAATACATGTCTTGCAAAATCTGTTAGAGTAGGAAAGGTAAGGAGCAGAAGACTTCACATGGGAACCTGTATCATATATCCCGGCACCACAACTTATTCATGCCAATCACCAAGAACATCTGAATGAACCAGGGCCTCAGAAGGAGGCTAGGAAGCGGTATCATGTTAGGAACAGACTCCATTCCGTGTGTCCCCAGCAAAGTCCAGAACTGGCCATGCCTGAAAGCTGTGGAACAAAAACCTCTTTTGCAAATCTCACCTGCCACACTTACCTAACATGCCCAAGGCCCACCCACTACAGTCACAGCAATCTAAGAAACAACAGATGGGTCAAAGGGAAAGCCCTAAGGGACACCACATGTGGAGATGGAGGTGGTGGAGAGAAAACACCCAAGTTGGACCAGGGAGGGCCGATCCAAGAGGTAGGAGGTCAACCACTCCAAGGCCTGATCCACGATGCACAGGTTCTCTTGGAGTAGATTGATCAGGATGGTGTGCTTGACCATGTCAAAGGCAAAGGAAAGTCAAAGAGGGTGAGGACAGAAGGAAGTCTGGAGTCAAGATTAGAGAGCAGATCTTCACAGGCATTCAGGTGAACAGCTTCCATGCCTCTGGCTGCTCTGAAGCCAGACTCATGGTCTTTAAGACAACCACCAGATTCAGTATGAAGAGTAAGCTGGGAGGTGGCCAGCTTTTCCAGGCGTTTGCACAAGAAAGGAGTGATATAGATTGGGTGATGGTTTGCCGGATACGTTGGATCAGAAGAAGGCTTTTTAAGGAGGGGTTGCACAAGGGAGTGCTTGAGAGGAGAGGGGAAGGCTGGATCAAGGGTGTCAATGTGTTCCTTGATGGTTCTAGAGGAGCAGGGGAGCACCTGTTTGGACAAAACTTTCATAGATCAGACTTGTCTAGAAACCTTGTCAGGTGTTGTCAGGGAGAAAGAGGAGAAATGAGGAGAAGGAGAGGCAGCCGGAAGGGGGCCATGAAAGGTAGAAGGAGAGTAAGAGGAGAGTGAGGACAGGATGTCCTGAGTTTTAGTGGTGAAGTGAGCAGCCATAGCCATATAGAGAGCTTGTGAGGAGACTGCTTCAGGATTGTCTAGCTCCTTGCAGATTTTAAAGAGTTTGGCCGTGTTGTTAGAGGATGCAGAGATGCGTGCGTCGATGTTGTCAGGCTCCAAGCTTCCAGGCACAAGAGTGGTATGAACCAACAACCTCCGCTGTGGTTTGGGCACCTGCAATTCTAAGCTTACACAGGCCTCCACAACCCAGCAGGGAAAGAGGGTTAGGGAAACATTGATTGGATAGGTATGGGTTTTGAGGATAACCGGATAGAGGATTAGGGTACAATGATGGATGGGTTGGGGGATTATAGGAGAAAACAAAGCATCATAACATCCTGCATACATATACCCATTCACCCACAGGCCTACATATCTGCTTTTCTAGACAGGCATAACAAACTTAGCTCTGTGGTGAGTGCTGGCCTCCTGCCTGCGCACTCCGGTCCGGTATCAGAAGCAGTTCAAATGCAGAAAAGAGAGCTTAAATTAGAGAATGCACTTTTTTGTTCGTGGTTCGCATGTGTTCATGCAGTATTTACTGTCTAGAGTGAGTGTTCATGCAAATGTGTATTGCTTAAGCCTTTTTGCATGTAAGCTTCAGTAGTAGACATGCAGCGTTCTACAAGGGTGCCGCACGTGGCTCGAAATATGCAGGTTTGTTTTCCTAGCTGCACATGGGTTCAAAAGGCTGTTTCTTTTCTAGGCTGCATGTGGCTTTAAGACAGGCATTTTTGTCTTTTCTGGCTGCACGTGGGTTTCAGTATGCGGTTCGTTAATGAGCCACATGTGGTTTTTGATAAGGGGCGCACGTGGCTTTCAGTATGCGGTTTGTTGATGGGCCGCACATGGCTCTCAACATGCGGTTGGAAGCCGCATGTGGCTATGGGCATGCGACTATGCAGGCGGGCTGCCCATGGCCTTTGGATGCGGCTTCTGTGCATGCAGCGCGGTATTCTAATGACTGTGCCAAGAGTTTTGTCTGTGCATTTCATGCAGTGAGGGGCTGAGCTCAAACAATGGTAACATGTAAGACTTAGCTTTTCCTGGTGCAGGGGGACTTCTGAACTTCCCCTGTGTTCCTTCTCCCCCTTTAGAGGCAGCTCTACTCATCTTAGTTGAGCGAGGGGCCGGAATGGAGATTCCTTGGGGCGTGGCCCCTCACAGCGATCCTCGTGCCTGGAGCTCCTCCGGATGCGACTGCTCGCGTTGAAGTTCAGAGCACAAGCCCCCTGCTCGGCTTTTTGTGCACGCGCCCAAGCTTGCCACTCCCAGCGTGGCTTTCAGAATGTAGTTCCATGCCCCAGGGCTGCTGGGAAATGTTGTTTGAAGAGCCTTTTTCCTGCAATGAAGGCAAATAAGCCTTTTGTAGGGTTTGAACGTTTTCCTCTGTCTTTGTTTTATGCCACTCCTTTGTTAAAGACCCTTCCAGTCTGCCCCTTCACATAAACCACACACATTCTTGCTGGGAACCCTGATAGATTTGGACTCTCTTCTTGGAAAGGACAGAGAGTTTGTATTGCCTTTGGAGCAGGCAGCAGGGCAGTTTGTCAGAGGATGTGCTTGAAGTCCTTCCCTGGCAGCAGTGGGGCTAAAACCCTTCACACTGTCCCCAAGGGCCTTAAAACTCCATCAGAAACATACATAGAGTCAGTCCTAGCGCCTTTGGTGCCAGGCTCATTATCAGGAATAAAGCAATACCAGTTTTGGACCTTAATCCAACATGGAGGCCTATTACACAGCTCAGTTCTTTAGAATCAAGCCATGCGTTCTAGTGTTTTGGGTGTGGCTGGGCCTGGAACTACTTTACCTGGGCTATTTAAACCACACCGAAACAGCAGAACATGTTTTGCGTTATTCTGCACTCCTGCAGCGTAACGCTCACCGTGTCCAGCTCCTGCTCATCTGCTTCTCTGGCAGCCCGATCCTCAAGCCCTAGATCCGGATTCCATTAATAACCTGGAAGAACAAGAACAGCATTAGCAAGCAAGAACACTTACCTGTGAAGTAACCGGTCTTGAATCCATCCTGCGCTTTGCTTACCTCGCCCATCTCCGGAGTTTGCTGCAACCTGCAAAGGTAAAGAAACAAGGACAGCATTAATAACAATTCTTACCTGGGCAAGCAGCAAGTCCTGGCAGCACCCTGCACTTCTCTTACCTCGCCCATATCCGGGTTTCACCGCAACCTGCAAAGGAGAAGGAACAAGGTCAGTATTAACAAAGCACTTACCTGGGCAAGCAGTGCTTCGTTCGCTCATCACTCCGGAACATCACCGCAATCTGTACAAAGAGAAGAGAACACAGGTTAGCAATTAACACCAATAAACAGCGCAGCGCTCCACGCATCAATAACTCACCGTAACCATCCCTGTGAAAACAAAAAGAGACATTGTTAGGGAACAGCGTAGTGGAGCAAGACGCAGAGAAGACAGGGAAACCGGAGGGAAAGAAAGAGACATAATAAATACAGAAAAAACATTATAACTCACCTGGAAGACAGCAAGCAGAGTCGGAGACACAGCCAGTCTGGACCCGACATAAGGGCAGACGACCAGTGAAGCAACTAGGTCCACGGAACGCCCACACTAACCACGAGCCCCCTGCACAGAGACGCAGGACGGAGAGTTCCATCACAAAAACCTAAGGCGCTACCCAACATCTGGCACATAACCAAGCAGAGAGGGGTCCCGGATAGTGCTTAGACCTCCATCCAGTATCGTGTGGCGCCCCCGTGGATACCAGCTGAGTGCAACAGTGGCAAGGTCATGGTCATCCCAAGAGTTGCAGGCATGCTTCAGGCAGTTTCTCATGACAGGGGCAAGGATGTCCAGAGTGTTCTGAGCTGCAGGAGTAGGGGAGCAGAGGAAGTAGTGGCAACCACTGACACACGTGTAATGGGCTGAATTACAGAGAAGGTAGGTGGCAGTGCTGGGGTGGGCTTTATCTGAGGGACAGAGAGTTTCAGGTGAGAGGAAAGAAGGAAGTGGTTAGTCCAAGAGAGATGAGTGGTGAGAGAGTTAGAGAAGTGATGTCTAAGTATATGATAAAATCCAAGGTGTGTCCAGCAGAGTGTGTCGGACCAGAGGGTATAATGGAGAGAGAGGTTGCGGAAGAGCCCAGGGGAGGGATTAGAAGCATCCAGGTGGAATTTGAGGTCTCTGAGGAGGAGAAGTTCGGAGCTAGAGGCAAGGACAGAAGAGGAGAGGTCAGCCCACTCTGAGAGGAATAGGTCAACCTGGCCAGGTGGCCTGTAAATGGTGGCCACAGTTAGAGTGAGGCTGGAGAGAAAGAGAGCCTGCAGATCAGGCATTCAAAGGAGAAGTATGCTTCCTTAGTAATGACAGTAGCAGGGATCCACTCCAGAAATATCAGAGCTACTCCACCTCTGAGTTGGTTGGTTCTGGGCTGAGAGAGGCTCAGAGAGGATCTTTTAGCCCTCAGGGAGGAGAGTGTCAAAACTCATGACAGAGCTTTCTGTGAACCATGTCTGAGTGAGAGTGAGGACAGCCAGGTCAAATTCTTTGCGGAGATGGCAGATGTGAGTGGAGTGTTTGACAGCAGAGTGTTCGAGCAAGGCTGATATAAAGGTTTTAAGGAATGGGCAAACCCCCTTATCTGTCAAATATTTTAAAAACTACTGCATGTATTTACCCAGTCAAACAATTTAAGTCAAGTTGTTTCTTATTTGGTCCAAATCTGCCCAGTGGTTTTCGTGCTACGGCTGTTCAGAAACTGCACTTTTTCTCTACGGGACAATAAATGGGCTGAACACTGTGAAACTCTGTTGTTATAACTTGTTCATTTTAAATTGTACTGTTCCCACAATTTGCAGCTGGGGTTCCCTTGACAAATGGTTTACTTTGAAATATTCATTCAAATCCATCCAGCAAGTCAACAGTGATTAGCAATAGAATGTTTTTGGGGAAAATTGCTGCTTCTTCATTTCTGGAAATCCTATCAGCCTCTCTGCAGCCATGCACCATGGGAGATATAACTATACTTTTGGGTGAATAGGGCACCGCCCCATATACATACCACATCGCTGCCCTATGTTAAGGTGAGTCAGACTCCCACAGCAACCCCTCAAAATGTGATTGTTAATAACGTTTGAGTTGAGTAATACACTTGACCGAAATTTCAAAAGTGTTTAACGACTCAGGCACCCCACAGATTGCAAAGTTTCATAAAGATTTGTTAAAAAATCAAGAAAGTTATTAAGAAGATAAACACATTGGGCCTCATTCCGAGTACAGCGCTAACCAATGGCGCTATTAACGCCTTGGTTGACGCCGTACCCGGACCGGCAGCGCCTTGGTGGTTGGCGGAATTACCGC
The DNA here is from genome assembly GCF_040938575.1 of Ambystoma mexicanum. NCBI lineage: Eukaryota > Metazoa > Chordata > Amphibia > Caudata > Ambystomatidae > Ambystoma > Ambystoma mexicanum. The sequence continues at coordinate 46,332,770 of NC_090924.1, read as the reverse complement.
CCCATTCCAAGGTTGGCGGGGCGGTAATTCCCCAATCCCCATTTACCCTTCCCCATTCCCATTCCTGCCCCATAGGGCATAATGGGAGTGGGGAAGGCGTCAATTACGCCACCGTAAATTACGGTGGCGTAATTAACATCAAGGTCCCTTAGCGCCATGGTATTTAACGCCTGCTAAAAGCAGGTGTTAAAAGCACCATGGCGCTAAGGGAACTCGGAGTATGGCGGTAAGGGATTACCGCCACCGCTCTCGTTAGCGGTGGCCGCTATCCCTTACCGCCATACTCGGAATGAGGCCCATTGGTTGCCAAAAGTGCAGTCTGCTTCTCATTCATTTTCCCATGGAACCACTGGACGGATTTGGACCAGGTCCAAAACAACTTGGTCACAAAGCATTGACTTTCTATCCATGGATGGTTTGGGGTTATTATGTGCAGTAGCTATTTAAATGGGGGGCCCCTTCTCTCATATTGATAGCTGTATCGCTGATATTTACCCAAACCAGGTGTTTTTAGAAATGGAACAGCTGCCATCTTGTTTTTTTTTCGATATGAGAGATAACTGCAGTTATAGCTGAGGATAACAGGGAAAAAAGTATTTACAAAGCTATCTGCCGGTTAAAATAATTGCAAATGACCTTAGTCTAGAGGTAGGGAGGTTGCTGGAGGATACAAAGTGAAATTTGGAAGTTACAGGAGGTCCATGGACTGAGTTTGCAAGACAAAGCTTTCTGTAACCGCAGCTATAGCCTTGAAAAGTCGACATCTCAAAGCAAACTGTGTCACAGAAACAGCATGTGTTGTGTGGGGAAAGGGAGAGGTCACGGAAGGTGAGGAGGCCATCTGGGGAGCGGGGGGAGCTGGCACAGATGAGGGGAACACTTGATGAGGGGTTTGGGGGGGAAGGAAAGCATTTTCTTTTGCCAAGTAAAACTCTATGGCACCACTTGGAACATCTATGTTCACTATCATGCAAAGACGGCGTCCATCTTAACATGGAGAGTGAAACACTGGCCGTGAATTGACGACCTAAATTGTAAGCCAGCCCAAAAAATAGGTAACAGCCATGAACGTTACAGGAGGTCCATGGACTGAGTTTGCAAGACAGAGCTTTCTGGAATCGCTGCTATAGCCTTGAAAAGCCGACATCTCAAAGCAAACTGTGTCACAGAAACAGCATGTGTTCTGTGGGGAAAGGGAGAAGGCACGGAAGGTGAGGGGGCCATCTGGGGAGCGGAGGGAGCTGGCACAGATGAGGGGAACACTTGGTGAGGAGGTTGGGGGGAAGGAAAGCATTTTCTTTTGCCAAGTAAAACTCTATGGCACCATTTGGAACATCTATGTTCACTATCCTGCAAAGACGGTGTCCATCTTAACATGGAGAGTGAAACACCGGCCGTGAATTGATGACCTAAATTTTAAGCCAGCCCAAAAAATAGGTAACAGCCGTGAACCTACAATAAAGTGCAAAGTGCGGTTTTAAAATATCCCACAATGAGAAAGAATATTAAGAAAATATATTTTAAAAGTCAGTTTGGGCACAACACCATTAAATGTGATGGTCTCAAAAGACTACCATACAATAATACAATGATACAATAAAAGCAGTACAATTCCCTGCACTTAAGCGTTCTCAATGTCACTGGGTCTAGTAAAATCGTTGATTTTGTTCTCCCCTGTTCTCCTTCCCTTGCCTTGTCCTGCTCTGAAACACTTGTATATGAGCATGATAGAACAAAAATATCAATATCAATATCAATACATTACACACTGGACAATTTATATATCACAGAACCCATGATTCACATAACAATGTTAACAAGATAAAGTGAATAAAGTGCCTGTATGCCAATGAATTAAAATACAATTGAATTACACAAATTACATTGACAGTTCAAGGTGGAGAGAACTGTAGAAGCCGATGATCCCTATGCAAATAAGCACAAATCTAGTTGCACAAAGACTAGATAAGACGCAAAGTGCAAAGTGATAATGATTAAAGTCCAAACAGCGTACACATTTAAGTTAAACCTGCAGAATGAATACAATGACTTCCATGGTGAACAATAGTATGTGCAGTTCATGCAGAAAATACAATCATATAGCCGGAGAAATGTGATGTTGCTCTTACAAAGTACGACAAATTACAATAAATCTGACTAATGACCCAAAATTGAACATCAATTTAGTAATCTGCAATCCACAATTCCAACATCTAAGAAAATAAATGTGGAGCTAGAGAAAATATAAAGGACCAGAAAAAGTATAGAAATACAAAAAGAACAAAATAATTGGAAAAACAAAATACTCAACAAATAATTAAAAAAGTCATAACCAGAATAACAAAGCAAGAATAATGACACAATCATAAAACAAATGAATAAAGAGATGAACAGTGAAATGTATGATCCTTATACACCAATAACTGTCTAAAGGTCCTCATCAATACTGTGTCCATTAGGAGCCTTTGTTTGAAAATCCAAGATCAATCTTGTCTCTAGCTGTCTAAGTCTCAACATAATTTACCTCCAAACAAAACGGTGTAGTTAGTCTTCAAAACATCTTGCATTTGCAAGTGAATGAAAGCTAGCATTAAAATAGACACCATGCTTATTTAATCTACAATCAAGGTATTTAATTTTGTAAGAACATTTCTTACTTGTTGTACAGCGCTTGATACACGATTTCAATACTCTAGTTTGTTGACATGCTCCACTGTTAGCATCAATTTTCAATGTAAAGTAACACCTCCTACATTGAATGTTGCTAAACCTGTTACAGTTACAATACATAACAAAGAGCAATCAATTACATTTTGGATAATAACTCTTATTGCATGAATTAAAAAGAGTTACCTGTTCCTGCTTGTCCAGTAACATACGACAATATAGGTTTGTATTGGAAACAAGACGATTCATGCTTGTCATGCTGTAAACCATCTAAGAACCTATCTTTAATTGTACAATAAACTTATTTTTGCTCTATATTAAGTTTACTATTTCATCATAATTTGTATCTGCAACTTTAGTTTGTTGAATTGCACTTTCTACGTCTCCACAGCAAGCTCAACATCAGTTTGAATGATTGCCTTACCAAGCACATTTTGACTTCCTGCTGCAGAATCTTGACTTCCACAGGAGTCTCTTTAGCCAATTCAGCGGCCAAAAGTTCTTCTTGGCATAGTTATTTCTCCAGTAACTCCAAGTACTGCTCAAATCGATATGTAACTAAGCTTTTAATTAACAAAAAAAGATTCTTCAAAAGATTAGATTAAAAACGCCCAAGCAAATCACTCTCTGCACACCATGGGAAGAACAACTGCAAAAGATTTTTTTTTTTAATCCTTTTCCTCTGCAGTTTGGCAATTCAGTCTCATTGTGGTTGAGACTTGCCTTTCTCATGTCTCACTGGACAACCAGGAAATCCATGTACTTTAAACCGTCCTCTATCACTGTTTGCTTCAATATTTCAATATGAATAGCGTTCTGTAAGTTCATATAAACAAAGATCCTCCAACTCTACACATCGATTTGGATAACATGTATTAATAAATTTGGTTTCTGAATTTCTGTACTGTCAGGTACTGTTTTAGCTTACTTCTGAATTCAACTGAAAGGATTCAGTACATGATGTACAGTAATAGATGGGCCACAATGTAACCAAAATACATTAATGCTACAACCATGCAGAGGCAAACTAGTTAGCCAATCTGCAGCTTTGTAGCTACCACACTCTCTATGTGAGAGCATCTTTAGACAAAAGCTTAGAAGTTCCTGACTAAGACTTTTATCTGCTGATAAATCTGACCATACCACAGCTGGATTGCTCTTGTCAGCTGTTGTCATGTATGCTGTAACATAACGAGCAACAGCTGTTGTATCATCAGCAATATACTGTACATTTTGCATTCCAAAGCTGAGCAATTACAGGATTGTAATCGTTAATGAATTGGCATTCCTTATCTCTTCTCAAATTATAGGTATTTTCTGGTGACTTACCACTAACATGGTGTCAAACACATGACATCAAACTATTCACTCGACCAACTGGTATCACAGGCCTTCGAAAGCCAAATCTGCATTGATTGTATTTTCTCTGGCCATACTTTCCAAATGAGTGCCTTTGAAATCTTTTAATGTTTTTCCGTAGATCAGCATTCACAAGCAGAGCAGAAATGGGACAAGTAGTGGGACAGGTAACATATTTTTCTATGAACTAAATCACACAGACATCACTTTCTTTGTCAAACTGAGGAGCATCTTTAATCCACAACAGCGTATGTATATGTCGAACCTCACATGCCCACATGTCTGGTACTCCTTGAGCTAAAATAAATGCTCCTCAGTGCCTAATGGACCATTGTCTTTATTACATATAAAGTGTAACAAAAATCTCTGATGAATGAACAGGTAAATAATTACAGGGTCCATGGAACACCATTCACCCAGTGTAATGTGTTCTATGTTTTCTTTCTGTGGATTAGTCTCACAAATACACTCAGAAAGATCATCCCATTCTTATACAACGATTTTCTGAAGAAGAGTTTGGAACCTTCCGATCATCCAATTGGACTCTGGTACCAGTAGGAAAAAGCATAGGGAAACAACAATAATTTTACGTCTTTTTCCAGACACTGATTGGTGCACCTTTCGTTGCTTTGATTTGGTACAAGTCGCCCATGACTTCACGTGAGAGAGTGTAGAGGATGCACTGCGTAATGTTCATACAAACTACTACCTTCGACAACAGATACACATTGGAACTAACATTCACTGCTTTGGTTTATTGACTCAACATCAAGCATAGACAAGTCTGGTACAGTTACACTCTCTTCATTGTGCTCCAATAGAAACACCAATGAGTTTTCACCTTTCCAATATATGTAAGCTATTGCCAAATGTTCTTATCTTTACTGGCGACACCATTTACTAAAAGAACGAAGAATCTGCAATGCCACCCTTTACCCATAGACTGGTGACATTTTCTTGCAAATTGAGAGATAACTTTGCAACATTTCCTCTCACAGCTTGCACTAATGATTATTGTAGGCAGGTTTGATATCTTTGTTTGCAATCTAGCAATAACTTGAAAAGGATGAACAGTTTGCAATGCAATCACATGTTCAACGTTTGAAGCACAACAGGGATATCATGCACTACCATGTCATTCAAGACACTTCTTGCAGGAATACGTTTTTGATTATGAAACCCAACACATTGTCTTCAAACATAAAGTTGCTCAGTTGTGTCAAATTGTTCTTCTACAAACAAATACAAATAAAGTCCTGTCCAAACATCTTCTACAAGTACACAAAGGGGTTATGTCACATGGTACCAGATAGGTTTAAGTTCAAACCATTATGTATATTTTGTTTTTACTGGTTGATTGGGAAGTCGGTCAGGTCAGAAGCACAATAAACAATTTTATTAGACATCGATAAAAATGTTAAAAAAACATATACCAAAATATCCATAATAAAATTCATATAGAACATCAGGTATTGGTAAAAAACACGACACATTCAAGGGTCCTTGGCGTAAACATACAAAAATGCTACGGAACAGCAGCCATATACCTAAAGGCAAGAACAGAACTCACTCCTCGTGATCGGTGGTTCATGAGGGATGAGGCTATGGCCTATCTCAGGTCTGGTCTGAGGTAGCAACGTGCCATTCATTTATCTCTGGTGTGTCCTCAATTCACGAGGAAGGTGATGACAGAGGAGAGCTGGAAGGTAATACACTGCCAGTCAGTTGTTCCACACAGCTCCAGTTTTCACACCTTACATGCCTCTACTTAAGGACTGTGTGTCAACTCCAGGCAGACAGCATTGAGTAGGCTGCTGGCCACCACCTATTTATTCAATCCTCATTAAAGAACTTGCGAAGACAAAGGCCTCGCCTTTTTGTACCTGTTCAGGCCTGATAGGGCCAATGACCTGACTCACTATCCTGCATTTTACCTAAAAACTAATCGCTACTACTGCTACTCAACAAAAGACACCACCATGTTTGTCCTCCATCCACTGCCCATCCCCACTCTCACTAGGATTTGAAGGGCCAAGTGCCCTGGGCAGCCCCAGAAAGCTATGCTAGCGAACCCCATAAATATTGACCTTGCCCTTGTCCCAGTAAACATATCCTTGGTAATACCTGGCATACTGTAGCCATAACCTCAGAGTACAATTCCCAAACCACTTCTCAAAAGAGGAAATGTTCTCTGGAAACTTACCAGTTCAAAAGAACTTTCCCTGTGAGATGGCAGATCCTTGAATTACCACAAATAAGGAAAACATTTGCCAACAATCAAACCAAGTTAGCGTTGTCCAGCTGCTCTTCCTCATACAACTTGTCATATTTAAATAAACATTCAAACACTTCCACGAATCTGACACAAAAGGAGTTGTGGGATCATAGGTAAGACATTGATGTCCAACTTCGAAGCAAAAACATTGCTGCACTACTTTTCATGGTTAACGGTAAGCTGCTTGCTTGATGATAGGAATTACTATGCACCCCCTTCAATTTGCATCTTCCTATTTCTGTACATTGTATAATAACATGTGTGATCACATTGCATGGAGCCCAAGTGGGTTCCTGCCCTACGAAAGCACACCATTTGCAAACAAAGTGTGAATGTGCCTGATATGGTTGCTGTTTATTATATATAAATTACTACCAACATTTTATGTTGTCTACCACACAGACTCATGTGCATGCACTGGTGCACCACATTATACTACCCATACAGTTCTACATGCAATGCAGTGATGGAATCTATTTTCAAACCTGTAACCAAAATGTTAAAATCAATTTCACTTATATTGTTGGTGGGGAAACTAGATAGCTGAGCTACATAATACAACAATTAGATTAGAGTGGAAGTGCTCCCGTATAGAAACATTGCCCATGTAGACATATGTTCTAAGTGCTTGAGTAATATGGTATGTAATTGAGCAGCTCATATAGCGTAAATAAGATGAACAAAGCAGAGTTTCACTCTGTGGGCACAGTGTTTGTCTGTGGTTGACATAGTACATTATTTGGATGATAAGACTAAATGGAAAGTGAGATAATCTTGTACGCATACAGTAATAATTATTTTATAACCTAAGAATTCATGATAAAGCATGCACATATTAAAAGAAAGCTTTGCATAAACCATATGATTTGCAAGGTCATGCATATGTAAAAAAAGAGGGAAACACATTTGATGGATTACTGAAATGCAAACTATGAGGCCTTAGCCACTATGAATTCACCTTCTTTACTTTGCTTCATAATTCCCCAGAAACCATTTACATGGTGTATTTTACCTGACACTCCAATAATAACTGGCATGCTCTAACCATAACATCAGAGTACAATTCCAGAGCCACTTCTCAAGAGAAGAAATCTTCACTCCAAACTGCAAACTTATCAGTTCAAATGGACTTTCCCAGTAAGCTAGCAGAATCCACAAATCTCCACAAATAAGCAAACTCATATTGGCGAACATCATAACCAAGTTAGCATTCATCAGGTGCTTTACCTCATAAGCCTTCTCACATTTAAAGCCACATTCAAACAGTTCCACCACTCTAAGGCAGTAGAAAGTCACTAATGTGGGGTCACAGGAAATGCCTTGATATCCCACTACAAAGTACATACAAAGCTGCAATATTTGTCAAGGGTAGAGTTATGCTGATTGGTTGACACTAGGGTTTCTTATGCACCCCCATTCATTTCACAACTTCCAACGCCAGTGCGAAACAACCTTTGATTAGAAATATATTTTTTCTCACACATAACCATAGCATAACATGTGCTACTGCTTGATCACTCTCCTGAAAATACTTCAGTAAAATAAGGAAAATCCTATTTTCAAAATAATACTTATAAACCTGACTAAATCAGAAACTTAAACATACTTATCTTACATAAACAACAATTCATAGTATACATAAACTATAGAAAAACACACAACCACTCACCTTCAGCTGCTCCAAATAATGAATAGATATTCATAACAGCCAAACACAGAACATGAGCACACTCTGAAATCTGGAATCAGAATGTAAAAAGTTCACAAAAAGGTAACTTTCATAGCTTTCAGAAATTAATAGCACAAAAAGAGGACTGTACAAAGCAAACAAATAAAATGCCCAACACGTTTTTATTATAACCTATAAAAGTCTATAAACCCCAAAACAATCCATCCAAAGAATACTTTGTAAAACATGTAGAAACACAATTAAATATAACTAATGAAAAAGATGTATCATGTGTTCAAAAAAAGAAAAAGAAATCCCAAAACCATATCCCCCCAAATAAGCCTTTTTTAACAAATTTTGTTTGCATATTTATTAACCTTTTTAAAGTAGTTACACTTATATGTATAAAGAATAAAAAGCATTGCAATGTTACAATAGCGGCTACAGAACACACCACATGCTGTTGGCTGTTTATTATCAGCGGCCACAGAGAACACCACTTATACCCACAGATAACAACCCAACACATGGCGGCGGACATGGGGTAGCCGTAGGTAAACATCCCCAGTCATTTCTCTTCCTAAGCGCTATCCTCAATATACCAATTACACCCCTTTTGATGTAGTCGCGGCTATGGGTTTATAGGTTTGCTGTTCAGTTTTTTAAAACTGAGTATCGAATATGAATGACAAAAGAAACAATAGTTATGCAATGGTATTTAAAATGAATTAGGTACATGATGATAAAGAGTGCATGCCAAATGTGCTAAAATGCAAGACTTAGTGTACCCCAAAACAGTCCTTTTAGGGACTACTTATCACATATAAATACAAAAATATGGTTAAATAACAACCCAACATTTTTCTAAAATAAATCTTTGCTCATAGCTGCGGCTTGAGTTCATTGACTTTTTTCCTAGCCACGGTTGCAATATGAAACTTTGGGGGCTAAGTCACATAGATTTGTATACATATATATACATAATATATCATTTTTAAAAAGTACTCTTCTGAGCACAAACATGGTACATTTTTGCACATTGAGGCCTATAGCCATGGTATGGTCCAACAAACCCATGGTTACAACCCTCCCCACTCGGTGCTGCAGCTAACCATGCCTCTGATATTCTACAACCTATTAGGCTATACGGTAGCCGCGGCTATTCATCTATGTTTTAAAAATACATCCCATCTGTAGAGACACAGTTTGCCCCCCTTTCCCGTAGCCATACCCCATCCTATTTTATAGGATTCTCCGTTACAACTCACCCCCCCCTTTCTACACAAACACTAGGCTGAGGAAGAGGAGGACTGAGAGTAAAGAGGCTAACACTTGCATATCTCATTGTACACGCCCCATTAATAAGGTCAGGTAAAGTCAGACACTTGACCTTAATTATATACATCTGATACCTATCAGCTCCCCCCACACAGATAAAAGGCAGAACATTGAGACACACTCTGAGCAAGGTGTGAGGCGCAAAAGAGGAGATATTCTGGGGCAAACGTGAACGCACTTGAGCAGGAGGATCGATAGCGGGATCAGAATGAGGGGCAGCGTTGCCTCCGGGAAACCATCAAGGACACGCAGAGAAAGCCAATTCCTAGACAAGAAGAACCCTGAATTGTTTGTCAAGGACTCCCGCAAGCCTCCCAGGTGAACAGCAGAGTTGGGGATGCAAGGCCAAGTCTGTGGTATCAACTAAAACTCGTGAATCAAAGCTGCAGAGAAAAGAAAGGAATGCACACAACCAGTCAGTTAGCGAAAGACATGAAAGACCGCTATGTTCAAGGAAAGATGTAAGATGCAACAGTGAACCTCACAATTGAAGGTTTTTTGTGTGCTTATAAGACAAAAAAGAAAACAAGCTAGTAATGAACTTTAAACTTACTGATAACTGTGAAGCCAGTGACAAAGAGGAGCAGAGTAGTCCGATGATAGGAAATAGCCCACTCAAAAGTGTCCATAACATTTTTGATGTCTTTTTATGAAGTGACAAAGTGAACAAACTCTGAAATGCTCAATGGTGAAGATTAATCCCGACAAAAGGGGAAGTTGAAAGGTGAATGCTTTAAAGAGAAAGATTTCTTTGAAACTGTCTGATTGTGTTATGTAACTACCAATACCAAGAGACACTGGGACAAATACACGTTCCAGGTTTAACATCTTTGGTGACAAGCACTGAAATTACCACTTCAGGTTAATTGTGGGGATCATGACCTAGAGCTCATCGGCGTCCCGGCGCATCAGTGACCCTCAGCCTCATTGTTATTCACTGTTGCCTATCAATGAACTTCTGAGCTCGATTTGAGCGTATCGTCCGCTGGCAGGCAGAAGCCGGCCCCTGTTGTAATGCCCTTGTTAATAGGCCCCCCATCTGTGCCCAGTTCTACATTGCCTCAGTGAGGGCAGGAGCCTTCTACCACCACGCCAGCTGCAGGAGCAGCTCTGCATGGCATCTCTCAACCGTATGCACGGACAAGTCTCCATCCGTCAGCAGCGTTGTACCAGTGTTCATATTTGCTGATGCAGGTATTTCCTAAGTATCATGCTTTAAACCCCCTCTAATGCACATTTCCCCCCTAAGAACCCACATGGAGGATAGGTTGATGCGAGAATTCCACGTGTTTCCATTCTACAAACTGTCCGGCGCATCAGCGACCCATAGCCTCATTGTTATTCACTGTTGCTTAGCAACAGACTTCTGAGCAGAAGGCAAAGCACAGCTTCACGGCATAACAACATTTGCTTCAAAATTACACCGCTGTGCACTCCACACTCCTGAGGACGCTATGGAGCACTGTACACAGTACTACCCGGACCCTCATCCACACAGATCGCACAGTTACCAACCGCTCTGTCCATAGACACAGTGGGGGTCATTACACGGTAGGAGGTAACCATGCCGCTAATAGCGTCATGGCGACCCCCTTACCGGGTACCAGGTCTGGGTTCCTTGAATGAGGAATTACTGGGCCATTCCAACCTTGGAGGGCCCGGTAATTCCTCATTCAAGGAAGCTGGACCCGCTATATCCCCATTCCCATTCGAGCCCCCATAGGGCTCAATGGGAATGTGGAGCATACTAACAACAGGCCCATTAATAACGGGTCCGTTGTTAGCATGCTGGTCACCTCGCGGGACCCGGTAAGGACGCCTGGTTTTACCAGGCGTCCTTACCGGGTCCCGCGAGGAGACCTCGTAATAGGGCGGTAAGGGGTTGCCGGCTCCGGCACCTTTACCGGTGCTGTTAACCCCTTACCGCCAAGGTGGGAATGACCCTCAGTGAGTTTATGATTCCAACCTAATCAAACTTGTACACACTACCATATTAAGTGACCAAGCTCTTACCATGTCTTGATGTCTTGTTCTGATCTGTACGCATGGATCATTGAAATTTGTAGGTAATCGCTGCATTACCAGTGCCAACCACTTACTAACTTACTCCCCTAATTGCAAACCTGTATGCCTGAGCCTCCACAGCTCTGTAGACGTATTTCTGCTCTAGCATCCTCACACATGCATACCACGGGTCCCTCTCTATTGTATCATCATTGTTTACCAACTTGTGAATTCCATCTTCTTGGCACGGCCTGAGCTAATGCTTGCATATCCATGGGAACTTGCTATGTTTATCACTGCTAGCATCCACGTAGTCTGGGCACATTATTGTCACCCACCATTGCATTCACTTATGAAATCTCTGTCATCACACTCTAATCACTATAACCTGCACCCGCACAGACAACAGCATTGTTCTGGCACCCACAATGCGCTCTGTCAAATGTACTGTACATCTACATCGTCTGCCCCCTTCTAGGCTCTGCCAACCCGTCACCACTGCCTACCTGCAAACCAAACACTAACAGGCTTACCATGTCCCCCAAACTCCCCAACTCGGCTGACATCCCACCTTCTCTCTTTCTTCCCACCTTCATCAGTCACTGCACTAATCCACACACTCAGCCACCAAACTCTGAGGCTAACCACTATGAACCCTTAGCCCGCAGACTGAAAATGCTTTGGTGCCACACAAAACCAATATACTACCCAGTATACCTTAGGCCCACAGACCACATAAACTATCTCCTTGGCTTGCGATCCACTCGGACCACAGCCTCATTGAACTCAAATAGCTCTACCACCAAACACCCCTCACACAAGGGCTCTCACAAGGACACTCCCCTGTCTGACAGCTCTGCCAAGCTCACCCACCTCCCCATCCCCACCACCCCTCCCATTAAATCTACCCCAACTACCACTCACTGCCCATATTGGCTGGTCTTCTACATTCCACACAGCCCATTCAGGCCCACATGGATTACAAACAGCCCTTCACTAAGTCACTTTCACCCATTACCCCAGACACAAAGTCTCTTGCATATCAACGGAAGTCAACATCTCCCAAACTAGGTCACATGAAGGCACACCCTCCACTAGTGCCAGCCTTCCCCTTATCCCCTTCCAATGTGCCCTTATCAACGCACGTTCCCTTCCAGCTCATGACACTGAGATCCGAGACCTACTCACCAAACACAATTTAGATCTTGCAGCCATTACAGAAACTTGGCTACCATGAAGCAGCTGGCCCCTCCATCTGCATAGCCCTCCTGGAAGGATACACCATCTACCGGCAGGACCACATGCACATGAAAGGTGAGGTGTAGCTCTTATAGCCAAAGATTCCCTACCCCTCAGACCGACAAACTCTTCATTGCAAGGTAACACAGACTCCATCACCCTCAAACTCTCTCTGTCGCCTAATTGCACCATCTCTATTCATGTCATTTACCGACCCCCAGGCCCATCCTCATACTTGCAGGAAAACCTACTCCATCTACTGGAAGAAAACCCAAACACTACCACCAAAACAATATTACTTGGTGACCTACACCTAGGCCTTAATGACTGAAAAGACAAACAGGCCAAATTGCTTGCTAAATCCCTAAACAGCATGGGATTCCTACAACGAATAACAGACATCCTCGACTGGATTGCAGACCACAACTGCTCTGCCTCACACAGCACCAATACCCCTTGCCCCTGGACAGAACACCATCTCATTCACTTCTTCATACCAACACCTACCAAATCCATTAAGCTGACTATTCCTCTACAACCCTCCCTGGCCAGGAGCTCCTGGAAAACAACCCAGAATAACCTCCTACCGTACTTAGAGTCTCCTGCCCTAAGTCTGCCATTCTCTAACGACCCAATAGTACTAGCTGAAATCTACAACATCACTCTTAAGAATGCAGTTGACACCATAGCCCCACTAGCACAAAAGAAAGCCAAAGCAAGGAGACATGTAAACTCTTGGTTCACATCAAACCATTTTGAACTCTGCACCCTTAAGCGCACCACGCTCACCAAATGGCAAACTAACCCCCAAGGCTCCACTAAAGAAGACTTCAAAAAATGTGCCACTCAATACATAAAAGCCATTATCCTAGCCAAATCCACTTCCCTCAACACTAGAATCACTAATGACACATCAGAATTCAAAGAAATGTTCACCATTTTCACAGAACTAGTGACTCCGGCACCCAGTACCCAAGACATCGTGAAAGATGAACCATGGTGCTCAAGCATCCAAACAGCCATGCTTGATAAAATAATCCAGCCTCAACAGCCTGACCACACCAAGCCCCCAACACCCCCCACTTCTAACACCACTACGCAAGACAAGCCACGCCACACTTAGCCTTCAGAGATGTCTCTGAAACTGAAGTCCTGTCCATCATCAAGCACATCAAACCCTCCAATTGTAAAGGGGATAGCTGCCCAGCCAATATCAAAAAAGACTGCACTACCACTATAGCCCCATTCCTCATGGCATTCATAAAGGCCTCAAGTATCGTTCCTCCTTGCCTCGAAGAGGCGTGAGTATGCCCCATTCAGAAAAAAACATCTCTTGACCCTCCCACCCCCAACAACTACCCGCCCATCACAACGGACCCATTCCAGCTATAAATCCTCGACAAAGCAGCCTACACCCAAATTCAGCACTTCCTAGAAACTAACTGCATCCTAGGCAAGCAGCAATTGGGCTTCCGTCCTGGCTACGGGACCGAATCAGCTTCATTGGACCTAAAAAAAACAACAAGCAGAAGTCTTGAATGAAGGGAAACCAGCACTACTCCTCCTTCTCGCTCTATCCGCAGCATTCGACCTAGTGGACCATAAGAGCCTATGTAATCATCTCACCACCTGAGCTCAGTTCGCGCATGAAGCCGCGACATGGATCAACTCTTTCCTAGATGGGAGAGCCATGAGGGTATTCTCCAAGCATGCCAGCAAAACACCTACCACCATTGACTGTGGAGTCCCACAGGGCTCTTGCACCTCTCCCACCCTCTACAATATATTTACTAAACCTCTCTTTGACAAACTGGACTCAATCGGCATAGCATACACAAACTATGCCGATGACACACAGGTCCTCCTCCACCTCTCTGGCTCTTATGAAAGGATGCCAAAACACTTCACAGTACCTACGCTACCATCCAAGCTTGGATGGCAGCCAACAGGCTTTGCCTAAACGGGAAAAAAACTTAAATCCTTCTAGTCAGCCCCAAGGAAACCCTCAACAAACTCAATAAGGAACACAGCGCCTTCACCATTGACAACACACAGATACCGGTCTCACCCTCTGTAAAAACACTGGGGGTGTACCTGGACTCAACACACTCCATGTCTTGCCAAGTTAGCGCCATTGCCTCCTCAGCCTCATACACTACTAAGCTGATTAAGCAGTCAAGCCATACTTATCTACCCAAAACTGTCTCCCAATAGCCAGAGCCACTATAGGGGCCAAACAAGACTACTGCAGCATTCTCTTTGCTGGCATCTCTACATAAAATGTAAACAGACTCCAAATAATTCAAAATAACATGCTCAGAGCAGCCTTCAACATTTTGAAGAGGGAGCACATCTCCAATGATAGGCACGCTGAACACTGGCTCCTGGTAAAAGAGCGCAGCCTCTTTATGACCCTAGCCATCGCACACAAATGCCTTGCCTTCACATCCTCCTCTTATCTCTCAGAGAAACTAATTAGAGCTGGCTCCTCCAGGCCTACTAGATCACCCTACTCCAACCTACTGATTATCCCCTCCGACAAACGGGCCAAAGCTGGCAGCACCAGCTTCCCATTCGTAGCTTCAAGACAATGTAATGCCCTCCCAAGACCTTGCACCGTGCTTTCCGCAAAGCCCATAAAATGAGGCTCTTCAACTAGTCCACACATCACTCCCAGGCTCTCCTCTTTGCCAGAGCTGTTTACTCAAATGTATTAATTGTAGCCAGTTCACCCGTAACCCTCTGAACCGCATATGCTCCCTATCTGCTATAACAATATACTTTGTACTGCCATATGTTCTGTCTCATTAGATTCTCTGTAACCCACGTACCACAGACAGGTTGTCATTCATGTGTAACCAAGCAAAAACTCATGTAACAGTTCCACAATGCCCAAGGGCTGCTCTGTGCGCTTTATACATGTTAAAAAAAGAGCTGAGTTGTGCTAAGCTTCTATTGACTGAATGGCATATGTGATCCATCCGGGAACAAACATATGTGTCCTTGCACACTGCAAGTACTGCTTCATAGAGTGAAAGAAGAACAAGGGAGGAGGTTTTAAGGACAATGCAAAATAGCCACTGATAGAGCATACAATTACATACCACTGCCTGTGATATCCTTAGCTGTTCCAGCAAAAATGCACCCATCCCTTTTTCCTGGTAGAGAGCAGATGAGTTACACAATGTTGATCATCAAATAATATAGGTTTCACCCATGCTTTGGGGGTGATAGCTATATTTGGGGTTATACCCCCTGTGTGAGGTGATAGATATTCAAACCCTGGGCCTCCGATCGGAGTGCAAATAGTTTTACAGTTAAATACAATTGAAAAAGTGGAATTAGAATCCTGTCTGAGCGGTCTGTTTATGGATCACACTTGTTATATCATCTGTATAAGTACCTACACATATGCAGGGACTTGGTTCCTTAAGAGCACTTCTTATAAACCATTGCAAAATCAGTATTCCTACTCAAAGTCCACATAATATTTCATAGATCATTTATTTTCCTAATTCAAATTTAGTCAAGTATCTCAGTGAACACAATTAAATAATCATATCTACTTTTAGATTTTAACTTCATAACGTCTAAATAATAGTACCCTTGCACAGTCCATTTACCTGTAGGAGTACTTACTGATTCAAATTCAACCTCTTTGCTTCTTGCATGTAGTATGCTTTAATCTTAAAATGATGAGTCACCTGTTAAGAAAACAGAATACTAACATTAGGGACTCAAACAGTCCAAATGAATTTATAGTTTATTACAATTTTTGTCTGTTGTTCCGCGCTGTCCCACTGAACTATGTATTGGTAGATGTGTTGTGTAGCATGCAGGCTGTCCCGGGTCCTCGATCCTGTAGGATGCCTGGTGTGCCATTGTGGCCTCTATTTAAATACTGAAGATACAACTGACACTGAAAACAGACTGTCTTAGTGTTCTTTGCCTAACATATTCACCATCTTGGACAGGCTAGCCCATGCCACAACACTTGTCTTTTAAGTCTAAACAAATCCTAGTTGCTTAGTAATTTTACAATAATGTTCCATTATTTGAGAACCCTTAAAATAGCCTGTCTACTTTCACTTTGTCTCCAAAAATGTGTCCTTTGTATTGTCTTTAGCACTTTCCACTACATCACCTGAGAACCTTCAGAACAATCTTAATACATTTCATACGTAATTAGCAGATCTCTGACTCTATTCTGATAATCCGAAAACTTCAACATTATCAAATTATGGTAAATCAGACTACCTCAGACCAAAAAACATACTCATCCCAGTCTCATATATTGCATCATTTATAAAAAATGAGTATAATGCATCATCTGAATTTAATCCAAATCTACGTCATCTAAAGAAAAAGATAAGTTTTGCCTCTTTCTGTCTTACGCATTCTCTGCCTCTTTGTTCACATACATTTTTTAAATTCCACAAAATCTTAGTTGATCCATAGATCTTTTTCCATGTGCTTTTTCCCAATGCACAGCTAAAAGTTGTTTCTTGTCTTTGATTTTGATTTTGATTCTTCTCTAGTGTTCCTAGATTCTTTCTTTCATAGGTCTGATAGTAATACTTAAATATACTTTTTCGCAAATGCAAGTGATGGCATATATCACATAATTCTGGTTACAGTTCATCATTTGGTTAATTGGCATGCTTCTATTAAATGCATCTTTAAATTCTGTTCAACTAATCATAAGCAACTGTACTTTCAGTTTCATCTGGCAGAAAACTGCGAATTATTTTTGTTTTTTAATGTTTTTGGTGTTGTAAACAATAATGTAGGTTTGTCTTCAATAAAATGATGTATTTCCTTGTCTAATCTCACTATATTTCAATGTTTGTTAATCATGCTATATATCAAATGGCTTGACAATTGTAAATTGTTAGGAAAGATTTCGTAATTGTAGGGAATTTTCCTTCCATGTGGCAACCCCTAAACTTTTTGCTATTGTTTTTAACCTTGTTGTTGACTTTGCCAGAGAAGTACAGCCTTCTGCCGCACTTCTCTGGGCTTTCGCTCCTTTTCTTACGGGGAAACTGACATGCCCTTAAGACAGTCAGTACCGGGGAACGTGGTTTCCCGTAGTTTCTTTTATCGTGTCGCAGCTTTAGTGCAACACGACACAAGAGGGCACTGTAAGCTAAGTTACAGCTCTCTTGGGTCTCTAGCCTTCTACAGGCCCTAGATACTCTTTTAGGATGGTATTTGATCGGTGCAAGTCATTCAGGGACTCGAATGGTGGCAGCGATCGTTTTGTTTATTTTGAGCTCCTTTTGGCGTTCTGAGCACGTTTTTGCACTGAACCCAAAATGGTGGCCTGGCTCCCAAAATGGCCAGGCCGCGAGGCTCCTTTGTCTTGTCCACTGACCGTCTTGCTCCCTTCACCTTCCCCAGGTCAGGCGACCCGGGGCCTTCCTTATTTGGGCATGTACTTTCCCGCGAAACGTGGTTGCTTTCGCGGGCTTCTACATGTCGTTTGTGTGCCTCCAGGGTGTGGGCTGGGATGTCTGGTCCCAATACACATCCTGGGTGCCAGAGAGTCTGGGGTGGTGTGAATGCCTGGGACCACCGTGGTCCGTGATTGGTCCACGTATGGTATGTGTTTTGTTGAGCGGATCTCCCATTGGCTCCCCTCCGTTTTGGCGCGAAGGGAACCGTGGATAAGAGGGAGCTGGAAACACCACTGCCATGTCGATCTCCTGAGTTCTCACGAACGAAGGAATACAGGAGCCAAGTATCCTGCAACAACGAGGCTGGACCGAGGAATCGCTGGTGACACGCTGAAGGAATCCTCCTTTGCACTGCTGTCGTCCGGAGAGCCCCTGTCCTCCTTTGATCGAACCAGAAGGCCTGTACTGGTGCTTCGACCTTTGGAATAGCAGGAACAGCTATTCCCGGCGACTTCATCATCTCCTGCCAAGTAAGCCTTCGGAAGTGTCTCTGGGCCATCCAGTTGACTGACCAGTTTACAAGGGAGTCCTGCTCTGTAACTGCCGCCAGGTTGTGTTGTATTTCGAGTCCTGGTCACTCTCCCACGCTTCGTACGCTTGGCGTCCCCAGGTCTGAAGGGAGGAGTGTACATTTGGCTCGAATACACACGGCCGCTCCGTTGTCCTGCTGCGGCAACAAAACTGTGCTGGTTTCGTCGATTGGGACGTCTTTTTGCTCTACATGACTACGAGGCGTTCCCTGCTCTTCTGAACCTGCCAGCTGCTGAAACGAACGTGGAGAAGCCTGGGTCTGCTTGCTTCGGGGACCGGTGAGTAGTTTAGCTAGGATCTGGTCGCCCTCCTGCAGTATCCCATTGCTTTTCCCTGCTGTGTAAAAACAGCACCCTTTTGGCCGTACTCGCGCTCTGCTTCTGCCCGCTGTGGAGGCTGCGCTTGAGTTGCGGAAACCTGTTCTCCTTCTGCTGTGCACTAACCCGAACTGCCTGACTTCCTCCGAAGAGCTTCCCCTTTTGCCCGTTGGCACCGGCGTGGCAGGTACTTTGAGCACAAGGCTCCACTCTTCGCAGGGCTCGGACTTCCATCTAGTTAGGTGCCTCTGAAGGCGAACTGAGTCTAAAGCGTTATCGCACTGCCTGTTTTCCTTCCCTTTCAGGTGGACTGCATATTTCGTGCTTTAAACGCTTGCGACTGTGTATTTGTATATATATTGTGTTGATATGGTATGTGTTGGTTTAATATTGTGATATTGTGATTTTCTCGCTACGGTCATTGTTTTAAAGGCCTTAAAATAAATGTGTATCTATTTTTGATATAACAACTGTTTGGAGTAGTTTGTAAGCGCTCTTGCTTTGTGTGTTCATTGCGGGCTTTCAGTCACCCTCACCCCTCTTGAGACCTAGTCTTGACCGCCGCGATCGCTACCTTGATTGGTCTGGCTTGTCCAGAGGTTACCCTGTTCCAAGTAATTAGGTTGGCCTTCTGAACTTCTGCGCCACCAGGACAGAGTTCAGAAATCCGTCTTAACAAATTGGTGTACAGCGGTGGGATACGACTGAAGGTATCCAGTGTTGCGCTCGAACTAAGGCATTTCAGGTTATTCCAAACAGTACACGTAGTGAATGGTTGTAATATAACTTTAAAAAGGCCATAGTCCTATCAAACAGTATGGAAACAAATACGTTGTTAACTTTAAATGCTTCCAAATCAGAAACGCTGAAAAAGATGTGTGCGGAGAGAGGTGTTTCCTCTCAAGGCACAAAATTGGAAATGATCCAGAGAATCGTGGCGTGGCAAGAAGCGCAGCTTGACGCTATAACTTCCGAGGACAGTGCAGAAGGTGGTGGGGCTGCTCTCACTGGCAGAACCGACGGTTCTGCCGCTGCACTGATCCATCGCGACCACGAGGACAGGGAGGATGTGATGTCTAATGTTTCCTCTGCCAGTGTTGATGGGGAGGCTATGCTTGAATTCAAGAAGCAAGAGCTGCGGTTTAGGCAGCAGGAGCTTGAATTCAGCATAGCCAAACTAAAAATCGAACAGGCAGAAAAACAGAAAGACAGGGATCACCAGTTGGAACTGGCCAAGCTTCAGGTTGCAAATGGATCCAAGGGTCCTGGACATGGTTCTGGGGCTTCCTCTCATCCACGGTTTCCAAAAGATCTGCTCAGTGTGTATGAAGAGAGGAATGACAGTATGGACTGGCTGAATGCGTTTGAGTATGCATGCGAGGTCCAGGAAGTTGACAATGCTGATAAGATTGCGTGGTTGCTCAGTAGACTGCCCCATTCTGGCTGTAGTGCCATTATGGAAATGTCGAAGGCTGAGCGGGCTGATTTCGCAATGTTAAAGCAAACTCTCATTTTAAAGTTTGGGAAGACTCCGGCCCAATATTTAAAGCGTTTTCGAGAGTATAAGAAAAAGGAAGGTGGTACTTGGGTATCTTATGTCGCTGAATCCTTGAAAAACTTAACTGGCTGGGTCGAAGGTTATAAGGTTTCTACCTTCGAAGGCATGATAAATCTTGTCATGCTGGAACATATTTTTGCTTCTTCTTCAGCAGCATTTGGCCGATTCGAAGGAGATAGATCCTAAGAAGCTGGCCATTGCAGCAGACTTATGGGTGTCACATCGAGTGTCCCATAAGGACAAAACTCATCCTGGTAAGCAGGAGGAAGGGAAAAAGTCCAAAGATATGGAGGGTGGGGAATCTGCTAAATCTTCTTCCCATAAGGGCCACAAAAAGAAAAACAAGGGTAAGACACAAGAGAACTCACAGGGTAGTGGAGGTCAGCCTCCAAAACAGAACTCTGGTTACAATAAGCCTCCCTACGTAAACAGACCCACTGGGGCTTGTTTTTCTTGTGGAGCAACTGACCATGTGAAGGGGGATCCCCGTTGTAAGGTTAGACCTTTGGGGGTCCACTCCGCTAATCTGGCCTTCTCCTCCTACGAGGAAGAAGAGATTACAGGAGCATCCTTCTCCTCAGACTCATTTCCCAGCGGAATAGAGGCTGAGGTAGTTTTTGTGTCCCTGGGTTCCTGGGAGCCTAAAGTCGCAGAGGCTTATGCTAGGATTCCGGATAATACCAAGCACTACTTTAAAGACAGTGTGCTGATCAATGGAGTGGATACTCCAGCTCTTAGGGATAGTGGGTGCAGTCGAACTGTAGTGGATTCTACCTTGGTAGACTCAGAGGAAGTTGCCAGAGCTACTCTGATGCCCACTAAGTTGGCTGACGGCCCCCTCCGTATGTTTCCCATGATCCCTGTAAATCTTACTTTAAATGGTACAGCAGTCAGGATTCCAGTGAGCATTCAGAGAAACGTCCCGGGAAAGGTCTTGTTAGGTAATGATCTCAGAGCTTTAGGGCTCGTAGGAGACACTGCCAAAAGACCCTACACACGGTCTCAAGCACGGGCAGCATTGGCCAAGCCCAATACGCCGCCCCAGCCAAAGGGGAAACCCAAGGCGAAAGGAGTCTACAAGTCAAAACGAGGGAAAGAGAATATTCCCCCGAGCTCGCCTACCACTGCGGTGGAGGAAGTTGGTCAATCGCCCGGGCCTGACGAGGAGGTGGCGATGCCTGAAGTTTTTGACCCCAACAATCATCCTGAACTAAAAGTCTTGTTAGTTGAAGGAGGTCCTGATAGGGACGAATTCAGTAAAGGCCAACGTGAGTGCCCATCTCTGGAAGGCCTAAGGAGACAGGCCTGCTCCCAGCTTGAGGGTGAACCTCCTGGGATGCATAGGATTTACCAGGAAGGTGGACTCCTGTATAGTGAGCCCACAGAGTCTACAGAAGGAGACCATAGGAGGTTGGTGGTTCCCCTTGCTGTTAGGCCCTTCCTCCTGCAGTTGGCGCATGAAGTTCCCCTTGCTGGTCACCTCGGTATGAGGAAGACCAAGCAAAGGTTATCCATGCACTTCTACTGGCCCAAGATGGGGGAGCAAGTAGAAAGTCACTGCAGGAGTTGTGCCGCCTGCCAGATGCCTGGTAAGGTTGGCGCGACAATCCAAGCTCCGTTGGTACCGCTCCCAGTTGTGGGGGTACCATTTGAAAGGGTAGGGATCGACATGGTTGGTCCCCTTGACCCGCAAACATCCTCAGGCAATAGGTTTATCCTGGTGCTGGTCGACCATGCAACCAGGTATCCTGAGGCCGTCCCATTTACAACTGTAACTGCCAAGCCAGTTGCAGAAGCTTTACTCGGCATGTTTACTAGGGTTGGCTTCCCTAAAGAAGTTGTGTCGGATCATGGCAGCAACTTTATGTCGAAGTATAGGCAGGCTATGTGGAAAGAATGCGGGGTCACCTACACGTTCTCTTCTGCATACCGCCCCCAGACCGATGGTCTGGGGGGGCGTTTCAACAGGACGTTAAAGAGCATGATTGGGGCTCTGGAGGAGCCTCAGAGAAGAAAATGGGATCTTCTTGCTTCATGCTTACTGTTTGCCTACCGAGAGGTACCACAGGAGGGTGTTGGCTTCAGCCCCTCCGAACTTCTGTTCGGTCATCCCGTACGGGGACCCTTAGCCATCGTCAAAGAGGGATGGGAGATGCCCACTCCCCATGTTACTACCAACGTAGTTGATTATGTGCTAGGGCTCAGAAAACAGATGGTACTTCTGATGGGCTTGGCCAGTGATAAATTGAAGGCAGGGCAAGCGCTGGTGAAACATTCGTACGACCAGAAAGCTTCCCTCATCAACTTTACACTTGGTCAGCAAGTCCTGATCATGAATCCCATAAGGCCTCGAGCTTTACAGGACAAATGGTCAGGCCCTTACCCAGTGGTGGAGCCCCTGGGTGAGGTTAACTATTCAGTGGACCTTGGAAGGCCTGGACAGGCTCCCAAAGTGTTTTACATGAATAGGCTGAAGGCTTTCGGCCCAAGCGTCGAAATCGCAGCACTGCTACTGGCTTCAGATGTTGAGGAAGAGGAGTCTGAACCTCTCCCCGACCTGTTCCCAAGCAGTCCTTCAGTTAGCTCTTTTGAGGGTGTCCGAGTGGCCCCTCACCAAAATGGACAAGGCTCAGTGGTTTACCTTGGACATGAAGTAGGTGGAGGGAGGAGACAGCCTCTACTCAGTCAGGTACAAGCAGTACAAGACTGGCCTACCCCCACTACGCAAACCCAAGTGAGAGCCTTCTTAGGACTCACGGGGTATTACCGCAATTTTGTGGCAGACTATGGCACCATAGCTGCTCCTCTGACTGCCCTCACAACTCCGAAGAAACCCAAGAAGGTAACTTGGACCGACGAGTGTGAGAAGGCCTTCAATGGCTTAAAAGACTCCTTGTGCCAGGCCCCTGTGCTCAGGGCCCCTGATTATCAAAGACCTTTTATCGTGCAGACGGATGCCTCTGACACTGGGATAGGAGCTGTACTATCACAAGTAGATGAGAAGGGTAAGGAACACCCTATCGGTTTTATTAGTCGCCAGCTTAAGGACAGAGAGCTCAGGTGGTCCACGGTAGAGAAAGAATGTTTCTCTGTTGTGTGGGCCCTAAGGAAGCTGAGGCCCTACCTCTATGGGACCCACTTCACTGTGCAGACTGACCATAAGCCGTTAAAGTGGCTAATGAACATGAAGGGGGAGAATCCAAAGTTGCTTAGGTGGTCCATAAGTCTACAAGGCTTCGACTTCACTATTGAGCATAGGCCAGGTGTCCAATATAGCAATGCTGATGGGTTGTCCAGAATGTTTAACCGACCTGAACAAGAGACTCATCCAGGGGTGGATTAGTTCCCCCTGTCCATAGTCTGGGAGGGGCGAGTGTTAGGAAAGATTTCGTAATTGTAGGGAATTTTCCTTCCATGTGGCAACCCCTAAACTTTTTGCTATTGTTTTTAACCTTGTTGTTGACTTTGCCAGAGAAGTACAGCCTTCTGCCGCACTTCTCTGGGCTTTCGCTCCTTTTCTTACGGGGAAATTGACATGCCCTTAAGACAGTCAGTACCGGGGAACGTGGTTTCCCGTAGTTTCTTTTATCGTGTCGCAGCTTTAGTGCAACACGACACAAGAGGGCACTGTAAGCTAAGTTACAGCTCTCTTGGGTCTCTAGCCTTCTACAGGCCCTAGATACTCTTTTAGGATGGTATTTGATCGGTGCAAGTCATTCAGGGACTCGAATGGTGGCAGCGATCGTTTTGTTTATTTTGAGCTCCTTTTGGCGTTCTGAGCACGTTTTTGCACTGAACCCAAAATGGTGGCCTGGCTCCCAAAATGGCCAGGCCGCGAGGCTCCTTTGTCTTGTCCACTGACCGTCTTGCTCCCTTCACCTTCCCCAGGTCAGGCGACCCGGGGCCTTCCTTATTTGGGCATGTACTTTCCCGCGAAACGTGGTTGCTTTCGCGGGCTTCTACATGTCGTTTGTGTGCCTCCAGGGTGTGGGCTGGGATGTCTGGTCCCAATACACATCCTGGGTGCCAGAGAGTCTGGGGTGGTGTGAATGCCTGGGACCACCGTGGTCCGTGATTGGTCCACGTATGGTATGTGTTTTGTTGAGCGGATCTCCCATTGGCTCCCCTCCGTTTTGGCGCGAAGGGAACCGTGGATAAGAGGGAGCTGGAAACACCACTGCCATGTCGATCTCCTGAGTTCTCACGAACGAAGGAATACAGGAGCCAAGTATCCTGCAACAACGAGGCTGGACCGAGGAATCGCTGGTGACACGCTGAAGGAATCCTCCTTTGCACTGCTGTCGTCCGGAGAGCCCCTGTCCTCCTTTGATCGAACCAGAAGGCCTGTACTGGTGCTTCGACCTTTGGAATAGCAGGAACAGCTATTCCCGGCGACTTCATCATCTCCTGCCAAGTAAGCCTTCGGAAGTGTCTCTGGGCCATCCAGTTGACTGACCAGTTTACAAGGGAGTCCTGCTCTGTAACTGCCGCCAGGTTGTGTTGTATTTCGAGTCCTGGTCACTCTCCCACGCTTCGTACGCTTGGCGTCCCCAGGTCTGAAGGGAGGAGTGTACATTTGGCTCGAATACACACGGCCGCTCCGTTGTCCTGCTGCGGCAACAAAACTGTGCTGGTTTCGTCGATTGGGACGTCTTTTTGCTCTACATGACTACGAGGCGTTCCCTGCTCTTCTGAACCTGCCAGCTGCTGAAACGAACGTGGAGAAGCCTGGGTCTGCTTGCTTCGGGGACCGGTGAGTAGTTTAGCTAGGATCTGGTCGCCCTCCTGCAGTATCCCATTGCTTTTCCCTGCTGTGTAAAAACAGCACCCTTTTGGCCGTACTCGCGCTCTGCTTCTGCCCGCTGTGGAGGCTGCGCTTGAGTTGCGGAAACCTGTTCTCCTTCTGCTGTGCACTAACCCGAACTGCCTGACTTCCTCCGAAGAGCTTCCCCTTTTGCCCGTTGGCACCGGCGTGGCAGGCACTTTGAGCACAAGGCTCCACTCTTCGCAGGGCTCGGACTTCCATCTAGTTAGGTGCCTCTGAAGGCGAACTGAGTCTAAAGCGTTATCGCACTGCCTGTTTTCCTTCCCTTTCAGGTGGACTGCATATTTCGTGCTTTAAACGCTTGCGACTGTGTATTTGTATATATATTGTGTTGATATGGTATGTGTTGGTTTAATATTGTGATATTGTGATTTTCTCGCTACGGTCATTGTTTTAAAGGCCTTAAAATAAATGTGTATCTATTTTTGATATAACAACTGTTTGGAGTAGTTTGTAAGCGCTCTTGCTTTGTGTGCTCATTGCGGGCTTTCAGTCACCCTCACCCCTCTTGAGACCTAGTCTTGACCGCCGCGATCGCTACCTTGATTGGTCTGGCTTGTCCAGAGGTTACCCTGTTCCAAGTAATTAGGTTGGCCTTCTGAACTTCTGCGCCACCAGGACAGAGTTCAGAAATCCGTCTTAACATAAATTGCAATGAATATGTGTCCTAGATTTTTGTTTTGGAATCAGTACATGCTCTCTCTTAGCTTTCACAGATTTCACAGCTACACTCGGCTTTGTTTATGTGTATCTCCTCATAACCTCTTTTTGAATCTTTCATTCAAAATGTGACAATGTACCTAAAAATACGTTAATAGAGCAATTCCTTTTCACTCTCCAGAATTCTCCTTGTTGACTATTGTTAAATATAGCTTGTTTGAGACAGCGTGAGGCATGTAGCATCCGTTGCTTTCTGACACCTTTGTGTTTCAATTTTATCATTCATTATCATGATTTTCAAATTTAAAAATGAAACCTGATTTTTGTCATAAGTTAATGTGAATTTGATATTGTAAATATTATTATTCAATTGTTCCACACATTCTTTTAACTTCCCATCACTGCCATTCATATGTAATAACATATTGTTATATATGGCCCATGTAATAATCTCTGTATGTTTGTATGGCATGATGATGTTTTCTTCCGAGAAACCCATCACTAGATTGGCTATGGATGGTGAGCATTTTCCCCAAAGCAACTTCTTTACATTGTCTGCAAATCTCTTTGTTAAATATAAAGAAATTACTAGTCAAAACATGGTTTGCTGTGTCTAAAAAAATGTGTTTTTCCAAATAGTAGGAAGCAGATTTATTATCATAATGATACTCAACCGTTTGTAATGCCAACTTATGCTCGACCGAGGTGTACAGTGCCATCAAAGGTAACAAAAGAATAGTTTTCTTCCCACATTATGTGTTCCAGCCTCTGTAATGTATTCAAACTATTCCAAACATATGAATCTAATTTCCCCACAAATGGATTTAAAAAACTGTTCTATAATTTCTTTGATGGGCTCTGATGTGGAACCTATACCATTAACTATAAGCCTACCTGGTGGTAAATCAACACATGTTTTATGCACTTTGGGGAAGGAGTAAATGATTGATTTCACTGGATGCTTTACTTTTAGTTGCCTGAAATCTTTATTGATAATCAAGCCTTCAGCATGCTATTTCTCCTAATTAATGTCAGTCTTTTGTGTTAATTCCAACCATGTTGTATCCCTTATCAATTCATAGTCTCCTTCTTGTTGTAGATGCTGCATACCTATTTTGTTCTAGTCATCTTTATTAAGGTGGACCACATTGCCACCCTTTTCTGCTGCTTAAATTAAGAAATCAGTTTTTTTACTGCCTTCTTTTAAGATTGTGTATTCTCCTTTGGTTAAATTATATTTCAACATTGTCTTTAGGTAAGATTGGGTTCAATTTGGATTTAGTTTGCCAACAGTTTTCCCTGCTCACTCCCTGAATAATGTCCATGTCTATGAGTTGTAATGTACTAGGTGTATTATCATCAATACTTGTTAGAGTTTTGATATGTTCTAGATCTTCTAGCATATGTTTAGAGGTATCTTGAATGGTAATAGATTCTTCCGTAAAATACACTGTTTTCAAAAGAAAAATAGGTTTCCGACAGAACTTCTATAAATCTAAGTACAGTTTTATTGGTTTGCGAGAAGTATTACGCACAAAGGAAAGTGATGTTAAATATGACTACAGTAATTAGTTTGACATAATGGTTTTCAATAGAATTGGGATTACCAAGAAAGATTCAATTTTCTTTGTATTGAGGCATCGAAGGAAAATAATCTCCCCAGATCATAATACAATTTTTGAAAATACTTAAGGATGTGTGTTTCTTTGTATTTTTACTCCAATTTCAAATATGATATGAGCTCTTAAATTGTATGCTAAATGAAGGGATTGTGCAATAAAAGTTGTAATTGTGTTTACCAAGACACTTGACTAAATTTGAACTAGGAAAATAAATGGTATATGAATTATTAAATACAATACATATGGTAATTGTTTTATTTCCACGGGAATCAGACTCTACACATATTGTGCAAGCCTAATCTTTAATGGCATGTTTTTCTTTTTTTAAGTTTGCCACTTCGTTATAAAATAGAACAGGGACGAAGTCCCCTTTCTTTCCCCATTGTGGCAGCTGAGGAAGAAGGGTGGTAGAACAGAGAGCTGATTTGCGCCTGCAGGCAAGTGTGTAGTGGTGGGCTGAAGATGTTGGGGGTAACTTGGGGATGAAGGGAATGATAGGAAGTGGTAGGGTGAGGGAATGGCGGGCATGGCTCAGCATACTGAAAAGAAGATGGCGGCACCAAGGGAAGGGGCTCTGTTGGCTGGTGGAACACGGTGCGATACTGGCAGTGCTTGCCCACAGTTCGAGCCACCTGATTGTCTGAGCATCCTTTCCCTTGTGCAAACATGTAAATTGTGGCCCTTCAAGTATTGTCAGAAGGCCAACCCACATATTCATGCATGACTCTCTCATCCATTTTCATAACTGTACATTTAGACATCAGTAGGCAGAGGCCAGTAACCCGATCTGAGTGCTTCTGCAACTGCAGTTGTACAATGAGACACAGATCATTGTTGGCCGGCCAAATTGTGAAGTACAAAGGATTGACTCTTTAAATAAACACCTTTTCTTTGCTCACCTTAATATAATTCTGGATAAGTGTGAAGCCAGCCCTATCCTTCCTGGTAACTGCACTCTTTAGTCCAAACACTAATTTACAATCTAACTCTAGATCTCCAAAACTAAGACTCTAGAGCCTCAGTTGTTGGTCAATTGTTTATGGGATCATTTATCCTAACCGTAGCTCAAACCCTAACATTTATACTTATTCTCAAACCAACAAGCTAATGCAAACTCTAAGCCTGTCACCCAAATGCATTATAGCCCTTATATTTGCCCTCCGGCCTGGTGCATACAAATAAATAAAATACAAAATAAAATACAAATATTTGCTTGCCTAATGGTACTTAACATGTACGGAATAGTGTACTGTCTGTGATATGCAGGTTATTGTGTTCCAATGTTTCCAGAAGGAGGAGAATATTGAAAAGACACATTTACATTGCTGCAAATATTTATACATGCATCACTGTGGCGTTTAAAGAAATGTATCATTGCGTGAATATGAGAGCGCATGTATTTGTTTGTTGCTTCAACAAATAGGCCACACATTCGAAGTTTGAAAAAAAGAACATTTTTATATTTATTGAAAAAGATTAATATGCATATATTTTTTGCTGAAAATCTTTATTTGAAGATAATTCACAAATCTCTGTGTCCACAAATCAATGCGCCTCGTCAATTTCTTGGGTATTATAATGTTCCATTGATCAAAACGCATAACTTCTTGAGTATCAATAGAGTCAATCTACACTCTGGATCTTGTGTTATCGAATTTTCATAAATCTAAGTGTTATCAACAAATCATCTTCTCTACAAGTACACTTGATCATTCCTTATTTTTATTGTTATAGATCAACATTTTTTCTTCAAGTTTTTCTCTTCTACAAATCCTCTAAACGTGTTTTGCCATCCATTTCATGGCTCATCAGGAGGATGGATTAATTTCAGTTACATTAGACCCATATATAGATTGTATACATCGTGATATGATATGATATGATATGGCATTTATAATGCAATTGTATACAAGTGTTTCTAGAACGACGATCTTCTAATTCATGTTCTTTAAGTTGAAACATGTCTTTATAAAGTCAATAACATAGGGTCTTTTATTGGGATCTGCACTGAAAGAACAGAGTTTCTCTGTGTTGTGGAATTTGCACTTTTTACACACACGCAATAACGACGAGAGGAAATGTTTGTTTTGAAAGGTGCACTATTATCTACACAATGCATACAATATAGTGTACTGCGCAATCATTGCAGGATTTTCAGGTGGATTGAGATGCATCAATTCAACAATAAATCAGATAATTAATAAATAGAAGCGCACAGGGGTAATTGAATTCCCTCAAGTTGAACTTGGCATTAATATGTATTATGCCATTAAGTTCATGAGTGGAGTTTATAAAATAAGTTATTTGACCGTTTAAAGATTGTTCAAGGCCTGATAGTTTCTTCAACCCAAAACAGACAGTTCTCAAGGCTGCAGACAAGGGAATACTGGATTCACCCATATTACTGTAAGCGCATGTCAGGTTGAGGCAGGGCAGTGCAAAATAATATATCAGCACAATATAGTCTGACTGACTTGTGTTTGTGTCATTTGGGCTTATATAGCATAACATAACAAGGTAACGTGGGCTTCAGAAGGCTTGATGAAGTAGTTGGGCTGTGTAGCTATGTATTCAATAGTTCAATAGCACTGCTCTGGAAAATAAGCACTCTTACATTTCAAGAGGAAATACTTTTCCCAAACCTTTTTAAACCCACCATAGCTTTGCTGGTTATTGATATATCCATGCTGATGCACACCTTTACCTATTATAGACACATGGTTGGCATAAATGATATATGGCAGATATGTGTGCAATTTATAAACAATAAATTGGCCAGCACGTTTGGGAGTACGGGGCATTGTGTTGTTTGGATGGAGTATATAAACCCAGAAGGCCCCTAGCCTTTAACAAAAAAAAAATCTGGTTTCCTTTTTGTCATTCATGTGAGACAACTAACAATCCAGACATACATTATAATATATGTAGCAGAAGGGCTCCCACTTATACAATTTATGCATGCATAAGGAGATTAAACCCATCCTGACTATGAACAAGCCTTGCACACAGAAGCAATTTCATCTGCTTCTTGAATTGTAGAGCTTTAAAAATGTAACACCATACAGCTGGAGATGAAGAGCACACAGCTGTACAATTGACTATTAATTGAGACACTGAATCTGAATACGTCTGCATGAAAGAAAACAGTGCCAAATGAATAGGACAACAGCTTTGCAATCATTGAGCCACCAATGAACATAGGGATAGCAACAACTAGCAAAAACATACCATATCTCTATTGGCAATTCAATACAAACAGCGAAAAATAGAAGAAGAAGAATATGAAGAAGAATCCTAAAAGGAGACATGTGGCCCTCATTACGAGTCTGGAGGTAGCTGTTCCAGTAAAACTGGCAGGCTGCCGCCGGACCACAGGGATTTACCAGCTCCGGACATTACAGCCCCAGTGATCTGGTAATTTCAGAGCCAGCATTCTGTAAATCCCCAGAGGACTCCACGGGAATGGGGAAGTGGAAACCCCGGGCCCATGTGATAATGGTGCCAGTGTTACCGCATCAGTCTGCGGCCAGTGGCGTGACCGCCAGGTCAGACCTGGTGGGTGTCACACCACATGGCCACTGAACTTGTAGTTAGCCGGTCTGGAAAACGGTGCTGGTACGGTTTTACCAGCACTGTTATATCCGGACTGGCTAACTTGTAATGAGGCTCTGGGCCTCATTACGACCCAGGCGGTAAGTTACCGCCTGGGTCGTACCTTTACCACCATGGCGTAAACTACGTTTACGCCATGGTGGTTGGCGGACTTACCGCCCCATTCCGAGGTTGGCGGGGCGGTAAGTCCCCAATCCCCATTTACCCTTCCCCATTCCCATTTTTGCCCCATAGGGCATAATGGGAGTGGGGAAGGCGTTAATTACGCCACCGTAAATTACGGTGGCGTAATTAACATCAAGGTCCCTTAGCGCCATGGATTTTAACACCTGCTAAAAGCAGGTGTTAAAACCTCCATGGCGCTAAGGGACCTCGGAATCAGGCGGTAAGGGTCGGCGCTGTTTACGCCGCCGTAAACCCCTTACCGCCTGAGTCGTAATGAGGCCCTCTGTCTTATTTGCAGAACCTAACTATATATACATTTCAAAAGAAAAAGAAACAATAACTCTCAGCAAAATTGATGGTCTATTAAAACCATGCTATAATAGGAGGCTGCAAGAGCCGAAAATGTCAGGTTTCACAAAAGCAGAGAATCTTACCTCACCAAAGAGGTCACACCCTTTGTAACTCTATTAGATCATTCCAGTTAATCACAAACATTTAGCAAAGAAAAACGCATGGGACACAATATGCAGAAATTGCTGAGCACAGACAGAACACAGTAGAACATACAACAACACGGAAAGCATCTTCCATTAAAAGTGACACTCATTCAGCAGCACTGCATTGCACATTATGAGTGAGCTTACAGAAAGAAGAATATGTAATTGCTTTCAGAAATTAGTGAAGAAATCATTTAGTGGCAAAAGCTGGCATAGATGAAAAAAGCAAACACACAATATAGTTTAGTCGTCATAATTGATCGCAGATACAGAGAGAGATGTGTTCTTCACTTAACACTGGTCGATTTGTATTTCTGCTACACACAAAGTTAGAGAACAATAAGGGTCTCCTTGCAAGACAGTCTATTATCTATCTGATGGTCTTACTGCAAGACATCCATGTGCTGCCATGTGATTTTAGTTTGACCTTCCGTGACATACTGGCGGTTATTGCTTTGAGTAATTGCCATCTGGCAAGGGTGTAGACACCCTGATTTATTTGATTTTTTATCTATTCATAAAATCATGCAGGTAAATCCATCTCTGAAAGAGTAATTTATCAATCATATTTCCCTTAAATAATCCCCATGCCAAAAGCATAGTGTACACTTGTGCCCATCAGTAGCCTAATCTGCAGCGCCTGCTCTCCAGTGGCACAGAGCAGGTTCAGAGGTAACAGGGGCTCATTTGACAGCTGCAGTGACAGCAAAGTATTTGCAGCCCAGGGGCTGTATTTAAGATATGCACCCTTGTGTTAAAACTCCGTAATTATGAAGATATAATCCTGGTGGCAAAATATTCTTCAAATATAAGCTATACCAGAGTTATGGTATGGGGGATGGTATTTATCATAATTATTACAGCCATAGCAATGTAATATAGCACGTGATAGCCCTTTGAGCCCAGCTCAGCTTTGAAAGGATTATGTGTATTCTTCCCAGACAGGTTGGGCCCCACCACTGCTGGCAGGACTGTAGCCTTGGGAATTGCCTCTCTTTATTCCTTTGAGAGGGCAGGTAACACTCTCCCCAGAGAGACTACCACTACATGGGAAGCAGTCCTGGGAACAGGAATCAAAGGGCATGCCCATTCACAAGAGGAGTAGACTCACATCAGGGTGCTGCATATCTAACGGCCTTTGATTCAATTGTGAAGAGAAGAGTCCAGTGTTAGTGTAGACAGAAGGAGATTTGTATAGCTGTAGGAAAATACCATTGTCTTGTTTCTCACTTCCTCTATCTTTCCATCCTGTCCCATCCACTTCCTGTGGCACAAAGCACTTTGGGTGTGATGTCAGAATGCAAGGTCTACTTGTTCCAAGAAGAGGTATTTGATCTCTAATACAGGCTGTCTTTATTCTACTCACATAGGGTCTGTTGCCTTTAAAAGAAGGGGTTTCTCACCACTTCTTTGATTCATCTCCAGACTTCAGCCCTTGAAGAAAGAAATCTATTTGGACGCTGTTGGGATAACAGTGGTTTACAAAGTCTTTCAGTTATGAGGTGAAGACAGGTAGTACAAGGCAGAGGCAAGCTCTGCTCCCTAACCATCCATAGGTAACAGTGTGGTTGACCCGCTGTTAGAACAAGACATGTCTCTCTACTAGCCACAGTGGTACCCTGAATCGCACCGTGCTGAAGGACCCCTACAGTTGGGTACCAGCCTCTCCTGTGTTTGGGAGGGCAAGAAAAGGGATATATGAATACTGAGTACCTGCAGTGGGGCTCACAAAAATCTGAGGAGTGACATAATGCTGGAAAAAGACCTGCCTCTCTGCCAGCCACAAGATTTCCCAGGACCTCACCATGTAATGGACCCCTGTCGTTGTTTTCCAGTCTCTCCCATGTTTGGGAGCAATAGAAAATTTACTCATTTTGAGATTAGGACTCACAGCACCCTTAGAGCCAAGTCAGCTGGGATACTAGTATTTGTGCAGTTCCACTGCTTGGAGACATGTTTCAAGAACCGCTAGATACAATTAAACCACCATGACCTTCAGTTGCTGCCTTTTTACACTCTTCCAAATCTGCAAATTTCCCCTGCAGCACAAAGAAGTCTGGTTCAGCACTGCCAGCCCACCAAGAACCGAGGAAAGTATTATTCGCTGCCAACTGCCCCTTTGGTCCATCTTTGGGCCATAGAGACTGGATAGGTTACATGAATCCCTTTTTGCATCCAAGAACATAAACTTATAGAGAAAATGGTGGTTATAACTTGCCTTGCACCCCTGATTCATTACTCAGAGGCCTGTATCTTGCTACTGTTGCTTATTCTGTGTTCTTCCATCAGAGGTGGGTTTTGTGTAGTGTTTCTTTTAGTAAGTTATGATTTTACATGGTGTGTTTAATTAAAGTATATATATTTTTTATAGAACCTTGTTTGGACATTTCTTTATTTTGGACTCTTATACTTCATTGTTTGGGTACCTACTGAACTATATTCACACCCCTCTTTAGATCATAGCCTTCCCTTGAGCCATGTTACCACAAAAGGAAATGGCAGTGTATAGCTTGACTGGGCCTGTTTTACGTGTATGATTGTGTTGGCTCCTGGTTTGGAGAAGTGTGAGTAGGTGCTTTAACCTCTACTCACCATTGTACTCCTGCAGGGCAGAAGTCAATTAATCACATTTGCGTTCTATGGAGGCTTGCAGTTTTGAACCAGATCCTAGCCGGGATGGGGAGCCAGTGTTATTCATTCAAGGTGTGGGTGATTTGGTCAGATTTCCCCGAGCCGGTGATGAGGTGAGGGAGGTGAGGTGGGCTGCTTTGAATTAGGCTTGGACAGCAGCCAGGAGCCTTGAATGGAGGGGATTACCACTATTGCTATACAAGTTCACTAGGGCCTGCACCACAGTTCAGAAGTCCTGGGGTGAGAGGAAAGGATTGATCTTGTGGAGCATAGAGATCTGATAACATGCCATTTTAGCCTTTTTTCACGAAGTGTTGTTGGAAGGATATATTGCAACCCATAATGAAGCCTATGGATTTTGCTGAATATGTGAGGTGAGGGGTGAACCCATCCAAGCACATTTCCCAGACCATCTTTTACTGCGTTCCTACTGGGAATGTGGGCCCAGGAGTACTAATTCCACCCTGGTAATGTTATGATTTAAGTAAGAACTTGTTATCCATGTTTAAATGGTTGCAAGGCTTGACCGTGGGTGAGGAATATCTTGTGGACACTTGACCTTTAGCTGCTACCAATTATCATCTGTTTACTGACATGTCATGAAGTTGGGGTCTTTCAAGAGTAAGCCCAGTTGTTCCACATAGAAGTTAAAAATGACTGAGGAGAATGGAACCCTGGGAGACTTCATAGGTGACAGGGGAAGCATTCAGAACTGAGGGCGCAGATATCAATAGCCTGGTTTCTGCCAGATAGGTAAAATGTAAACCATTTCAGGTTCATGCCAGAGAAGCCCATCCTGTGTTCAAGTAGGATGAGTAGTGTGTGATGGTCGACTGTGAAGCATGCAGCTGAGAGGTCCAGGAGGACTAGCAGGAACAAGTTCCCTTTGTCAATAATTAGAGAGGGTGTCAACAATCACTGGTGGCTGATTATGTGCTGAATTACGGGCAGAACATGTATTGGTAATCGATATAAATATCAACTACCGCCTCAATGATTTTGCTAATAAATGGGAGACTTCTGATCAGCTGGTAGTTGACTAGCTCTTCCGAGTCAAGGGTGATTACTTCAGGGGTGGGACTATATAAGTCCGTTTTTTAGGACATTTGGGAATGTACCCTCGCTGAAAAGTCATGAACTACCCTAAAAAGAGCAATAAGGGCTGGGCTGTAAAGTTTTTTTGTGGATGGTGGCTGGGATAATGTCATCATTTCAGAGGGCGGTTTTATGGGTGCAATCATGTACCAGAGGTCCTCAGGCTAGGAGGGAGAGAAGTCGATCCAGTGTTGAGCAGCCCCTAGAGGAGTGTATGGATAGGGCGGCAGAGAATTCTGAGCCTTTTGTGTGAATCCGGATGGTATCAATTTTGTTGATGAACACCATATTGATAGCCTCACAATTCTCTTGAGATTCTGTTACTTTTGGTTCTGGTGTGGGAATCGAGCACTATTTTACTGCTGTGAAAAAAGCTTTGCTCCTGTTGGAGGCTGACATAATCGTAGTGTTGTAATAAATAGCCTTGGTTTCAGATATATTGCCTGCCATTTAGAACACAAGGCATTGAGGGGTAGAGGGTCCTCTGGTTTGACTACCTTGTGCCTGCATTTCTCAAGAGATCTAATGTACTATTTGTTGCAAGTAAACACTTGGGTAAGCCAGGGAGCAGAAGTTTTGATTCTGGCATTGGTCTCTTGTGGGAACTATCTAAACGCCATCAGTGCCACACGCACACCATTGACACATTCATCTCATGCACTTGTAGGGTTAAAATCCTCAGACCTGATTACTTACGTTGAGGGAAACACTTAAAAAATGTAGGCAGATAAGCATATGTCAGTTTACTAGAACATGATGTTCCATCTTCCCGGTCTTTTGGTGCTTAGAGACCTGCAGAGAAGGGTAGGGGCTGATTTTATTTACTTCTACTTTATTTTGGATAACATGTGCTTTATATAGCACAAAATCACAAAAGAGTTCTTTAAATGCACAACAGTTAAGACAGGACAAAAATATTGGAGGGTGCTAAGGGATGGGATAACCCTCAAATGATCACAGTTTAGTACAAATTACAATGCATTCCTGGTTAACATTCAGAATAAAGACAATAGTAAATAAGTCAATTACACTTGACTTTGGGGCAGAGTCATCCACCTGTAAGTGCCAAAATATCATTACTGTCTAACTGAAGCAAAGCACTAAGCCCCACAAGATTGATTTATAATGGGTGACATCCAAGGTGTTATGGGAAAGAGTGAGTCAGGGCCACTAAACACTGGTAGGGGCTGCTTAGAAGGCAATCCAGCATGCTCCTCGAAATTAGAAAATAACATTGTTTTAACAGGGGGGTCTTCAGGGCTCATTTGAATTGAGGGAACCTAGATTCCATTTTCCATTGCTTGAGAAGATCATTCCTGATTTTTCGGGTATTGACAGAAAAGGTTCTACCAGCGTGGCAGAGTTTCTTTAACCTAGGGAATTTAAGGACGTTTTCTCATGGGAATATGAGATTGTTGAATTGGTTATAGGAGTCAGAAGGGATGCATTTTGGTACTGCATTGTAGAGAACGTGGTGAGTCAAGTAGATGGCTTTTAGGCAGATGAAGCGTTCTGTAGACAGTGCTGACATATATTTGTCAACCCTGCCTCACAGAGCCTTCCATCCATTCCCAGGGGACTGTGCAAGACCCAGCCTCCTCCCCAGCAGGTGCTATGGTAGGAATAGAGGCAGGGAAAAGCATATACCTGTTACTGTGCTTCAATAAGTAGAGTAGGCAATCAACCAACTGGAGTGGTTGGCTGTTCTTAGTCGTCTGCCCAGGAGTGGTTAACTAATATCACATATTGATGGTCCATTGCTCAAACCTCAAGTAACCCTTTGTATTTGTATTAAAACATGCACCATTTATAATATCAATCAGTAAAAAAACTTTGTAAAAGGGACATTATGGATAAGTTGTGCTACTAAAAACCTATGAAATTCAGTAAAAAAAACTTTGTTAAAGGGACCTTATGGTTCCAAGTAAAACCGAAAAACCCCTGAAATTTGTGATGTCATCTTTGATGTCCTGGGTGTTAGTCTTAGCAGTGCACGGGGGTGGCGCGAGTTATGGTTGCTTAGCTTACCATAACTGTCGAATTTCAGGGGTTTTTTGGTTTTACTAGGTACCGTAACTTCTCTTTAACAAAGTTTTTTTACTGAATTTCATAGGTTTTTAGTAGAGCAACTTAACCATAACATCGCTTTAACAAAGATTTTTACTGAATTTCATAGGTTTTTAGTAGCGCAACTTAACCACAATGTCCCTTAAACAAAGGTTTTTGACTAAATTTCATAGGTTTTTATTAGTGCAACTTAACCATAACGTCTTTTTAAATGGATGAAGGCCATTAGCACCCTAGGTTCCCAAAGTGGCAGGAAGGAAAATCCTTTACCAAGGTGGCCACCATGGAAAGGGAAGGCGGGGTTCCATACAGGGCCCCTGTTCACTTCACAACACGTGTGCTGTCTTCTCAGCTACATGTTATCTACAGCGCGTGTGCGTGGTCTTCGCAGCGACATGTTATGTACAATGCGTGTGTGCGGTCTTCACAGCTACGTGTTTTCTACGATGCGTGTGCGTGGTCTTCGCAGCTATGTGTTGTCTACAGCATGCGAGTGCGGTCTTCGCAGCAACGTGTTTTCTACAACGCGTGTGCATGGTCTTTACACTATGTGTTTTCTACAACACGTGTGCGCACTCTTCGCAGCTACATGTTATCTATAGCGCGTGTGAGCGGTCTTTGCAGCTACGTATTTTCTACAGCGCGTGTGCGTGTTCGGATAAGGTGCGTGGGAGCTCGGATTCATCTGTTAAGAGTGCGTGCGCTAGTTTGAAAAAGATACACTGCTACGTGCTTCCTTCAATGCGTGTGCGTGCTTCATTCAATGCATGTGCGTGGTCTTCTCAGCTATGTGTTATCTACGGCGCGTGTGTGTGGTCTTCGCAGCTACTTGTTTTCCGTTTACTCCTGTGCGTGGTCATCATTTCTATGTGTTTTCTTTAATGTGTGTCCGTGTTCGGATGATGCGCGCGTGCGAGTTTGAAAAAGAAAGTGTCTACGTGTTTTGAGTGGTGCGGTCTATGTCAAAAGCGGGTGAAATAGTTGTGCGCGTGCGCTTTACTGTGTGAGCATGGTCTACACCGCTACATGCTTTCTTCATGTTCAGATGTTTTATAGTAAACACGTTTTTTTGCTTCTTGCAGCCATATTCCATCCCATCCTCATCACCGCTCACCTCCCCAAATGGAGTGGACATAGATATCACTAATTTTTTTGCCTTACATTTTGGTCATTTAAAAAAAAACTACTGGACGGATTTACACCAAATTATCAAAAGCACGCTTTCGGGACCAAGCCGCTGCCCCTGCTGTAAATTTGGTGAAAATCCGTCCAGCGGTTTGGGCTGTAGGGGTGAGCAAAGTTTTTCCCATTATGTCTATGGGAAAAACTGAGGTTTTGGGACCCCCCCTATAACTTTGCCCCCCCTGGACCAAGCCTCATCAAACTTTGCTAAAAAAATTCAGAGTGGGCCATATACTTTTTTTTTGCAAAGTTTGGTGAGGATTCGTCCAGGGGGAGCTGAGTTATAAGCTGCCCAAAAAGTGTTCTTCCTATGGAAAAAGCAACTTAACCATAACTACACGGCCACTAACGTGGCCGTGTAATTCACTGCATTTAAAATAGTTGTCCCACACATTATGTTCATGTTTAAACGCTTCTGACAAAATTCTCAGTAATGAACACTTAATGACTGTTCCTTACACTTTCATGTACAATATAATCTTTTAATTATGAGAAATAAGTAATAAAGAAACATTTCTACCATTATTTTTATTACACACAACTCACTTAATATGCAAAATGATATTAATTAATGTGAAGCAATCATTGTCATTGCCTTTAAGTCTACTGGAGAAGACTGGATGGCTAGAGTGTTCTGCACAATCTAAAAACAATTCCCAAAATATCCTAGCCAATTGTAAAGACCATTAAATAACACTTATCAGAATCACCAGGTTTCGGTTGGGGGGAACAGCAACAACGGAAAACATATCCCTTGGGGACTGAAATGCCTCTAAAAAGACAACCATCCAATGCCGATGTTTTCATATCAAGCAAGGAAAAGATGAGGGACTTTGACCCCTCCCTTTTCCATAGGGAGCCTTCAAGAAAAAAATGAAGACACTACTATTCCGCTAGTTTACATTGCCCACTGATATAATCCATCCATGCTAGTGCACTAGTCCCTCAGATTCTTTAGATTATGTTCTCTTTTGTGTTTGTCTCTCTGTCTCACCATTAAGCCCTTGGCCATTCCTGGGCCAGCATACAGCCCCCTAGCGAAATCGGGTGCAAACATCCCGTGATCCCTGCCCGCACCCCACTGTAATTGCGCCAAAACACCACGCGATCGCCGTCTGCACACCAGCATAATCGTGCAAAAACACCCCGCGATCCCCATCCACACCCCAGCATAATCGCACAAAAACACCCTGCGATCCCTGTCCGAACCCCAGCATAATCCCGCAAAAACCCCTCGTAATCCCTGCCGGCACCCAATCGTAATTGTGTGAAAACACCACGCGATCCCCATTTGCATCCCAGCGTAATCGCATGAAAACACCCAATGAACCCTGTGGCCTCCCAAGAAAGGCATTGTCCAGTACCAGCCAAATGGTGCACCAACGCTCTCGCAATCCGCAGCATGCAGCCCCCACCAGACGGGACACCTCCACCCCAGCCCCCATAACCCGTGACCACACCCTGCAGGCAGCCCCCTCCACATAGGACAACCCAGCCCCCATCACCCGTGACGCCACCCTGCAGGCAGCCCCCTCCACATGGGACACCCCAACCACAGCCCCATCACCCGTGAAGCCAGCCTGCAGTCAACCCCATCCACATGGGACACCCCAGCCCCCATTACCTGTGGCGCCACACTGCAGGCAGCCCACCCCACATGGGACACCCCAGCCCCCACCATCCAAGATGCCACCCTGCAGGCAGCCCCCTCCACATGGGACACACCAGCCTCCATCACCATGACCCGACCCTGCAGGCAGCCCCCTCCAGATTGAACACCCCAGGCCCCATCACCTGTGATGCCACCCTGAAGGCAGCACCCTCCACATGGAACACCCCCACCCCAACCCCCATCACCCAAGACCTCACACTGCAGGTAGCCTCCTCCACATGGGAAGGACATGGCAATCAGACTGTGCACCATGCACCGAGACAGCTGAAATGGGCAGCCAATGTGTAAATACCATTAAATGCCAATAGTGTATCCCAGTGCAAGAGGTTGACCAACACAAGAGATGATGATAACTGCAAAAACACATGCTGGTGAAGGGGAACACACCACCTGAGTGTTACACAGCATCAAGCAAATCATTTTCAAATGTCCTGAACATGTACTTCTCCCACAGTCACCCCAACCACCTCACTCACAAACACAGTGAGGGCAAATACACAGTCATGCTGCACATGTGAAAGGAAATGCCATTTGCCTGTGCACACACAAAATCCAACCCCACCCCACACACCAACACCAGTCCGCCCCATGTGTATACTCACTCCACAAATAAACCCTGAACATAACACATGCAAGTAAGCAACCACACACATGACTAACAATGGGCAGGATCATGGCTACTAAGGGGACTACCAAACAGGCACACTGCAAAAATAACTGTGACCAACAATGACTGTGAGAGTTAAAAATAAATATATTAAACAGTTGTATTTGAATCATACATACTGTAAAAAATAATGAATCATAAATCATAATCTTAAAATATGTCTGTGTAAAAATAGAAAATAAAATAAATGTCCATATGTATCACCTTAAACACACGAAAAAACTATGTACAAGAAAACATGGAGGAAACTTACACCTACAGGACTATGTACAAAAAAATGGAGTAATGTACATGATATGAGCTCCAAATAATAAGTAATAATGAAAGGAAACGTATATCTACAAAACTATGTACGCAGGCAGTGGGCTACTCCTCCTTGTCACCGATGTCACTCAATATATCAGCTAGTGCATCATCGAAGACTGCGTCCACTTCCCCTAGGCGGGCCTCAGCTCTCTCCTTGAGGGCTTGCAGGGACACCAGCATGGACCTCTCCATCCCCTCCCACTCCTTGCAAGTATCCTTAAGGATGTCAGCCTGCCTCTCTGCCCCATGCAGTGCAATCTCCGCCCTGGCGATGGTGACTCTTGCCTCCAGAGCCCGCTGCCTCTCTGCCCAGATTTGCTGCCCGTTTCACATGAACACGGAAGATATCCTTGTTCTGAGGTCCTCATTTGCATCCTGCCTGATGCCGGATACCTGCCTCCTTGAGATGGGATGCCCTGAGTACTATAGCCTACTACTCCAAGCCTGCTGCTGTCAAATCACCCGGGGCCTGCTTCGTGTGGACACCCTCTGGGCTCATGACATCACCCAGGGGTGTCAGGCCGGTGCACTGCTCCTGGGTGCCTGCTCTCCCCCCATTGCCATTGCTCCTGTTGTTCCTTGGATCGATGTGGTGACCACCTCAGCTGATCCACGGTCGACTCCCAACTCATGCAGGAATGTTAGTTCCACCAGGCGGCCCAGCATGGGTGGGACTGGTGCAGGGGTCCCTGGTGGTATCTGGGCCGGAAGGTGCCCGGGAGGATGACTGACACACAGAGAAGCAAGACGAGGAGGGGGTTGCATAAGTGACCAGCCCATGCATCCAATTCGAGACCAGGAATGCTACTAGCCAGTTCAGGGGACGCCAGCCTGCACATCATCACAAATGGCTCTCGTACGCTTCCTGATACCGACTAGTAGTGGTACCACTCTGTCCCGAATGGCAACATCCACATGCAGTGGGGTGTCAGTCTGGGTGTAAACAACTGACACCTGCAGATGGGTCCGGCCTGAGGCATGCCGGAAGGTGCATACTGGTGCAGGAGCAGGCCCCTCCACGGTGACCTGCGCTGCCTCATGCCCCTGAGTCAGGACCTCACCGCTCCCACTGGGCCCCATGTATCTAGGCTAATACAGCCCCCTCTTCCTCCTCCTCCCACGCCAACCTGAATGTGTTACACCTTTGCACCGGTGGTCGCTTTGGCGACAGCATCGGGTGTACAACACAATGCATTCCTACTCACCCAAGATGGCGGACGCCTCTGAATCTGATTGTGAAGCTCCCGCTGCAGAGGTTGCACGTTGTTTTCCTTCACGCCGCGACGATCATGTGACTCCATATAACCCGACCAGGAAGTTAAGCAAATGCGTCGCTACTCTCCAGATCGGCGCTTCGCCATTTTCCGGACTCCGTCTGCTCACCTCCTCTCCCCTAAGGTCCGCTTCCAACCTAAAGAGTGAGTCTTGAGGGTTTATAGTTCCCTTCAATCCTCTCCCCATTCTTAGCTCAAATACTAACATCCGCTTCGGGTTTCCGGAAACTCTCTCTCTTTCCTCGTAGGACTCACCCCCTTCCCGAAGACTTTACACAGACTTCTCGAATCTCTCAACTCCATACCCGGAGTAAGTTAACATAGCTATTCGTATCAACAACAGACGATCGAAAGTGGAGAAAACTTACCTCTCCTTTCTTCCGTCCAGGACCAGCTTCGTCTGCACCGGATCTTTTGAAGGGAAGCTGGCTGATTCATCCTGAAGGTCTACAGTATCCTGTCATTACAACACAGGGTTTTTCTTCCCCGGAGGGTTTTCCCTGGGGACTGTGGTTCCTCCTCAGCTGAAGCTAACGGCTGGGAGGGAGCAGGGTTTCCCGGGAAGCCTTCACTATCTGCCTTGTTGCTGGTACGGAGTCCGCCCGCTGCCCAGGTTAGTGAACTGCATAATTGTTCTGTCTCATATTGGACGCATTGTAATAGTTAGCGACGCCAAAATATAGGAAATATCCTATCACAGGCTCTTGTGCAGACGGTGGACTCCGATGGAGCAACAAATGCAACAATTGATGGCTGCTATGCAGTCTATGTCTCTGGAGATGCAATCTCTAAAACAAGACAATGCTCAGTTAAGACAACAGGTCGCTCGAGCGTTTTCAGAAACTCCTCCTTATGCCTTGCATACCGATAAGTATGACGGAAACCCGCACAAACTCAAGGAGTTCCTGGATAGTTGCCTGGTTCAGTTTACCTTCAAAGCACGTTTTTTCCCTTCTGATAAGGACAAAGTAGGTTATCTGATATCCCACTTGGCAGGCCCTGCATTGGCCTGGGCGACACCCTTAGTCACCTCAGAAAATGCCATTCTAGACTCATACCCAGCCTTTACTAACAGTTTGCGGTCTATGTTTAGTAGGCAGGAAATTTCAGTCTCTACTCAGGAGAAACTGCTAGATTTAAAACAGGGAAATAAAGATCTTATGAGTTACGTGACTCAATTTAAACAGCTATCAGCTGAAACAGGGTGGCCGGATGACGGTCTCCTCACGCTGTTTCGCAGAGGTCTTTCCGAGGAACTGAAAGATGAAGTCTCGAAGGTTCCTCGTCCCGCCAATTTAGCCGAGATGATTGCGCTCACCATGCAGATTGATTACCGTCTCCATGAACGCTTCCATGAGAAGAAGAGAGGGAAACCCTCTCAACTATTCTCTAGTTCTCCTTCCCCGGTTTCTCGATCCCAGAAACCCGACGAACCCATGCAAATAGGAGTGGCCAGAGGCCCTTTGTCAGAGGGCGAAAGAGAAAGACGGATGAGTCAGGGCCTATGTATGTACTGTGGGGCTTCATCTCACATGCTGAAGGATTGTCCCGTCGTCCCTCCTCGTCGGACAAGGAATCCGATGCGGGGAAACGCCAAGACCCTG
Organism: Ambystoma mexicanum; assembly: GCF_040938575.1. Classification (NCBI taxonomy): domain Eukaryota; kingdom Metazoa; phylum Chordata; class Amphibia; order Caudata; family Ambystomatidae; genus Ambystoma; species Ambystoma mexicanum. Next base: position 46,288,475 of record NC_090924.1, on the reverse strand, counting down.
TCGTAAGGGGAACCACGGCAGGAGGTCCTGAAAGGAGTTCCCCAAAGAGACTTGGTACTTCTCTTAAAGAGGACATTACGGAACACACTATGTTAGTACTTCCCCTGATCTTGAAATTACCAGACTTAGAGCTACGTGGGGTTCCGGCATTGATCGATTGCGGAGCAGCTGGCAACTTTATTGATGACCAATGGGCTGCGAAGCATGGAATCATTAGATCCACCAAGACGTGTATAACACCCATTCAGGGGGTGGATGGTTGTCCCCTTAGTTCTGGACCCATTCGAGAACAGACTACTCCTCTTACATGCCTAATTTCAACCCACCAGGAGACGTTAGTTTTTGACCTGATAAAAACTGCTCATTTTCCCATTATTTTGGGCTTACCGTGGCTGCGAACCCATAATCCTTTTATAAACTGGAAGGCAGGAACTTTGTTTCTAGGTTCCGAATATTGTGTTTCCCATTGTCTTACTCAATCATCTGTTGGCATTCAAGCACCTTCCATGATGGTAGTACCAACCGAAGGCTCCTCGATTGGGATGGTCAGTCAGATCCCGAGGTGTCATCAACAATTTCAGTCCATATTTTCTCAGCCAGAATACCCTACATTACCTCCTCACCGTCGGGATGACTGTCATTTAGATTTGTTCCCTGATCAACCGATACCTTTTGGCCGAATGTACATCTTATCCCAACCGGAGAAAAAGGCTCTCAAAGACTACCTTCAGACTAATCTTCAAAACGGTCTTATAACTGAGTCCAAATCACCCGCCGGTGCTTCGTTATTCTTCATTCCCAAAAGGGATACAGAGGAACTACGGCCATGCATAGACTACCGAGGGCTCAATAAGGTCACCATCCCGGATAAGTATCCAATGCCGCTTATCCCAGACATTCTGGAAGCCGTTCAAGGGGCTTCGCTCTATACCAAGTTGGATTTACGAGGGGCATATCACTTGATTCGCATCGCCCCGGGCGACGAGTGGAAGACTGCCTTTCGGACCCCATTCGGTCACTACGAATATAGGGTGATGCCGTTTGGGTTGGCTAATGCTCCCGCTGTTTTTCAGCGCTTCATGGACCATCTATTCGCCGATGTACTCCTTCACTATGTAATCGTCTATTTGGATGATATTCTAGTCTTTTCACAGAAAATAGAGGAACACATCCGACATGTCAATTTGGTATTAGACCGACTTAAGGCCAACCAGCTGTATTGCAAACTGGCAAAATGCGAGTTCCACAGGAACCAAGTGACGTATCTTGGGTTCGTGCTGTCTGCCCAGGGGATTTCTATGGACCCTCGGAAGATCTCGGCTATATTAGATTGGCCTTCCCCTTCGAACGTCAAAGAGATCCAACGATTTTTGGGGTTCGCTAATTTTTATAGAAAATTCATCCCAGGATTCTCCGAGACCGTGCTTCCCATTACCAGTCTTCTGAAGAAGGGGAAGACTTTCGTTTGGGATGACCCTGCGCAGAAAGCCTTTTCGGAACTAAAGAATCTTTTCACGTCTGCTTCCGTTTTGCTCACCCCAGACCAGTCTCGACCATTCATTGTCGAGACTGATGCGTCTCACCATGCTCTAGGAGCAATTCTTTTGCAAAAGGACGAGTCAGGAGTAGAAGGACCAGTTGCTTATCTCTCCAAGACCTTCTCCTCCTCGGAAATAAATTATTCAGTCCTTGATAAAGAATTGCTGGCAATCAAGCGAGCCTTTGAGGAGTGGAGACATCTATTGCTGGGCTCGGCCTACCCGGTCGAGGTTCGAACCGACCATCACAACCTCAAAGTATTGCAACAAGCCCATACCACTAACAGTCGACAAGCTCGCTGGGCTCATTTTTTTCTACCGTTTCGGATAGAATTTACTTTCCTTCCCGGGAATCAAAACCTCCGAGCAGATGCGCTTTCAAGAAAGGATCCTCCTATCAAAAAGTTCCATTCTGAGCCTTTCTTTCCTAAAGCTACATTTCTGGCAACAGTGACTGATTTTCTACATATTGTCAGACAGGAAACGGCACGTCTAGATCCAATCTGCAGGAACTTACAAGAGACTCATTCGCTGACTCAGGAGAAGGGATACTACTTTTTTAAGGATCAGGTATTTATTCCGACCCCGACACTTCAGAAAGAAGTCCTGTTCATGTGTCATGACTCCAAGGCAGCCGGGCATCGAGGATATCAAAACACCCTTGAGCTGACTACTCGTCATTTTTGGTGGCCAGGGATAACCAAGGATGTCCAAGATTATGTATCAGCATGCACGGTTTGTCTACAATCTAAGACTCCCAGGTATCCACCTTTTGGTTTACTCACCTGTATGCCAATTCCGGACAAGCCCTGGCAAGTCATTTCCACTGACTTCATTGTCGACCTTCCGTTGTCCTCGGGTTACACCACCGTTATGGTGACTATTGACTATTTCACGAAGATGGCCCATTTCATTCCTCTGCAAAAACTCCCTGGGGCTGCTCTTATGTCAAAGATATTTATTTCAGAAATATTCTCTAGACACGGTCTTCCTAACACTATTGTGTCTGATCGGGGTCCCCAATATATCTCGCAATTTTGGAAGGGTATTTGTCAATCATTGGGAATCAATAGAGCCCTTAGCTCAGGATATCATCCCCAAACAAATGGGCAGACTGAGCGCCTAAACCAAACACTAGAGACATATCTGCGCTGTTTTGTTTCTGCGGCACAGGATGATTGGGGAGATCTCCTACCCTTGGCTGAATATGCATACAATAATGCCAGTCATTCGGCACTAAAGACCAGTCCTTTTTACTGTTCCTATGGATTTCATCCATCCTTTGAACCGTCCATCTCTAAGTCCTCTGCCAATTGTCCTGGAATAGACAGTCTAGTCGATGGTATTCAGAAGGGTCAACAGCTCGCTCGAATAGCTCTGCAGGCCGCCCAAGATCGAACCAAGAGGGCAGCTAATCGCCGTCGACTAGATCTGCCATCCCTTCAAGTCGGGGATGCGGTCTGGTTATCAGCCCGATTCCTCCCGAGACATCTGGTGCCGTCCAAGCTGTCGCCCAGATATTTTGGACCGTTTAAAGTGAAATCTTTTGTCGGTCCGGTGGCAGTCCGACTAGCGCTGCCTCCTTCCTGGGCCCGTCTTCATCCGGTCTTTCACGTCTCCCAGATCAAACTATCCGTGAAGGATAGATTTCAACGCACCCCTGCAGTTCGTCCTCCTCCGATGATGACTGATACGGGACCAGAGTATGAAGTGGCAGAAATTTGCGATTCCAGATATCACAGAGGCCGGTTGCAATTTCTTGTGGACTGGAAGGGCTATTCTCCTGCCGAACGGACTTGGGAATTGGCATCGGGGGTTCATGCTCCCTCGTTGGTTCGACGGTTTTTCAGGCGGCACCCTGGGAAGCCGGGTTGTGCGCCTCGTAGGAGGGGGCATACTGTTACACCTTTGCACCGGTGGTCGCTTTGGCGACAGCATCGGGTGTACAACACAATGCATTCCTACTCACCCAAGATGGCGGACGCCTCTGAATCTGATTGTGAAGCTCCCGCTGCAGAGGTTGCACGTTGTTTTCCTTCACGCCGCGACGATCATGTGACTCCATATAACCCGACCAGGAAGTTAAGCAAATGCGTCGCTACTCTCCAGATCGGCGCTTTGCCATTTTCCGGACTCCGTCTGCTCACCTCCTCTCCCCTAAGGTCCGCTTCCAACCTAAAGAGTGAGTCTTGAGGGTTTATAGTTCCCTTCAATCCTCTCCCCATTCTTAGCTCAAATACTAACATCCGCTTCGGGTTTCCGGAAACTCTCTCTCTTTCCTCGTAGGACTCACCCCCTTCCCGAAGACTTTACACAGACTTCTCGAATCTCTCAACTCCATACCCGGAGTAAGTTAACATAGCTATTCGTATCAACAACAGACGATCGAAAGTGGAGAAAACTTACCTCTCCTTTCTTCCGTCCAGGACCAGCTTCGTCTGCACCGGATCTTTTGAAGGGAAGCTGGCTGATTCATCCTGAAGGTCTACAGTATCCTGTCATTACAACACAGGGTTTTTCTTCCCCGGAGGGTTTTCCCTGGGGACTGTGGTTCCTCCTCAGCTGAAGCTAACGGCTGGGAGGGAGCAGGGTTTCCCGGGAAGCCTTCACTATCTGCCTTGTTGCTGGTACGGAGTCCGCCCGCTGCCCAGGTTAGTGAACTGCATAATTGTTCTGTCTCATATTGGACGCATTGTAATAGAATGCCCTCCAGCATCTTCTGCAATGGATGGCCCCTGTGTGTGCTCACCTGTCCCCCCTGCTGCCGAGGAGTCCACATCCGCCTTCGCCCTCTTGGACCTCCCCTCAGCAGCTGTGGCCAATGATTGAGGCACAGCACCAGTCTCCTCGCTCCCCGAAGATGTCATGTCCAGGGGACGTGACTGGGTATTGTGTCTCTGCCCGGTGGAGGCATCCCTGCTGCCTTGCTTCACTGCACCTTCTCCGCCCTCTTCTTCCAACACAACTGTGGATAAGAAGACATATAACACAAACATCAGGGTACTGCATCAATGTGTGTTTGGCACCAGAAATATGAGCATGAAGTGCACTGCTAAAGGTTACAACCATCATCGACCTCCACAACACACAGGTACATGCAATGTACATACATACACATGCATGTCTGTCCTTCACAACAATCACATCCATGGACAAGGCACTGTCACAACCTATCAATTGTGCATGTTACACACACATGTGTCATGGGCCATACACATGTCATGCACACCCATCACTTGACAGTCCTCAAGCAGTGCACTGATCTATCACATCAGCAATCACGTTACAAGACTAGGTCACACATTGAAATGCACCTGTTACATCCATCCAGGAATGATGGCCAGTCACACAATCACATCTTAGACACATCCACAAGAGCACCATACATGTTCATGATGTTTACAACACCACCCATCTGTCACACCTCTCACACGGGCACGTATCATACACATGTAACAAACCATGTGCACATCGTGAAATGCCGCAGTACAACACACAATGTCAAAGTAAGACCGTTGAATTACTCATGGTTCATAGAACACATGTAGAGCACTGTCTGACATGCACAGATACATCCGTACAACAGGCATACTTGCTATAAGGCCAAGGTGCACACTTCCACCATACATCAACATGCACAAGCACTGTGGAGGCCAGCTACACATAGACACACACCTGACGACTCCAGACGGAACTGCAAATCACTGACCTGGGTAGAATTTCTCCAGGACCTGCATGTCAGTGGTGTTAATCCAGTCCCTGCGCCCCCCCACCCCAGCTTGGCACCAGCCTGGAGGAAGCATAGGGCCTTGCTTTGGGTCCTGGATTTGAGGTTCTCCCAGCGCTTTTGCACATGGTGGTAGTCACGGGGTGCCACCCCCTCCGCATTGATGGCACCCACGATCGGGTCTCAGATCTGCTTCTGTCCTTCATTGCCGACTTGTGATGGTCCATAGAAGAGGATCATCATAATGCCCCAGGACTTGCTCCACCAGGATGACAGCCCTCTGCCTCGCTGCCATGGGGCTGCCACTAACCTCGGAAGATGTTGGTTGAGACATGGCAACCCCTGAGTCATGTGTGGGTGGGCAAGGTGGTACTGGTGCTGGGCTGTGGAGAGTTGGTGATGGAATGGCACATTGGGAGTCTTTGGGATCAGCTGAGGTGGTCACAGGGCCAAGGACAGGAGCATGGCAGTGGCTTGACAGCAGGCACTTAAATTGCAGGGCAGGTGGGCAGCAGGCACACACAGTGGCCAGGCAGCAGCAGATGGCTCGTAGGAGGCAGCTCAGGGCCGTAGAAGGTAGGTAGAACAGCTTGCTGGCAGGATCGTGGGTATTCTGTGTTTCTCGCGTGGGCAGCCGAAAACAGAGTGATAGTTTCTACGAGCGTGTGAAATTAGCACATCCACGTGAAATCAGAGGAAAGGGCCTAATCACGTAAGTTACATGACACGCGCTGGGTGTTGGGCGTTGGCATTCAGATTCAGGATAAAGGAGTGCGTAGGAGAACATTACACCGCACGTGCGAGTTGGAGCAGATGGACGTGTGGCCTTCTGAGATTTTTGCAGTGGCACGCATTTTGTTCACTACTGTGACAGTGCAAAGTTCTTATTTTGGGGGGATATGCCTCCACGCATATGCGTGTGTATTTTTTTTCTGAGGCTAACGGTGAGACGTGTATGCATTATTCATACTCTCGGTGCCCCTGTGTATCGCGTACCCCCATTGTTGACATCACAATGGCTTTTGTGTGCTTCGGGTATGCATTTTTTGTGTTGTTGTGTGCCACAGTGTATCACGTAACGCTTTTTTTTTCACAGGAGCTACTGAGGGGTCACATACACACATCTTTGATATATGGGGTGCCTGTGCGTTACGCGCCCCATTTTCACCAGGGGTAATATTGAGCCTTGCTGGACCACACTTTTACATCATGTACCCTGCCCCTAACTCCTATTACACAGGACAATTGTTTGTTGGGCCTCCCATTGTATAAATCCATCTGTACCATATTTGGGAAGACCCCAAGAGGGAAAGGTGGCAGAGGTGAACGTGCAGGGGGAGCTGTGCACCACCCCCCACCGGGTCAGGGAGCTGCAGGTGACGCTGCTCTCCACAACACCCAGTGTCAGGGAGCAACGGCAGTATCTGTTGTCATCCCCCCAGGGACATGGACACACAGGGACATATGATGTCCATGTGTCCAAGGGGAAGGGATGTAAAGTGAAAGGCCCTGGACCCAGCTCCCATGTTGAGGGACCTGCAATGCCAGTAACTGACCCAACATGAGTGGGTGATGTCATGGCCCAGTCCACTAGCAGTCCAGCCCCTAATGCCCTGAGTGGTCCCAGCCACACAGGGACTGCAGCACCGTCCAAGAGGCAGAAGCATGCAGAACTGGGAAAGGGTCAATCGCAAAGCAACAGCGACCTACAAGTGCCTGGACCCACAAATCCCACGAAGCATTCGGGCATTGTGGTGAACCTGTCCAAATACCACCCTACAGAATAAGAAAAAAGTACCAACAAACATACATAACCCCTTTGCCTTTCGCCAGGAACTTTTTCAATTTATGAGTTTAATACACCTGACCCAATTCTTTCAAGACAAAGCTTATGAACCTGAAAGTTCTCAGACAGGTCTTCACAACAAATCAGACTTTTGTGTTCCGGCTTCAGCACAGAGTGCTGAAGCACTGGTTTTTCAGAACAGTCAGAACATGGTCTTGCATGACCTCAACCTCCTTGAGACGAAATCCAAAGGGAAGAGCACCTTCCATAATATCAGTAAGAAAGAAGACACACGATTAGGGATCTTCTGTCTAATAGAGAAATCATCATTCGGAAGGCTGACAAAGGAGGAGCGATTGTTATACAAAATAGAGACGACTATATAAGAGAATGCAATCGACAACTCTTTGATCAGGAGTGCTATGAACCCTTGAAAGAGGACCCTAAGCACAGACTTCTCAACTTAATGTCATTGAAAGTCACTAAAGCCGCACAGCGAGGCTGGATTTCACCTAAGGAGGCATACTTACTAGTAAAGAACAAGCCAAAATTCCCACAATTTTACCCACTTCCAAAGATTCACAAATACATGCATAATCCAACAGGGAGACCTATCATCTCAGGCGTCAACTCAGTGGTTGAACCACTTCGGTCTCGTTCATCCTGTGGTGCGCTGTGATGTCCCCAATGGAAAGCCACTTTCACTTTGATGGTGAATTTTATAGACAAATCCAAGGAATGGCAATGGGGAGCCAACCTGTATATTGAGTTCTTTGAACTCTCCAAGATCATGAGTACCCAGAACCCATTTTCCAAAAATATACGAGCGTGGAGGCGGTATATTAATTCCATTTTTGCCATTTGGACTGGAACAACTGAGGAACTACAGAATTTCTGGTTGTGGATCGATGCCCAAAACAGATTTTTGACGTTCACATCAAGTTATAGTACAGAAGCACTCAACTTCTTAGAGAGTACAATCCAATAAAACCTTGTATGTAAAACCTTTCAATAATCCTACCGGCAGAAACTCGGTCCTACACTATACCAGTTTTCACCATCGACGCATGCGAGATAACCTCCCGTTTTGGACAATTTCTTAGATTGAAAAGGAATAGCACCAACAAAATGGGCTTCAAAAGAGAGGCAAATAAGATGACAGAACAACTCATACAACGTGGCTACCCTGTTGAGGTTACAACAAACGCACTGAAAAAAGCCAGCAACAACCACAGGGATGCCCTCCTGGAATATAAGAACCGACCAGACGAGCAAGACAAGACAAGAAATCCAGTCTTTGTCAATACATTTAGCCAATTGTCCAACACAATTAAGAAGATCATCTGTAAGAATTGGAATATTCTGGGAAAAAGCACTCAACCATTACCCATACCGATAATAGCCGTTAGGAGAAGCGGAAACCTCAAAGATTACATCACACAGAATGACATCAGTCTGAAACCCCACAAACAAAAAACATTACCACAGCAATGAGGACTGCCTCAGATCACTGGTCACCACCCGGGTGGACACTGCGCATGTTGCCGCTATACCTTTACGAGCACAGAGATTAACATCAGACTGAAATCATTGTGGAAACAAACTCAACACACGAACTGCAACTCATCTATGGTAGTTTATATCATTTGGGGCCCATGTGACAAAATCTACTTTGGGAAAACAGAAAGGATGTTTAAACTCAGGATTGGGGAGCATAGAATATGCCTTAAGAATCGCACAATCAATGCAGCACTAGTGGAGCACTGGACAAAATAGATCAACCTGATGGCCTGAAATGGTCTATTTTGTACAAAACAAGACCAAGTACGGATAGCAATCGAGACAAAATATCACTCTTGAGAAAAGAGCAGCAGTTAATTTTCCTGACTAAAAGTATGCAGAAGGGGCTCAACGAAAAAATCGATTGGACAGTATGACCTGGGTTACTTACCATGCTACTGTCAGAGTGCTGGACTCTCACGAGTTCCGATTCCTATACTCTTCCTCCATTTTTTACACAGAGTGAGCACTGCTGAGAGCAGAATCAATAGCGTTGTGCCATGCTGTATCCCCTTGCTTACTTGAGCTTAAGCATCTCTCTTACCAGCTTTGGCAGCTGTTCACTATTTTGCGTAGTCCCGGCTTTGTTGGTCTTGAGGAAGTGGATGGACTCACTTGTTTTGTTTTTCTGGCTCATGCGCTGGCGTGTTGATTGTCCTGCATTCCTGAGCTCTTGCAGGTGTTTGCCTAGTGTTTGGACACGCTGGCCTGGCCGTTCTCTCGTTGTCCCAACCACACCAGAATGTGATGACACTAATATAGGACTCAATGTAGGGCTGCCATATGCAAGTAGGCATTCACCCAGTTATCCAATCAGGACAAGGCGTGATATTGTGGCGTTCATTTTAAAACAGGTTTGACGGCAGTCGTCATCTGCTGTTCTTTCAGCAGAGGAGGAAAATCTTAACACACGACTGGGACTGGGTGAATGCCAGCGCCGGGAAGTCATCTGTTTACAGGGTTTGGAGGCTCTTTCCTCTTTTTTCCTACATGCCGAATTTGTCCATAGGTCTGATATTAATGCGTGGGCTTTTACCTTTTACCCGCTGCAGTATCTTTATAGAGAGGCCATAGGTCAGACACGCCTGCTAACATTGGTGGAATTAGGAAGATTTACAACACTGCCCATCATTCGGCGAGTGATGAGCCATAGCCATTTGATGCTGGGCAATTAACTCTGCTACTGAAAAGAATTAGAGTTTGAGTCACATTTTCTCCCTGTCAACAGGTATTGCATGTTACGCTTTACAGCGCATAGGACAACAAATAAGGGAAATCAGTTTAGGAATATGCCTCCTTGACATTCAGGAAGCTAGGACCACACAACTCCTGACTATGGTTTCTTGATCATGTGGGTTTTCATACATGAACACACTATTAGATTAGCACACAGAAACAGTGCGAACGTCAGTGGGAACAACGGGAATGATTATCTTAATCTAAATGGGTGTAGAACTAGTTCTCTACAACGTGACACCACCATCCTCGGTAAGATTAGACAGCTGGTGTGTCGGAAACTAGCTGCCAGCCCTGGGCTGCAGCTAATACTACAATAGCTCAAGCATCTCTTTTACCAGCTTTGGCAGCTGTTTACCATGTTGCTTAGTCCCGGCTTTGTTGGTCTTGAGGAAGTGGGTGGATTCACGTGTTTTGTTTTTCTGGCTCCGGTGCTGGCGTGCTGATTGTCCTGCATTCCTGAGCACTCACGGGCTTTCGCCTAGGGTTTGGACACGCTGGAGTGGCCGTTCTCGTTGTCCTGACAACACCAGAATGTGACAACACTAAAATAGGACTGAATGTAGGGGTGCCATATGCAAGTAGGCATTTGCCCAGTTATCCAATCAGGACAAGGCGTGATATTGCGGTGATCGTTTTAAAACAGGTTTGATAGCAGTCGTCATCCGCTGTTCACTCGGCAGAGGAGGAAAACCTTAACACACGGCTGGGACTTGGCGAACGCCAGCGCCGGTAAGTCATCTGTCTGGAGGGTTTCGTGGCTCTTTCCTCTTTTTTCCTACATGCCGAATTTGTCCAGAGGTTTGATGTTAATGTGTGGTCTTTTACCTTTTTCCTGTGGCAGTATCTTTATAGAGAGGCTGTAGGTCAGACACGCCTGCTAGCATTGGTGGAATTAGGAAGATTTACAACACTGCCCACCGTAAGGTGAGTGCCGAGCCGTAGTCATTTGATGCTGGGCGATTAACTCCGCTACTGAAAAGAATGAGAGTTTGAATCACATTCTCTCGGTGTCAACAGGTATTACATGTTATGCTTTACAATGCATAGGACAACAAATAAGGGAAATCAGTTTAGGAATATGCCTCATTGACATTCAGGAAGCTAGGACCACACAACTCCTTACCATGGTTTCTTGTCCAGTGTGAACGTCAGTGGGAACGATGGGAACAATTGTCTTAATCTAGATGGGTGTGGAACCAGTTCTCTACAACGTTACACCAACATCCTCTGCAAGATTAGCAGATTAACACAACTAAATCAGTCCACTTTCCGCTAACGGATAGTGTTGTACAATATGCTAATAGATGGGGCTTCCAATGGCACATCACACAAACCCGCTACCTGGGGATCACGATAGCCCGCGTCGTGCTGACAATATTCGAAAGTAATTATCAAAAAACACTCTGCCAGGCCACAGAAGCGGCCTTTAGGTGGAGGGGCTTACCACTCAATCTATATGGCAGGATCTCCCTGATCAAAATGGTCCTGCTCCCTCAATTCCTTTACATGTTTCTCAATGTACCCATAGCGTTCCCTATGGACTATTTCCAGGAGGTGAAATCGATAGTCACTCAATTCATCTGGGCCGGTATACAGCCGTGAGTATCATGGGATAAATTAACAGCGCCCATATAGCGGGGGTGGGGGGGGTTAGCGGTGCCAGACTTAGATACTTAAAATACCGTGGCACAGGCAGGGTTCACTCTTTACTGGCTTGGAGGCCAAAAAGAGAGGAGACATGTGGAGATAGAGAGGGTATTAGCAGCCCCCTTCCTGCTACGATCCACTATTCTCACGGCCCCTGATAGGGGACGCAGAGCCAAAAAAAAAGGTGGTCAAAAATACTTGATAGAAAGATGTGTGCAGGGCAACACAGGAGAGTGGTCTCGGTCATTTATGCCTTATTACCAGGAATCTAAACCACAGGCTGTGTCCCCCAAGGAGAGATGGGAGCAATCGCTGGGGCATGGGATAACGCTTGATATAAACTAATACATTGGAAATATCTACATCAATTCTACTACACCCCATCCAGATCCACAGTTACTTCCCGGGGACACCCACCAATTGCACTAGATGCAACAAACCCAGGGCTGACTTTTTGCACATGGCCTGGGGGTGCCCCGCAGTAAATGCTTTCTGGGAAGCTGTGTACAGCACTGTAGGAGAAGTCATTGGCGAGGAGCTCGAATTCAATCCCATGACTGACCTCCTAGAATATACCAAGCCTATTCCCAGGGGTAGGAGAAGGTTGGCTGGGTTACTCCTGCTACTGGCAAAAAGAAGGTGGTAATGCACTAGAGGGGCCCAGAAGTCCCCAAGACAGAGGACTGGCAGGCAGATGTGGTGAGATGCAATGATGTGGAGCCGGGATACAGAGGCCTGACCTCCTCTGCTCAACCCCATCTAACGTCTGGAATCCGTACATCCAATACCTTTTGAACCGGGAGGACCTGACACCGGGGGAAGGGTAACCCCTACAGTCAGGTAACTGCACACCTCAATATAGCACAGAGCGGGGGGCTGTCTAAACCTAAGACTCTGCCAAGAACTGGACAAGTGAGGGTTCACCAAACAAACAATGAGGTGACAAATGGTCCACACGTCCCTAACCTGACCCACCGGGAGAGAGAGAGAGGAGGGACGGACTGAAAGCGGGACAACTCTGCAAGGCCCAGTTAATCGAACCGAGAAGAAGCAAAGATCGTGGAACAAAATGCAATGCCTCATTGTTATGTTTTTTTTTCTTATATGTTATTATGTTGTTTTCTTTCTGTGTGTAATGTTTAAGTGTCTGAGCTACCCTCCTTCTGTTAACGACATGTCAATAAAAAGCGCTTTTAAAAAAATATACAGACACTGGACTCTACAAAAAGAAGAAAGGGAAGAAAAATGATCAAAAATAGTTTTAGGTCTCACTAAGGAGCAAATGGCATGGCAGGTTTCAAGAGGACGAGACCAGCCTACAATGAAGGTAATGCTTGTTGAGAAATGTTCCCTTTGGACTTAGAAGTTATTCTGGGGCTCCAGGCACTCCAGTGGGAGCAAGTAGCACACAACAACAACACATACAAACCAAGACAGGCAGGTGACCAGTAGAGCCTGTCAATATCAGGCCCAACCCCAACACAATTCGCCGCCACATCTTGAGGTCCATCCCTGTGCAATTTAGTACAAAAGGAGCAATATATCAGAACAATACCCATGAAGATGTGCATGGAGATGTGTTCAGTGATAAGAATATGGCATTGCATGTGGAGAACGTTAGGAGAAGAAATTATGTTTACTTGTTTCTAACATGCTTGAAAGGCAAACTTTTGAAATCAAAAGAAATCCTTCTAAACTTCTTAAAGGTGGCTTGCCTTGGTCCATTCCTTTGACTAGTATTGCTTCGCACAGATGCTATCGTCCAGAATGAAAATTGTACTGGACAGCAGCGTGTAATGAAAGAAGTTAATTCACTTCACAGCAGTGGCTAAATACGAGCCAAGACACCTGTCAACAGGTAGGGCACCAGCCAAAGAACATAGGAGGCAAGAGTTCAGAAAAGAGGCACTGAAGCCAAAGAAGCTTCAAGAAGACAAATGGCCTCCGAACGTAAGGCGTTTAAAGGTGGTGACTGCGCCTTCCGTGCTTGGCTCGGGCTTCCCTATTAAAATCATGCAGGATTATTGAATTAATAAAACGTATGATTTGGCATCAACAGAAGAATCAGAACATAGTTGGGGAAAGAAAATACAACTTTTAAAGCATTCATTTTAAAATGAGTTGCTTTACATGACAATAAGTAGTCTGGGGTGTTTTCTAGCCCTTTTAAGCAGTGGGCAAGCCGATATTTCTACTGGTACTTAAAACATGAAGATGGTAATTTCCTCACAGGTGTAAATTACACTGAGGGGCGATGTTTTGTGAGCACTTAGGTGCAAACTGTTCACCTCCGGACAATTTTAGTAATGTGCACTGCAAAATGCAAAACAGAGGTGTAAAGTCATGGCGGAATTGTCTTTACACCTTCCCGTTGCATTTCTCAGTGAAAATTGAGTAAACGCCTTTTAACATTTACACATGAAAGCAAGCAGATTCCATAGGAATTCATGGGTTTTACACCAGCATGAAATAGCATTCTGGCACGATTCCACATTTTTTTGAGAGGTGAAGGGATAAAGAAAGGCAGAAATGTAACTCCTATTCTGTCCTCCCACTCCAACCATCAAAAACCACAGATACCCCTGATCATGGATACATGTGCTAAATTAACACGTTTAGGCCTGTTGGTAGAACCTTTATTTACACTGAAGGGACTTGGAAAATAAACTCTGAAATGTCATTTCTCTTCCAAAAAATGTGTGTACAATAAAGTGAATACACCAATATGGAAATTCCAGTTTACCAGTTGCATCTGTTTTCTACTGGAGCCTGTTGGTGCGTACGTGTTGATATACATTGTACAGAATGAATCCAGTGTAGCAAACACGATAACATTCACAGATTATATACAAATAACACCTGAAAACGCTAGCTGCCACTAGTTACCAATAACTAGCTCCAAGTAGAAAATGAAATTGACAAGAGTTTACTAAGCAGGAGCTTTGTAGATTTCCAGAAGTCCAGGTGTCAACAAATGGATCCTGTCGACAATATTTTCTGTGCATGACTATCCATATCTGGTTCTTCACTGTTCTCACACCATTGCCGTAAACAACCAAATTAAACACACCCAAAAATATTCACACACTACTGTGAAATCAAACTAGCAGGTTTTCACAGCTGCTGGCGATACTTGTAACAGGCATGGTAAAATCCAACTGTTTCGGCTTTTATGTAGGCATGGGATAGGGACCTGCCAGGCACTTGTATAATAGTAATACCTGCCCATAAAATGGCAACAGCTGATGATGATATGTGATTACCAAGGCATATGATAGCAGCGCCTGAAAAATGTCTATCTTATAACTATGCACAAGCAAAAACTGTTGCAATCACAGAAGATGCTTTTTGTGCTGGGAAGGGCAGGAAGTGGGTGGGAATGGCCATAGTGATTAGAATGGCCATGGGCGGTCAATGGTGGATAAACGACCAAGCAACAGCCAAAAGCTGTGTATCCCTCTTTACATATCATCTCCCACCTAGCTATACTCCAATGATATGACATGATATGGCATTTATAACGCGCCTATACACAAGTGTTCCAATGCACCTTTTTTAGCCATAAACTATCCAAAACAATGCCCCCCCCGTGCCGCTATAGGCTTGTCCAAGCATGACCATGTTACAGAAGCCAGAAAAGATGCCCACTAGCTCCCGAGCAGATTCAATTTAAGACCATCTCCATCGCACACAGGTGCACCACTGACACTGCCCCAGCCTACCTATCACGCTGTGTGGAAAAATACTCCCCACCTCACCCATTAAGATCCACAAACAGCCACTTCCTCAGAGTTCCTACCTTCACTCAAAAGACTGCAGGAGGGTTGAGCTTTCCTGTCATTGCCGCAAAGCTCTGGAACAACCTCCCCATCACCATGAGAAAGGAACCCTCCTATTGGACCTTTAGAAAAAACCTAAAATGTAGCTATTTGCCTAAAAGCTCCCTGAGCTATGACACTAAGACATTCTGATAGCTGTCTCCTCGTTTCCCTCCCCCCCGCTGTACTTTGGTTGTTAAAGCTCCCTTACCAAGACATTAAGATACTTCGATACCTTTCTCGTCTTTACCCTCCCATTGTATTTTTTCATGCATTTTTTCACTTAATGTAACTAGCGCCTAGTTACCTAAGGTTTCAGTGCGCTGCAACACATGACAAAATACATAAATAAATAGGTGATTCCTTAAAGATTAGCTCCTTTGGATGGCTGGATGTACATTTGTTTGAAATGTACCCCTGTTTTGTTAAACAACTTGATTTTTGTCTTGTTTTTTTTTAATTTCTCCCCTCAAAATAGTAAATATTTAAAATGCCAGTCTAGTATACCTCTTAACCTGGTGACTCTCCAAATAGGGACAGATCATTGAATGGTGAATCTAAAATGTAAAATGCAGATGAACCATTTTGAATTGTGATGAATGTTTGCTTGTATGATAGATCTAGTGTAGTCTACTGTGGGATTCAGGCATGTGGGGAGGGTGAAAATGAATTGACACTGTGTGGCACCTTTCGCAGGAGGAGGTTTGGAAGGTATGCTCTTGGGGTGCTCCTCTAATTTTCCATGTGTCCACATACTCATCACACACTCCCCTTGCACAAGTTGACCCGCCAGCAGGCGATATGTTGAGCCACCGTTGTACAATTATTTATTAATTCCCATGTTTAATAACAAAGCCAGGAGCTACCATTTAAACAAAAATAATTAAGGGGAGGATGTGGAAAGGGGTCTGTGTAAAGGAAGATGAAATAAAAGTAGCTAACAATGTTCTTAGAACTCATTTTACTTTAGTCCAATTTAAGAAAAATGATGTCCAGAATTCAGGAGAAGGGCGAGTAATTGATTACCTTCATAATTAGTGATGGTGATGATCTAATGCAGGGGTGAAGATGAGTTTTAATAAGGAGGTAAACACACTTATTTTATGACTCAAGATCACGTGATCATGTGAATGGTGGGTTAGTTCCATTTGCAGTCATCAACAAGTTTGTTAGTCGCAACATTCCTTCATTGGCAGTAGAGTCTTCATATGGTCTCATGGTTCTAGCTCACATTCGCCATATTCATTTTTCTCTGCCTTGTGTGCAGTTTTCTGCAGCAACATGTATATGGTAAGTGGGGGTAAGGTATATCTGGTGGTGAGGGTCCGGGGGTCTCACCCCTCCTTTTGCCACACACATTTTTGCAAAATTCAACAAAAATGCATTTGGCGAAAATGTATTTGGGAAACATTTGGGACAAGGTTCAAAGAACTGTCTCGTGCCCTGTTATGTTGTCTGAAAGTCCTCTACATCCTTCTGTTCGCTCTCAGAAACTGAAATATCTTCCCAGTTAACTATGGTCAGTATTTAATAATCGAACCTTTTACTTTTTTTATTTGATCAATTTCATTTAAATGAATGTAGACATTGATTTTGTGACTTGTTGGTAATCACCTAGCAGTTATTTCTTAACTGATGCAAAAGATTGCAGAGTTATGAAAAAACGTGATGTGGTGTCAAATCGCAGCACTTGCGAGCCAGTCCGGCAGTGGTAAATGTGCTTATTCGATGAACGCTCTGTGTGGGTGGACTAGATGGTCAGTTGGTTCGCAGGAGCACATCCCCACAGTACTCAAGGTCTTAACTCGTCTCATGTCATAGCCCATGTAGTTATGATAGAACCATTGGCATTCTGGTACTAGAAATGCTGATGATCCTGTTATAAAAAAATGTACTAGTCCTAAAATGCGAAGATAAATTATGAATTGGAGGAGCTACACCCATCGGATACGTATTGGAGATGTCCGATCTCCCTCAAATATCTTTTGCTTGTTTTATGGGAAGTGGTATATTTTCATTACACTTCCCATACACGACACACGTTAAACACAAAAACCATAAACTAGAAAATATATATCGGTTTGTTCTATACATGTTTACTTTAAACCTAGGAATTCCCAAACCCCTTCCGAGGAACACAAGTTGTCAGGACTAGATTGTTTATATTCACTATTCTCAAGGGGAAATAAAGAAATGCACAATGACTCATCATATCATATCATATCATATGCTCAGAGACTGAATTGCAGCTCTGGACTGACTCAATGATAGAGTAGACTGTCATATGTTGGCTGTCATCTTTGGTTGGGAGCAGAGCCTTTTCAACACAGAGACATTAACCACTTGCTCTTGATCGTGCTCATCTCCCTTTATAACCATAGTTGATGTTACTGGATGGAAGTTTTATTAACACACTGCTGTGAACACAAGTACTTTCTGGCAAATTAAAACATACAACATGTATATTTGACATTGTTTATGGGGTATTTTTGTTTAAACTTGTAATACGTTTTGAGGAATTTTGGAGGCCACTGGCCAAAAATTAAAATGTCTCAAAATTGCCCAAGTATATTAAAAATGATCCATGGCACTGTTAAAGATGTTTTAGCAAAAAAGGTTATTTTATTTGTGTAACTTGTAGTTTCTTTAATCAGAACGGTGTTCCTAATAAAGCAAGTAGCCTACGGGCATAGATACACAGGCTGGGGCAATGATGTCACATAGGTTTTCTGGCCACAATAAATATTTGTCAGTGTAGAGGGGTACTTTTTTTTGTTGTTGCAATAATGGTAAACTGTGACCTGTTTTGGAGGCCATTGATTTTCATGGGCAAGGAAATAAGCTCAGAATCTACTATAGCCCATAAAAATAACCCCTGATAATTGAAACACACGTTTTTAGCAAAAATATGATGTTGGTCTTAGAGGTAACATTCTGGTCCTCTCCATCCGCAAACCCCAGCACTTAAGCCTTGACTTCTTCAAAATGTCTCATCCGACAGCCGAGCCTTTACCGTGATGCACCCACCAGTCCATGCTCTCCTTTTCATTGAGATTTAAAGCTTCTCTGTGGTATGGACATAAATCAGTTGAGCTGTGTTATGTCTACTCATGTGCATTTGTGTATGTTGAGTATTTAAAGAACATACACTTAACAATGAAGTTATCAAAATAAATTTACGCCATTCCCGATTGAACACAATATGATGTCAAGCTATTAATGTGGACAAGTATCTGCTTCACACTATAGGTACTTCAATCACACACTCATGTCTCGTAGACACATGGTAAACTGGTCTCTGAAACTGAGTTCTGCGAATCCTGCTGTTTGTAGTGCATGCCATTTTATATTCATGTATGCGCTAGAAACGAAGGACTACCAGTAACACATTCCAATATGATGAGAGCCACTTTTTTTTGTCACTGTTTCACGAGGGCATGCATCTTGTTTGTATGCATAACGTGCACAGCATTTGAACATCAAACAGTGTCATTTGCACGCAACGGGAGACACGTATACACTATTTGCAGTATCGGCTGCAGCCAGTAATAAAAGTGCTGCCCTTTCAAGGTGCATTGCTAAACACAAGGATTACTAGGAACGTGTAGCCTAGGGGCCTGAAGACAGTACAGCTTTTACCGGTCACCTATCACAACTTTACAGAGACACCAGCTGGACAAAAAAGTCACACACTTGTGCAAAAAATAAATGGTATCCATGATTATCAAGGGTCGCACGATGCACCCATATACCCTGCAGGTTTTATTCTACAGTGTTTCGGGCTTCCCACTTTAACTTTATAGTATCTTCTTGCATTGGTGAAAGGAAGGGGGATGTTTTATTCGTTTTTAGCCTTAATAGGTTTGGCAAGAAATTAGGGGGTCTTTTGGAGAATTGGAAGACAAGGATTACGTGGCCAAAACAAGTCTCAAAATCTGATCAATATTTTTAGGCAAAACTAAGAACTTCAAAATCGTTAAAAACACAGGATTTACAAGAACACATACCCAAGTCCCAAAAATGATGCCGCGTAGACATATTTTGGCCTGCTGAAGGGGACTTTTTTGGAACTGGGATTAGTTGTAAGCCATTTTGGAGGCCATGGATTTGCTCAAAACACAAAACACAAAACAGCTGTAAACCGACTGCAATCTCTTAAAATTACCCTCAAGCCCTGTTATTGTTTTGCCATTTGAAAAATTAACTCAATGAAGTCTAGTGTGGTAAATACTCGACTTTTCTACATACTACAACATTGAGCAAATACACGAATAAACAAGCACAAACACTTACAATAGGATCTCAAGTATGTTCTAGAACACATTACAATGTGAGCAGAACATAAACAGGCGTTTTTGATTTCTGACATCTGATATATTTTAAAAAATCTAGGGAAAGATCCTAGCATTGTTTTTTTATATAATTCTTTTTCTTTAAGTCATTTTGACATGGAATATATGAACCAGCATAGAGGGTACGTGTTAAGTGAACATGAATAAAAACAGAATTAATCCTCATTTCTTGAGTGATTTCAGCATCTCAGGTAGTGGAAAAAGACGTCAACAATTTTGCAGCAAAACTTGACAATTAATCATAAAGAACTCGGGGGACCCAACTTTACAGGGCCGTTGTGGACTTCACAAAGGCTTTCATTCTTCCGAGTTGGACACAGTTGGCTAAGGGGTATTGCTGGGAGCGTGGTGGTCTTCATTTAGTTGGTATATTGGGGTAAGGCTGCAGGCATATCAAGAGGGAATTAAAAGTAGGAAACTGAAGGTGTGGATATAAATCCCCTGTGGCAAAAACCTATAAATTGGGCCATACTCAAAGGACTCTTAAATTTGCTAATGCAGCTATATACAAACACATCTATCAATCTGTCAGAGTTCGTCTTAATAAGTCAGGAGTAATTACTAGAACACAAAAAAAGTTTGCCTAAAGCAGGGATGCACACTTGCGCAATGCTCTTCAACCTGTATATAGCAGACACACCCCTGTCCATATAATCTGTCAATACGTTCCCCCCTAAATTAGGTTCCTCAGTTCTTTTATGGCTGGGATATGCAGGTGCTTTACTAAAAATTGCCCAAACTCCAATTCATCTTGAAAGCACAATCTCTGCACTCATGCTCTATGTGTATCACGCACTTTCGCAGACTGGCAACTTTACAAACTGCCTTTTATCAATCACCTTTTTTTATCACATAAGGTAAGTTTGGGTAGGGTATATTGAAGGGATGGTGGGGGAGGGAGTGGTGTTGCAGGGGGTCTCCCCAGCTTTCTGTGGTATAAAGAAAAAGTGGCAGAAAATAATTCAGTGAAGTTGCCATTTAGCAAAAAAACAGCAAACCTTCATAGAACCCTTCTAAAATGATGCTGACCCAATGTCTGCACAAAGGTGCCCTACACGCATTGTATTCTTCACAACTCCTGATATTATTTCTCCCTTACCACTCTGACTTTGACCCTATTGTGTCTCCAGGTATTTAACACACTGATCTATTCACATGGTCCACCTCTCTTCCACCTAAGTGGTAGCGGGTTTCAGAGCTGATAAGTGCAAAGGACGAGTATGCTTGTCATTTTTGCGTAAACTTGCAAAATATCATGCCACTTAAGGGGTTAAGGCATTTCATGTATATTTTTGTGTACTTAATGAAAAAACACTTAACTGTGAATTGAGCAAAATAAGTTATGACCTTGGGCAGTTCCCGGGTGAACTCAATATAACCTATTAAGAAGGAGAGTGTTCAGGTTATTAGGAGACATATTTGGACATGGCATTTTCTTATTCTGATACGTGTAGACATCATTTGGTCACACAGTTAGCTTTTTTGATGGTGAATTGTATTTCAAGTATGCACAATTAACTGAAATTACTCCAAGAAGGGCTGTGATTCCAGACCTGATCATCATCAGAACCATCAGAACAACGCCTTAAAGTGATGCTTTGACCATATTCTAGCTTCTTTCGTTTAAGCTTATGAGGAAAGTATAGTTTCATTTGCATTTATGCCAGAACTCTAATAGCATGAGATGTAACAACACCATGACATAACCCTTCAACCTACCCTATGGATTCAGACAGTTAGTGATATCTGCATTCAAGAGAAAGAAGTGCATCAAAGGGCATTTCTCGCTGGATTGCAGTGAATTGTCTGAAGTTGAAAACAACAATAATGTTGTCTCTCTGTTTCAAAGATCATTCATGAATTTGTGTACTTCATTATTACTGTTTTTGTAATGTTTCCCTTAAGTAGTCACATTTGCTCAAACTCTTAATTTTGTACAGAAATGTGACACCACAGCTCTGATGTTACTATTGGAGTTCTTGTAGCTTCACATTCCCAAAGAGGAGTATATCCAAATCTTTAGGCCAAAATGGTGTATATTCGGGGCAGCGTTTGAGGTCATGCCCTAAAAGGCTAGGTATGTATTTGTTGTGGTTTCTCAATCACGTGCTCCCCTGTGCCAATTTTTAAAATGTAGGTGCAACCAGCATGCTCTCAAAACTGTTTTGTGATGTTCTGACTCAATGTTCTTAAGTAATGTGTGCAAGCAAGTAAATACAATTCTTTCATTTTGTGTCTTTCATGCTTAACAGTACATTTGCAAAGCTGCAGAGGGAACTTCAAAAGGGCTCACATTACTTAGCATTCTGATGCTTGAAACTTCTTTTTTCACTGAACATATTTCTCTGGGGATTTATAGATTTCTTTGGTTGGTTTATGTTGTGTTATGTAGTATTTAAAAACATTTCCTGGAAAACTGAGTGCTCTTGATAGCTAAACACCTTTTGAAAAAACACTGAGAAAACATGTGCTTACCTGAAGTGTGTGGTTCTGGGCTGCAAAGGGGTCAGAAGAGTCCTTATTGTTTGTCATCCAGTGATCTAATTTTGCAAGCAGTGCAAAACTACACCATATTTAAAACAACACCGTTTGTGTTTTTCATTTCCACGGGGTGGCATCAGGAGTTCTCCTTTTCAAGAACATCTGCCCCCAAAAGTAAAATTAACAACTCCAGTTGTATATATTAAAAAATAGGGTAGTATGTAAAGATTTGATTCCTTTTCCAGTTTATCTGTTTCACTTTAACATAAAGTTTTTAAAATTGAGAGAATAAAAACTTAAATAATATAAGTATAATTAAATGTTGAATTTGTTATCTTAATTTGCTTTTTTTAAATATATTACAGGGCCTGTGGTAGCAGCCCTGTAGTTATGGCTAAATTGCTCGACCCACAGGAAAATCATTTTTGGTTGGCTTATAACTTCGCTCCCCCATGGAGGAATCCTCACTAAACTTTGTAAAAAAAAAACAAAAGTACATTGCCCCCTCAGAATGATTATGCAAAGTTTGGTGCGGTTTCCTCAAGAGTGGGAAAAGTTATGGTGGGTTCCCAAAATGTGTGTAAATTCTCATAGATGCAATGGGAAACAAAATGTGCTCATGTCTACAGCTGAAACTGCTGGACAGATTTTTACCAAAGTTGCGCCAGGAGTGGCGGCTCTGTCCCGAAAGTATGCTTTTGTAAATTTGGTGTAAATCCATTCAGTTGTTTTTTTAAAACGGGCAGAAAGTATGCAAAAAAATGGTGATTTGTGGGTCTAGTCCGCAGACTCACTTCCCTCTTCAGTCCGTGGACACCCCCTGGACAAATCAGGTTCCTGGGTGATGTCTGCATATATTGGATGTGCCCGCTGATTGTCTGGCCGATTCATGGAATTAATGTGCGCCGAAAATTTAGGCGCAAGCGTGCGAAAACGTGCAATTCGCAGTGAAAGAGCGAAAATCACAGTGCAAGTGCGAATATCGCAGGGAAACCAGCGCACATCTATTCATGGAAGTCCGTGCGCGAGTAAAATCAGGGATGTGCACTGAAAAAGTGTGCGGCGCACAGGTCATCTAACGGCGTGCGCTGAGGCCACAGCGAAAGCGCATATAGCACGGGGCACATAACAAAAGTAGGCGGAACACAGGGTGTAACACTCGGAATGGGGAACAACTCGTGAAAATGTGGGTGTCACGGGGGAAGTACAGGAGGCAAGTGCACAGAACGCCCACATGCTCGCCTACAACACACATTCATGGAATCCAATAGGACAACCAGCGCACGGGCAAAGATGCACACTGACCCAAACCCGTCCGCCACACGAAGACAGGCGGTAGTGTCCCTGCGCTGGAAAAAAATGTGCGCCAAAATGTGCGCTAACAAAAAGCACAAATATACAGCTCTGATGAATGTCCCTAACTGTGGCCCCCTAGGACAAATGATGTGCAAAGGGGTACGCGACAAACAGCGACACCCGCTGTGTGAAAAATTAGCTTGTGCGTGTATTTTGGGTGTGCGTGGGAAGTTTTACACGCGATCGGGCCTGGCGGAGTGTGGTACGTGTATTTCAGGGGTGCGCGTGAAGTTCTACACGCGATCGTGCCTGGGGGAGCGGGATACATGTATTCCAGGGGTTTGCAGGAAGTTTCAAACGCGATAGGCCCTGTGAGAGTGGGGTGCGTGTATTCCTGGGGTTCACGTGAAGTTGCACACGCAATTGGCCAGTGTACATGTGAATCTCAGGTTCACAGGAAGTCTCACACATGATAGGCCCTGTGCGAGTGGGGTGCGTGTATTCCTGGGATTCGCGTGAAGTTTCACATGCGATTGGGCTGGGTATGTGTAAATCTGGGGTGCGCGGGAAGTTTCACACGCGTTTGGCCTTGGTCGAGTGAGGTGCGTGTATTTCGGGGGTGCGCAGGAATTATCACACGCGACAGGCCCTGTGCGAGTGGGGTACGTGTATATCTGGGGTGCAGGGGAGTCCTACATGTGAATTGGCAGTGTGGGTCCTCCCAGGTGTTCCCTCTACACACTCCACGGCCCCTGCAGGCAGCCCACACCACAGGGGACCCTATGTCCCGCCGGCAGCCAATCCACCATGGGCATGCCCCCCAGGCAAGCCACTTGGCAGCTTGCACTACTGATCACCAACGCATGACCCCCTCTACCCCCACCCCCCAGCAGTGCAGGGCACCTGCCAGCAGGCCCACACTCATGTCCCACTCATGTCCCCTTGCACCCCTACCCCCCAGCGGTGCAGGGCACCTGCCTGCAGGCCCCCATTCATGTCCCACTCATGTCCCCCTGCACCCCCACCCCCCAGCAGTGTGGGACACCTGCCAGCAGGCCCCCACTCATGTCCCCTTGCACCCCCACCCCCCAGCAGTGCGGGACACCTGCCAGCAGGACCCCACTCATGTCCCCTTGCACACCCACCCCCCAGCAGTGCGGGGCACCTGCCTGCAGGCCCCCACTCATGTCCCCTTGCACCCACATCCCCCAGCAGTACAGGGCACCTGCCAGCAGGCCCTCACTCATGTCCCACTCATGTCTCCTTGCACCCCCATCCCCCAGCAGTGCAGGGCACCTGCCAGCAGGCCCCCACTCATGTCCACCTGCACCCCACCCCCTAGCAGTGCGGGGCACCTGCCAGCAGGCCCCCACTCATGTCCCCTTGCACCCCCACCCCCCAACAGTGCAGGGCACCTGCCAGCAGGCCCCCACTCATTTCCCCTTGCACACCTACCATCCAGCAGTGCGGGGCACCTGCCAGCAGGCCCCCACTCATGACCCCTTGCACACCCAACCCCCAGCAGTGGGGGGCACCTGCCAGCAGGCCCCCACTCATGTCCCCTTGCATCCCCACCCCCCAGCAGTGCAGGTCACCTGCCAACAGGCCCCCACTAATGTCACCTTGCACACCCAGCCCCTAGCAGTGCAGGGCACCTGCCAGCAGGCCCCCACTCATGTCCCACTCATGTCCTTTTGCACCCTACCCCCCAGCAGTGCAGGGCACCTGCCAGCAGGGCCCCACTTATGTCTCACTCATGTCCCCCTGAACCCCCACCCCCAGCAGTATGGGGCACCTGCCAGCAGGCCCCCACTCATGTCCCCTTGCACACCCACCCCACAGCAGTGCGGGGCACCTGCCAGCAGGCCCCCACTCATGTCCCCTTGCACCCACACCCCCCAGCAGTACATGGCACCTGCCAGCAGGCCCTCACTCATGTCCCACTCATGTCCCCTTGCACCCCCATCCCCCAGCAGTGCAGGGCACCTGCCAGCAGGCTCCCACTCATATCCACCTGCACCCCACCCCTTAGCAGTACGGGGCACCTGCCAGCAGGCCCCCACTCATGTCCCCTTGCACACCCACCCCCCAGCAATGCAGGGCACCTGCCAGCAGGCCCCCACTCATGTCCCACTCATGTCCTTTTGCACCCCACCCCCTAGCAGTGCGGGGCACCTGCCAGCAGGCCCCCACTCATTTCCCCTTGCACACCTACCATCCAGCAGTGCGGGGCACCTGCCAGCAGGCCCCCACTCATGACCCCTTGCACACCCAACCCCCAGCAGTGGGGGGCACCTGCCAGCAGGCCCCCACTCATGTCCCCTTGCATCCCCACCCCCCAGCAGTGCAGGTCACCTGCCAACAGGCTCCCACTAATGTCACCTTGCACACCCAGCCCCTAGCAGTGCAGGGCACCTGCCAGCAGGCCCCCACTCATGTCCCACTCATGTCCTTTTGCACCCTACCCCCCAGCAGTGCAGGGCACCTGCCAGCAGGGCCCCACTTATGTCTCACTCATGTCCCCCTGAACCCCCACCCCCAGCAGTATGGGGCACCTGCCAGCAGGCCCCCACTCATGTCCCCTTGCACACCCACCCCACAGCAGTGCGGGGCACCTGCCAGCAGGCCCCCACTCATGTCCCCTTGCACCCACACCCCCCAGCAGTACATGGCACCTGCCAGCAGGCCCTCACTCATGTCCCACTCATGTCCCCTTGCACCCCCATCCCCCAGCAGTGCAGGGCACCTGCCAGCAGGCTCCCACTCATGTCCACCTGCACCCCACCCCTTAGCAGTACGGGGCACCTGCCAGCAGGCCCCCACTCATGTCCCCTTGCACACCCACCCCCCAGCAATGCAGGGCACCTGCCAGCAGGCCCCCACTCATGTCCCACTCATGTCCTTTTGCACCCCACCCCCCAGCAGTGCAGGGCACCTGCCAGCAGGCCCCCACTCATGTCCGCTTGCACACCCACCCCCCAGCAGTGCGGGGCACCTGCCAGCAGGCTCCCACTCATGTCCCCTTGCACCCCAACCCCCCAGCAGTGCAGGGCACCTGCCAGCAGGCCCCCACTCATGTCCCACTCATGTCCCCTTGCACCCCCACCCCCCAGCAGTGCAGGGCACCTGCCAGCAGGCCCCCACTCATGTCCCCCTGCACCCCTAGCCCCCGGCAGTGCGGGGCATCTGCCAGCAGGCCCCCACTCATGTCCTCTTGCACCCCCACCCCCAGCAGTGTGGGGCACCTGCCAGCAGGCCCCCACTCATGTCCCCTTGCACACCCACCCCCCAGCAGTGCGGGTCACCTGCCAGCAGGCCCCCACTCATGTCCCCTTGCACACCCACCCCCTAGCAGTGCAGGGCACCTGCCAGCAGGCCCCCACTCATGTCCCACTCATGTCCCCTTGCACCCCCACCCCCAGCAGAGCAGGGTACCTGCCAGCAGGCCCCCACTCATGTCCCCTTGCACACCCACCCCCACAGCAGTGCGGGGCACCTGCCAGCAGGCCCCCACTCATGTCTCCTTGCACACCCACCCCCCAGCAGTGTGGGGCACCTGCCAGCAGGCCCCCACTCATGTCCCCTTTCACACCCATCCCTCAGCAATGCAGGGCACCTGCCAACAGGCCCCCACTCGTGTCCCACTCATGTCTCCTTGCACCTCCACCCCCCAGCATTGCAGGGCACCTGCCAGCAGGCCCCCACTCATGTCCCCCTCATGTCCACCTGCACCCCCACCCCCCAGCAATGTGGGGCACCTGCCAGCAGGCCCCCACTCATGTCCCCTTGCACACCCACCCCCTAGCCGTGCGGGGCACCTGCCAGCAGGTCCCCAATCATGTCCCCTTGCACACCCACCCCCCAGCATTGCAGGGCACCTGCCAGAAGGCCCCCACTCATGTCCCTTGCACCCCCACCCCCCAGCAGTGCAGGGCACCTGCCAGCAGCCCCCACTCATGTCCCTTGCACCCCCACCCCCCAGCAGTGCAGGGCACCTGCCAGCAGCCCCCACTCATGTCCCCTTGTACCCCCACCCCCAGCAGTGAAATGGCGATCCCACGACACAAACCAAAAGTCAACTATGTACATCAACACATGTCCACCACACGAAGGCAGGCGGTAGCGTCCCTGCGCATTAAAAAAATGTGCGCTAACAAAAAGCCGTATATACAGCTCCGATGAATGTCCCATACTGTGGCCCTCTAGGACAAATGACATGCAAAGGGGTACGCAACAAACACAGGCACCCGCTGTTTCAAAAATAGCGTGTATTTCGGGGGTGAGCAGGAAGTTTCACACGCGATTGTGCCTGGACGAGCGGGGTACGTGTACTTCAGGGGCTCGCGGGAAGTTTTACAAGTGATTGGGCCTGGGCGAGCGGGGTACGTGTACTTCCGGGGCTCGCGGGAAGTTTCACACGCGATTGAGCCTGGGCGAGCGGGGTACGTGTATTACTGTGGTGGGCGTGGAAGTACAGGAGGCAAATGCACAGAACGCCCACACGCACACGCCAAAAAAGACGCGCTAATCCGTAAACACGTACGCAAGCAGGAAGCAGGCGTACGTCGACCCGCGCAGCATAAATGTGCGCGCAAACAACAAACAAGCTCAGACGCCAGGATGAATATACCGTTCCTAGCAGCAGTGGCCGTGGGATACCGCAAGAGGAGGAGGATAGTCAGGCCCAGAATTTTTACACCCAGAACCAGCCTTTTTGGGATGCCTGATGACCACGTGTATGGGAGGTACAGGTTTCCACCTCACATAATACTCGACCTGGTCAGTGAGTGGGAGGATGACCTCACATCACCCACCCTGTGCTCCCAAGCACTCAGCCCCCTGGAGAAGGTCCTTAATGTACTGCACTTATTGGCCACTGGATCATTTCAGCGGACAAGTGCCATAGTGGGAGCGTGCCACAGGCCACACAGTCACGCTGCCTACACCAGGTCTTGGCCATCATGACTGCATGCCCATCAGTACTCAGGCACATATACCTGCCCAGAACACTTGCAGAAAGGCAGGCTGTTGTCCAGGATTTTTACGGGGTGGGACACTTCCCCAAAGTGCTAGGTGCCATTGACTGCACCCATGTGGCTCTACGTCCCCCCAGGGCATCTGAGCACATCTAAAGAAACCGCAAGCACTGGCATTCCATCAACGTCCAGGTAGTATGTGATGCCAAGGGAATCATCACCTCAGTATATGCCAACTATCCAGGGTCCACCCACCACAGCTTAATTTACAGAATGTCAACCCTAAACCGGGACCTAGAAGCTGGTCAGCATGGCGATACATGGCTGATTGGTGAGTATAAATGCCACAGCACATGCATGCATGTCAGATACTGAGTAATGTCACAACCCCACTAATGATACCCATCACCACCTCCCCAGGGGACAGTGCCTACCCTCTGAGCACCCACATGATGACGCCAATTGGGAACCCCACCACGCCACCCGAGGTAAGATACAACACAGCCCATATTGCAACCCAGGGCATAGTGGAGTGCACATTCGGAGTGCTCAAGTCACGCTTTCGCTCCCTTGACCGCTCTGGCGGGCAGCTGTTATACGCTTCCCCAGTAGTGTGCAGGATCATAGTGGCAGCATGTGTCCTGCACAATGTTGCAACATGCCGGGGCAGGCCCGTGGACATGGTGGTGCCCCCACATCCCCAACCACTTTCACGCCCGCTGTGCATGGGAGGGGAAAGGGCATGGGGTGAGGCAGCCTGTACGAGCTGGTGGCTAATTACTTCACCTAAAATCACACCCCTGTGGAGTGCACACAGCGCTGGCACATACCAGCTGACTATCAATGATGATGAGTCAAGTGACAGTCAACTGTCACAACCATACCAGCCTGAGATTGTTCACCTGGTAGTTTTCCATTGTGTGCATCCCTACCTACACAAACACCACCTATTCTGTGTCATCAAAAGACACACTTCTATGCTGCTAAAATCATTACCCCCTTGCAAGATACAACATGACATCAGTGCTATGTCACCCAACACCTCCCCAGCACGCCACCCAACACACCATGGCATGTCATGCTATGTGAGAGCAAACAAAGGAATCCCCAAAACATGACACAAGTGTCACGAAGTACAGTGTCCCATATGGAAAATGGCCACACACAATATGCTCCCATTATTGTAGAACTGACAACACACATGACCAAAGACTTACCACAATACAATGAAGCTAGCCACCCCAAACATAGCATTCACATGACAGTACTAAGTTAAAGGATACGTAGTCTTACAACCTGGTGATGCTAGTACATCAACCACTTCCAACTGTACAGTGTTGGTGCCACGCAAATCTGGAAGTGCACTGCTTACAACATGAACTCCATCTCCAAAGTAGACGGCCTTGTGAAGACATGAGGAATGACCCTGCAAATTAGGAGGGAGACATGTATGCACAAGCACACATCAATACACCATGCAGTGTACATTACTACAACAATATGCACTAGGAATGTATACACAGTATTGACTACAGACTGCCCACACATGTAATGGGAGTCCAACATCACTGTGTAAGTTACTGTCACTTGGGCACACCCTTTGCAAGCCCATGGTAACGGGAAGCAGGAGGGGTGTGTGTCTCATGAACCCAAGCATCTAAGCCAAACTCAGGACAAGCCTGCATGTGCCCAGCCGGAATACAGTGGATGCCCACGGGAGCCACACAAGGCAACACACTGTAACAAAAACTCAAAAATCAAAAACCAAAAATCAAAAATCAAAAAAGGCCATGTGGAGGCGAGGGGGGTTGGGGGAGGCCACCCAGGAGGTCCGAGGACAAGGTGCACACCAACAGCCACCTGTGTGGATGTTGCAAAAAAAACACTTCCATGGGATCATGGCCTGCACGGCTACGCTATTGTGAGAGATTCAGAATCGCTGTGGTCGCTCTCATCACCCTGTGCTGCTGCCGCCACAGGAGGTGGTGGTGCTATGGGAGGCAGCCCACGCAAAGCCCTAGTCTGGTCCTCCATGGCAGCAAGCATGCGGGTGTGGAAGGTCTTGTTCTGGAGGAATATGGTGCGGAGATCCCCATGCACCACCTGACGTGATGCCCGGACCTCCTCCTGAGTTGCCTGCATCTCTGCTGAGAGCGTACGTGTGACCCTCTCCAGCAGCTGTTCTGTCCTTGTGACAGTGGAAGCCTCAAGCTCTACAAGAGTCTGCCTGAGGTGACGGACTTCTACCCTCAGGTCTTCCCTCTGGCCCTGGGACTCTAAAATAATGGCTTCCCGCAGAGTGTCCAGGGCCGCCCTTCTGTCCCTGTTGGACGCCAACATGTCTTCCCTGAGTGATTGGCAAATGGAGTCTGTTGCCTGCTGCCATTGCTCCATCTGCCTTTCTGGGGGGACAATGGAAGTGGCCACCCTCTCCATAGCTTGAGCCATCATCTCAGATGCTGCTGCCTGTTGGTTTACCATTCCGTATATGGATTTCTCCCATGCGGTATTGCCTGGTGGCATACGGCCACCGCGTTGGCAGGCACCACACCTGTCTGGGGCAAGGCGAACTGTGCCTTGCTGTGTCTGCACTGCCTGAGGCTGCAGGACTGCACTCCCCCTCTGATCTGCTGGCCCAGGAACAGGCTCAGATGTTGCGAAGTGTGGCCCTGCATTCGTAACGACCAAAGACGGACCTACCAACACTGACATCCCCTTAGTGGGCCGTACCCCTGGTGCAGGTGGGTCGGACAGAACAGAATCCCTCCCAGAAACACCTACCTGCGAAGCCACATAGGTCTCACCATCCAAATCAACACCTGAAAAGAGGTCTGGGAAGGTGCACCCAGAGACACCCCTGGAGAGAACGGTCTGCAGCAAGTGTGGGTTCTCACCCACCACCACACCCCGTCCCCCACTGGTGGCCGGTCATGCCTGAAATCCCTCCTGGGTCTGCACCATCCCCTCACCCTCAAGAGCATCAAGTGCGTCATCCCCTGCAGAAACATGAAAGACAAAAAATGGAAACAGGCATTAGCACCATGGCACACAATTAGGCCTCACAAGCTAGATAACCAGTACTTGATTGACACATGTCCCACATGACTGTAACCCTCCCATGCATGCACTGTAATTGAGTTTGAAGGGGAGGAAAATGTCAGACACTGATGACACCAAGATGGAAGAGCAACACATTAGCTGCATGCTGGCTAGCAGAGCCATCACACATTGACCTGTGAGTGGCATATCCAATCCACATACATGACACATGCCATCACACAGATGGCATGTACCATAGGCATGTCACATATCGTTTGACAATAGGGCTGAGAAATGCATAGTGAAAGTGGGGGGATTGAAACAATCAGCCTGAATGAACAATGAGAAATACGGAACAATGTTGTTGCAAGATGCCACTTCAAGGGCAACTGGCGTGATGTTGCACAAAAAGTCTACTGTGGGCAGAAGGGATACTGTAATACCCAAATCCAGAGGCGCAGAATGTTTTGGATGAAGCACATGGGTGACCCAAACCACTCAGGCACACACACCCTCACCTGGCACTCAATCAGAACCCCTCAAACACACAACATACACATGGATCACACACACATATGCATGTGCACTCACCGGACAATGCCTCGTAATCTGGCAGATCTCCCACACCTTGGATCTGTTCCTCTGTGACGTAGGTCCCAGCAACAGACTCATGTACAGTGAGTTCAATGACCTCTTGAGGAGACCCACCTCCAGTCACCAGAGTAGCGGCATGACTTGAGGCCAGCTTTTTCTTTGCCCTGCACTTAAGGTAATTCCAGCTTGTAGCACTCACCAGCTGTGTGCCTCACTAATCCAAGGGCACTTATGATGTCCGCGACGGTCTGCCAGTGTGCCTGACGCTGAGTCTTGCATCCTGCAGTGATCAACATTTCGCTGTCATGTATGGACACATAATGCACAAGTGCATCACGTTCAGCATCATTGAAGCTAGGCCTTCTTTGCGTGCCGGACTCCGTAGCCGTGTCTGGGGTATCAGCCTGTAGTGGACGAGCACTCTTCCTCTTTTTTTTGGAAGGTGGTGGGGATCCTGAGTGGCCTACGCCACTCTGGCCACTAGGGGCAGGAGCACCGGTGGACTGTGTAGTTGGAGTGTGGGAATGTACACTGAGCATGGGACTTGGTGCAGGCATTGGCTGAAGTGTTACGTAGTCAGGGGGAACGTTAGCAAGATGGACTGGGACCAACACTGCCCTGGCTGGGAGAGTCAGAGCTGTGGTGGATGGAGCTGCAGCTGCCCCTGCAGCCTCCCCACCCTGCCTACTCTGGGCAGCAGATGACATAGCTGCCCCTGATCCACGTTTCCTGGTGACACCAACTTGCACCGCCACACGTGGCCTAGACTTGGCGACCTGGAAGTCAGCCTGGGAGTCACCCTCTGCCAGGTCAGGTGCCACAATGGGCCGGTCCAACGAGGGCTGAGCAGAGATGGTGTCAGCCACGTTTCCCTCAACTATGGGGGGGCGGGGGGGCATGGGTGTCCCTGACTGGTCCTCCACACATGGGGGGCTAGGGGTACCCTGCAAATCCCGGCCACATCCCCTACCGCGCCCACCACAGCCACCTCTTGAGGCTCAGCCACCTTTGCCACCCTTACCGCTTGGTCGCCTCCCAACCATGGCACTGATGTTGTGGTGCGTATGGGAGTTGCAGTAAACTATTGTACTGGGCAATTGGGTGTCAAAGGGGTAGTGTACTAGATGGAATTCGTACCCTAGTGCTCTAGCAAGGCTGTATTGGCCCCCTGGGGAAAGATGACGGGTCACACAATGCACAGGCACCCCAAAAACAGAAAATAACGTGCACGCAACCCCTCGTAGACCACGTGCGTGGAAAAATGAACCCGCACTACGCTGTGGCACCCAGAAATACAGAAATGAACGTACGCATGTTACACGCAGCCTACACGGAGCAAGCACAGTTGGTAAATACAGGCACCCCAAAAACAGAAAAACAGAAAATAACGTGCACGCAACCCCTCGTAGACCACGTGCGTGGAAAAATGAACCCGCACTACGCTGTGGCACCCAGAAATACAGAAATGAACGTACGCATGTTACACGCAGCCTACACGGAGCAAGCACAGTTGGTAAATACGTGCGCGACTCACCGTCTGCCTGGAAAATGAGCATGAAAAATACTTGCGTGTGCGCATTGGCAACACCCCCGCCAAAAGAATAATTGTACACTGTCTGAGGAGACAGGACAAAAGAAGAAGTGAACGCTGTTTGAGGAAACAGGCCCAACTGAAAATCAGAAAAAAAAACTGTCAGAGGTAATAGGGAGTACGAGCTAGGAACGCTGTGAAGTAAATCGCATGTGAACCGACAAGAAGTACAGAATTCACCCACTCGCTCTCCACGAAAAGCACGTACAAGGAAATGACATCCTACACGCGCCTTTTGAACCAGCCCACACATCCAACATCACTTCCGCGTATACGCGCTAAGGCCCTAACCTCCCATTACACAAGCTGACACTCGACGTGCAGTTCTTGGACGTGTAACATGCACCCGGGTTCAGGGAAATGCCCGCGCGCACACATCACAGAAGCGCATACGCGCTAAGGGCCTTTGGTCCAATAAAATTGCGTACGCGTGCTGAGGTGCTACCGCGCTATGGGCCTTTCCTCAAATTACACGCTGACCTGCTAGATTTTCACGTGCCAAATCACTCCGTATCAAGCTGGCCACGTGTTCACACACGGAAGACCACGCTCCTGCCCAAAAGGCCGAATTACTGCCCCCAGAGCCCCGAGCACGCTCCCACCTGCCATCTGCTGCTGCCTGATTGCGTGCTGCCCACGTGCCCTGCCATTTGCTGCCTGCACGTCAGCCCGGGGTGCTGTTGCTGTGACCACTCCTGCTGGAACCGAAGACTCGCGACTGCTATTCCATCGCTCCACAGCCCAGCCCCAGGACCCAGTTGCCCACCCACACCTGCCTCTGGGGTTGCCATGTCGTGCACTACACCATCTGGCACCATTGGCAACCCCCAGCCAGAGAGGCAGAGGGCCACCAGCTTCACTGCCACCGAAGTTTGCTGGTGGAGCAAGTCCTGGGGCAGTATGATGCCCTCTTCGGAAGGTCGGCCGCCGACAAGGAAGGACGGACTCAGATCTGGATGGACATCATGACTGCCATCAACGCGGAGGGGGTGGCAGTCCGCGACTTCCAACATGTCAAGAAGCGCTGGGAGGACTTCAGGTCCAGGACCCTCAACAAGGCCCGGCGCCTCTTGAAGGCAGCGGATGCTAAGGGGTGTTTGTCCACCTGTCGGAACATAAGATGAGGGTCCTGGAACGCATACACCCAGCGGTCCATGTCCAGGTCCTTGAGAGGCAGACCCGTCTGGAGTTGAGCAGTAAGTGTATATGCATACTGATTGGAAGCTGTGCGTGTGGTGGTGTGCCAGTAGTGTGCAGGTTGTACACGTAGTTTTGTAGGGCCATGTATGGATGTGTATGTACAGGGCTGTGAGGCTGACACATGCAAGTCCTTTCATGTGTAAGACACATGGATGGTGTGTGTGTGGGTAGGCATGCAGGCCAAATGCAAATGTGTGAGCACACATATTTTGATTACTGTGTGTGTAATTTGGCATGGTTGTGGTGTCACACATGGGTGTTAGTTCCAGCTGCATGTATCTGCACCATGTACATGTGCATGTGTTTGTATTTGACATGGGTGCAACAGTGATGCAACATGGATGCATGTGAGACTGATATGTAGAAGACTGATTGCCAGATGTGACATGGATGCCCATCCCATCACTGCGACAGTTGGCGGAGGTGTACATATGCATGTAATTGCGGTGGCGTGTGTGCATGTCTAGTGCACTCCCTGTGTTTCATGTGATGTCTGGTTCACCTTTGGCTGCTCATGCTGTTTGTATGTGTATGGATGGTGCTGGCTGTTGCAATATGGCTGTGGAATAGCTCATGTGTGTGAGTTGCAATGACATGTGTGTTGGGGATTGTGATGCCATGTCTGAAGTTTGAAAATGCCACTCATGTACAACTGTCTTGTGTGTACAAGTCCATTGTACAGTGCCCATGTTGGCTGTCTCCTATATCTCCCTGTCTCGCAGCGTCAACTGATGAAGAGGGCGGAGAAGGTGCTGTGGAGCACAGTGGCAGGGATAGCACCACCAGCCAGAGACGCAAGGCCCAGCTCCCCTCCCAGGTTGTCATCTCATCAGGGAGTGAGGAGTCTGGTGCCGTGTCCCAGGTCGCAGCTGCCGAGGGGAGGTCCAAGAGGCAGAGGTTGGAGTTGGACTCCTCTGCAGCCGAAGGGGCCCAACAGAGGAAGAGGGCACGGAGTCATCCAGGTTGGTGGGGGGTTTGGTGGAGGAGGAGGCCGTGCAAGAGACAGAGACGGGGTCTGGAGGTGGGGATTCCACTGGTGCTAGTGGTGCAGTGCAGGGGCAGGGACAGGAGGCAGCACAGGGACGCCGCAGAGGTGCCTGTGTGTAATCCTGGCCCCGATCCTGTGACTGCATCATCTTGCACCAGCAGGGATACCACCGTCCAGACCAGTTCTCAGGGAGGGGATTGGCTTACACTTACTGGCCTTCCTCTCCCTGCTGATGTGGCTATCCGGCACCGGGTTGAGCCTGTCCTGGGTGTGGTGGCGTTGCGTCAAAGTGCCATGCGAGCTGACCTGCAGTCTTTTCATGAGTAGACTGCACGTCTTCTCGCATGGCTCGTTGACCGCGTTGACCCACTGGGACAGCTCAGCATGGCCAGATTCCTCCGTTTTGTGGACCTTGTTCCGACCCCCTCCTCAACTGAACCCCCTATGCGCCAGTCGTCCTCTGTGCCATCTTCCCACCCATGTGTCACCTGGGTGCCCTGTGGAGCTGCCTCTGACCCTGCGGCCAGGCTGGTGGAGGACACATCCCTGCCACAGTCGGGAGTCGGACATCCAGCAGGGGTGGGCACCTCAAAAACTGCACCCCAGCTGGAGGAGGATGTGCAGGAAGCAGGAGCCAGGGCACAGGCAGCGGCACAGCAGCAGCAGCAACAAGGTGGGAGCCATGATGGCTTGGGGCCTTCATCATCGGAGGGGCAGGCATCGGCCGGAGGCCAGGAGGACCCTGGACGGGAAGTGTCTTCCATGTGGCAGCGGTTGGGCCATGCGATAGATGCAGAGCGGCAGTGGGCAGAAGAGGCACGGCTCACGATGGTCAGGGCAGAGAAATCCATGCGTAGGGCCCTAAGGGGGGCCGAGTGCCTCGAGGCCATTCGCAGGGACCTGGAGTTCCAGATGTCATCGTCCCTGCGACCCCTCGGGCCATGGAAGAGGACTGCCTCCGGGACATCGAGCAGGAGTTCGATGATGCCCTGGCCCGAAACATAGGTTTCATTTCTTCAGTTGGGATCCTGGACCCTGGATTGTTCTTCTGTATATAGTTAACTATTGGATTCATCTTTTTTATTATTTTATTTCCCCATAGAGCAATGGTTTTCACTTTTGTTTTTCCCTTGGATTTCATTTTTTGACTGTGACTTTGGACACCTTTCCTTAGGATTACGATTTGTTGTTTTTCATTATTTTACAGCTTTCTTTTTTAATTTCCAATGTTGTTTGTTTGATCTTAATTCCATTCATGTTGCTTTTAATACATTTTTTTCTTCAAACTTCGATGTTTGGTATTATCTCATTGGTTTCATGCATGTCATGATATGGGTTTTGAGATTCACTTGCACCCATTGTGTGTGTGTGAGGGACATGTCTTCATTTACATACTTGCCATTGGGGTTGTGTCATGTAATTGGCATTTCTATGTGGGTGGGTGAAATACTTGGGTGGGTCTTTGGCATGTGGATGCTGGCCATAAGGGCCATGGATCTAGATTGTGATGACGTGTTGGGTGGGGGACATGTGTCAGGGCCTGCTGTCAGGTGACCTGCACTGCTGGGGGTGGGGGTGCTGGGGGACATGAGTGGGGGCCTGCTGGCAGGTGCTCTGCACTGCTGGGGGGTGGGTGTGCAAGGAGACAGAGGTGGGACATGAGTGGGGGCCTGCTGGCAGGTGCCCCACACTGCTGGGGGTGGATGTGAAAGGGGACATGAGTGGGGGCATGCTGGCAGGTGCCCTGCTCTGATGGGGGGTGGGGTGCAGGGGGACATGAGTGGGACATGAGTGGGGGCCTGCTGGCAGGTGACCCTCAGTGCTGGGGGGTGGGGGTACAAGGGGACATGAGTGGGGGCCTGCTGGCAGGTGCCCCTCAGTGCTGGGGGTGCAAGGGGACATGAGTAGGGGCCTGCTGGCAGGTGCCCCACACTGCTGGGGGGTGGTGGTGAAAGGGGACATGGGTGGGGCATGAGTGGGGGCCTGCTGGCAGGTGCCCCACACTGCTGGGGGTTGGGGGTGCTGGGGGAGATGAGTGTGTGCCTGCTGGCAGGTGCCCTGCACTGCTGTGTGGTGGGGGTGCAAGGGGGTAATGCGTTGGTGATCACTAGTGCAAGGTGACATGTGGCTTGGCTGAGGGGGCATGCCCATGGTGGATGGGCTGCCTGCGGGACATGACCAGGGGTGCAGGGTAGTCCCCTGTGGTGTGGTCTGCCTGCAGGGGCCATGGAGAGTGTAGACGGACCACCTGGGAGGACCCACACTGCCAATTCACGTGTAGGACTCCCCTGCACCCCCGAAATACACGTACCCCACTCGCACAGGGCCTATCGCGTGTGAAACTTTCCCACACCCCAGTAATACACATACCCTGCTGTAATTGCGTGTGGAATTTCCCGCGCACCCCAGTAATACAGGAACCCTGCTGAAATCGCCTGTGGGACTTCCCGCGCACCTCAGTAATACAGGTACCCTGCTGTGATCGCGTGTTACACTTCCACGCACCCCAGAAATACACATACCCTGCTGTTAACACGTGTGAAACTTCCCCGCACCCCAGAAATACACGTACCCTGCTGGAATTGCGTGTTGAACTTCCCCTCACACCAGAAATACTCGTACCCTGCTGAAATCGCATGTGTAACTTCCCGCTACCCCTGTAATACACATGCCCTGCTGAAATCGCGTGTCAAACTTCCCCGCACCCCAGAAATGCACGTACCCTGCTGAAATCGCGTGTGTAGCTTCCCGCGCACACCAGTAAGACACCTATCCTGCTGAAATCGAGTGTTAAACTTCCCCGCACCCCAGAAATACACGTGCCCTGCTGAAATCGCGTGTGTAACTTCCCGGGCACCCAGTAATACAGATACCCTGCTGAAATTGCATGTAAAAGTTCCCCGCACCCCAGAAATACACATACCCTGCTGAAATCGTGCGTGGAACTTCCCACGCACCCCAGTAATGCACGTTCCCCGCTCGCCGTTTACTGTTTTGCAGCCCTGTATACTGGTCCAGGGTTAGCGCAGCCCTTTGCGATGAATTGTGAATTTTGATGGCTTTTCCTTGCGCAAGGGTGTTCTTGGGGGCGTAACTGGCGCAGCTGCATGGTCGCTGTGCCACTCTGCGCCACGGCTGGTTTTGGAGGCTGAAATCCATGAATACGCTGTGCGCGGATAGTGATTTTAGCGCACGCGGCTGGCGCAGACATTCGCACGCACACACTGTGCGCCAGCCGAGTGCACCACTTTTGTGTGAAATTCTATGAATTATGGTGAAAAGCGTGAGGTGTGTCATATTTTTTGGAACACTCGCCATGTTGGATCTTCGGACAGCCGGCGTTTTCCGTGTAGAGCGTGATGTGGAAAAAGTCGGGAAACACATTTGGGGTTATTTGATGGTCAAAAGAGGGGCTGGGAATCAATAAAGATTATAAGGGACTGTTTTTAAAGGGGAAAAGAAGGCATGCAGATGCCACGATACTCTGCGGACACTGCAGTAGTTTGCGTACAGTGCTGTGAAGGAACAGTTTGGAAAACACATTTCGGGTTATTTGATGGCTGGAAGAGGATGTGGAAAGGGTAGGGGAGTGGAATAGAAATGATATGGAGCTGTTTTAATAGATGAAAAAAGGGTTTGCAGATGCCGCTGAGTCCACTGTCAATTTTAGTGTCCGCAGACAAGATTTCAATTGCAGGGGATTCAGGGCGAATTTTGTTATTTGAAGGTGTATTGTACGTACTTGTTACATGGATTAATTATATTGCGGTGGTTGTGGCAAATGCCCATGCCCCCCAAGAAATTGGGCACTGGCCACAAACACAGTAGTAATATGTGTATAGTAATTATAGGTACTGACGGTGGAGCATACAGTATTTGTAACATGGTGGAATTATATAATTTAAGTGTAAATGGCATTAATGATTGTAGTGCAATTGAGGATAGTGCATGAGGAATATGTATTTTTTCATACTTGGTATACTTGGACACAGTTATAAAGCTGAAATCTCTGGTTCTTTTTCTGTGGAAAAAACAGTATAATTTGTTAAGCAGGATAGTTAAAAGCTTTCATCACATACAGTTTTACATATACATTGACTTTTTTCACCCACATAAACGGTACATGTATGTACTATGTTTGGTACAACATTAGTGTGTGCTACACTGTTGTTGTACTGACATTAAATAATCATTGGGTCATTGGGAAAAAAGAGGATAAAAAGAAAAACTATTATAATTATGTGAGTGTAAGTATGATAGTATATTTGTTTGAAGTGTGTTGGAATTAAGGGAATATTTAAAGTAGTTAGATACCTGTTGGCATATTCTAATTATTTAGGACGTTAGAAGAAGTTTTGTAGTAACAAGAGCTGTGATGGCATATTTGAAGTGTATTGCAATGAAGGGTATTTTCGAAGTAGTTAGATACCTGTTGCCGTACGTATTCAAACTATATTGACCTTCCAAAGTAGTATTGCTGTATTATGGATGCAGTTAGACACCTGTTGGCATATTCTAACAGTTTATTGTGCTACAGTTTAGTGAGTAAATTTGGGTTGAAGAAATAATAAGTAGGCATTTGGTAGATTTGCTGGTAACCTATGTTTTGGAGAAAGAGAGGTGTTGTTACATTCAATTCAAACCAAGCACTTATTTCTTTAACATATTCAGTATAGTGATGTGAAGTGGTTGTATCACTAGTGTGGTATATTATGCCTACTGTTCTGAAGGTTTTCTTACCAAGAGATACTTGGCCGTGTGTAAAGCTAGTGAGCTTACAGTTATGTTGCTACCTATGTGAGTTTATTTGTATGCTGAAACAATTGATTTGCAAAAAGTGCATAATATGCAGAAGCTAGTGAAATGGAATGGATTCACAATTTAGTATGGATACATATGCAAGTT
Source organism: Ambystoma mexicanum (assembly GCF_040938575.1). Lineage (NCBI taxonomy): Eukaryota > Metazoa > Chordata > Amphibia > Caudata > Ambystomatidae > Ambystoma > Ambystoma mexicanum. Next base: position 46,247,738 of record NC_090924.1, on the reverse strand, counting down.
GTTCATTAGGGATATGCTCTTGTGAAACATGGTTACATAGGGTGCATGTATGTTTCCACGTGTATGGAATCTGGAAGATTTCATTTATAGAGATGTTTTTGGATTAAAGTACTTGTTGTTAGTACATTTAGAATTCTTGTGGGTCTTCCTATGTGTTTATGGTCAAATGTACCATTCCTGCACAGTAGTCCGATTCTTGCCTCAAACCTGACACATTGTGGGCCTCATTAGGACCTTGGCGGTAGTCATGCCGCTATTGGCGGCATGGCTGCCACCCACATCGCGTCCGGGTCCTCAGAATGAGGAATTACCGGCCATTCCGAGTTCGGAAGGCCAACTAATTCCTCCCTCCAAGGACCCGGACCCGGTCCTTCCCCATTCCCATTTCAGCCCCCATAGGGCTGAATGGGAAAGGGAGAGGGAGCAAACAACAGGCCATTACAAGTTGGCCCGTTGTTTTCTCCCTCTTCCCCTCGCGGGACCCGGTAAGCACGCCTGGTTTGACCAGGCGTTGCTTCCTGGGTCCCGCGAGGGGACCTAGTAATGAGGCGTTACGGGGTAAACCGTACCGGCACCTTTTACGGCGTCGTTTACCCCATACCGCCAGGGTCATAATGAGGCCCTGTAAGTTTTGTCAGGATTATTTGTGGCATTTCTTTGAAGGATGAGCATTTGCAAACACAACTGGTCTGAGCCGTTTAAGAAAATGATGTGTCAATTGGAAGAGAAGATTCACTGTTATATTTACATAGAATTTAAAGAGACCAGAGAGTTGTGCCTCTGCATTGTTTTATGGGCCTGCAGATCATTTTTGAGAATAGCTATTTGTCTGTTAGTCTTCTCATGCAAGTGCAGTTGAGTTTATAGTAGACAATTTGGTGGTTGTATTATTTGATAGAGAAGCAGTAGGTCTTTGTGTCTTAAGCTGTATTGCTGGGAGATCTGTTATGAGTTCTGTTTGCATTTGTTTCTGTTTTAAAGGTTCAATTATTTGAGGTACAGGGTACATATCTAGATGGGGATTTACAGTGCACGTATCCTGTTGTATTCTATGATGCAAGGAATTTAAGTGTCAAATTTGTTTGCATCAAAGTTAACTAGGAATAGACCAAGAATAGACCATCAAGTGCACAGAGATATGAAAGTGCTACGTAACTTAAACCTTCTTTAAAGACTGTGCTGCTAATGTCAAGTCAATAAACCTGCTATTGGGTGGCCAACTTATTTAACTTCTGCAAGTGGATGTTGAAAAATGTAATTTTGTTGTCATGTGGATATGTTAAGAAGCCAACAACTGTACGGAAGCCAACAACTGTACCAATTGCTCTATTGACTAAACCGTGTTACATTTTAGAATTGCTGTGCAGTTTAGACACAATATTAATGTTTTTCCAATCCAGCTGTGTTGGAGATACATTTTTCTAAGCTATTTAGTCTGCATAGGGAGTGTCATGCCGTGTAGGTCTAGTTTGTCCTTTAGAAGCCACCTTTCACAGTTAACAAATGGAACTTAAAGAAAATAAATCTCAGGACCCTTTGCATCCTGCATAGTTCACAGACAGTGTGGTAGTGTGTGGTCACATGGAAAATTCTAGGCATGGGGTGGGGGAATAAAAACCATTGTAAATGTTTTTAGCTAAAAAAAATGGTGGCTCTTAAAATAACCTTTTTTTCTCTTTCTGGCTTATTTATTTTTTTGATAATTTGGATGTATGTACTAAACTAACAAATGTTCTAATGAACGTAATTATTTTTGTAACTTTCACATACAGTGCTTCTAATTTTTGATTTCTGTTTTTCCTTGTTTTTACTTCAACTACTAAACAATACTTGAATTGATATTTTATGTGTTCACAGAAACTGCTTTAATGCATTTTGATGAGATTAAATTTGACATTTTCATTATGAAAAGGTGTCATGCCAACATCGCACAACAAAGCACATACAACTTTGCTCACAATGCGCTTTGCTTTCTCAATTAGTGTACAAACTAATTTTGAATACACCCACATTTGTCTTTGAGCTACGTGAGAAAAAGAAATCTTTGTCGTGGAAACAGTTGGAGCAACTTTCCAAATGCATCCTTCATTGTAAACTACAATGGAATTATAGTGTCATAGCCCACACTGTTGCCTCAGAATGAACAACAATGATGGCTGGATGCTTGAAAGTAGCCATATTCTCACAAAACAGGAGCATGTCCACCCACTTCATTTCTTGAACTCCATACAAGAAAATGTAAAATGCTTTAAAAACAAAATGTTCAGATAATTCACACTACTCACAATACACCTTCAAACAATGGACCCAAGTATCCCCATGAACCAAACAGTCTTCTTCCTCAAAGCCATAGCCATAGCCATGGCCACCTTCACTGTACACAACACAGATAACTCTTGCGACCCAGTCTTCTTGCACAAGACACAGACAAAACCTGATTTGCTTATCCCCCGATGTGAGTGGACATCTTGGCTGTCTGCCATATCCACAATCCACCTTCCATGACACGCATCCTTAAAAGACCCGGAAGGCATGTGTGGTGTCCACGAACTTCCGCAGTGTCCATCTACATGGTAGCACAGAGCAGCCCTTCTACCCTTTTTACTTTTATGTTTGTAACACTCCCTTATTGGCTGCTTGCAAACAGTCACACATCCATGCACCAATTGCATCCAAAAACTCTGCATGTAACCCTTTCATCGCAGTCCAACCCTACAGATGTACTCTTGAACTCTCAGAGTACATGTCTCCTGATACTCACAGTCACCTGCATCAAAAACTACCGTGAAACTCTCTGAGATGTATATTTCCAAGATTCAACTAAATCTACACCTGACACTACATACTGCAGGTATCATTATATTTGTAAAAGTATTTTCTTTAAATCTTTAACAAATGTATACATATAGTTTTTGATTAACAATATGTATTCTCAGATTTCAAGTGTACATCTGAAGTGTTGAGCTAAAATGATAGGGTTAGGTGCAGAGTTTTTGGATGTGATTGGTTGATGAATGTGTGACTGTTTGAAAGCAGACAATGAAGGAGTGTTACAAACATGAAAGTAGAAAGAGTAGAAGGGCTGCCACTGTACTGCGGGGTAGACAGACACTGTGGTAGTCCGTGGATGGCGCATGCCACATCCGGGTCTTTTAAGGATGCCTGCCATGGAAAGGGGATTGTGGAGACCTCTGACAGTTGTGGATGTCTGCAGACATTGGAGGATCAGCCAATCAGGTTTCCTGGGTGTGGTGTGCAGGAAGACTTGGTGGCAAGAGTTATCTTTGCTGTGTGCAGTAAATATGACTATGCCTTTGAGGAAGCAGACTTTCTGGATTGTGGGAGACTCATGGATTCATTGGGTGATGGTGCATTGTGAGCACTGTGAATTGTCTGAAAATCTTGGATTCGATACATTTCCTGTTTCATGGTATGGAGTTTGAGGAATGAAGTGGGTGGAATTCCTCCTGTTTTGTGAGAATATGGTTCACTTGAAGCATCAGGACATCATTGTAGTGCTCTTTGGAGGCAACAGTTTGGGATATTTACCAGGATATCATTGCAGTTGATAGAACTGTTTCCACATTTGAAAAATATTCTTTCCCGAATAACTGAGAGGCAAATGTGGATGTGTTCAAATTTATTTTGTCCACAAATGGAAAAAGCAATTCGCAATGCACACAATGTTGTATGTGCTTTTTTGTGGGATGTTCGGATGACATAATTCCATAATGAAAATATAAAATTTGATATTGTTAACTTTTTCAAAGAGATGGAGAGCATCTCACTGATGCAGGCAATCAGATTCTTCTCATAAACATTCAAAATGCATTGAAGCAGTTTGTGTGAACACATAGAATATGGATTCAAGTATTCTTTAGAAGTTCCATCAAACAAAAATGAAAAATAGACACAAATATTAGAAGCACTTTATGTGAACGTTGCACAAAATAATTATATTTTGTAGAATCTTTGTTAGTTTAGTACATAAAGTGAAAAAAAACGAAAACATATATAAAAGTCAAAAAGACAAAAAAAGGTTCTTTTAAGAGCCACCATTTTTGCGTGAGAAACATTTTAAATGGTTTTCATTCCCCCCACCCCACGGCTGAAATTTTTCAGATGTCCACGGACTATGCAGGATGCAAAGCAACCTGTGATTTTCTTTGTCAGTCTATCTTTTAACTCTGAAAGGTGGCTTCTAAAGTAACAATTTCTTTTGTGTTCTTTTGATTTTGTATTTTTCAGGGGTTTTAGAATCTTTTTCAGAAGAGGAAGGGAAAGATGGGGAGGGAAGGGACACCAACCACAGAGATGGAGGGGCAGGTCAACCTGGGAAGATGGGGGGGGGCTTAAATTTAAGGTGGGGGCACTGTTTCTCGTGCTCCTTCATACCAGTCTCGAAAGCACTTCAAAACTGTTCCCCCTCCAGATTGGTGCATCACAGTACATACATAGTAGTGTAACTCTCATAAAATAACAGTCAACAGGGTTCTGAATGGCCTGCGAGGTGCCCACTGGGATCCTCTGCTCCACTGGAATCGATTGTGTGGTGACAGGAGTGGTTGAAAGATGGAGTAGAGGCTGACAACCTGTTTCTATGAAAAAGGTACCACCTTGCCGAGTGGTTGGTGCTGGTGTGGCAGTGCATTGAGGTGGTCCCATAGGTGTAGTGCCCAGTTTGTGGTGACTGAGCACAGCATTGTACTCAATGCATTGAACCTTGGCTGCTTGATCCTTTGGTGCACACCCAACGATGGTGAAAAATCCACCATACCAGGACTCACTTCAGGCACTGGATGTAGGCATTTCCTCTACCACATATTCATCTTCTTGTTCCTCTTCTGCATCCTCATGCCTGGTCCCTTGTCCAGGCCTTCCAGAGGGTTGTTGTGGTGGTGGTGGTGGTGGTGGTGGTTGTGGAGGCTGGGGTTGAGGAATGGCCATGACAGATGCCACTGGATTCAAAGTTCTGCAAAGCCAGTCTTTTTCAAGTGCTCTCTCCTGGTATGCCAGATTGAGAATGAGGGAAAGTAATGGGTGGGTCCCTTCAGAGAAACCATCCACAGACCACACAACTGTCTGTGGACTACTGCATCGAAAATAGGTCTTGCAAAGTTGTACAAAGTTGGCAGATCACTTAAGCCTGGGCTTATCACCTCTCACCTCTGCAAGGCTACACTTTCAACTTGAAACATGCTACATTAGTGGAAAATGCAGTTTTAAACTGTCCACGGAGCACAGACATTGTCCACGGTCAAGCCATCATGCCAAGCAGGCACGGTCACATAATGATGCCCAGAGAAATCTGCTGCCCTGATGGCTGTCGGCAGATACCCATTGGGCAGGAGACACAGGCTACATGTGTTTGACTGTCCATAGCACAGACACTCTATCAGTGGACTAATTAAAAGTGTGTCATGTGAAACCGGACATGTCCAGACACTGCGCACTGTCTGGGGTGCACCTCCATTTTTGTATTGTTCGTTGACTATTAATTGCCATTTAAAAATAAATCAATAAACAATATACATGATATTTATTGATATTTATAGTATGAAAAATTGATTTATTAATGGCATGAGTTATCGGGATGGAAAACATAAATAGTAGAATTGTGAATTTCTGGACAATGATGATCAGGGCAGGAAGGGAGTCAGGTTTCCTCAAAGTGTCTTTCATTTAAATTTTGGGAATTTGATGGAGATACTACTGGGGACAAGGGGGAAAGGTGCAAGAAGGACAGTAATAATTACATTTTTAATTCCATGATTTTTAACATAATTTAAAAGTTCCTTAAAGTCATTATTAAGTGTATCCAGTTTGCAGACAACATCATGATTTCATTATGTACAGTTGGGGATAGGGCTTATCCTTCTGATTCTTGGCATTCTCCATAATTAAATTGGGGTTTTTGTTTCTTCATGTGAACTATGTACCATGAGAAAAAAATAAATTATTATTTCACTGAGGTCTGTAGTAATTGCATTATTTGTTTATATTAAACCATGTGCTATTTACCATGAGACATGCTATCATCACGCATTTATTCTGCTGGAAAGTGTTCTTCCAACCACTCAAGTGTGCTTGCCATTTCTGTCAACATTTAAAAAAGTAACATTTGCTTATAAACTATCTCTACATAATAAATGGTAAAAATAACTGAAGAAATGCAGTGCACTTACTGTTTGGTGAGAGATTGTTTTTGAAAAAGTGCTTTGTGTATGTGAGTCCCTATGAAAAGTTGTTCTCGACATCCTCTTTGTCATTCCCTCGCCAGACCTTTGGACTTTTCACATGGTCTCTGTGCTTTCTCCTCGCTCTTCTCCTTCCATTAATGGTGGCACCCGGTGGGAGGCCCTCCTGGCCTCCGTCGACCCCTCTCAGGTCATCATTAATGTTTACCTAAATGGTGCCATCTTGGTCCAAGGTCCTCAGGCAAATCTTCTCCTCTTTTATGAATGCTTCCCGTGTCTCATCAATTACCTTCCTTCTCCTGCTGTCCCCCCTCTTTCCGCCACAGCTTCCTTGCCTCCCACTGCTATCTCCTCCTTTGCTTCCTTGCCCTCTACTCCTTCCTCTTCTGCACCCCCTCGGGCTTCTTCTATACCTCCGCAGGACATACCTCTGATTTGTACCCCTCCCCGGAAGTATTTCAAGGATGGCAAGCTTCTCCATATTGCCACTCTTAACTCTCGCTCAGCTGTCAAACACTCCTCTGATGTCTGCTGCTTCCTCGAAGAACTTCACCTCGATGTCCTCGGGCTCACCGAGACATGGTTCACGGCCAGTTTTGTCACAAGCTTTGACACTCTCCTCCCTGATGGCTACAATATCCTCTCCACGCCCAGGACCAACCATCCGTAGGGGGTGTAGCCCTGATCTTCCCCAAGTGGATTCCTGCCTCTGTCATTCCTATGCAGGCGTACTCCTCTTTCAAATGCCTCATCTGAAGGTTATCTCTCTCTCCGAGCCATTCCCTTACTTTGGCTATGATCTATCGGCCACCTGGTTAGATCTCCTTCTTCCTCTCTGAATGGGCAGACGTCTCCTCTTCCCTCCTGGTCTCTACCACTCAACTCTTCCTTCTTGGAATTGTTAACGTTTTGCAACCTCTGTGACTCTCTCTTTCACTCTCTATTCTTTGCCAAATCACTTTGCAGAGCATACTCTTGATGTTCTGATCTATACAGACCTTCCCCTTTCTATCCCTCTCATCACCCATCTCCTGGAGTGAACACTATCTCCTTTCCTCCCAGCTCACTCTCTCCACCCCTCAGGCCAAGCCAACTCCAGCACTGCCACACACCTTCACGGTTATCCGACCCATGAAGCATGAGTCAGTTGAGGCTTTTGCCGCCACTTTATCACCCCTCTCCTCCTTTGGCTGACTCACACCCTGACAAAGCCCTCTTCATGCTCCACTATGCTATATCTGATGCTCTCAATGTTCTTGCCGCTGTCATGAGGATCGGCTTGTAGCCCAAAGCCAAGTGCAACTCCTGATATGACTCAGACCTCACCACCCTTCTAAGTTAGTGCAGGGCGGCTGAGAGGAAATGGCATGCTTCTGGTACATCCCCTGACAAACTGGCCTGCCGCCTGCTCCAAAGGCAATACCGGCTCTCTGTACGCACCAAGAAGAGAGCTCACATCCAAGTCCATGTCTCTGTGGCATCTAACAAGTCAGCCAAATTCTTTAAAATTTGCAAGTTGCTGGCCAGTCTCTACTTCTCTCGTCGCCTCAGAGGTCCATTGCACGGCTCTGGCTTCTCATTTCATCTCTAAAACTCAAAACATCTTGTCCTCTCTCTCTTCCTCTCCCTCTGCCTGGCTAACTATCGCCTAATCTCCATCACTCCTTTCCTGGGCAAACTCCTGGAAAAGCTGGCCATCTCCCAGCTTAATCTTCACACTGAATCAGTTAGTTGTCTCCATGACCGTTAGTCTGGCTTCAGAGCTGCAAGAAGCATGGAAACTGCTCTCCTGAACATCCGCCGACCTGGATTCCAACACCCCCTATGTCCTCATGTTACTTGATCTCTCTTCTGTCTTTGACACGGTCAACATTGCCATCCTGTTCAACCGTCTCTGTGATAACTTTGGTTTCAACGATCAGGCCCTAGCTTGGCTGACCTCTTTCCTCTCTGATCGACCCTCCCAGGTCCAACTTGGGTTCTTCCTCTTCTCTATTTCTATCTCTATCTGTGTTGCTCCCCAGGGGTCTAACCTCTCTCCCTGGCTATACAACCAATACCTTGGGAGCTTTTTGCCCACCACATTGCCGCTCTCTGCCCGAACTTTCAGTGCTATGCGGTTGACACTCAACTCATTTTCGGGCTCCCTTCTGCCACTGCTTCTCCTCTCATCTCTTACTGTCTTTCTTCTATCCAGGAGTGGTGTACGGCCAATGATCTCTGCCTCAGTGCCAATAAGACTGTGATTCTCCTTGTCGGCACACCCACGCCCCTCCTTTCCAGTCGCTCTCTGGCTGGCCTCTCTTGGCCCTCTTCCTGCTCCCACCTGTGAGGTTAACAACCTTAGGGTCATCTTCGACTCCACACTCTCCTTCTCTCCTCATATCTCTGACTTCTCTAAGAAGTCACACTACCAGCTGCACCTCCTCAGAGGTATTCTTCCTTTCCTCTCCTTCCCCCAGAAGCTCACTGTCTCCAGAGCTCTGGTTCTCTCTAGGCCGGACTACTGCAACAGCCTCTTTCTAAATATGCCTGATTCTACTCTCCACCCTCTGCAACTAATCCAGAACAGGACTATGAGACTTGTCCTTGGCCTCAAGCCCAGGGATCGTATCTCTCCTCCTATCATTGATGATCGTATGTCATCAATGATATTTGTGATGTCATCTTTGATGTCCTGGGTGTTAGTCTTAGCAATGCACATAGATGGTGCGAGTTATGGTTGCTTAGCTTACCATAATGGGGGAATTTGCAGTGTTTTTTGGTTTCACTGTGAAGTATAACAGTCCTTTAACAAAGTTTTTTTACTGAATCTAAAAAATATATATATATATGGCAGGGAACTAAAACAAAGGGGCTAAGCATGTGATGTCGTCAGTGATGTCATCAGTGACATTGAGATGACATCTTTCATGGTCTGGGTGTTAGTGGTAGCAGTGCACAGGGGTGGTGGCAGGTTTGGGGGCTTAGTTTACCATAACTGTCGAATTTCAGGGGTTTTTAGTTTTAATTTGAACCATAAAGGGGGGGGTTGAAATTATTTTTTTAGTGAAGTGCACAGGTTTTTGGTAGGGCAACTTAACCATAACGTCCCCTTAACAAAGTTTTTTTGTAGTGAATTGTACAGGTTTTTGGAAGGGGAACTTAATCATGACATTGTGTCAATGAAGTTGTTGTGCGCAATATACACTGTCATCATGTGATTTTGGGAGATATGTTGTAATATCTATGTACTTGTTATACATTTAATATAGAACATACAGAATCCCCTCCCTATTGATATTAGGAAGGGACGGACTGAGCGCCTGTTTGCGGACGGGGACGGACAGGGTCAACATTACCCAGAGGTGGGCGGTATCTGAACATGTACTATTGTCTTACACAAAAAGTGTGCAACGTAGAAGAAGGACATAAAGATATTATAAGTAGCAATAAGTAAATATGGAAACCTGAAGATGTGAAAAGAAAATGACACATTTAATAACCATGTAGAATGAAATGGATTGTTCCATAAAAAAAAGGATGCCTCCATCGTAATCACTTCACAGAAACTTGGCAGCCTGGAACGACAGTGGACGGACGCAGTAGGGCGAAGGGAGATTACATCAAAAGAGTGAGTAGAGGTCATTTTTTTGTATCTGTGTGTTTTTTTTTGGTATGTGGTGCAGAAATAATCATTTCTTTCTATTGTTATGACTCAGAAATGGCTAGCACTTTGGAGTGGCTGGAGGATAATTTTCCACATGGGGAAATGTCTGAAGAGAGCGACAATAATGGTACACACTGCTCTGCATATGCAAAATAATGACCAGTATTTTGTAGGCATTTAACATATGTATATTTTTTTTTAACAGACCAGGAAAGAAAAGAAGAAAGGGCAACAAACAAGACAGAAGAAGACAGGATAAAAAGGATTGAGCAGAAAATTGACATACTGAACAAGAATTTTAAATGTTTACGGGAGTTTGTGGAGGACTGTGTGAGAGGAAAAGTTCCTTACCATTGTCCCACCTGTACCTGCCCCGCTTCTCCATTACCTAGTGAACCATCCCCAAACCTTCAAGAGGAAAATAGACGTTTTGATGAAATATCCATCCCTTCTTCCCCTCACAAATTTTCTCCTCATAATGAGCCTGTGTTGAATCCTAATTCCCCCATATTTGTGTCAGTATCCGCTTCCCCCGCTGTTTCTTTTGAGTGAAGTGTGTGTGTGTGTTTGGAATGTTTTGTACAGTAGTTTTAGTTAAAGAGTTTGAGTAAACATTTTTTAAAAAAAAAAAAGAATAAAATGTTCGTGAACAGCGCGCCTGTTCGATCTATCCATAGGGAATGGAATGTGTGTGCTGTAAAGGCAGTACACCTACCCTTACTAATGTCAAGTAAGATGGACTTGATGTTTGACCGCACCATCTGTTGAAGTTGTGCGTACATAATCAGAAAGGGGCATCCGAAGGACATTATACCTCACTGTACCGCTTGCAAATGACATGAAACATGTTCGTAGAACACACCAAATGTCCGGGATCGCTGTAAATGAGCAAAATGGGAGTGTGTGAAGGACAGTATAGCTGTCCGTATGGGGCGCAGCCAAAATGGTGCCGTCCTTAGAACAGGCGCAGTGGCCAGCAAGTTCGTAGGCAAACAAAATGGAGGTGTCCTAAGGACACTGGAACTGTCCTTACAGTGAGCATATCATGTATGCACATGCGCAGTACAACCGTAAGTATAGCGAACAGCGCGCCTGTCCCTAACTGTCCATCTCACTTGTGTCGCACTTTGAATTAGTTTGAGAACCCGAACACTGTCCGTAGGACACTTGCACGCATGCGCACGTTTGTTACTCTGCATTTGCTGTCCAGCGGACTCCCATTTCTCGCGTGCGGATGTGTTCAGGACGTCATCATGTGACCGCACCCACGCTGAGCGTGTGGACTAATTTGCACAGTTCGTGTGCTTCCGCAACAGTACAAAAGAACTTGTAGACACAAGGCAAAGTATTGTAGAGTGTAAAAATATCATTTCACATATCCCAGACAATAACTGACTTGAGATATTGGTGTGTAAAATGTTTGTACCGCTTTGCAGTGATGAAGACGGTCATGAGGCACACCCTAACACCCCTACAAATGGCCACAACCTGAGCGCATCTTCCTTGTCCTTATAGCTATAGCAGATTGAGATGTACTGCCTTTACTGCTGTAGTGACCAAAAAGAAACTAATCGGTATGGCCTCCATGGCTGCTGTTGGTTCATTAGCCTCTGCACCACCCCCAAACCCGCCACCACCACCACCTCCCCAAGGGCCTGCAGAGAGATGTATGGGTGGGGATGTAGAGAGCGAGAAAGAACAGGAGGAAGAGAATGAGGTGGAGGAACTCCGCACTACGAGAACTCGCCGGGAGTCGTGGGAACGTACCAAAAGCACGTGCGAAACTGGTGAAGTGTAACTAGTGCAAGGTGGTGCGGAGTCGCGGGAGACTTGGTTCGTACAGCTTTGGTACGACAACCATGAAGGGACACCTCACTTCATTCCACTACAGACATTTGCAAGGTGGTGCCATGTGAAGTGCGTAGTCGATTGAGTTCCTCCACAGCATCCTCCGTGTCTGATCCTCCCACCACAAGAGACACTCCTGTGGGGGAGTACCTCCCTCCAGCTGCCTCACAAGCCATTCGCAATGCTGTTGACCCTTACCTTTCAAAGTTGGCAATAGTGTGTAAGTATTGTGACGCAGTACTCTGCAGGGGGGAGAGTTTTCAAAGTGCTTTTGAGTCTACGGTCACAGAGCACCAGAAGATCGCTCCTTATCTAAATAAAGCTCACCCTATATCTTTCTGTGTTCACTTGCCCTTTCTTATCCCTGTGGCTGGTGTCCTTTCCTTACCCTCCTTTGGCCTCCTCTCCTAGTGTGCCGTGTGCTGTGAAGCAATTAACGTGAAAGCAACAAAAATTACAGAAAAGGTTCTTTTCAGAGCCGCCTTTCTCTGTTTAACAATAGAACTATGAAGTGCTGATCGTAAACCCCCGCAGAGTTGTTGAAAAGTTTGCGGACAGCTGTAGGGGAAAAAAGGGAGGGTACAAGCAGAGCAAACACAATGAAGTGTACGCTCCGAGTAAGTAGTGGCTCTGAAAAGAGCCTTTCGGTGGTGGGTGTGTTGTGTGGGTCAAAAACTGTGGATTGGAGAAAATGGACTGGCAGATAGGTTAGTGTGAATTCAAAAGAGGTTGCAATGCATTTTGTACATTGCGAAGAAAAATCTGATTGCCAGCATATGTGAGGTGGACTCCATCTCTGCGGAAAATGAAAGAGCTGCAAAACAAAATGTTTTCATTGTGGAAGGAGGACATGCCAACATCTCTTAAAAAGGCACAAACAGCCTTACATTGCGTCTCGCTTTCTCCATTTGTGGACCAAAAGCAGAAGAACGTAGCCATATTTGTCTTTGTGCAATACGGGAAAATAGTATTTGACAATTTGGAAACATGTCCATGAGCTTTGCCAGTCCTTCCTTCATTGCAAATTGGAAAGAAATTCCAGAGACATGGCCTAAAATGTTTCCTCAACAATGAATGATAAGTATATCTGGAGGATGCTCTATCAGTAAAGTAACACAAAGAGGTAGCAAGTCCAGCCACCTCATGCCACGCACTTCATGCCAGTGCACTTCCACATGAGGAAATCTGAGATCTGCAGCCTTCTGCATGCACCTTCAACCTATGTATCCATGAGTCTCCCAAAATCCAGACAATCTGTTTTCGAGCATTGAAAACCATGGCTGTGTGGTCTCCTATCAGGGAGAAGACGGTTTTACTACATTGCGCCATTCAGAACACACCTACTGAACTTTATTGACCAATCCCTAGCTCCGCTCATTCTCATTTGCATGCGTCTCCACCCCTGAATCCCCGTTGGTGATATGTGCTGGCTGCAAACTACCGCCATGTTCGCGGACATGTATAGGATCAGAGTGTGACGACGGTACATTAAAGTATTATTCCCCTTTTTCCCCTTTAAGGTGGGCTCTGAAAAGAGCTATGTTTTTTTGTTTTTGCCCAGTTACCGTACAGACATGTTATTTTATTTATTTTTTATATTTCTTGTCCTTGCTTTACTCCTACAACCATTACAGAACCTTCTCTAAAGCAAGCCTTACATTCCAAAAGAACATCGCATTTCCCAAAGAAGATAGCTCAACACCATCTGCTTCAAAATAATCTGCATTGCTTGGAGCAATGTTATCGTGGCTGCAGAAAAACATACCAGCTCGTAACATGAATGCACCCATGCCGCGATTGATGATACACCTCCCAATACTTTGATCTGGACGGAAAACAGAATTGTTGTCCCATTTTACTCTATGGAGTAAAGCAGAAAAAATTACTTTCATTGTTGGGAAGATGGTCATGAGTGCATCAACCAACTGTGCCAAATCTGCCAACAAAGTACGTGAACTCACATATCCCAAATGGCAAGCACTGTACCACATGAGGAGTGGTCATTGTATGCATGTCTCTGCAAACTTGCAGAATTGCCGCAGCATTAGCACCAGTGTCAGCACTCCACACCACCTCCACTCCTCTCACATTGAAATGGTGTGCCAAATGTCTACTCTCGGCATAGTGTTGTAAGCCATGCACAAACATTTCTCCAAGCACCAAAACCCTGACCCTCTCCACCTCTGCCATCTTCAGTGTATGCAACGTCTTTTGACACAAAAGAGTAATGTGAACATCTGATTGGCTGATGCTTACAGTCCCCTTTCCATGCAGGATTTGCTGTAGAAACCCGTATGTGACATGCCCTACCTGCAGACAAGCGTTGCCTACGTGCGGCACATAACTCTTACCCAGTCCTTCTACCCTTTCCACAGCGGTAGCAAATCGAGTCGCTCATTGGACACAACTAAGCAGTCACACAACCATCCACCAATCACATTGAACATCGTTAATTCTAACTCCGTCATCAGCATTGCGCACTTCAAAATGACTGTCGATGATTCTGAATGGAAGTCGCATATCATTGCAAAGCACCTACTTCACAAGCTACTGTGCAAGTATTGCGAATTTCTACATACAGCACCATGCATGCACATATGCATGAGTATAGAGTAAAGGTATGTATATTTTAATCAGAGAACAAGTGCAACCCTTATGATTTAATTTAGACAAATTAATGCCGCTAAATGTGCATAGTCAATACATATCAATGCTCCTCCTTTTAAGTGCAAGATGTCCGATTTATCATTGACAAACCGCACAACTGCTTACTGTCTTCCGCATAACCTATACATACGTTGCAAGCATGCTTATTTAGGGTGGAACTTAATTTTGTATGTGAAAATGTCAGAGTTCTGTACTGTGTACGGCCTACAGTAATGTTACTTGCAATGTAATCGTATGAGAAAAGAAAGCGCTCTCAATTGCTGTGGTGACAGCTCCTTCTGAGGGTCTCCCGATTTCTCGGCATTGTGCTTTTAATTTGCAAGTAGAACATGTTTCCCAATCTACTACTGTGCCCTATCACTTACAAACTTCTCTCCTATACATAGTACACCTCCTTGTAAAAAACAAGGCATTTCCATAACCTTAACATTGTTAGCATTTTTGAAGGACTTTCAAGTACCATATTGCAAATACCATGCAAATACTGCACAGAGTGAAGTGAAATGCACACATGCACTGGGTTGAAATATAAAAGTAGAATGTTCTGACGAAAGAAGCACAATTAATGTGTGCAGTATCATCACTGCTGTAAACACACAAAGTAATTGATTTTGTTTTTTTGAATCGCAGTGAAGACTACTCTCCTGAGAATCAACAGCATCTACACGGCAGACGTCATATCGAAGAAACCTGGTAATTTTGCAAAAAAAGTAAGTACAGTACTACCTTTATATTGTAACTACTCCTCAAAGAGGCTGCTTGGGTTATTTGTTTATTTTGGGCACCAAAGCAAACATTGATTTCTGAACCATACTACCTACAAATATCCATTTATTGAACAAAGAATAACAGGCAGAATGGCTCACAAATCCCTGTGTATTTGAAACTCAAATAACATCTGAAATCGTTAGAAGGTTAGATTTAGAAAAGAAGTTGCTGTTGCAAGTTTATGGCATTTCCTTCAATAATAATTTTTCTCATCACACGTAGCCCACTTTGTACTCTCATCTGAAGCACATTGTAGTACTATACAAACAGTAAAGTAGCCTTACCAAATCATTGCAAGAGTCCAATGCACATTGACACACCATGCCAAAGAGCTTCCCCATCAGACTCATGCACACATGCACACAGCACACATACATTGGACAACAGACCAAAGTATACCTTTTTTTTCAACAGACACCAAGGAATGCCTACCAAAAAGCAACTCCATAGAAAGGAACACAGAAGTAGAGCAAATAAAAATAAAAGTGGCCAATGTAAGCATCCACCTGTTGTAGAGTTTGTAGAGAGTGTTGGAACAAACCAGCTAATGCAGTTGGTTAGCAAAACAAAGGAAGTCTCAACTACTGAAACTTTACCTCCTCCATCAAAATGTGTCACAAAACACAACAATGTTGTCAAAAAACCAGTACAGCTAACAATGCTCCTAATTATCCTGATAGTGTAACAAGAACCCATAGTAGAAAAAGTATTTTATCAAAAATGGTTTGTTACAGAGTCTTCAGAATCTACTAAGAAGAGGACCGAAATCATCCTCACCCCTTAAAACCTACCGTAGAAAGTAAATCCTACAAGCTCTCGTGGACAGTGCAATCCTTCTCAAAAGGAAGTTGTTTATATTAGTGTTAAATAGGATGAAAGCACTAACAATACTAAGTATCATACTACAAAAGAAATTCAGCAATATACAGAATGTGAACAAAAATAATTTTTTAAATGTTTGTGGTGGTCAATATTATAATGAAGAAGCATACAAACAAAATCAAACAAACACAATTGCCATCCATAGCAGTGGACGAGGGTATGAGAAAATCAATACAACCATCATGGAACAAGAAACACTGCTTACAAAAGTATGCCTTGAAAAATCAGAATTACCTCTCAATTCAGCAGAACCACACCATCCAGTATACAAATGGCTGTGCACATCAATGTGTGCAATTCCAAACAAAGTTTTCAAATCTTTATGTCAGTTCCTCAATACATATGTGAAAGGTAAAGACAAAAGTAAAATGAAAGTGCTGCAAAATATGGATATTTGACCAGTGCAGAAATACACAGGACTAAAAGTACATTCATTAGCTTGCATTTCTGGGCCTATTTGCAAAAGCACCTTCCATGATATCAAAATGGATATCAATACATCATTCCAATGTAAGAAATCTAGTGTATAAAATATATTATGCAAAAAGTCCATGGGAAGATTTACATGAGTTCCTATGCATAGCAAATAGCAACAAAAACAACATAGATATATTAACACCTGGAGAACTTTGCTCTCTAGATCCAGTTAATGTGTCAAGATATTTCCATCATCGTTTCATTGCCCTGCTACACTTTATTTGCAATAAAACTGTTCCTCCCCTTGGAGAAGTGAAACACTTCTTTTGGAGAAAAGAATTTCAAGCTAGGGGAGCACCACATATTCACATGCTGTTATGGATCTAAGGTGCAGTTTATCCAAAAATATGTCAATTGTGAAATCCCTTCACAACAGACACATAGTGAGCTGCATGGATTTTGCAATTTCAAAGACACAAATTTGGCAAATATTGTCGCCGCAAATACAAAAACAAAGGTAAATACTACACCAAATGCCGCTCTGGTTTCCCTAGACCAGTTGCAGAATCTGGTGAAGTAAAAAACTTCATGTCTTCAGTTCGACCTAGTGTTAAAGGTAAATCACCCAAGAACACGTATTACATAAAAAGAAGGGAAGATTCTAAATTTATCAATGATTACAATGCAATAATTGCCCTCCTATGGAATGCAAATATAGATGTGCAGTACATTGCAGACAATTCAACTGCTGTTGCACGATATGTTACAGCCTACTTAACAAAAGCAGAAAAAAACAGAGCTTCAAGACCTCTGGGATGACCTAGCATCAGACAAAACATTATCACAGAAATTGTACAGCCTAGGCATAAAAATGCTCTCTCATAGAGAATGTGGCGCTTATGAAGCAGCAGATCGTTTAACCGGTACTGCTTTGAATGGAAAATCAGACAACTTAGTATGGCTAAGTCTTGGTCCTGCAAAATCTAGAAAAAGAGTGCTAAAATCATATGAGGACATAGAAACAATTGCCAGAAATGATCCCAACAGCCAAGACATTCTAAAAAACAATTTACTGGACACATAATATCCGAACAGGAGTAGCACTCTGGAAAGCATGTGTCTATACCACATAGGTCAAAATTTTGCATACAAAAATAATGTAAAACCCGATGAAAGCAAACATAGATATAGAGTGACCAATTGTGAAAGGAGCTTAGTGAAACTTACCAAATAAAGCTTAATTAATCATGTAAAATTGTCATTAAAAACTCCTCAACAGAAAGAACTATATTACATGTCTCTGTTACAACTTTTCAAACCATGGAAAAAAAGAGGAAGACATACTAGATAACTATGACTGCTATGAAGATGCTTTCAAACCAAATGAAAGCGCTATCACCGATGTGAACTTTACGCAGTACAAAACAATGTTACACAATGAGCAGCGACAGGAAGAAGTACTTCAGGCTCAACTAGATAAGGACTCTTCTGACAGTAGTCAACCTTCTGTAACAGGAAGTCAAGTGCCACTAGGACAACCACTAATATCAAATGAGGCTGAAGTAGCTATGGCAGATGTAGAAAACACCATGTATCAGTATCAAGAAGATACCAAAGACTTAACTGTACAACAAGCAAAACTTAACAATGATCAGTGCACCATTTTTGAAGACGTAACAAAACAAACTGTACATGGTATACAACACGAAAATAAAGAATGTACCTGCCAAAATTACAAACCTATACTGCTGAATGTCAGTGGTGAAGCTGGCTCAGGGAAAACATTCTTAATCAAAATCATCAGCAAGTGCCTTCAACAATTGACAAACAACAAACTGTCAGCTGTTGTAATGGCCCCCACAGGTTTAGCTGCCTACAACATAGGCGGTGTCACTTTACACCGATTACTACTGCTTCCAGTAGAGCATCAAAATAAATTAGTCTACTACAAACTTTCTGCCTAAGCTGCAATGGAATTACATAGAGTATTGAAACAAAGGAAAATGCTACTAATAGATGAGGTGAACCTAATGTTGGCTTTGATTCACCTCAGATTGCAAGAAGTACTTAAAAGTAACAACGAAGAACTCTTTGCAGGGAAACACATTATCGTTTTCGGAGATCTTCTACAATTGACACCAGTGAAAGGTGAACCTATTTTTAAAACCTTAGGCCACAAACTTTGCTGGAAAACTGATGGTAGCATAGGTAATTTTAACATTTGGCAACATATCCAATACAGAGAATTAACTGAGAACATGCAGCAATCTGCAGATCTCACTTATGCCAACATCTTAAAAACTATTAGAATTGGTGTATTATCGCAAGAAGCACAAGTTGTATTGAAAAACCGGCACATACATGCACTTTATGGTGATAATGCATATGCACCTGATGTTATGGAACAAATAACGCACACAAATGTCAATTGTATGGCCTTAATGCCAACTCTTGCAAGCTGTTTCAAATTCAATGAAAAAATGTTAAATAAAGAAATGCAGCCAATAATGGAAATTAGCGCCACATTCAAACTAGACGTACATGGTATGACCGTACCCATGTGTGAGCAAGCCACAAGAAGACTAAATAGTTTAGAAAATTCAATCTCCAACACAGCTGGGTTGGAAAAAATATTGAAATTATCCTTAAATTGTAGAGTAATGCTTAAACGTAACCTTGATGTAGAGCAAGGGCTAGTTAATGGAGAACTGGGCTCAGTTGTTGACTTTCAATCATACCCCCATGATAGCAACATTCAGTTTGTCAATATTCACTGTGATAAAGTTTCAGAAGTGAAAAGGATAGGGCGCTCAATTGCTCTATTCCTTCTCTTCAAAGATATGTATGTACGTAGACAACAATTATCTCTAACTCTTGCATATGCAGTTACCATTCATAAATCCCAAGGTCTTACCCTAGAAAAAGCATTGATAGATATAGGAAACACAGTCTTTAAGGAAGGCATGAGCTACGTAGCATTATCACACGTACGTACACTTGACAGGCTATTGCTAATGAACTTTGATGCAAGTAAAGTCAAAGCTGATATTCCTTGCATTCTAGAATACAATAGACTGCATTCACTGTACACCCCTCATCTGAAACAATACCCTGTTCCAGATAAAGTAAAACATGGTAAAAGAAAACTAAATGAAACAGAAATGCAACAGATTCCAATAGCAAAATCCGCAAAGAAAAGAAAAGAAGCTAAAGTTTCATCAATTGCCGCAAACATGGAAGAACCTATTAGAGAATGTTTACCAGTGACGTCAGCAAAGAAGCAACAGAAATTCCGAAAAATGCACTCAGATACAGAACTTGCTGGTCCATTCCAATTTGCAGATGAAAGTGGGGTAAGTGCTTTGCAAATGTAGCAATGAATATTCTATTTCAATTGTGAAAACAAAATCAAAATATCGAGGCTGAGTACCCCAAAAGGAAATACACCGAACACGGGTTACAAAGGAACATACAAAGTACTTTATTTTATACTGAATCCAGTTACAAAAACAGAGCAAAATCAGAAAGCTATCGGCCCTCAGTACAACACAACAAACTCCAGCGTGGTTCAGTATGTTCAGTGAGAGATGTTGTACATTAGAATGCATTTGCTTTTTATACACTTGGTGGGCACGATGTCCAGCCCCACTTCGGGTCAATATTCCATTTAATACATCACCGATCTAGGGTTCGTGCCAAGTCTCGAACAACCGCATGTAACTGGTTTACCTTTAATATATGTATCAACAAGCCTATGCAATAACTGTGTATTCTAGGTTTCTCCATGCAGGCCTTCTCAAACATGAATACAATGTAGTTAAACAGATGTTCTACGTTCAGTATTTGAATACATTCTTTCAACATATGCTCGTGGATTAGTTTAATTGCACGAGTAATCCTTTTACACACAGGTCAACGAAGGACAGGGTCTCAGTTCACAACCTCAACAAGTGGCCTGCAGGCAAGTTACATATTAGCTATGTACAGAGGTCAAGATGGCCATGTTGTATATTGGAATGCCATTGTCCACCATTTTAACTCACAGGGTGACTTTCACGAAGCGAACCCTAAAATGGCTGTTTGACCTATAATGGCGGCTTACATTGATTTAAGGTCAGGACCTTGCAACACGGATTCTTTCGCAAGCGACTTTCGAGCAGCTTGGCGTAGGCCAATATTCATATATTTATTGCAATAGGTGGCACAATATGATTTCTCTTTTGACACACCCTCCTTTTGGCCTATGCCAAGTGCTAAAAACTACTTTGGATCTCCTTGCAAATAATTCCATGCATCATTGTCCATGCACCCTGAATCACTATCGGAAATATCCATTGCCATTGGGTCATTTGCTAAAATATCTTTCAACACATATTCTTTGGAAGTTTTATCCGGGGCATACACTTTATGTCCTATCGAACCTATCGCTTGTGCACAACATCCCCCTAGCATCAAACACATAACGGGCAGACACTGAATACAGCAACAAAGAAACAACAGGATTCCCAAAATAATTAGCAAGACTGAAAGTACCTTCCAACACCAAGATCGCAATAAGTCCCAGAACCAAGCGCTTAGATCCCAGTTTCCCTCGTGAACATGCACTTCGGAACTAAACACGTTCAGATTCTGTATTGCCTTGAAGATAGTTGGGGAGGAATCTGGTGCGAAAACACAGCAGGTGGACCCCACTAATTTACACACTCCACCACGCTCAGCCAGAATTACATCTAATGCCATTCGGTTATGAAGTGCTACTAATCTTATCGCCTTTTGTTCTAACGTCATATTATAGAGTATGTCCATGGTCCGGTTGATGGTTCTCTCCAGTACTCTCGCTAGTTTTCTGATATCTTCTGAATTCGCTATCTGCCCCCAAAATGGCACAACTGATTTAGCTATATCTTCCAAGATTTGTGCTGGGGTGTCACCAATCTCGTCCCACCGTGTACGAGCCTTCAAAACTTCTCTTGTACCAGATATAAATGCCCCAGGTAACAGGATCCCTAAATAACAGGTTCCCTGCCAATCCCTGGGCAACCATGGGAATGCTACATTACCGCAGACAAAGTAGACAGGTTCGCCTACATACAAAGGTCTGTTTTCCCCAGTCAAATTTGCACGTCGGCACAACCTAGACAATTTCCCATCGACTGAGTTCCATTCCTCTGTATGCAAAAAGAAACTGAATCGGCGCTATGGTTAACAGTGTAAGAAGGAGGCATGGCATCCTTATTGCCTATTGGAGCCATCTTAAAGGAAATCAAAGATTGGAAAGGACGAGACAGTTTATCAGAAGGCCTAATAGAAGCAACATTCGGTTTACTCCTGTTTCTCAAAAAACTATTCAAAACGGTGCCATTAAAGTTCCCTGAGATGCTATCATTCCACCGGCCAAAGAACAGTGCTCTAAGAGAAGCATAGCAAGCAGTTGACAACGGTAAAGGATGAATATACAAACCTAGCCCCTTATCCCCGTGTTGCGGTAAATGTGAGCAGACCCAACAGTTAGATTTATTAAAAATGGCATGCCTAGCATTCATGATAAGCAGTAGAGTATTATTGTGGTACCTTTGTCTGTGCTAAGAATCCCTAGGGGATAGAGTATGCAAATGTACCTAGGGAGTAGGAACAATAGGTGCACTTTCAGTAGGCAACAAAATTTCTAAAGAATGAGTTTCCTCGAGGTACCACAATCCTAAAGCAGCGACTATTAAAAAAACAAATATCATTATAAAAATACAGCAATACATTTTCGGGGGCCCAGGAATTTTGTCCATTGTCCTGGTTGGTCACTCCCTTATTTACAAGTGCCATACGAGTGGTAGCAGTAGCAGGCATTGTAGTCTTCAAATGGATGCCCCAAAGTTCGTTGCTGGCGACCTCCCAGTCGAGCGACTTCTTAGTCCTTCCACAACCCTAGCCAACAGAATCCCCTTTCTCAAATTTGGGCAAAAACAAGCCCTCAATGATCCTTTTCTTCTTCAGATGCAAAGCCGAACCGTGCCGTAAGTCTATCAGATGCACAGCAAAACCTTGCCGTAAGTCTATTTCCTCGGACGTAGATTGTAGCTTACTTTTCCCTGTACTGATTGATCCGGAAACAATATGTCGTCACTTCCTGCTGGAAGCAAAGTGTCGGAAACAAGTGAAGGTGCTGAATTCGAAATAGCAGTTTCCGGATGCAAAATCTTTAGAGAGTGTGGAGACAAAATGGCAGCTTGCCCAAGCCTCACGGCTCAGAGAGATTCTCTGACACACCCTCAGTGCTACTTACTGCTTTGGGATTGTTGGTTGCAGTATCAGTGAGGGGTTCTGTTTCTTCTGTAAAGTGTGGCACAGGGTGAGGAACTTTCTTGACGTGGGACGTGTGGATCCAGTTCTTTCTCCCAGCGACCCTCACCGCTGTCTGGGTGACCAACAGGACTTGGAATGGCCCACGCCAGTGAGGCGCAAGGCAAGAGGAGCGCTCGAAGATTTGATGAGCACCCAGATTCCAGGCCGTATGCTGTGGCCCGGGCCCTTGTATCGCACAGGTAAAGTTTCTCGTACCTGGTGATAAATCAAATACAGATTTTTAGTCAACTGGCTACAATAATCTGAAAGTAATACATTTTCAACATTTTTTAATGAGTTACATTTAAGAAGGTTCCAAATATTGGCAGGTCTCCCCATTACCACCTCAAATGGAGAGAGCTCAGTCTTAGTTTGAGAGGGTATATGCATGGATAACAACACGATCGGTAAGGCGTCCAGCCAGTTTAGTTTGGTGCTAGCGAGCTTGTTCTTAATGATACCATTGTGCCTTTCTACTAGTCCGGCGCTCTGAGCATGTCTGGCCGAATGGAACCGTTTGTCAATTCGTAATGCAGTACATATCTGCAGAATTACAGCAGCGACAAAATGTGGACAATTGTCCGACCAGATAACTCTTGGTAGCCCGAACCGCGGGAAGTATTCCTTTAACATGATTTTTGCAGTAGTCATAGCTGTAGCGTCTTTAACAGGGAAAGCCTCAACCCATTTACTAAAAGGACAGATAACCACCAGTACATATTTCTTATTGTTGCATCGTTCCATTTCAATAATGTCAAAGTGGATCACTTCAAAGGGGACAGAGGGTGGCCCAAAACTACCTGGAGTCACTGTCCCCTTTCCCACGTTGTGTTGTAGGCAAATCATGCATTCCTCGACGTAGCGCTGGGCAATTTTTGAAATTTTATCATTTACCCAAACTTTCTCTAACATTTTTGTCATCTTCTGGGCACATACATGCGTAGGACCATGGGCCATGATGACCATCATCATGATATAGGCGTCAGGGAGTAGCTATTTCTCTTCTACTATGTCCACCCAACACGCGTCATCGTCAAGTTTCCCCAAGCCTTCAGCCCACCTTTTGGATTCTTCTAACGTGGCATACGCTTGGACATCTCATACATACCCAACACCCTCATCCATTGCATAAGCATTTACAGACTCCCTTGAAACATACATCTCCGTAAGGAGATCGGTAGCAGTATGCCTAGCTATCTGATCAGCGAAAGCATTCCATTTCCCTATATCATTTGTAATCTTTCGATGTGCTGCACATTTCATAACTGCTGAGTAGGGAGCGCAATCGCTGAGAGTAGTTGTACTATTAGGGAGCCATGTTGAATTTTGGTGCCATGCGAAGTTAGGAACCCTCTCTCTGAGTTGTGAACCAAAGTTGTAGACCACCCCAAAGACATACTGACTATCAGTATATATATTTACTGCAAGCCCTTCGGAAAGTTCACAAGCTCGGGTCAATGCCATAATCTCTGCGGCCTGCACAGAATTATGCGTAATTCTCTTAGTTTCCACAACCGTGCTCAATGTAGTGATCGCATAAGCAGCTGTAGATGTACCGTCCAGAAGTTTAAAGCAGGAGCCGTCACAAAACAGCTCTCCTTTTGGATTATCCAAGGGCGTATCTTTCAAATCCATTCTACCCTTTATCTCTTGTTCGGTCGTATACAAACAATCATGTGGCACTACAACACCACAAGTAGTATCTTGCGGGAAAGGTAGGAGTTCAGCCAGATCAAGAACACAACACCTCTTAATTTGAATGTGAGGAGCAAACAAGATCATTTCATATCTAGTCAACCATGCAGAAGTTTGAGTTCGGTTCAGTAGAACATCTACAGAGAGGGACACCATCAGGGTTAGATCATGGCCTAGGACCATTCCCTCACTCTGTTTTACAGACGCAGCAGCGACAGCTCGCAAACATCTTGGCAAAGCACATGCTACAGGATCAAGGGTGGAAGAAAAGTAACCACACAGCCTATTCTTCCCTCCATGTTCCTGCTTTAATGCAGCCAAAGCACATCCATAACATTCATGCACAAACAACACAAAGGCCTTTTCATAATTTGGTGTGCCCAAAACTGGTGCAGAGCATAATGCAGTTTTAAGCAAGTCAAATGATTGCTGGTGTTCCGCGTTCCATGGCAATGGCAAAGAAATGCCCTTCTTTGTCAAAGCCAACATCGGTTTGATCACTAGTGAAAAATTTGGGATCCATAAACTACAGTAAGAAGCCATACCTATCAAGGCTCTAACTTCCTTCTGTGTATTTGGGAGAGGCATGCCAGAAATGTGTTTTATTCTTTCAGGTGTCAATCTTCTTCCCTCCTTTGACAGGAGATAGCCCAAATAGTTGACCTCCTGACAACAGTATTGAAATTTTTTAAGCAAAGCTTTGTGACCATGCTTTGCTAGATGGATAAGCAATAACACAGTGCCCTCCTTACAGGCACTCTCAGAGTCAGCAGCTAGAAGCAAATCATCAACATACTGAAGCAAAGTACAGGTAAAGGGCAATACAAGGGTATCAAGTTGTTCTTTCAAAGCCCAACTATAAATGCTAGGACTCTCTGTGTACCCTTGAGGTGCATGAGTAAATGTCAACGAGCGTCCCCCTAAGGTGAATACGAACAAATATCTACTATCCTTATGTATAGGAATACTACAGAAAGCATTCTTCAGGTCCACAACACTAAAGTAAGTAGCTGTAGCTGGAATCATGGTTAGGATTGTCGTTACATCAAGCACAATTGGAAATTGTGGTGCCACGACTTTATTAATGGCACGTAAATCAATTATGAAATGGAATGGAATTGCATTAGTGCCTTTCTTGTACACGGGTAAAATCGGACTGTTACACAAACTTCCTGAAATTTCTTCAATCACCCCGCGATGCACAAAATCAGAAACAATGCATTTCAAAGCTCGCTCGCCCTCAACTGAAATCTTATACTGAGGAATGCGTGGCAGCTCAATTCCATGTTTCAAAACTATCTTGACATGTTCAATCTGTAAAACACCGACATCATTGTCGTCGACAGCCCACAAGCTCTCTGGCACATTAATGAATTCTGGAGGCAAAGGTCTAGTCATGAATTATGAGACAGAAAATTGCTGTGGTGAAATCGTCAAGCGTACTCCATCAGAAGAACAATAAATCACTGCATTTATTTCTTTTAACAGATTCAACCCCAGCAAGTTCTCTCTGCAATCCGAAGTCAACAGAAATGGACAATAGTCCATAAAGGGACCCAAAGAAATAGGTACCGGCAAAGAAACTGGACAAACAATTGGTGTACCAGAAAACCCTACAGAAACATTGGTTTGCCCTGACAGTGGAATGTTTGGAACCCGTGAATGATCAATGGAATACTTCTGTGCTCCAGTGTCTATCAAAAACTGATGTTTCCTATTTCCCACCACCATTTCAACGTAGGGACCTTTCTGATTGACAGGAATAGGTGTAGGTTCCAAACCCTGCTTCGGGCAATCCTAATGAAACAGAATATCATCGAAAGGAAGCTCTTCAGATAAATATGCAGCGGACGGATGATCAAATATGTTCCTGGTGTCCACACTAGGAGTCTGATTGTCCTGCGAGAAAGGTTGCTGAGGGTCCTGTGTAAACTACCCATATTTCCAAATGTATTATTTGACCTTTGTTGAAGGACGGGGTATTGTGCTAGCCAATGACCCTCTCGACGACAATAAGCGCACTGGTTAATGTTCACAGGACCCAAGGACACATTCCCCTGCGGGACATACTGACCTCTAACCTGAGAACTACCCCCTCTGGGGCCTCTAACAATTTTCTGCAATAGCACTTTAGTTTTCAAATCGCCTTTTCGTTTTTCAATCCTATCTTTTTCATTATTGACACAGTTCTCGTAGTACTGAGCCATGTGCAGTACTTCTGATTGTGATTTCGCCTGCCAAGTGCTCTAAGAAGACATCATTTGTGACTGGATGTCAGGCAGCAATCCACTCACAAATGTGTCCACGGACAACCCTTTCCCAGACTCTGTGCCTAGGTCTTGTCCACTGAAATCCGAGAATACCTGTTCGAACCGATTAAAGAACTCGGTAGCACCCTCAGACTTTCCTTGGACACAGGCCGTAAGTTTGTCCAATATAATTCTTTTTTCTGGAATTACAGTTTTTAATTTTGCAATAATTCTGTCAGGCAAAGTTAGTATCACCTGAGGCGGTCTCTCACCAGCTGGCCTTTCTCCATCGAGTCTAGTTATATTCACCCATGTATCTCCCAACCCTGGTATGTCGTCAATAGTTCTAACTTGTTTCCATAAATCTATGGGCAGGAGTACAGGGTATAACAAATCAATATCGCCTAAGGTGAATACTGAGGATTGCAAAATGGACTCTATTTCTTTATAGAATCCTGTCGGATTTTTCCTAATATCAGGAATGGATTGTCTAATAGTGTTCAATTCCTGTCGAGGAAAACAGGACGTGAACGAACTGTGATACATAATGTGCGGGAATGTCCACAGCAGGTGTACCTGCTGCAACATTAGCAGGAATATCAACCTTTGGGACAAATGTTGGAGGTACCTCTCTCATAGGCAACTGAAAAGTTGGAGACTCCGAACGCTTACTAAGCAACAGAGCTAAATCGAGCGCTAAAGCAGTCGAAGAAGTGTCAAGTGAAAGAGATCTCTTGTAAATACTCAATAAATCTGTGGGACAACTAATCTTTCTTTTTACACAATCATCCTGTAGGTACTCTATCATTACCTGTATCAATTTCCTCTGCATTTCTGGCATATACTGACTATACATATATTTCAACAGGAGTTATCGACATCCATCCGAAATCCATCTAAGTACATCTTTTGTACAAATTCTTGCTTCCTCAGATATCGATTTACGACAAGGAAGGAACCATTTCTGTACATACATATGTTCCTCCTCATCATCCTCGTTCTGTAACTTTTCTAACTCCTTTCTATACCCAAATAACCTCTTGACATGCTCATTTACCTTCTCCACAGTGTCTCTAGAAAGCGCTAGAGTATTTAGATCCCTTAACCCTTGCAGGAGATCCGCATTATTTAATCTTCTCCACATTATACATAACTTAATCCCTAAACCTTCAATAAAAACATTTTCTCAGGAAATGTATCCATATTACAAAGTGTGGCAAAAACACTAACTTGATCATTCTTCTCCATAAAATGCTTAGCCCATGCAATTAACTCATGTTTCTTCTCCGGTGGTACAGTATTGCGAGTGACAACCTTTGACCCTGCACCTCGATCAATTACAAGCGGCTCAGGACCACTTGGAAGAGAGGGAGCAGGCAAATTCGATGGAAGTACTGTAACTGGTGCGATAAAAAGAGTTGGGGGAGCTGGAGGAAGAGGAACATTAGGAGGAACAGGAACAACAGAAACGATAGCAGGTAGAACAGGAATAACAGGTGAAAGAGGCAAGGCAGCAGGAAGAGGAACATACAGAGGTGGCGCAGAGGCACCAGGCCTTCGTTCATTTAATAATTTATCTATAAATTCATCGGAAGCATGGAGGTCTTTGGGCGGATATATTTTTTGAATTCCAAGTGAGAAAGCCCTGTTCATATTTCTAGTCGATTCAAAATGTTTATCTTGGTCATACAATAATGCATATTCGGCGTTCGTTTTATGATGGCCACATGCTTCTCTCCACTTTTAAGTTGTTGCAAAGCTTCTTTTTTCCAATTCTGCAAAACATCAAATGCTGCAGGTCTAGTCTTTTTCTTTAAAAGAAGTGACTCTAAATACTCAATACGAAGGATTTCAAAACTACCATTGATTGGCCACTGACGTTCGGAGGCATGTCTGGTTTGTCTGTGCCAAATGTCATTAAATACTATACTTCCAATGTCATGCTTACAATACATAGTACATGCCGGCGACCCCTCCTGTGGTGCCGGACGGCTAAATTCCAAAGATTGTCTATCACTGCGGAATAATGCCCTAAAGCAGGTAGACAATTTCCCAGGCATATCTCAAATTCTTGGTGTTACCTGGTCTGTAATTGTGTCTGCAGATACAATGCGCCAAATTCAAATTGTCAGGATTAAATTAAGAATCAGGTCACGACTCACCTGACCAAACCTAAGGTGGTCCGATCGGATTTCAAAGAATCTTACCTAACTAATCTTACCTTGTGTATGGTAATTTCGACAAATCTGCCCACCTCGATAAGTGGACCCTTGTCAAGATGCCGTCTCGGACCACACGCTTATCGTCCAAGGATCGGGTCGTGCAGCGCTGCTGAGGTGTCGCGTCTCGTTCAGTGGGGCCCCTTATGTCACACCGTCCGATCCCGGTCCAATAGCGTGCGTCAACCTTCAACAATCCGGCATCAATCTTGAGGGTCCCAATTCGGGTGCCAATTGTGAAAACAAAATGAAAATATCTAGGCTGAGTACCCCAAAAGGAAATACACCGAACACGGGTTACAAAGGAACATACAAAGTACTTTATTTTATATTGAATCCAGTTACAAAAACAGTGCAAAATCAGATAGCTATCGGCCCTCAGTACAACACAACGAACTCCAGCGTGGTTCAGTGTGTTCAGTGAGAGACGTTGTACATTAGAATGCATTCGCTTTTTATACACTTCGGGTTAATATTCCATTTACTACATCACCGATCTAAGGTTTGTTCCAAGTCTCGAACAACCGCATATAACTGGTTTGCCTTTAATACATGTATCAACAAGCCTATGCAATAACTGTGTATTCTAAGATTTTCCATGCAGGCCTTCTCAAACATTAATACAATGTAGTTAAACAGATGTTCTACGTTCAGTATTTGAATACATTGTTTCAACATATGCTCATGGATTAGTTTCATTGCACGAGTAATCCTTTTACACACAGGTCAACGAAGGACAAGGTCTCAGTTCACGACCTCAACAAGTGGTCTGCAGGCAAGTTACATATTAGCTACGTACAGAGGTCAAGACGGCCATGTTGTATTCTGGAATGACATTGTCCACCATTTTAACTCACAGGGTGACTTTTACAAAGCGAATCCTAAA
Source organism: Ambystoma mexicanum (assembly GCF_040938575.1). Taxonomy (NCBI): domain Eukaryota; kingdom Metazoa; phylum Chordata; class Amphibia; order Caudata; family Ambystomatidae; genus Ambystoma; species Ambystoma mexicanum. Next base: position 46,217,925 of record NC_090924.1, on the reverse strand, counting down.
ATGGCGGTTTGACCTAAAATGGCAGCTTACATTGATTTAAGGTCAGGACCTTGTAACACAGATTCTTTCACAAGCGACTTTCGAGCAGCTTGGCGTAGGCCAATATTCATATATTTATTGCAATAGGAGGCACAATATGATTTCTCTTTTGACAAACCCTCCTTTTGGCCTATGACAAGTGCTAAAAACTACTTTGGATCTCCTTGCAAATAATTCCATGCATCATTGTCCATGCACCCTGAATCACTATTACCACCAATTGTTAACAATATTTACCTGCACAGTACAGACCAATTGTGTTCGCAAATGTTAGTGCTGCATAGAAATAAAACAAGCAATCCTGACAACACATACAGTGTTCATGGAGTAAGGCAACAATTGGATGACTGTGCCGGAATGGTGAGATTCACTATGAACCCACAAGAAGATCCACAAGAATTTCTAATGTACATACTATTAGTATTGGAAAACAAAAGCATACCTGTAAATGAAATCTTCCAGATTTCGTACATGTGGAAACATACATTACATGCACTCTCTGTAGCAAAGTGATACCAGAAGAAATCCCAAATGAGCAATTTGTGTATGTTTCCATACCAAATTATGAGAGCATTCCATTTCAGCAACTTGTACAAAATGCAAACCATGGCAGATTATGTACTATTTGCAATTCAGACAATCGCTCCACCTTACTGATACAATCACATAGTGCCTACATAATACTTATGCTTCTACGTCATAATGCAGATGTCACCAAAAACAACCGCAAACTGTCTGGATTCACACACGGTCAAGTGTCACTTGGAAAGAAAACCTTTACAACACATGCAGGAGCTACAACCAATGCAGGTCACTACACTGCATACATTAAAAAGAATTGTGGATGTTTCGAATGTATTGATAGCACCATTACTCTAAAGAAGAGATAGCCAGCTAATCTTACAAATGCGTATTTAATGTTCTTAAAGCCAAAATTTACAAAATAATGTGTACTTCAAGATTGTCAAAAAATAATGTGAAAGACTACAAACATTTAAAATACGCCAACAGGTATCTAACTACCCAAGAGGATGTAAGAATGACACAAATAAATGAATATCACACATCGTTGGGAACAAATGCACAGGTAGAATATGCTTACAGTTATCTAACTGTTGTTAAAAATCGGCAGGAATGCAACAAACATAACATTAATGGGAAAATTAAGGAAACAGGATATAACAACGACACAAATGAATGAATATCACAAATCTGCAGGAACAAATACACAGTTAGAGTATGCCTACAGGTATCTAACTGTTGTTAAAAATCAACAAGAAGGCAACAAACATAACATTAATCAGAAAGATGAAGGAAACACTCACAGGAAATAAGGAAGTAGTTAGTACCATGGTAAATGAAGGTTTTTTTTAATCCGACAAGGATTTTTTTTCCCCAGACCCAAGGATTAGAAAATCAAACAAAGAAACTGAGCACAATGCACAGTACACTGGTTTGTAAACTAAATATGAGGGTAAAAAAAAGGTAAACTGTTTATTATGCAATGTAGTAAATTTTCAAAAAATGCAAAGACTAACATACCTTTTTCTTTTATCACAGAAATGGAAAAAGGGATACTTTCGCCAAGTACGATAGGCATTTAAAAATTGTATGTGGATTCTGAACAGAGTAAGGAGTAAGTATATTGGCAGTCATTTTGTACAGATGCAAATCTACACATCTAATCTATGGTACTAATATGCTGCAGTGCCTGTAGGCTGGCCCTTGCATCTTCGGTGTGTAACCTACCACCTACGCCTTATGACCAAGGTACAAAGAGTATAGTTCCTAGCCGCAACCATTGCTGCATATCAAAACCATGGTCCTTGTAAATTAGCTACTTATAAATTTACTTTTTGGACCATCGTCTGCAGCCATGCAGCCAAGACACTAGGGCATGCACACATTTAGCGCATTACACCACACCCATATTGACTTGTAACTACACTGCCTATGACTTCAGATTTGGTGCATGGCCTTTGGGCATGCAGTCAAGAGTCTGGATCCTGGCCAGAAACACCACAGCGTATCGGAAACCATTGTGCTTTGTCATTTTACTATGTACAAACTTGGTTTTGGGAGCATGCTCCCAAAACGCTACGCCCTCTCCACAACCATCTTAATGATGTTGTATAGTACAAGTGTACCAATAGCTGTGATATGGTGCAGTAGTTTGTAGCCACAGGCTACAGAGGTGAGTTGAAGGCCATAGGATTATGAATGTATGGGCATACAGTATTTAAAATGCATAGTTACTTACAACTGCAGTGCTTATTGCTTTGTTCAAATACTCTGCATCCCGGCCACTACTACCACACCCTATGACATCCATTGTGGCATATAATTACACTAAAAACAAATGCACTTTTGGGGGCATGGCCTTCGGCCATGCACCCATGATTGAAGCCCCTCCCCACCGCCGCCAGAATGATGCACTACCACACCATATCGTACCCATTGTGCCTTGTAAGTACAATACATATAACTGTGCTGTTGGGTGCATGGCCTGCGGCCATGCACTCATGACTGCAGACTCTCCCCACAGTCACCTGACTGATGTTCAAAACTAGGGGTGTCTCTGTAGCTCTGAAATGCTGCACTGTTTGTGGGCAGGGCCTAAAATTGTAGGTGTATATCCATACATTTCAATATATGGTTGTGAAGTGGCTTATAACTCTAGTGCTTACAAGTTTCCTTTTGGGTGCATGCTTGGGTGTATGGCATACAGTCTGCAACCATGCACCCAAAAGTACACATCTTGTCCACAACCACCACACTACATGAAACCCATGTGGGCTTGTAAGTGAAGAGGTTATAGCTTTGTTGTTGGGGGCATGGCCTGCAGACTTGCACCCAAGAGTGCACACACTCCTCACAACCAGGCAATCGATACACATTAGTAAGGGGCTATCCATGGGTGTAACATGCTGAAGTGTTTGTGGCCAGGGCCTAGAGTCTTGGATGCATGGCCGTCGGCCGATGCATCCAAGACTCTAGGCCCTGGCCACAACCACCGTAGCATGTGCCACCCATGGTGGCATACTGATGAATACAATAACCATAGGAAAAAGTATTGCAATTACGGCATGGTGTCAATTTCAATGTTCCCTAACATGACACGTGTCCTTACAACTGTTACAAGTTCCCCGTGCACTGCACGGACTGAAATACTGCCCTTATTGGACCCCTCATTTTCTGTGCGTACAAGGAGGCCATAGAAAATACATCATGAAGAAGGTATAACTAAGTTATTGGGTGCCTGGCCAAGAGTGCCGGGTCTCCCCATAACCACCTCAGTGATGTGTGGTAGTGTTTTTTTTTTCTATAGGTGTGGTATCCTTCAGTGCTTCTGGCCAGAGCCTTCACTCCTAGCTGTATGTCCTTAGATATTACATGGGATGGGTGTGCAGTGGCTTGCTCGTCTAGTACTTATAACTTTGTTCTTGGGTGCGTGGCCTTTGGCCATGCACCCAACTCTGCACGCAATCCCCACAACTTGGCAATCGATGTGCAATACTACGGGTGTATCCATGGGTGTGACATACTGCGGTGGTTGTGGCCATGGCCTACAGTCTTGGAAGTAAGGCCTTCGGCCTTCGGCCAACGGCCATGCATCCAAGACTCTAAGCCCTCGCCACAACCACTGTAGCATGTGACACCCATGGTGGCGTACTAATGAATATAATAATAGCCATCGGAAAAAGTAATGCAATCACAGCATGTTGTCAATTTCAATGCTGGCTACCACAACTATCCTTTCAACAATTAGAATTTTCCTGTCCACTGCATGGACTGAAGTGCTATCGTTATTACACCCCTCATTTTCTGTGTGTACAAGGTGTCCATAGAAAGTGCATCGAGAAGACGGACCCCCAGATCAAATGCCTTGATCACCCATGTCTTACTGTCTGAACCTTTCCCAACGCTCTGTGACACAGCAAAGAGTTTTATAAATAGAGCATGTGTATGCTGGTTGTTGCTCTGCTTTCGGCGGATACAATATGTCAGGCGCATCCAAAAAATCTGACGCAGAACACGTCTCGCCGTAGCCAATGGGCAGAGACATTGCGTGTCCGCGGTCATGACGCCAGCCCCTTAGCCAATCGGACCGAACAGGAAAGAGTGACCGCGAAGCGGACATAGATATCACTAATTTTTTCAGACCTCCTTTTGGATAATATTAAAGAAACGTACTGCACAGAAGGTCACAAATTTACAAAAGCAATCTTTCTGGACCAAGACCCTGTACCTGCCGCAGATTTCGTGAAAATCCGTCCAGCCATTTGAACTGTAGTCGTGTGCAAAGTTTTTTCCCCATTCAGTCTATGGGAAAAAAAATACATTTTGGGACCCCTTTATAACTTTTTCCCCCCTGGACCAAACATCTGAAGAAATTCAGAGTGGCCCATATACTTTTTTGGCAAAGTTTCGTGAGGATTCGTCCAGAGGGAGCAAAGTTATAAGCCGCCCAAAAGGTGGTCTTCCTATGGAAACAGCAACTTAACCATAACTACACGGCCACTACCGTGGGCGTGTAATATATATATATATTCAGTGAAAAAACTTTGTTAAAGGGACATTATGGTTAAGTTGCGCTACTAAAAAGCTATGAAATTCAGTAAAAAAAACTTTGTTAAAGGGACGTTATGGTTAAGTTGCGCTACTAAAAACATATGAAATTCAGTGAAAAAACCTTGTTAAAGGGATGTTATGGTTCAAAGTAAAACCGAAAAACCCCTGAAATTTGGCAGTTATGGTAAAATAAGCAACCATAACTCGAACCGCCACCGTGCACTGCTAACACTAACACCCAGGACATCAAAGATGACATCACAAGATAAAGAAATGCCATCTTCTTTAAAATGAACAGCATTACTGGCATCAATATTCTCATTGTTACAGAAGAACATACCAGCTCTAAGCATGAAGGCACACATGCCTCGGTTGATGACACACCTAGCAATGTTTTGCTGAGGACAAAAAACTGAACTATTGTCCCATATTGCCCTAGGTAGTAATCCAGAAAAAATTACTTTCGCATTTGGAAGGATCATCATTACGGCTTGAACCAAGCGTTCCAAATCAGCCAACAAAGTAGGGGCACTGACGTTGCCCAAATGGAAAGCACCATAGTGCAAAACTACCACATGCGGACTGTTCATTGTGGCCATATCCTCACAAACTTGTACAATTCCCTGTACATTGCAATCAGGCACAGTGCTTCACACCACCTCCACTCCTTTCACATCAAAGTTCTTTGCAACATGCCTGCATCCAGCATACTGCTGTAAACCATGCACAAACATATCTCCGAGCACCAACACCCTGACTTTCTCCACTTCTGCCATCTTCACCACACACAGTCTCTTTCAACACAAATCCACAACCTCGACATCTGATTGGCTGATCCATACAGTCTTCTTTCCATGTTGGATTTCCTGGAAAAACCCAGATGTAGCACGCCGTGTCCACGAACAGCCGTGGTGTCGGCGGACGGCGTCCACTTTACTCTCTGTGCCATTCCCTCATTGCATACAGCTAAGCAATCACACAATACGAATAACGTCCTCAGAACACCCCCATTTTGTGAATTTTCGAAGATTTCAGGACAATTATCATTTCATTATTCAACATATTAACATTACAAATATTATACTTTCATCTTGTACTCTGCACACAATGCTATGTTTTTCCATTAGTAGCTCAGTATACTAGATAGAATCCCATAATACAATGCTATTTATATCAATGCATCGTTCAAAGCACTAATAACGGTATGATATTTATTGCAATATCCTTAACATTTTTTTCGCAACATTATAATAAAAATTCCTAGTACACAAATTCCATGAAAAGTACATACACATGTGATGTCATCAGTGATTTCATCAATGACATTTGCGATGTCATCTTTGATATCCTGGGTGTTAGTCTTAGCAGTGCACGGTGGTGGCGCAAGTTATTTTTCATAGCTTACCATAACTTGCGATTTTCAAGGGTCTTTCGGCTGTACTTAGAACCATAACGTCCCTTAAACAAACTTTTGTTTAATATCACGCAAAAAATATACAAACATGGCATGAAAAAAACCAACTTCTCACAGGTGGCTTTACACAGAATGTTGCAAAGTAAGAATTTATGCTCGTTCACAGTGAAGGTCAGCTGCTTCCATTTTTTTTCTCGGGCCCCGGAGAGGCTCACGAAGCAGACTATAAGGTTGTATTGTGTTTTGACCTTGACAGACAGAGATTGTGATGAAAGACTTCTCTTGAAGGAGTGTTGCTAAAACGTAAGAGAAGATAAGGATGAAATTTATGAAACAAAACCACTTTTATATATTATATCACTATGCGAAAGATCGTTGGCACACGCAGAGTCGTATTTTGGGACTGCACCACTCGTAGACAATGGAAATTGCAATTGTACTGTAAGTAACTCGTTAGATTATTTTATACCAAATATAATTACAATAGCGTAGCATTAAAGACCGCTAAAGTTGAACTTGTTTGTTGAAAGTGGCTTAATGTTTTCTACCATGCACTATCATCCCCTGTTGTTTAGAGGGCTCTGAAAAAGGCAGACAACACAGGGTGGGTTCATATAAATAATTTAACCGGTCTATAGGCGGTCAAGCGCTCTACTCGCTGTGCTGTTTCACTGTAGCCTGTCAAGTGGCACAGCAAGTACAACGCTTGCTTTGACATCCGTGCACAGCTTGCTAACGCAAGTTTGAATCCCAGCAAGGCCAAACTCTGCCTTTCATCCTTCCGTGGTCGATAAATGAGCACCACACACCGTGGTTAATAATAAGCACCACTTAGATACCTCACGGTTCTTAGCGCTATACGAATGAGAAAATATTATTTTTTTATTATTAACATACTCCGTTGCACTATCTTCGATAGCAAATCGGTTTACGCCCTAATAAATAAAATGATGATTTTTAATGAAGATCGGCTGGTGAGACTAATTTATGTTTTTTAAAACAGGTATGTGGCCCAATTTTGCCTATGACACGATTTACAGACTCCAGCGGATGGGGTCTTCAACTGCCAGGTGCAGGTCCAAATATGCAACTTCATGACCCTCACCATTTTATGGGACAATCGCCAAGGACCAATATGCCCTTACGCAGTACTAGCGGCTACAAACAACATACCAACCAATAAGGTGGTCTAATGGCTCGTTTTTGGAGCAACCTTCCGATTATCAGAGCGACCATTTACTGCTTTTATCATAAACCAACAGCCTATCTACCGCAAAGGAACAACGCGTGGCTCCAAATAAACTTTTGCTGATCGACAGCAGAGACAATAGCAAATCACTGAATATTCATTAAACATTTCATGTGAAATAAATGTACTTTACCAAATGTACAATCCTGCTGTTTACTTTTAAACCACAGTTTCATATTCCGAATTGTGGAGCACCGAGTTGTAAGCTGATCTAACACCCTCCGTACCGCAAAGGAACATCGCGTGCCTCAACATGAACTTTTGCGGATTTACAACAAAGACAAATGCAAATTGCTGAAATTCTCTAAACATTTGATATCAAATAAATGTACTTTACAAAATGTACAATCTTGCTGTTTGCTTTTAAATCACTGTTTCATATTCTGAATTGTGGCGCGCTGTGTTGTGACATAATATGTGTTGTCTTCCGGGTTCTGTGTAAAGTCACTTAGGACTGGTGAGGACTGGGCGCGTTTGATGACGCACCCTGTAACGTCACAGAGAGAGGCGGGGAATATGAATGCTTTGATAATATCAGGCTTAGGGGCGGAGATATGATTTAGTGTCGCAAAAGCAAGTCAGCCTGGTCAATAGCGCCAGTCATAGGATTATCACATAATGTCGGTGCACACCAGCCGGATTTATCGTTTCTTTAGTGGACAAAAAGTCAGTTGACGCCCATAGGAAATTGTACTACTAGCGGACAAAAGGAGTGGTCTTAAAACACTTTCACCCTGACAACGAACAATACAAACAACGTTCTCAGAACACCCCCATTTTGTGTAATTGCAACCATTTCAGGACACCGCGAGTGTTCTTAGAACACGTTCAACTAGACAGATTACAATTCGGACAGCGTCCTGAGGACACCCCCAGTTTGTGTATTTACGAACAATTAAGTACACCGCGAGTGTTCATAGCTCATTTTTACCTTCCTTGCGAACAAAAATGACACATACTCAAAAATGACACATACTAAACACCCCACCATTTAGTTTATTTACAAAATGTCAGAACAGCCGTGTTCTCCGCAGACAAATCGAACGCAACAAAAACGTCTAGCACATAAAAAAACAAAACATTGAACCTATCTCATACTCCCCCACCCTCCCCAAACACTCTAACACACCAACACAGGGCACTAAATACAATTTTTTATCCACGTTTCACTGCGCTGTACGCGGTCGACAGCGAATACAAGATGGTGGGCGCCACAGAAAATCTGACGCGCTCCACGCCCCTCGCCGTCCAATCAGCGAACATGTCACATGTCCGCGGACATGACGCAAGGCCATGGGCCAATCGGGGTGCTGTCCGCGGAGCGAACAGGGAAGTCCGTCCGCGAAGCGAACACAGATATCACTCGGTTTTTGCCTTACATTTTGGTCATTTTTTAAAAAACTACTGGACGGATTTACACCAAATTTGCAAAAGCACGCTTTCGGGACGAAGCCGCCGCTCCTGCCGCAAATTTGGTGTAAATCCGTCTAGCGGTTCGGGCTGTAGCCGTGCGCAAAATTTTTTCCCATTCAATCTATGGGAAAAAAAGTTTTGGGACCCCCCTATAATTTTTCCCCCCCTGGACGAATCCTCACCAAACTTTACAAAAAAATTCAGAGTGGCCCATATACTTCTTTTGCAAAGTTTGGTGAGGATGCCTTCAGGCTACAGGTGGGGGATGGCTAGAGGGCACCTAGTTAAATGTGGGTGTTAGAGGGGATCTAGGGACTGTGTTTGAAACACAAAGCTTTCTGTTGCCTAAGCTATAGCCATGAATAGCCGACATTTCAAAGCAAACTGCGTCACAAAAACAACGTGTGTTGTGAGGGGAAAGGGAGAAGGCAGGGGAGGTGGGGAGGCCATATGGGGAGCGGGGGGAGCTGGCACAGATGATGGCATCACTTGGGGAGGGCCTGTGGTGGCAGGAAAGCATTTTTTTATTTTGTCTGTTTTTCCGCTATTTGTGACTATATAGGACTACAGATAGCCACATGTATGTGTGGTTCAGTACTCGTGGTTACAGATTTTTCCCTTTTAAGAGATATTTTTTAAACAGCTATAGTGACATCAGGGGTAAAACATCACTGGCCATGGCTGTGACACGATTGACAACCAGGTTTCCCATCCATGCAGTAATCAGGACAGACCGTGCTTAGCTTAAAAGTGAGGATGGGACCAGTCTCCTTAGGCCATGTTGACCGATAAATGTGAAAAAGTTACAAGAGCACTTAGAGAAATGGGCCGGCCGTTTCCTTGCATTGAAGCCAAGCAGGGTCAGTCCCGATTACTGCATGGATGGGCGACAAATAGGTATCCAAATTATATATTTTTTAACAGTACTTGTTTCAGTCCTTGACATTTTACATTCAGTGACAATGTTTTTGCCTTTTACTGAATTGCATTCTTGTATTTGTAGTCTCGCATTCAATAATAAAAAAAATCGATATTTTTACAGCAACCATGGATTTCCCATCCCTGCAGTAACTGGGAAGATCGCTGCTTAGCTTCAAAGCGAGGGAGTAGTCAGCCCCTTAAGGCCCTGTTGCCTACAAAATGAGCCCACCTTGCAAGACCAGTTAGAGAACAATGGCCTATGGCGGATGGATTCTTCTTCACTCTGAAACTAAGCAGCATTAATCCTGGTTACTGCATGGATGGGAGAAAGTTCACAACCCTGAATGCCATAAGTTTTCTTAGTTTTAAATATCACATAACACACAAAATCCACATTATTTCTTTTTAAACTGTGCTACTGTCAGTCCTTGAAAGTTTTTCACTCAGAGACCATTTTTTGGGATTTTGCTGAATTGCATTTTGGTATTTGTACTCTCACAGTCAAGATGGGGGAATAATACCACAATTGTAAACTTTTGCCTAACATAGTTCTATATGGATTTATATATTTGAGTGACACTATGGTTTATGTATTTTTCAAGTTTGCTTTATATAGCAGAGTGTTGCTGAAAGCCAGACATGGGGTTGAGGAGGGGAAATAAGGAGAGGGCAAGTAAGTCATAAGTATTTGCCCATGATGTGGCAAGAGAGTTTGCAATCCTGGACACTAATGCAGTTATTTTCCCCTGATTGTGGCTGATTTTCAGGTCACCTGTAAAGGACACATGTGGATGGAGAGAGTAACATTTTTCAGAGGGCAGACACAACCCCTTGTTTTTTTTTTTTAGATTGGCAAGCTTGCTCAAGTGTTTGGATACCAGGATTTTACTCAGTTTTGTATTTGGATTTAGTTTTTTCCTGGGGATATTTCATGACAGATTGCTGGGTTTCAAAGGTGTGCACCTTTTCTACGTTGCCAGCATATTTATTGGAACATTCCTCTCTCTGGTTATTTTTCTTCTGTTCGTTACATTTTTAAAAGTCCAATGCCATTTTGTCTTGCACACTTTCGACTAAGGAGTAGGTCTATTGAACTACAGTTGTATATTTCACTTTAAGATATATGTTCACTTACTGTGCTATTCATAGGTGCCAGCTTTTGATTTTTGCTATGGGGACAAAAGCACCTGCGAATATGTTATTCTTGCAGCTGGTCATTGTTTTCCTTTTTACATGCTGCTTAAATGTGGTTAGTTGGGGTTGTGTAATATATCACAACAGTCAACAAGAGACCGGCCATAAAACAAGGGGCTTGTAGCATGCTGCTTACCCAAAGTGTGTGATCCTCTGCAAATAATATAATCTTACTGTGCATTGCTTAAAAACATTGTGAGTTCTCAAAGCCTCCAATCTTTTATAGATGATAATACCACTGTCAAAACAGGACAAACTCAGCTTATGATCTGATGAAAGTCTTTGGTCGGTGGGTTGCACGCGTTTGAAAATATAGAGTGGCCGTACAGCCCACCGCTTCACGGAATAACAAAACTCTTGAAATTCATGGAAAAACTTTAGTTGCAGGGACGTTTAGGTGACTAATACATTGTAACAAAACTTTTAAAATTCAAGGAAAAATGATTTGTGTCCAAGTTGTTTCAGACCTGGTCCAAATACGTCCATCGGTTTGGGCTGTACACTTTGGCGACATTGTACCTTCTTGGTCTATGGGAAAATGAAGGGGAAGTAGGCTGCAACTTTGGAAAAAAAGTGGTTTGTTTGCTTATTATCTTTAAGAAATGTTGCGGTCTGAGGGTGACCCATAAGTCCCTGATTACATTCATTATTTTGGTCAAATCCACTCTAATCAAAATTTATTAACAATAGAATTTTAAGGGGTTCCAATGGGAGTCTGACTCACATTACCTATACAGCGGCTATCCCTGCCCTTTAATACATATACATGAATTCACCCTCAAAGATATATTTGCATCAGATTATAAACTATTCTTCAACAGGTGAGTAATCAGATGCAGGAAAAAACAGATAGAACAGTTAAAAGAAGCACAACCCAAATTCCATCTATCTTATGAAGACCTGCCATAAGATGCATGGGGCTGTGTGTCCAAAAGTCACACGTTCCAAACTAAGGTTTTTTTCAGCAATTGTATTTCAGAATTGTTGCAGTGGGCTGTGGTTGTAACTTGAAAGTTCTTTAAAGTAAAATAAGTATTAACTTCAAGTCAGGTAAGTACCCCACTGTATCCTATTTCCAATGAAGGACCTAGGGCAGGATCCTTAGCCCAGGATTGACAACCAAAGTACAGGCCTGAGGGAGTTTAGGGAGAAGGGCTCTACACCCATTGTCACCATACAGAAGGCAGTGCGGGGGCAGAAAAAAGTATGTCCACCCAACCCGCTTACTACCATTCTTTCAGCTGACACTGCAGGTCTTCTAGCATTTGCAGGGGTCATGATCTTCTGTCCTTGGTTCGGGGAAGGGAAGTCCAGGGGTCATCGGTGCAGAGGTAATTTTCTGTGTTGGGAGCTGGTTGCAGTTCTCACCATATAGTTCCAAGTAACTTTAAATTGAGAAAAGAGGCAGACTTTGGGAGTGCAGATGCTTCAGGGCACCTTATGGGATTGCAAAGAGTTTGTTCCAGCAGAGGACATCATGGACAGGTGGGTGATATGTAATCTACCAGTAGCCAACACAGAAGCAGTCCCAACAGAGTGTCCCTTGTTGTGATAAGGTTGAAAATTCAAGGACAGGTGATGTAACGCATAATTTGAAGATCTTGCAAATCCCAAGGCTTTGCTCGGAACGTCGACTATTAAAGTGATGGAGCCCAAAATAGAGATGGTCAGTCGACCAGGTGTTCCAAAGATACTTCTGTAGGTTTCAAAAACATCAATGCTCATGCAGGGACAAAGACTGGTTGTTCCCACTGGTCCAAAGACCGAAGCACCAATAAGGGTCTTCCGAGATCAGGAAGAGGAGCAGGGCCTCACCGGGCCAATCACTGAAGTCGATGATGGTCAGCTGCAGGAGTCATCTTCGAGCTTTGAGCAGACTTTTTTTCTTCATGGAATTCTTAGCTCTAAAGATGATCTGTTGAATAGCGGCAGGAGCCCTCCTTTCATCCAAGATGCAGGCTGGGAGCCAGCCCAAGCCCACCAATAGTAAGGATCTGCAATATTCAAACAGCTGAGGGTTGTCCAATCCTGGCAACCATTGGGCATCACATCCATCCAGCAAAAAACTTTTCTGCCACCATAGGATGTGGACTGGTACAAGACAGTCCCAGCCTCCTCCTCTGGATCACACACACAAAGCCCATTTGCCTGTGAAAGGGGTACCCATACATGGTATTCTCTGACCTGAGTGAGAAGGCAGGAAGAAAGCCAAACGACAAGATGGTCACAGAACAAGTGAAGGGGTCGTGGCACCTACATTTCAGGGTGCTAGGCACCTTCAGTAGCCATTTCTGGTAAATGTAAAAGTGCATGAGAAAAAGATCACAAAAACAGTCAAAATCCTACAGCTGCCACCAGCTTATTTTAGGCACATTGCCAAAGTAACCCAAAAGGCATTAGGTAAAAAGTTATATGGATAAAAAGTATCCTAGCTGCACTTCATAACTGCACTTTGCTCGAAGGCGATGTGCGCAATTGTAAAATTACAAGAATTCCAAAAGAGAGACACAGTATTTCAGTACTGGCAGTCCTAGGGACTATTCCCTAAAACTGTCAGTTTTACCATAAGAATGAGCAAAACATGCAAGGGAAGTAAGGCAGAAGGCTTTAGTGACTACCAAAAGCCAGGACAGAGATAGAAAAAATAAGCAAAAAGACGGGGGCTCCCATAGGAATCTATGGAGGTACAGGTGCAAAAAGAAAGTCTTTCTTAAAAAGGACTGATAGGACATTCCTCAGTTGTACCTAGCTCCCTTTTTCGGACCAAGCCTTATTTGTCTCACTGTTTTTGCTGGTTTTCCTCCACTCTATTTTGTTCCTTTCAGTTTGTGACTTGGCTGCAGTACTAACCTACAAAATGGTATCCCAGTACAATACTCGGGTATTCTTGCATGAACTACTATGTCTTGATCTATTCTCGCCTTCATTCTGACAGGAGCTGGTCATTTAAGAAAAGTCTTTGTTGGTTCTTATACATTAGATGCCTTTTATTGTAGTCCAATATCTCCCTTTCCAAATTGTTAGCATGTTGCCTTTTCTTGGCCTTGGTGACACCAAAAACTCATGTCACCTGAAGCCTATTGAGCAACTGCCAGCAGCCATTTTCCTAACACCAATCACATCATGACACGCTTTGAGACATCTTCTATAATTCTCATTCTTTGTTTCAGTTATGCAGATCAATCATCAGTGCTAGTTGGTTCTTTTCTTTTTGGCAAGTTGTGGGTTACTGTGATATTAGTGTCTGCAAGCCTTGTGTTTTTCTCCCAACACCTCATAATTATTTTTGACAGGCTACTTCACATCTATCCCTGTTTGCCCACACATAACCCCACGCATTTGTCTTCACTATTACCCCTTGTGTGCCCTAATCTTTGTATCCTATACTGAAAACATTTCGTAACTTGGGTTTCACCTCCCACCTGTTTGACCTTTGAACATTGTTAGGCAATCAGAGGCTCTCTGTGTAGGGACATCACTGAACAAAAATGTGGATAACTATATAGAGGTTACTGTTTTGCATGGTGCTATGCGAGGGTGGGCAGCACCAGTGTAATTGTACTACAGTCAAGATTCTGGTTTGTGGCCTCTTCCCTTGTGTCCCAGACATTAGAAAGTAATGCTGCTTTCAGGATTCTGGCACATTAAGCACTACACATCCTTTGCAGTATTTCTAATCACGTCATAGTAAAGTTGGTATAATGTATCACTTTCTTTGTGGTGTTCCCCATTGTACCAGCTGGGCTTTGTTTGGCAAACACCTTTCTTACGTGTTCCCCTAACTAATGGGGCAGGTAAAGCCAGCTATCTAATTTAATGCAAAAAATATAATACAGACATATTAATTTATTTAATTTATTTTTTATAATGCGCCTAATAACATACCTGTGTTCGTTTATAAGCGCAGATCCATGATTCGAACCTCTGTTGCTCTGCGTGGTCTTGCTTCTATCATTCCTGCTTGTATCATCTTTCAAACCATGTTTTTCAAATACAGCTGTTGAAAAGCTCAGGAGCCACACCCCCCACGTCTCCTCACCTACTGAAGGTAATTATGAAGAAGGAGTCTCTAGTTGAACCCAAGGCCAAAGGGACAGCTGCGGGTACCAAGAGAAGGGGAATGCTCAGAGACATCTGTAGCATACGCCTATCGAGCGTTATGATCCTAGTCAACATCATAGAGCCACGATTTTACGTCAGTAAAAAAAAAATCCTACATCCTACAGTAAAACTGACCCAGATGGGTAGCAGAACGATCTCGCAATAATCTTATATATATATGCTGTTTACGCTGCACCTTCATAAATCAGAGGGACTTATTTCTCTTGTGGTGTTTCGAAGTATAAAAGCAAATCTTCTGCCAGCCGGTTTCTGTTGGTGCCCAATCCACGCACGCATTTGCCCCTCGGTAGCTGTCGCTGCCACGGGGCAACATCATCATAGATCAAAACTAGCCTCAGAGGGATTACTGCAGCCGTGTAATTTCATTAAGGTGCCATGAAGAACAATGTGTCTATCAGCTCCGTAATTATGTTATAAGATTCATGGAGGCCAATTAGGATGCTTAAATGAGTAGAAAGCGAGTTCAAAGATTAATGACTGGATGGCACTTGATGAATTAAATAGGCAATCGCATTTTTTATTCTAGTAAACATTTATTCTGTTGCACACACTGCCCAATTGGGTAAAGGACTGACAAAGCACTATTTATTTGGGTTTGTGAGTTATATGAACATCCAGAAATCACGACACGGATCCGCATACAAAGAGAGGTATTGCAAAGTGCGTATCTTTTCCCAAGCATTTTTGTACTGTTCAGCAGTTTGCACATTTTTTAACCTATGTTTTATGATTCTGTTTTCCAAAATCCCTGACTTTACAGTGCAATCTTTCTCTTATCGACTGCAAAATCTTAGCACTTTTTTGTGCATTGACAATTCTGTTTGCAAAGTCACAATTTACCTTGCAAGTGATTCCAAATTCGGAGGCAATATGTGCAAATATTTCTACCAAAGGTAATGAAATTATCAAACGGTTGTATTTTAGGGCATTGCCCGCAATTATGTCGTAGAGATGACATGGGGCAAATCGACCACCCTCGAACACCATTGCCAGTTATTTTCTTTTTCCTGTCATCTGGAAGTGCGAGCTGATTCTCAGCGATTGACCCCCCCCCCCCCAGCTCCTCCCCATGCCCTCACTCCCATTGCAGCTGCTTCACTTTCCACCCAGAAAGATGTCCAATTCAAGAGATTACTCAAATGCCTCCTCTTTTCACTGATTAAAGGGTATGCACACAGACCAGGGCAAGGCTCAAGGCAGGCCTGTGGCCACTGAACATTTTGGAGAATATGAATGTGAGGAATGTATATAAATATTCAATGAAAAAACGTTGTTAAAGGGACGTTCTGCTTACAAGTATAACCGGAAAACCCCAGTTACGGTAACCTAAGCAACCATAATTTGCAACACCACCATGCACTGCTAAGACTAACACCCAGGACATGAACGATTAATCAAAAATGCCTTCGATGACATCACTGATGACATCACATATCTGTGCGACTTGTTTCTGGTTAGTTTTTTTGTTTTATAATGAAGCAAATGATGGTGCCAGGATGGCGAGAGAAACTGGTGGAAAAAAGGCAGAAGGTAATAAATCAAATCATAATTTTTATTTTATTTACATTTGAGTATAAAAATCATCATAAAACATCTTTAATTCATTCATTTTTATAAAAAAACATCCTAAATTTCAGGCATTCATACATTCATACAGCTAATTCAGATCCTAAAACATTAAATTATTTTAAGAATTTAAGAAAGTTCAAATTAAATTCCATTATATTGCTAATAATTGTTCACTCCAGAAAAAATATCGACTATTGGTGCCCATATATATGAATCTTCTTTATCAAACAGGCTTCCTAGTAAATAGTTTCGACTTGGCTGATTATATATGTCTTCATCAGGATTGGATGAACGTTTAACAAAATTCTAAAATCAAACAAAAAAATATTTCAATTAAAATATTGTTTAAAATATACCATACTGTCTCTTTTCACTCAGTTACTCCCATCAAACAACAACGTCCAAACCTGGGGAGAGGCCTATATGGTCTATCTCTTTACCCAACTGAGGTTCAGCTTAATAAAAGGAACTTTTAAACATTATTCCGGTTCCTAATACTCACAAAATGCCTAAATGCAGCACATGTCAAGGAAACCACAACACATCTATATGTGTAGTTTCACTGCCCCATCTACCTATATACAAGGTTAAACAGTAAATTCAGAAGGAAAAAACATTATTTCCCAGTCTTTAGGCACTATCAATTCGTGCCAAAGTGCTCCCCCTAATCCCACACCCTGCCACCTACATGTCTCCATTCAGTTTAAATAAAATCATACCTGACAACCACATATGGTTTGCTGTCTAGTTTGTGCTTCGGCAGCCTCTGATATATGTCAGAGGTGCTGTGTTGCACAGCTAAGTATGGTTTAAGCTTCAATAGTCTCTGGTATACATCAGAGATGCTGTGTTTCAAAGCTAAGGTTAAGCAGACTCTGGAAAACAAACAGAAACAACAGACAAGAAAAAAACGGTTAAGTCCCAGTACGTATTTTAATCTAAATGCCCACACTTGTGGGTCTGACAGGGTTCAAGGTAAAATAACCCAAGAAAATACCTTAAGACCGAAGGCTTTTGTCACACCGGCTCAATTTCGTCAGTGATAAAGGCAATCTGCCTCTGTGGAAAAGAACAAAACGAAACACCATATGTCCATCTTTATCTTCCCTCAATCTAAATCATATCTTTAAGTGTAGCTAAGCTACAGAGCGAAAAGAGAAGAAGAAAGAAGAAAAGAGAAACAAACGTCTTCTCACCTAATGCAGTCTTTTTTGGTCTTATTCGCCCACCTCGTGTGTACACAAAAAGCAGGATGTAGAAGCAATGGGTGAGGGACAGAGTTCCCTCCGTGTTAAGGCTCCTATTCCGTATGTAGTTTCGCTCTACAAAATGAAGAATCACGTGCCTGAGCTTGACTCCATTGTGCGCACTATACTGTACAAAAGAAGGTATAAGGCGAACGGCGAAAGGGACCATACACCCCACTTACCTCAAACTAAGTTCCAAATCAGACGCGAATCACGATAGCTTCCGAAAAACCGAGGCAACAGCGTATAGTGAGCGAGTCCCTCTTTTATATCGATCGTCCGTTTCAAAAACACAAACAGTGGACAACTGCTGGGGTGGAACCTAGGCTTCCTAACATGGCGGATTGGGTGCCGCTTTAAAGCATATTTCACCGCAATAATCCGTGCGCGTTAATAGTGCTGGAATATCCAATGTCATTTGAAATTGCGAATAGAAAAGAGAAGCGGCTCCAATTTAGCCCAAAGAAGCTAATAAAGTACTCAAAAAAATAATCATTGCAAAACGAAGGGTATGGTCGAAAAAATAATAATATCTAGGAGTGTATGGAAACGCTCAAAACTACAATGCCGGTTTACATACAGAAAGAAGATACAGCTTAAAAGTCTGCATTGTGAACCTTATTACTGCCTGCACACCGCCTACAGCCCTGTCTACCTTATAAGTGCCTACACGACGCAGAGCAAGATAAGGAGATGAGTACAGAAGGCAAAGTTAAGCACTCAATTCCACTCCTCTTGTTGGTTCAAGCCTCTGTTGAGGCTATTGGTGTGATATATCCACCCCTGTTCTTTCTGTGATAATCGCACCGCCACATTGGCCGCATCTGTGTGAAAACCTTTTCTACAGCCCACCATTTTATATCTTCTGGACTGTGATTAAATTCCACAAAATGCGCGGTCAATGGGGCATTCAGCTGTCCTGTTCTAATCTTAGATTTATGTTCCCCTATACGTAATTTTACGGCTCTGGTCATCTTACCAATGTATGCCTTTTTGCAAGGGCATATTATTGTGTAAATTACATTGGAACTAAGGCAGGTGGTATGTTGCCTCAGTTACCAGTCCCTTTCATGGATATTAATAACAGAGGTGGCTGAGGTGCTGGAGCAGTTGCAGCAGTTGCCACAGGGGTAATGTCCCACAATGGGGGGCATACCCCAGGTTGCAGTAATGGTAGGTTGAGTATCTTGTAATTGGTTTCTGTCCGCCTTAGATACCCAATTTCTATTATTCTTCCCCTTTTTTAAGGCATAGATGGGTTTGGGTAATTTCTGTATATTCAATTGTAGTAGATGCCAATGATTAGAGATGATTTTCTTAATTTGGTTGTGCTGTGTATTAAATGTAAGCACACAGAATATTTGATCATCCCTCAGTTTCTTTTCTTTTGAGTCCTTTCTCAACAAGACATCTCTATGCTGGTACCGAGCTCGTTTTTTAGAGTGTTTTAGAAGTTGTCTTGGGTAACCTCTCTCTGTCAATCTCTCCTCAATGGTGGAGGCTTGCTTAGTGAAGTCTTCAATTTGTGTGCAGTTTCTACGGGCTCTTAGAAACTGCCTAGAAGGAATGTTAGATTTCAAAGACTGAGAATTAAAACTCTGATGATGCAATATTGTGTTCCTGTCCGATTCCTTTCTGTACAGGTCCACAACCAAGATCTTATCATCCACTTTTATCAGCAAATCCAGAAATGCAATCTCCTTATTGCTAGTCTGAATGGTGAATTTCAAATTGGGATTTAAATTATTAATCCATGTGAAAAAGGTATTGTAATCCTCTCTGGAACTATCCCAAATAATAAGTATATCGTCAATATACCTCTTATAGAGTTTCAGGGCAGATTTAAATGGATTAGATTCTGCCATAATGTTAGACTATTCGAAATCCCACATATAAAGGGTGGCATAGTTGGGTGAAAATGATGCCCCCATCGCCGTACCCTTTATTTTCATGTAATACGTATTTTTGAATCTGAAAAAATTCTTAGTAAGTGCAATTTCCAGTAATTCCACCAAAACTCACTGGGGACTGAAATATTATCTGTCCTAGTTTGAAGGAATCTTTTCATGATCTCCAGGGAGTCAGCCTGGGGAATATTAGAGTATAAAGACTCTACATCCAAAGTGATAAGTATATCATTATCACTATTGAAAGGCAAGGACTCAACCATTCTTATGACATCCGTTGAATTAGAGAGATAGGTGGGAGTATTTTTAGCCAGAGGTTTCAAAAAGAAATCTAAATATTGGCCGATCAGTTCCAAAATGTAGTCGCTCAATGACACAATAGGTCGGCCTGGTGGCGCACTCATGCTTTTGTGTATTTTAGGCAACATATAGATAAGGGGAGTCCTGGTATTGTTAGCGAATAGAAAATTAAGTTCCTTTTGGGTGATAATTTCCCTTTCCAGAGCGTCTTTCCCCAAACCTTTCAATTTCTTTTCTAATTCCTTGTGAGGGGTCTCCTTGTATTTTAACATATACCTCCTGATTGTCAAATTGTCTCATAACCACAAGATCGTATTTCGTGGCGTCCCACACTACCACTCCTCCTCCCTTGTCAGCTTTTTTATCACAATCGTTCTATCTGATTGTAAATTCTTAAGACCTGCCCAATCTTCTTTAGTAAAATTGAAGCATTATTTGGCAGGCTTCATCTTGTCTTTATTCTCATAAATGTCATGGAAATCTTGAAGTACTGCCTTTCCAAAAGTGGCAGTCTCTTTGGATATCATGTTCAACGAGGGAGTAAACCTAGATGGTGGTTTGAACGGTGTATTAGGACTAAGTTCCATGGAAGAAATCTGTGTATTGCCGAAAAAATCTTTAAGCCTAATCTTGCAGAAAAAGCTCCTTAATTCTGTTTCAACATCCATTTTGCAGGGATCCTTCATTGGGATGAAGGAAAAACCTTTTTCTAATATGGAAACTTCTTTGGGTGTCAGAATCTTATCGGACAGATTGTAGACAGCTGAAGGGGAACTTACCTTCTGTAAGCCCCCCTTCTTGTCTCAAACAAGTTTCCTAATGGAGGTGGGCCTGTTTGCGGTGGAGGAAAAGGGAGTTCTTGAGGAGGATAAGGCTGCATCTGCCCAGGCGGGGCAAACCCTTGTGGGTAAAAATAAGGAGGATATTGGAAGAAGATGTGTTGTCTTCCTCTCCTTCCTCTTCTTTGGGAGCCTCTGTTCCGTTGTCTATAATTTTGCTGATTACCTCTCCTAAAAGGCATATTCAGCATCATCCACAAACAAGCAGGGCTCGTTGCGAACAAGTAGCCCCATCGGAATAATGTTCTTCTTTAAATACTCCGTTAGGAGGTGACTGTGCATTTCTGTTCTAAATTTCTTTTTTTGAGACGTAAAATGCTGTCACTTGTGATGTTCAGAAAGTCTCCAGTCACGTTATCTAACTGGTCCCTTTCGCTGTTCGCCTTATACCTTCTTTTGAACAGTATAGTGCACACAAAGGAGTCAAGCTCACGCACGTGATTCTTTATTTTGTAGAGCGTAACTACATACAGAATAGGAGCCTTAACACGGAACTGTGTCCCTCACCCATTGCTTCTACATCCCGCTTTTTGTGTACACACGAGGCGGGCGAATAAGACCAAAGAAGACCGCATTAGCTGAGAAGACGTTTGTTTCTCTTTTCTTCTTTCTTCTTCTCTTTTCGCTCTGTAGCTTAGCTACGCTTAGAGATATGATTTAGATTGAGGGAAGATAAAGATGGACATATGGTGTTTCGTTTTGATCTTTTCCACAGAGGCAGATTGCCTTTATCACTGACGAAATTGAGCCGGTGTGACAAAAGCCTTCGGTCTGAAGGTATTCTCTTGGGTTATTTTACCTTGAACCCTGTCAGACCCACAAGTGTGGGCATTTAGATTAAAATACGTACTGGGACTTAACTGGTTTTTTCTTGTCTGTTGTTTCTGTTTGTTTTCCAGAGTCTGCTTAACCTTAGCTTTGAAACACAGCATCTCTAATGTATACCATAGACTATTGAAGCTTAAACCATACTTAGCTGTGCAACACAGCACCTCTGACATATATCAGAGGCTGCCGAAGCACAAACTAGACAGCAAACCTTATGTGGTTGTCAGGTATGATTTTATTTAAACTGAATGGAGACATGTAGGTGGCAGGGTGTGGGATTAGGGGGAGTACTTTGGCACGAATTGATAGTGCCTAAAGACTGGGAAATAATGTTTTTTCCTTCTGAATTTACTGTTTAACCTTGTATATAGGTAGATGGGGCAGTGAAACTACACATACAGATGTGATGTGGTTTCCTTGACATGTGCTGCATTTAGGCATTTTGTGAGTATTAGGAACCGGAATAATGTTTAAAAGTTCCTTTTATTAAGCTGAACCTCAGTTGGGTAAAGAGATAGACCATATAGGCCTCTCCCCGGGTTTGGACTTTGTTATTTGATGGTAGTAACTGAGTGAAAAGAGACAGTATGGTATATTTTAAACAGTATCTTAATTGAAATATTTTTTTGTTTGATTTTAGAATTTTGTTAAACGCTCATCCAATCCTGATGAAGACATGTATAATCAGCCAAGTCGAAACTATTTACTAAGAAGCCTGTTTGATAAAGAAGATTCATATATATGGGCACCAATAGTCGATATTTTGTCTAAAGTGAACAATTATTAAAAATATAATGGAATTGAATTTGAACTTTCTTAAATTCTTAAAATAATTTACAGGGTAATTCATAGAATTTCGCAGAAAAGTGTCGCAAGCGGCAGGCGCAGAGTGTCCGCATGCGATTGTCTGCGCCAGGCACGTGCGCTAAAACCGATTTCCGCGCACAGCGTATTCATGGATTTTAGGCTCCCAAACCAGCCGTGGCGCAGAGTATCGCAGCGACCCTGCAGCAGCGCCAGTAACGCCCCCATGAACGCCCTCGCGCAAGGAAAAGCCATCAAAATCGCTAAATCATCGCAAAGGGCTGCGCTAACCCTGGACCAGTTTACAGGGCTGCCAAACAAGGAACGCAAAGCGGGTAACGTGCATATCAGGGGTACGCGTGAAGTTATACACGCGATTAGCCAGGGTACGTGTATTACAGGGGTACGCGGGAAGTTCTACATGCGATTGGCCAAGGTACGTGTATTACAGGGGTACGCGTGAAGTTTTACACGCGATTAGCCAGGGCACGTGTATCACAGGGGTACGCGGGAATTATCACACGCGATTTGGCTGGGTACGTGTATTACAGGGGTACACGGGAAGTTTTACACGCGATTCGGCTGGGTACGTGTATTACAGGGGTGCGCGGGAATTCTCACATGCGATTTGGCCAGGTACGTGTATTACAGGGGTGCGCGGGAATTATCACACGCGATTTGGCTTGGTACGTGTATTACAGGGGTGTGTGGGAAGTTACACACGCGATTAGGCTGGGTGGGTCCTCACAGGTGTTCCCTGTACACCCTCCACGGCCCCTGCAGGCAGCCCACAAAACAGGGGACTACGCTGCACACCTGCTCATGTCCCCCTGTACCCCCACCCCCCAGCAGTGCAGGGGCAGCCTCCACCAGGCCCCCACCCATGTCTCCCACCACCCCCACCCCCCAGCAGTGCAGGGGCACCCTCCACCAGGCCCCCACTCATGTCTCCCACCACCCCCAGCCCCCAGCATCCAGGGGCACCCTCCACCAGGCCCCCACTCATGTCTCCCACCACCCCCACCCCCCAGCCACCAGGGGCAGCCTCCACCAGGCCCCCACTCATGCTACCACCACCCCCACCCCCCAGCAGTGCAGGGGCGGCCTCCACCAGGCCCCCACTCATGTCTCCCACCACCCCCACCCCCCAGCAGTGCAGGGGCAGACTCCACCAGGCCCCCACTCATGTCTCCCACCACCCCCACCCCCCAGCAGTGCAGGGGCAGCCTCCACCAGGCCCCAACCCATGTCTCCCACCACCCCCACCCCCCAGCCACCAGGGGCACCCTCCACCAGGCCCCCACTCATGTCTCCCACCACCCCCACCCCCCAGCAGTGCAGGGGCACCCTCCACCAGGCCCCCACCCATGTCTCCCACCACCCCCACCCCCCAGCAGTGCAGGGGCAGCCTCCACCAGGCCCCCACTCATGTCTCCCACCAGCCCCACCCCCCAGCCACCAGGGGCACCCTCCACCAGGCCCCCACCCATGTCTCCCACCACCCCCGTCCCCCAGCCACCAGGGGCACCATCCACCAGGCCCCCACTCATGTCTCCCACCACCCCCAACCCACAGCCACCAGGGGCACCGTCCACCAGGCCCCCACCCATGTCTCCCACCACCCCCACCCCCATCCACCAGGGGCAGCCTCCACCAGGCCCCCACTCATGTCTACCACCACCCCCACCCCCCAGCAGTGCAGGGGCAGCCTCCACCAGGCCCCCACTCATGTCTCCCACCACCCCCACCCCCCAACCACCAGGGGCACCCTCCACCAGGCCCCCACCCATGTCTCCCACCACCCCCACCCCCAGCAGTGCAGGGGCACCCTCCACCAGGCCCCCACTCATGTCTCCCACCACCCCCACCCCCCAGCATCCAGGGGCACCCTCCACCAGGCCCTCACTCATGTCTCCCACCACCCCCACCCCCCAGCAGTGCAGGGGCACCCTCCACCAGGCCCCCACTTATGTCTCCCACCACCCCACCCCCCAGCATCCAGGGGCACCCTCCACCAGGCCCCCACTCATGTCTCCCACCACCCCCACCCCCCAGCCACCAGGGACAGCCTCCACCAGGCCCCCACTCATGTCTCCCACCACCCCCACCACCCAGCAGTGCAGGGGCAGCCTCCACCAGGCCCCCACTCATGTCTCCCACCACCCCCACCCCCCAGCAGTGCAGGGGCAGCCTCCACCAGGCCCCCACTCATGTCTCCCACCACCCCCACCCCCCAGCAGTGCAGGGGCAGCCTCCACCAGGCCCCCACCCATGTCTCCCACCACCCCCACCCCCCAGCCACCAGGGGCACCCTCCACCAGGCCCCCACTCATGTCTCCCACCACCCCCACCCCCCAGCAGTGCAGGGGCACCCTCCACCAGGCCCCCACCCATGTCTCCCACCACCCCCAGCCCCCAGCAGTGCAGGGGCAGCCTCCACAAGGCCCCCACTCATGTCTCCCACCACCCCCACCCCCCAGCCACCAGGGGCACCCTCCACCAGGCCCCCACCCATGTCTCCCACCACCCCCACCCCCCAGCCACCAGGGGCACCCTCCACCAGGCCCCCACTCATGTCTCCCACCACCCCCACCCCCCAGCCACCAGGGGCACCCTCCACCAGGCCCCCACCCATGTCTCCCACCACCCTCACCCCCCAGCCACCAGGGGCAGCCTCCACCAGGCCCCCACTCATGTCTACCACCACCCCCACCCCCCAGCAGTGCAGGGGCAGCCTCCACCAGGCCCCCACTCATGTCTCCCACCACCCCCACCCCCCAGCCACCAGGGGCACCCTCCACCAGGCCCCCACCCATGTCTCCCACCACCCCCACCCCCCAGCAGTGCAGGGGCACCCTCCACCAGGCCCCCACTCATGTCTCCCACCACCCCCACCCCCCAGCATCCAGGGGCACCCTCCACCAGGCCCCTACTAATGTCTCCCACCACCCCCAGCCACCAGGGGCACCCTCCACCAGGCCCCACTCATGTCTACCACCACCCCCACCCCCCAGCCACCAGGGGCACCCTCCACCAGGCCCCCACTCATGTCTCCCACCACCCCCACCCCCAGCCACCAGGGGCACCCTCCACCAGGCCCCCACCCATGTCTCCCACCACCCCCACCCCCCAGCCAACAGGGGCACCCTCCACCAGGCCCCCACTCATGTCTCCCACCACCCCCACCCCCCAGCAGTGCAGGGGCACCCTCCACCAGGCCCCCACTCATGTCTCCCACCACCCCCACCCCCCAGCCACCAGGGGCACCCTCCACCAGGCCCCACTCATGTCTACCACCACCCCCACCCCCCAGCCAACAGGGGCACCCTCCACCAGGCCCCCACTCATTTCTCCCACCACCCCCTCCCCCCAGCCACCAGGGGCAGCCTCCACCAGGCCCCCACTCATGTCTCCCACCACCCCCACCCCCCAGCCACCAGGGGCACCCTCCACCAGGCCCCCACCCATGTCTCCCACCACCCCCACCCCCCAGCAGTGCAGGGGCACCCTCCACCAGGCCCCCACTCATGTCTCCCACCACCCCCACCCCCCAGCATCCAGGGGCACCCTCCACCAGGCCCCCACTCATGTCTCCCACCACCCCCACCCCCCAGCCACCAGGGGCACCCTCCACCAGGCCCCCACTCATGTCTCCCACCAACCCCAACCCCCAGCCACCAGGGGCAGCCTCCACCAGGCCCCCACTCATGTCTACCACCACCCCCACCCCCCAGCAGTGCAGGGGCAGCCTCCACCAGGCCCCCACTCATGTCTCCCACCACCCCCACCCCCCAGCAGTGCAGGGGCAGCCTCCACCAGGCCCCCACCCATGTCTCCCACCACCCCCACCCCCCAGCATCCAGGGGCACCCTCCACCAGGCCCCCACTCATGTCTCCCACCACCCCCACCCCCCAGCCACCAGGGGCACCCTCCACCAGGCCCCCACTCATGTCTCCCACCACCCCCACAGAGGCGCCCCCAAGGGGTGGCTAAGGGGGGCCATGGCCACCCTTATAAAAATGTTGCCCCCCCCACCGGCCACCCTGTGAAATTTGAAAAAAAAAACTGTTTTTTCTTTTTTCTTCGCACTGAACTGTGCATTGAAAATAGCATGCCCAATAGTTCAGTGCGAACAAAAAAAGTATTTTATTTTTTTGCTTTTTCTTTTTTGCTGTGGTTTGCCGAAGCCCGCCGCCCACAGTGGACGGACATGGAAATAAATACAGCCTGAGCCTGGAGGCGCGCATTTCTGCTTTGGCAATTGGCTCGTGCTTCCCAGGCTGTATTTATTTCCAGGTTTCCAAAGTTCTGGTTGCATGTAGGTTGTTGTGCCGTCTGCGCAGCACATACTGTGTTGTTTCACACCATGACCAGGCTGGCAACCCGAAGCTGCATCTGGAAACTCACAGGGACTGTAACTAGCCAGGTGCTTTTCGATGCATAGACACATTGCTGTAATTCTCGAGGTCAAGCATAATGCAAACAGCCCTATTTTGGACAGCTGGAAGCTCGCCTTCTTGGAGATGTTTAGGAACATAGCAGAGCAGTATAAAACACAAGATAAAGGGACCGCCTGTAACTAGAATGTTCGATGCTGCCTACTTAACATCTGACATGGTGTACAGACAGACAGTGGGAGGATTTCACCAATCTCTGTACCTATGGTTGCAATGGCAGAAGCGTATCAAAAAGTAACCCTCCATGGCTAACCTGCTATACTGACTTGGGTGCGGTCACCAATGGAAGCAGAAAGAGAACTACTTAGCTGGCACCCTGATCTCTGTTCATAATAACAGAGCATCCAGGGCATTGCCGCCTCAATAATCCCCATCGCCCAGTCAAGGAGACTACTGTATGTATGCCACTGTGTCAAATGCTAATTATGTTGCGGATGACCTCTACCCCTAAAACATACTCATGTCCTATGCACATCCATAATGTAAGCTTCAGAACCATTACCTCTGAGTCAATAACTACAGCTGTGAAATGAAACATTGATATGAGCTTATAGTTTATGGGCCCTCAGGATGGATCTAAATTGTGTTTCTTTAATGATGGTAGGACTAGGCTTTCTTTCACAAGTTGTTGATAACTAAGCATTATTGCTCACAGCTACACAGGCTATTATGAGCCCAGAAGCCATGCAGGTCCATGGCAGTAAAGCTATTAGCAACTGGCCGCAGTGCCAGGTGCTAAGCTGAAGTGCCAGTTTGGGGGCAAAGTTAACATGCTGCCAATATTTTTGGATTGGTGGCACTGCAAAAGGAGATGGAGACCTGTGCTGCCGTGCGGCGCCGAGAGATTTATTTCCACCACAGTTCACAGAGCTGAGGTAAGCAGAGTGTGTCTGTGTGGCACCCTGACCTTTTGTTACTTTATTGGATGATATATGTCCAACTGAGCCAGACTGCCGAGCCTTTTTTTCCCACAATAGAATCATAACTTAGTCAGTTGGGAATCTTTCCATTTATGGTTGTCAGCAGCCCTGTTTCTTGGCCCGGGCGCACAACAGACCAGATGGAAACTCAATGTCACTTGGCACCTTGATTAGGAAAGTGGAGTTCATTGTGTGTCACCATGCAGACAGTAGTCCATGGCAAATCAATGCAGTGATGTGTGCAGCAATAATTTGTGTGCTGCACAAGTCACCACCCTGACCCTGTTGGTTAATGGTGTCAATGTGGTGCTCCCTTATGCAACAGTACATATACCTGTTTTTGTCTGATGTGCCTAATGTCCATATAGGAGCACACCGGACTGTTTTGTGCATGTGACTCTGACGAGCATGCCATACTGTCCCCACACTTAAACAAGAAGCAAAAGAGCCCTTGTATGGTGTACCCCATTTCAGTGGCTGATGTTGCAGCCATTTTATACCCGCATCCAAAAACGTAAGCTGTCCAAATGAGCATGTATGGTTCAAGGTACAAACATTTTAATGTTAGGGTGAGTATTGTGAACCCTGATGTGAGCAACAAGACATCCTTCAGTTATGCATTTAGAGATTCACACATACAATCCTTTTATCACAGAGTTGTTTATCAAATGTAGAGATCTCTGATCACTGTTATAGTCCTGAAAGGCTCTGTGATTTAATGCAAAGTATACAGGAATCCTCATTTGTGCTATTTGTCCCCTTTCCCACTCTCAGAGAGGTATTTTGAAAGAGCACAATAAGAGTGTACCAGACTGTCCATCTTGGAGTTATAACCTTCTATCAGAAAATAATTCATATGGTTAGTCTAGTATTGTCCCTTGCGAAAAATACAAGTGAGGTGATACGAACAGAACACCTGCAACACAGGGCCAGGTCAGTGGGCCCTCAGACCCCTATAGGCTGTTCACACCGCAGTGTGCCAGTACGGACAGTTTAAAACTGCATTCAGGCAAGGCCTTCCCTAAGAGCAGGTGACAGAAAAACCATTTACTTGGGCAGCAACAGCTGTGTTTTCACATTAGAATTCTTCTGTAAAGTACTTGAATTACAATGTAATGAGACCAGCTTCATTAATATAGCATTATTTATTCATATTGAGGAGGGGTTTTGTCGCACAGCAGAGGTGTAGTTTGGGAGTGACGTGTGCCAGTCAGTGGGGTGGGGGCGCATTCTGAGGTTTCGCCTTGGGCACCAAGTTTGCTAGAAACTACCCTTGCTGTCAGGCGAGGTGTCTCTTGAATGTGCATATGAAAAGTGGCTCCCGTGTAAATGACTAGGGTATTTTCTATAATTTTTGCAGCTAGGCTGTAGCAGTTCTGTTTTTTTTTCAAAATTACTTTTATTGATTGTTTTCAAAGCGTATGTAACTGCATCTCTCTTGAACAGTGCTCAAAAATTAATCTCGGCAAAAGTATCAGTTTGGGTAACATTTAAAATGTAACTTGATTTTAACTCCCACCTCCCTCCCTTATTCCCCCCTTGCCCCGCAATGGAGACGAGACAGGCCGTGAGTTTTGGTCCTTGGGTCAAGGGCAAGTTGTTCAATGAGTGTACTTGGGGCTCGGGCTATTCATTCATTCCTTTGTAGGCTTCGAGGAAGGGAGCCCATTCCCTTTCCCTGCTAGGGGATATATTGTGCATGCCCCCCGTAATGTTTTCCATTGCGTAGAGTTCTCTGGCTTTTCTGGCCCATGTTTTCTCTGTCGGAAGGTCCTTCTCTTTCCAGCCTATGGTGATACAGACCCTGGCGGCCAGCAGGAGGAAGTGAGTCATATGCAGAACTTTACCCTGCGCCCTTCTTGTTCCTCAAGTCTGAATAACACCAGCTTTGGGTCCCTGACCCTGGTAATCACTTCTATTTTCCTTATCCAGGCCAGAACTTCACTCCAATACGTTTGGGATTTGAGACAAGCCCACCACATATGCCAGTAATCGGCAGGGCTTCCACACTCCCTCCAGCACAAGGGGCTAGCATGACTGAACAGCTTTGAGAGTCTGAGGGGGTCGTACTGCCACCAGTGCCTTCAGACCATGCAGTTTATATTGCGTTGAGATAGATATTTGTTGCACCATTTCACACATCTTTGACCACAGTTGGTCTGATAGTGGGGGACCTAGATCTTTTTCCCATCTCTTTTTTAGATTCTCCAGGTTGTTTTCCTGTTCCACTATCATGGATCCGAATAGACGGGAGGTGAGGCCTTTACTCGAGTGGGTGTCGCTAAGTATCCGTTCAAAATTGGTGAGGTCTCTTTGAAGCTCATCTTTCCACTCACTCTGATTTCGTGAGCATACCTTTCAGTTGCAGGTATTTGAACACATCAAAGGATCTCATATGCATCCTGCCTCCAGGTCCTGGATTGACATGCATCCATCTCGCTTTAGGATTTGCCCCACTCTTTCTAAGCCCGCTTCATACGATTCCTGATACCGGTACTGTTCATGAATTCTGTCTCTGATGGGTGGAGCCCAGATACAGCTCAATGGGGCTAGGCCAGGTTGTAAGACTTTCGATCTCTTTTCTGTTCCACCATAGTTTCAAAAGGGGTCCCATCAGAAAGTGCTGCAATATACTATTAGGGAAAGTCTTCTTAGGGGCCCATAGCCACTCACCCAGAGACACCGGTCTAAGTGGGTAGTTCTCGATGGCCAGCCACTGCTTAGCAGTTCTGTTTTTAATATTAAGGACCCGTACTTGAGAGACCTGATGGGGTAGAAAGTATCATACCTGTTACTCTTTTCTAACAGATTTGCAATTCTTAGTTTTTGACACATGGTGAAACTGTGACCAAAAAAAAGGCCATGGAACCTGAAAAAAAAGTGGACCACATTTGTCAATGACAGTTTGGGCCTTTTTTGCATCTATCTTAGATGCGTAATAGAGTACAGATGCTAGCGGTCAATGGTCGAAGTGTACCCAAAGAAGCCCCCACTGCCCCAAACATCATTACCACGCCCCCTCCTATGTGTAGTTATGTGTTTGTATTTGTATTTATTGATTTATAAAGCGCCTTACACCAAGGCGCTGTACAGTGGAACAACTTAATACATAAAAACAAACAATATAACGGTGGAAGCAAAATTACAATATGAATCATTCAACAAAACAGGGAAAGGAACAATTAACTAAAGGGGGCATGGGGGAGTGGGACTGGGTTGAGGGGGAGGGGTGATGATGAGTTGGAGGAGGGAAAGGGAAGGGAGAGAGAGGGGAGGTGGGAGAGGGGAGAGAGATAGTCAAGGGGAAAGAATAAGAAGGGAGGGTATGCAGAGGGGGGGAGGGGGTTTCAAGGAGGAGAATAGAGGAGGAGCGATTTAAGGAAAGTGCGGAATGAGGAGAAGGTCGAGGTGGAGCGGATTGCGAGAGGAAGGGAGTTCCAGTGCAGAGGCGCTAGGAGTTGGAAGGAGTGGAACTGGAGGAGGCACAGGGGGATGGAGGTACAGTGAGAAGGAAAAGGTCAGCGGATTGAAGGGAACGGGAGGGGGGGTAGAAAGAGAGAAGGGAGGAGAGATAAGGAGAGATTTGTGTGCCACCCCAAGATTTCCTATGGCCTCACCAGGCCACCCCTATAAAAACATTCTGGGGGCGCCACTGCACCCCCACCCCCCAGCAGTGCAGGGGCAGCCTCCACCAGGCCCCCACTCATGTCTCCCACCACCCCCACCCCCCAGCCACCAGGGGCACCCTCCACCAGGCCCCCACTCATGTCTCCCACCACCCCCTCCCCCCAGCAGTGCAGGGGCAGCCTCCACCAGGCCCCCACTCATGTCTACCACCACCCCCACCCCCCAGCAGTGCAGGGGCAGCCTCCACCAGGCCCCCACTCATGTCTCCCACCACCCCACCCCCCAGCCACCAGGGGCACCCTCCACCAGGCTCCCACTCATGTCTCCCACCCCCCACCCCCCAGCAGTGCAGGGGCAGCCTCCACCAGGCCCCCACTCATGTCTACCACCACCCCACCCCCCAGCCACCAGGGGCACCCTCCACCAGGCCCCCACTCATGTCTCCCACCACCCCCACCCCCCAGCAGTGCGGGGCAGCCTCCACCAGGCCCCCACTCATGTCTACCACCACCCCCACCCCCCAGCAGTGCAGGGGCAGCCTCCACCAGGCCCCCACTCATGTCTCCCACCACCCCCACCCCCCAGCCACCAGGGGCACCCTCCACCAGGCCCCCACTCATGTCTCCCACCCCCCCACCTCCCCAGCAGAGCAGCAGAGCAGGGGCAGCCTCCACCAGGCCCCCACTCATGTCTCCCACCACCCCCACCCCCCAGCCACCAGGGGCACCCTCCACCAGGCCCCCACTCATGTCTCCCACCACCCCCACCCCCCAGCAGTGCAGGGGCAGCCTCCACCAGGCCCCCACTCATGTCTACCACCACCCCCACCCCCCAGCAGTGCAGGGGCAGCCTCCACCAGGCCCCCACTCATGTCTCCCACCACCCCCACCCCCCAGCCACCAGGGGCACCCTCCACCAGGCCCCCACTCATGTCTCCCACCCCCCCACCCCCCAGCAGTGCCGGGGCAGCCTCCACCAGGCCCCCACTCATGTCTACCACCACCCCCACCCCCCAGCCACCAGGGGCACCCTCCACCAGGCCCCCACCCATGTCTCCCACCACCCCCACCCCCCAGCCACCAGGGGCACCCTCCACCAGGCCCCCACCCATGTCTCCCACCACCCCCACCCCCCAGCAGTGCAGGGGCACCCTCCACCAGGCCCCCACTCATGTCTCCCACCACCCCCACCCCCCAGCCACCAGGGGCACCCTCCACCAGGCCCCCACTCATGTCTCCCACCACCCCCACCCCCCAGCCACCAGGGGCACCCTCCACCAGGCCCCCACTCATGTCTCCTACCACCCCCACCCCCCAGCAGTGCAGGGGCAGCCTCCACCAGGCCCCCACTCATGTCTACCACCACCCCCACCCCCCAGCAGTGCAGGGGCAGCCTCCACCAGGCCCCCACTCATGTCTCCCACCACCCCCACCCCCCACCCACCAGGGGCAGCCTCCACCAGGCCCCCACTCATGTCTCCCACCCCCCCACCCCCCAGCAGTGCCGGGGCAGCCTCCACCAGGCCCCCACTCATGTCTACCACCACCCCCACCCCCCAGCCACCAGTGGCACCCTCCACCAGGCCCCCACCCATGTCTCCCACCACCCCCACCCCCCAGCCACCAGGGGCACCCTCCACCAGGCCCCCACCCATGTCTCCCACCACCCCCACCCCCCAGCAGTGCAGGGGCACCCTCCACCAGGCCCCCACTCATGTCTCCCACCACCCCCACCCCCCAGCCACCAGGGGCACCCTCCACCAGGCCCCCACCCATGTCTCCCACCACCCCCACCCCCCAGACACCAGGGGCCCCCTCCACCAGGCCCCCACCCATGTCTCCCACCACCCCAACCCCCCAGCAGTGCAGGGGCACCCTCCACCAGGCCCCCACTCATGTCTCCCACCACCCCCACCCCCCAGCCACCAGGGGCAGCCTCCACCAGGCCCCCACTCATGTCTACCACCACCCCCACCCCCCAGCAGTGCAGGGGCACCCTCCACCAGGCCCCCACCCATGTCTCCCACCACCCCCACCCCCCAACAGTGCAGGGGCAGCCTCCACAGGCCCCCACTCATGTCTACCACCACCCCCACCCCCCAGCAGTGCAGGGGCAGCCTCCACCAGGCCCCCACTCATGTCTCCCACCACCCCCACCCCCCAGCCACCAGGGGCACCCTCCATCAGGCCCCCACTCATGTCTTCCACCCCCCCACCCCCCAGCAGTGCCGGGGCAGCCTCCACCAGGCCCCCACTCATGTCTACCACCACCCCCACCCCCCAGCCACCAGGGGCACCCTCCACCAGGCCCCCACCCATGTCTCCCACCACCCCCACCCCCCAGCCACCAGGGGCACCCTCCACCAGGCCCCCACCCATGTCTCCCACCACCCCCACCCCCCAGCAGTGCAGGGGCACCCTCCACCAGGCCCCCACTCATGTCTCCCACCACTCCCACCCCCCAGCCACCAGGGGCACCCTCCACCAGGCCCCCACCCATGTCTCCCACCACCCCCACCCCCCAGCCACCAGGGGCACCCTCCACCAGGCCCCCACCCATGTCTCCCACCACCCCCACCCCCCAGCAGTGCAGGGGCACCCTCCACCATGCCCCCACTCATGTCTCCCACCACCCCCACCCCCCAGCAGTGCAGGGGCAGCCTCCACCAGGCCCCCACTCATGTCTACCACCACCCCCACCCCCCAGCAGTGCAGGGGCAGCCTCCACCAGGCCCCCACTCATGTCTCCCACCACCCCCACCCCCCAGCCACCAGGGGCACCCTCCACCAGGCCCCCACTCATGTCTCCCACCCCCCCACCCCCCAGCAGTGCCGGGGCAGCCTCCACCAGGCCCCCACTCATGTCTACCACCACCCCCACCCCCCAGCCACCAGGGGCACCCTCCACCAGGCCCCCACCCATGTCTCCCACCACCCCCACCCCCCAGCCACCAGGGGCACCCTCCACCAGGCCCCCACCCATGTCTCCCACCACCCCCACCCCCCAGCAGTGCAGGGGCACCCTCCACCAGGCCCCCACTCATGTCTCCCACCACCCCCACCCCCCAGCCACCAGGGGCACCCTCCACCAGGCCCCCACTCATGTCTCCCACCACCCCCACCCCCCAGCCACCAGGGGCACCCTCCACCAGGCCCCCACTCATGTCTCCTACCACCCCCACCCCCCAGCAGTGCAGGGGCAGCCTCCACCAGGCCCCCACTCATGTCTACCACCACCCCCACCCCCCAGCAGTGCAGGGGCAGCCTCCACCAGGCCCCCACTCATGTCTCCCACCACCCCCACCCCCCACCCACCAGGGGCAGCCTCCACCAGGCCCCCACTCATGTCTCCCACCCCCCCACCCCCCAGCAGTGCCGGGGCAGCCTCCACCAGGCCCCCACTCATGTCTACCACCACCCCCACCCCCCAGCCACCAGTGGCACCCTCCACCAGGCCCCCACCCATGTCTCCCACCCCCCCCACCCCCCAGCCACCAGGGGCCCCCTCCACCAGGCCCCCACCCATGTCTCCCACCACCCCCACCCCCCAGCAGTGCAGGGGCACCCTCCACCAGGCCCCCACTCATGTCTCCCACCACCCCCACCCCCCAGCCACCAGGGGCACCCTCCACCAGGCCCCCACCCATGTCTCCCACCACCCCCACCCCCCAGACACCAGGGGCCCCCTCCACCAGGCCCCCACCCATGTCTCCCACCACCCCAACCCCCCAGCAGTGCAGGGGCACCCTCCACCAGGCCCCCACTCATGTCTCCCACCACCCCCACCCCCCAGCCACCAGGGGCAGCCTCCACCAGGCCCCCACTCATGTCTACCACCACCCCCACCCCCCAGCAGTGCAGGGGCACCCTCCACCAGGCCCCCACCCATGTCTCCCACCACCCCCACCCCCCAACAGTGCAGGGGCAGCCTCCACAGGCCCCCACTCATGTCTACCACCACCCCCACCCCCCAGCAGTGCAGGGGCAGCCTCCACCAGGCCCCCACTCATGTCTCCCACCACCCCCACCCCCCAGCCACCAGGGGCACCCTCCATCAGGCCCCCACTCATGTCTTCCACCCCCCCACCCCCCAGCAGTGCCGGGGCAGCCTCCACCAGGCCCCCACTCATGTCTACCACCACCCCCACCCCCCAGCCACCAGGGGCACCCTCCACCAGGCCCCCACCCATGTCTCCCACCACCCCCACCCCCCAGCCACCAGGGGCACCCTCCACCAGGCCCCCACCCATGTCTCCCACCACCCCCACCCCCCAGCAGTGCAGGGGCACCCTCCACCAGGCCCCCACTCATGTCTCCCACCACTCCCACCCCCCAGCCACCAGGGGCACCCTCCACCAGGCCCCCACCCATGTCTCCCACCACCCCCACCCCCCAGCCACCAGGGGCACCCTCCACCAGGCCCCCACCCATGTCTCCCACCACCCCCACCCCCCAGCAGTGCAGGGGCACCCTCCACCATGCCCCCACTCATGTCTCCCACCACCCCCACCCCCCAGCCACCAGGGGCAGCCTCCACCAGGCCCCCACTCATGTCTACCACCACCCCACCCCCCAGCAGTGCAGGGGCACCCTCCACCAGGCCCCCACCCATGTCTCCCACCACCCCCACCCCCCAGCAGTGCAGGGGCAGCCTCCACCAGGCCCCCACTCATGTCTCCCACCACCCCCACCCCCCAGCAGTGCAGGGGCAGCCTCCACCAGGCCCCCACCCATGTCTCCCACCACCCCCACCCCCCAGCCACCAGGGGCAGCCTCCACCAGGCCTCCACTCATGTCTCCCACCACCCCCACCCCCCCAGCCACCAGGGGCACCCTCCACCAGGCCCCCACCCATGTCTCCCACCACCCCCACCCCCCAGCAGTGCAGGGGCACCCTCCACCAGGCCCCCACTCATGTCTCCCACCACCCCCACCCCCCAGCCACCAGGGGCACCCTCCTCCAGGCCCCCACTCATGTCTACCACCACCCCCACCCCCCCGCCACCAGGGGCAGCCTCCACCAGGCCCCCACTCATGTCCCCCTGCCCACAGGCCCTGACAATCCTCAAGCATGTGCCTCATGGCCAGCCACCACAGCCCAAAGACACAACCAAGTATTACATGTGCCCATGATACTAATCCAATGGAAAAAATGTAAATCAACACATGTGTCTCACACACACACAATGGTTGCAAGGGAACCTGAAAACCCATATCATGACATGCATGAAAACAATGAGATGAAACCACACATTGAAGAATGAAAAAATAAAAATAATGTATTAAAAACAACAGCAATGGCTATCAAAATCAACCAAAATACACAAGTAAAATAATTAAAAAATTAAGCAGGCTGTCTCTTTTCAAAATGAAATCAATAAATGACAATACGAAAAAATATCTTCCAAAGTTCAAGTCCATGAAAAGTAAATGAAGGTAAAAAAGAAATAGAAAACCATTGCTCCATGGCCAAAAATATTCATAGTTAAAAAAATATCCAAATCCAAAGTCCAACTATGTACAAAGTATTCAGGGTCCATCATCCCAAGAGAAGAAATGAAACCTACCAAAAAACCTAAAATGGAACTATATACAAAAGGTGGAGCAGTGTCCGTCGACTCCAAAGAAAAATAAACTGCAAAGGAAACCTATCACTAAATAACTATATACAATGGCGGCGGGCCAGTCCAGCGGCTCACTTAGTGGTGTTCCGGGCCAGGGCATCATCGAACTCCTCGTCTATGTCCCGGAGGCGGTCCTGTTCCATGGCCCCGAGGGTCCGCAGGGACGCCGACATGTTCACCTCCAACTCCCTGCGGATTGCCTCGAGGCACTCGGCCCGCCTCAGGGCCCTCCGCATGGAGTTCTCCGCCCTGACCATCGTGAGCCGCGCCTCTTCTGCCTGCCGCCGCTCCGCATCTATGGCGTGGCCCAACCGCTGCCACACGGAAGACACTTCCCGTCCAGGGTCCTCCTGCCCTCCGGCCGATGCCTGCCCCTCCGATGTTGAAGGCCCCGAGCTATCGTGGCTCCCACCTACAGCCTCCTGCTGCTGCAGCTGCTGCTGTCCATGTGCCCTGTCCGATGGTGCCTGCACATCCTCCTCCAGCTGGGGTGCAGTCGTTGACGTGGCCACCCCTGCTGGACGTCCGACTCCCGACTGTGGCAGGGATCTGTTGTCCACCAGCCTGGCCGCACGGTCGGAGGCAGCTCCACAGGGCACCCAGGTGACACATGAGTGGGAAGATGGCATGGAGGACGACTGGGGCATAGGGGTTCTGTGGAGAAGGGGGTCGGAACAAGGTCCAGGAAATGGAGGAATCCAGCCCTGGTGAGCTGTCCCAGTGTGTCAACGCGGTCAACGAGCCATGCGAGAAGACGTGCAGACTCATCATGAAAAGACTGCAGGTCAGCTTGCATGGCCCGTTGACGCAACGCCACCCCACCCTGGACAGGCACAACCTGATGCAGGATAGCCACATCCGCAGGGAGTGGAAGGCCAGGTGTCGTAAGCCAATCCTATCCCTGAGAACGGGTCTGGAGGTAGGCATCCCCGCTGGTGCAAGATGATGCAGTGACAGGAGCAGGGACAGGATTGCACACAGGCACCTCCGCGGCGGCCTGTGCTGCCTCCTGTCCCTGATCCTGCACTGCACCACTAGCACCAGTGGAATCCCCACCTCCAGACCCCACCACTGTCGCTTGCACGGCCTCCTCCTCCACCAAACCCCCCACCAACCTGGATGACTCCGTGCCATCTTCCCCCGTTGGGCCCTGTGGGGTCCCAGCTGCCCCTTCTGCTGCCGAGGAGTCCAACTCCAACCTCCGCCTCTTGGACCTCCCCTCGGCAGCTGCGGCCTGGGACGCGGCACCGGACTCCACACTCCCCGACGAGATCACAACCTCGGAGGGGATCCGGGCCTTGCGTCTCCGGCTGGTGGTGCGACCCCTGCCGCTGTGCTCCACAGCACCTTCTCCGCCCTCTTCATCAGTTGACGCTGCAGACAGGGAGAAAGAAAACACAGGCATCAGGGCACTGTAAAATGGACTCATACACACATGACAGTTATACATGAGTGGTATTGGTAAACCTCAGACATGGCATCAGAATCCCCAACACACATGTCATTTCAACTTGCACACATGAGCCATACCACAGCCATAATGCAACAGCCAGCACCATCCATTCACATACAACAGCATGAGCAGCCAAAGGTCATCCACACATCACATGCAATATAGGGAGTACACTACACATGCACACACACCACCAAACTTGCATGCATGTGTACACCTCCGCCAACTGTCGCAGTGTTTTGATCGACATCCATGTCACACCTGACAATCATTCCTCCACATCCTGTGCCATGCAAGCCCACACACACAAGCACCATCCATGTGTCACACATGAGACCCCTCGCATGTGTCACCCTCACGGCCCTGTACACCCCCCCTACTTGGCCACATAAAAATACATGTTCAACCTGCACACTCCTGGCACACCACCACATGCACAGCTTACAATCAGTATGCATGTACACTTACCGCTCGACTCCAGACGGGTCTGCTTCTCAAGGACCTGGATGTGGAGCGATGGGGATATGCGTTCCAGGACCCTCATCTGATCTTCCGACAAGTGGCCCCGGCGCCCCTTAGCATTCGCTGCCTTCAGGAGGCGCCGGGCCTTGTTGAGGGTCCTGGACCTGAAGTCCTCCCAGCGCTTCCTGACACGTTCGTAGTCGCGGACTGCCACCTCCTCCGCGTTGATGGCAGTCACGATGTCCATCCAGATCCGAGTCCATCCTTCCTTGTCGGCGCGCAACCTTCCGAAGAGGGCATCATACTGCCCCAGGACATGCTCCACCAGGACACCAACTTCGGTGGCAGTGAAGCTGGTGCCCCTCTGCCTCCTTGGCCGGGGGTTGCCACTGGTGCCAGATGTTGCAGTGCCCAACATGGCAACCCCAGAGGCAGGAGTGGGTGGGCAACTGGGTCCTGGGGCTGGGCTGTGGGGCGATGGAAAATCAGTCGGGAGTCTTCGGTTCCAGCAGGGGTGGTCACAGCAACAGCACCCCTGGCTGATGTGCAGGCAGCAAATGGCAGGGCACGTGGACAGCAGGCAGTCAGGCAGCAGCAGATGGCAGGTGGGAGCGTGCTCAGGGCTCTGGGGGGCAGTAATTTGGCCTTCTGGGCAGGAGCGTGGTCTTCCCTGTGTGAACGCGTGGCCAGCTTGATACGGAGTGATTTGGCACGTGAAAATCCAACACGTCTGCGTGTAATTCGAGGAAAGGCCCTTAGCGCGTAAACGCGTCGCCAGCGTATGCGCGTCTATGAAGTCACGTGCACGTTGAATTGGGCACACGTTGGAAAATGTTGCGTGTGAAAAAAATGAAAGACACGTCCGAGTGTCAAAGCGTGTAATTGGTGGGAATGGGCCTAGCGCGTACACGCAGCAGTGACAAAGCGTGTAATTGGTGGAAATGGCCCTACACGCAGAAGTGACAAAGCGTGTAATTGGTGGAAATGGCCCTACACGCAGAAGTGACAAAGCGTGTAATTGGTGGAAATGGCCCTAGCGCGTACACGCCGCGTAAGTGACGCTGGACGTGTGGGCCTGCATAAAAGGTACGTGTAGAACACCATTTCCTTGTACGTGCTTTTCGTGGAGAGCGAGTGGGTGAATTCTGTACTTCTTGTCGTTTCACACGCGATTTACTTCACAGCGTTTCAAGTTCGTACTCCCTGTTACCTCTGACAGCTTTTTCTCTTTTTTCTCTTTTACTGGTTTACCTGGGCCTGTTCCCTCAAACAGTGTTCCCTTCTACTGTTGTCCTGTCTCCTCAGACAGCGTACAAATCTTCTTTTGGCGGGGGTGTTGCCAACCAAACGCGCTCCTTTTTCACGCTCTTTTACCTGGCAGACGGTGAGTCACGCACGTATCTAACATCTGTGCTTGCCCCGTGTGTAGCCTACCCCTTCAGAGGTCATTCTAGGCTGCGTGTGACACGCATACGTTCATTCTTGTGTGACTGGGTGCCACAGCGTAGTGCAGGTTTTTCTTTCTGCACACGTGGTCTAGGAGGGGTTGCGTGCACGTCATCTCCCTTTTTTGGGCCTCCTGTGCGTAGCGTGACCCGTCATCTTTCCCCAGGGGTTACATTCAGCCTTGCTAGAGCACTAGGGTACAATTACCATCTGGTACCCAACCCCTTTGACCCCCAATTGCCCAGGACAATAGTTTACAGCCACTCCCATACGCACATTAACATCAGTGCCATGGCTGGGAGGCGAGGATTCCGTAAGGGTGGCAAAGGTGGAAGAGCCACAAGTGGTGGCCGTGGTGGATCCGGTAGGGGACGTGGTCGTTACTTGCAGGGTGAGCCTGTCCCCCCATGTGTGGAGGACCAGTCAAGGGCACCCATAATCCCCCCCCTCCCGTTGAGGCTGATGTGGCTGACACCATCCATGCTCAGCCCTTGTTGGACCAGCCCATTGTGGCACCAGACCTGGCTGACTCCATGGCTGACTTCCAGGTCAGCAGGCATATGACACGTGCGCTGGTGCACGTTGATGTCATCATGCCATATGCATCTGGGGCAGCAAGGTCATCTGCTGCCCCAAGTAGGCAGGGCGGAGAGGCTGCAGGGGCAGCTGCGGCTCCATCCACCCCAGCTCTCACACACCCAGCCAGGACAGTGTCGGTCCTAGTCCATCCTGTTGACATTCCCCCTGACACCATTACACTTGAGCCAATGCCTGCACCAACTCCCATGCTGAGTGTGCAATCCCACACTCCTGATACAGAGTCCACCAGGGCTCCTGCCCCTAGTGTCCAGAGCGGCGCAGGACACTCAGGATCACCACCACCTTCCAAGCGGAAGAGGAAGAGTGCTCGTCCGGCACAGGCTGATGCCCCAGACACGGCTACACAGTCCGGCCCGTCGAGGAAGCCCAGCTTCACGGATGACAAACTGAATGCACTTGTCGAGTATGTGTCCGGACATGATAAAGAGATGGTCATTGTTGCAGGATCCAAGACCACACCTGCACAATGCCAGGCACACTGGCAGACCGTTGCGGACATCGTAAGTGCCCTTGGAATCGTGAGGCGCACAGCCAATGATTGCTATAAGCGCTGGAATGACCTAAAGCGCAGGGCAAAGAATAAGCTGGCCTCAAGTCATGCCGCAACTCTAGTGACTGGAGGTGGGTCTCCAGTAGTAGACATGGAACTCACTCCACATGAGTCAGTCGCTGGGACCTACGTCACGGAGGAACAGATCCAAGGCGTGGGAGATCTGCCTGATTACGAGGCATTGTCCGGTGAGTGCACATGCATGTGTGTGTCATCCATGTGCATGGTGTGTGTGTGAGGGCTTCTGTTTGTGTGCCAGTTGAGAGTGTGTGCGCCTGAGTCGTATGGGTCAGCCATGTGCTTCATGCAATACATCCTGCGCAGCTGCATTTGGCCATAGCAGTATCCCTTCTGCCAACAGTAGACATCTAGCCCAACAGCACGCCAGTTACCCTTGAAGTGTCACCTTGCCACAACATTGTTGCTTATTTTTCTCTGTTCATTCAGGCAGGTTGTTTGCATTCCACCACTTTTACTAGGCATTTCTCAGTCCTCTAGTCACATGTCTGACATGGCTATGGTAAAGTGGAGTGACTTTGTTACCTGGATATCATTTGTTCACACATGTCCCTGTGCATTTGGACCATTTTGGACTGGCAGCTCCAGGTGAAAAATCTGACCTGTTTGAATTAGAAAAGCTATTAAATGCGGGAAATGGACTGAATGAATAGGTGCTGCCCTCCTCTCCATCTTCACTCAATAGCAATGGTACATGCCATCTGTGTGATGGCATGTGTGTTTCACCTGGCAATCACAGGCCAATGTGTGATGCCACTGCCAGGCAGCATGCAGAAAATGTGTTCATCTTCCATCTTGGTGTCATCAGTGTGTGCCATTTGCCTGCCCTTCATATGCAGTGAGGGTGCATGCATGGGAGGGTTTTAGTCATGTGGGACATGTGTCAATCAAGTACTGGTTCTCTTGCTTCTCAGCCCTCATTGTGTGCCATGGTGCTATTGCCTGTTTCCATTTCTTTGTTTTTATGTCTTTGCAGGGGAAGACGCACCTGATACTGCTGGGGTTGTGGAGATGGTGCAGACCCAGGAGGGGTCCGAGGGCCGACCAACCACCAGTGAGGGACGTGGTGTGGTGGTGGGTGAGAACCCACAAGTGCTGCAGGTCGTGCTCTCAAGGGGTGTCTCTGGCTGCACCTCCCCCGAGCTGTACTCAGGTGTTGATTCGGATGATGAGACCTACGTGCCGTCGCAGGTGAGTGTTCCAGGGAGGGATTCTGTTCTGTCCCACACACATGCACCAGGGTCAGAACCCTCAATGGGGATGTCAGTGTTGGCAGATACGCCTTTGGTGGTTACGGATGCAGGGTCACACTCCGCGACATCTGATCCTGTTCCTGGGCCAGCAGATCAGAGGGGGAATGCAGTCCTGCAGCCTCAGGCAGTGCCGGCACAGCAAGGCGCAGTTCGCCTTGCCCCAGACAGGTGTGGTGCCCGCCGACGTGGTGGCCGTACGCCACCTGGCAATACCGCATGGGAGCAATCCATTTACGGTATGGCAACCCAACAGGCAGCATCATCCGAGATGATGGCTCAGGCCATGGATAGGGTGGCCACTTCCATTGTCCCCCCTGAAAGGCTTATGGAGCGACTACAGCAGGCAACCGACTCCATCTGCCAGTCACACAGGGAGGACATGTTGGCGTCCAACAGGGACAGGCGGGCGGCACTGGCGACTCTGCAGGAGGCCATCTCCATAGAGTCCCAGGGCCACAGGGAAGCCCTGAGGCAGGAGCTCCTTCACCTCAGGACGACTCTTGTTGAGCTTGAGGCTTCAACACACCAATGGACAGAACAGCAGCTGGAGCGTCTCACCCGTACGCTCTCAGCTGAGATGCAGGCAACGAGGGCGTAGGTCCGGGCATCCCGTGAGTTGTTGCATGGGGACCTCCGCACACTCATCCTCCAGAACGAGACCTACCACACCCGCATGCTTGCAGCCATGGAGGAGCAGACTAGGGCCTTGCGTGGGCTGCCTCCCATAGTGCAACCACCTCCGGATGCAGCTGCACAGGGTGATAATATCGACAGCAGTGATACTCCCACAATAGGGTAGCCGTGTGGGCCATGAGCCCATGGAGGTGTTTTTTTTTCTCAGGATCCACACAGGTGGGTTTTGGTGTGCACCCTGTCCTCGGACCTCCTGGGTGGCCTCCCCAACCCCCCCCCCCCCCGGGCCCATCAATGGCCATTTTTGATTTTTTTTATTTTTATTTTTATTTTTATTTTTATTTTTCCCAATTTTTTTGGAACAATTTGTTGCCTTCCGTGGTTCCTGTGGGCATACGCTGCATTGTGGCTGGGCACATGCAGGCTTGTCATGTATTTGGTTCAGATGCTTGGGTTTGAGTCACACACACCCCTCCTGCTTCCCGTTTCCATGGGCTTGCAAAGGGTGTGCCCAAGTGACATTGACGTACATGGTGACATTGGACTCACACTACATGTGTGGGTAGTCTAGTCAATACTGTGTATACATTCCTAGTGCATATTGCTGTTGTGTTGTACACTGCATGTTGCATTGATGTGTAACTCATCATCTGTGTCTACCTCCCAATTTGCAGGTCCCTTCCTCATGTCTACACAAGGCCCTCTAGTTTGGAGATGGGGTCCATGTTGGCAGCAGTGCACCTACAACTCTACATGGCGCCAACACTGTACAGTTGGAAGTGGTGGGAGTGCAGGCATTTCCAGGTGGTGAGACTACTAATTTATTACATTTGTGATGTCATGTTAATGGTAGTACCTGCTCAAGTTTGTTGTTGGTCCTGCATTACTGTGAGCATTTCAGGTGTTGCAAGTTTCAATTAGGGACACTGTACATTGTGACACTTGTGTCATGTTGTGGGGATTACTTTGTTAACCTGCAAATAGCATGACATGGCACGGTGTGTCGTGTGGCGGTGCTGGGGATGTGTTGGCTGACATGGCACTGTCCTCTTGTTGCATTTTGCAAGTGGGTATTCATTTTAGCTGCTTGAATGTGTTTCTTCACAAAACTGCATTGGTGGTGTCTATGTGGGTAGGGATGCACACATTGTAACACTTCCAGGTGAACAATCTCAGGCTGATATGGTTTTCACGGTTGATTCTCCAGACATTCAGGATCAGTGTCAGGTTGAGTCATCATTGATTGTCAGATGGAATGTGCCAGGGCAGTGTGCACTCCACAGGGGTGTGATTTCTATGTGAAGTAATTAGCCACTAGCTGTGTACGGGCTGCCTCCCCCCGTGCCCTTTCCCCTCCCATGCGCAGCGGCTGTGCATGTGGTTGGGGATGTGGGGCCACCACCATGTCCACGGCCAGGCCCCGGCGTGTTGCAACGTTGTGCAGGACACATGCTGCCACTATGATCCTGCACACTACTGGGGGAGCGTATAACAGCTGCCCGCCAG
Source organism: Ambystoma mexicanum (assembly GCF_040938575.1). NCBI lineage: Eukaryota > Metazoa > Chordata > Amphibia > Caudata > Ambystomatidae > Ambystoma > Ambystoma mexicanum. Next base: position 46,172,958 of record NC_090924.1, on the reverse strand, counting down.
AACGGTCAAGGGAGCGAAAGCGTGACTTTAGCACTGCAAATGTGCGCTCCACTATGCCCCGGGTTGTAATGTGGGCTGTGTTATATTTTACCTGGGGTGGTGTGGTGGGGTTCCGAATTGGCGTCATCATGTGGGGGCTGAGAGGGTAGGCACTGTCCCCTGTGGAGGTGGTGATTGGTATCATTGGTGGGGTTGTGACCTTGCTCAGTATCTGACATGCATGCATGTGCAGTGGCATTCATACTCACCAAGCAGCCATGTATCGCCATGCCGACCAGCTTCTAGGTCCCGGCTTAGGGTGGACATAAGGTAAATGAAGCTGTCGTGGGTGGACCCGGGATAGTTGGCATATACTGAGGTGATGATTCCCTTGGCATTACATACTACCTGCACGTTGATGGAATGCCAGTGCTTGCGGTTCCTATAGATGTGCTCTGATGCCCTGGGGGGACGTAGAGCCACATGGGTGCAGTCGATGGCACCTAGCACTTTGGGGAATCGTGCCACACCGTAAAAATCCAGGGCGCCAGCATGCCTTTCTGCAGGTGTTCTGGGCAGGTATATGTGCCTGCGGACTGATGGGCGTGCAGTGATGATGTTCAAGACCTGGTGTAGGCAGCGTGACTGGGTGGCCTGTGATACCCCACCCACTATGGCACTTGTCCGCTGAAATGATCCAGTGGCTAAGAAGTGCAGTACATTGAGGACCTTCTCCAGGGGGCTGAGTGCTTGGGAGCACAGGGTGGGTGATGTGAGGTCATCCTCCCACTCACTCACCAGGTCCAGTATTATGTGTGGTGGAAACCTGTACCTCCCATAAACCTGGTCATCAGGCATCCCGAAAAGGCTGGTTCTGGGTGTGAATATTCTGGCCCTGACTATCCTCCTCCTCCTCCTTTGGTAGCCCACGGCCACTGCTGCTAGGAACGGTATGTTCATCCTGGGTCTGAGCTTGTTATTTTGTTAGCGTGCAAATTTATGCGTTGCGCGTGTTGTAGGCGAGCGTGTGACCCGCGCACCCCTGAAATCCAGTACCCAGTCCAATAGGGTGTGGAAATTCCCGCGCACCCCGGGATACAGGTGCGCTGACGTACTTGCGTGTGTAAGTGCCTGCGCACCCCTGAAATACACGTACATAGGCCAATCGCGTGTACGCGCACTTTTGTCCAATTACACGCGATGACACTCTGACGTGCTGTCCAATTACATGCGATGACACTCTGACGTGCAGTCTTTCCACGTGTGCTCCGTCAACGTGCTGTGTGGGAAACACCCGTGCGGGTCACGTCACAGACGCGCTTACGCGCTGAGGGCCTTTGGTCCAATAGAATCGCGTATGCGTGCTGACGAGCTTACGCGCTAAGGGCCTTTCCTCGAATTTCACGCTGACGTGCAGGATTTTCACATGCCAAATCACTCCGTATCAAGCTGGCCACGCGAAAACACACGGAAGACCACACTCCTGCCCAGAAGGCCGAATTACTGCCCCCCAGTGCCCCAAGCAGCCTCCCACGTGCCATCTGCTGCTGCCTGCCTGCTGCCACCGTGCCCTGCGATTTGGTGCCTGCACATCAGCCATCTGCAGGGGTCCAGTTGCTGTGTCCACCCCTGCTGGAACTGAAGACTCCCGACTGGGATTACATCGCTCCACAGCCCAGCCCCAGGACCCAGTTGCCTACCCACACCTGCCTCTGGGGTTGCCATGTCGGGCACTTCCACATCTGGCATCAGTGGCAACCCCAGGCCAGAGGGGCAGAGGGGCACCAGCTTCACTGCCACCGAAGTTGGTGTCCTGGTGGAGCATGTCCTGGGGCAGTATGATGCCCTCTTTGGATCGTCCCGCGCCAGCAAGGAAGGACGGGAGAGGATCTGGGCCGACTGTGTGGTTGCCATCAACGCATGAGTTCCATCCAGATGAGGGTCCTGGAACGCGTACGCCCAGCGCTCCACGCCCAGATCCTTGAGAGGGAGACCTGTCTGGAGTTGAGCGGTAAGTGTCCAAGCATTGCTGTGTGAGACAGGGCATGTTGCGGTGTGCTGGTTCTCTGATACTTGCCTGTATGTGTGACATAGGCCATGTATGCATGTATGTGTGCAGGGACATCATGGTAATGCATGTGCGACCAGTGATGTGTGAACCACATGGTTGTTGCATGTGTTTAAATGTCACATGGGGAGCCCTATGCAGATTTCAAACATGAGAGCATGCCAGTCTCTGTTCCTGGACATGGGTGGGGGTGAGGGATGGGTGCTGATGCCAGGTACATATATGGTAGCCATGTCTGTGTGCCTGACCTGCGTGTCTGTGACTTGTGCATGCCATGGATGCATGACACATGTGTGTGACAATGCACAGATTCACTGATGCAGCCTAGTTACCCTTGTATCCGCTGTGTTTGGGGTGTATGGGGCCAGATGGATGTGACTGAGGTGAGGTGTGTGCATGTGATAGGCATGACCCATGATGCATGTGAGTTCCATATCATTGTATGTTTCAAGAGTCCATTGGACATGTATGGAAATGTCCATGGCATGCACCATGCCTGTTACTGTGTGTGTTTTGCCTGGACTGACCCATGTGTTGTGGAGGGACATGATGGAAGTGTACTTTGACAGTGGTACTCATCTGCTATTGCTTCCTGTCTAGGGGACCATTGTACAGTACCCTGATGCTTGTGTTCTTTGTCTCCCTCTTCGCAGCGGCTAGTGAAGAAGAGGGCGGAGATAGCGCTGTGGAGCAAGGCAGCGGGGATGCCCCCATGGCTGCAGCGGAAGGGGTGGGTGAGCCCCCACAGGGGCCTGCTACGGTGGAAGACGGTGAGGAGCCATCCAGGTTGGTGGTTTCCACAGAGGAGGAGGAGGCCGCCACAGGGGCCACATGGGGCCTGGTCGGGGCATCCCTGCTGGTGCAAGTGGTGCAGTCCAGGGCCAGGGGCAAGAGGCAGCACAGGTCACCATGGAGGGGCCTGTGCATGTCGCTGTCCCTGACCCTGTGAGTGCACCACCATGCACCAGCAGGGATGCCCCGTCCCAGGCCCGTCCGCAGGTAGAGGGGATGTCCATGTCACCTGACTCCCCTCCACCTGCGGACGAGGGGACCCGTGTCCGTATGGAGAAGGTCCTGATTGGGGTTGCGATGCGCGCGGGTGCAATTCGTGATGACGTGCGTGCTTCCCGGGAGGAGCACGCACATCATCACGAAGAGCACCGTGCCGACGTGGCCCAATTGGGATCTCCCATGTTCGGAGGTTTCCTGCATGTGTCGGCCAATCTGGCGGCCCTCTCCTCCTCTGTGGAGGCTATACGCCGGTCGTTCTCCTTGCCGTCTTCCGGCCCAGATGCCACCAGGGCCCCCTGTGGACCTGCCCTGACCTATGCAGCCAGCTCGGTGCGGATCCCATCCCTGCCACAGTCGGGAGTCGGAGGTCAAGCAGGGGTGGACACCACAGCAACTGTACCCCAGCAGATGGAGGATGTGCCGGCATCATCAGGCAGGGCACGTGCACGACGGCGTCGGTGGATTCCATCAGCCTGGATGCCGTCGTGCTGGCAGAGACAGTTGCGTCAGAGGCAGCAGCAGAGTCAACGTGGGAGGCATCATGGCTCGGGGCCATCAACATCGGAGGGGCAGGCATCGGCCGGAGGGCAGGAGGACCCAGGACAGGAAGTGTCTTCCGTGTGGCTGCGGTTGGGCCAGCAGATAGGTGCAGAGCGGCGGCGGGCGGAAGAGGAGCGGCTCACGATGGTCAGGGCGGAGAACTCCATGCGGAGGGCCCTGAGGCGGGCCGAGTGCCTCGAGGCAATCCGCAGGGGGTTGGAGGAGCAGATGGCCTCGTCCCTGCGGACCCTCGGGCCATGGAACAGGACCGCCTCCGGGACATAGACGAGGAGTTTGATGATGCCCTGGCCCGGAACACTACGGAGTGAGCGGCTGGACTTGCCCGCCGCCTTTGTATATAGTTCTTTAGTTTTAGGTTTCATTTGTTTATTCTTATGATTTGGAGTCGACGGACACAGCTCCACTTTTTGTATATAGTTGCATTTTTGTTAGGGTTTTTTGTAGGTTTCCTTTGTTCAGTTGGGCTCATGGACCCTTGGATATTTTGTACATAGTTCTTCATTGGATTGTTTTATTTTTTTATTTTTTATTTCTTCTCCATGAAGCAATGGTGTTTGGATTTTTTTTTCTGTCGGATTGATTTCATTTTTAATGTGACTTTGAAGTACATTTTTTTTGGATTTGGTGTTTTAAATTTTTTTGGACGGACATGCACCTTTTCTTTTTTTCATTGGCATTGTAGTTTGTTTCATTTCATTTGCATTCATATTTTTTTAATACAATTTTGTTTTCATACTTCACTGTGTGGTATCATCTCATTGGTTTCATGCATGTCATGTTGGGTGTTTTCCAATTCATTTGCAACCATTGTGTGTGACAGACATGGGTTAATTTGCTTTATGTACGTTGGGGGTGTAACATGTAATTTCCATTTCCATGTGGGTGAATGGGTTACTTGGTAGGGCCTTTTGGCTGTGGAGGCTGACCATTATGCACATGGTTGGTGATTGTGAGGACCTGGGTGCAGGGGGACATGGGTGGGGGCCTGGTGGAGGGTGCCCCTGGTGGCTGGGGCGTGGGGGTGGTGGGAGACATGAGTGGGGGCCTGGTGGAGGGTGCCCCTGCACTGCTGGGGGGTGGGGGTGGTGGGAGACATGGGTGGGGGCCTGGTGGAGGGTGCCCCTGGACTGCTGGGGGGTGGGGGTGGTGGGAGACATGGGTGGGGGCCTGGTGGAGGCTGCCCCTGGTGGCTGGGGGGTGGGGGTGGTGGGAGACATGGGTGGGGGCCTGGTGGAGGGTGCCCCTGGTGGCTGGGGGGTGGGGGCGGTGGTAGACATGAGTGGGGGCCTGGTGGAGGCTGCCCCTGGTGGCTGGGGGGTGGGGGTGGTGGGAGACATGGGTGGGGGCCTGGTGGAGGCTGCCCCTGCACTGCTGGGGGTGGGGGTGGTGGTAGACATGAGTGGGGGCCTGGTGGAGGCTGCCCCTGGTGGCTGGGGGGTGGGAGTGGTGGGAGACATGAGTGGGGGCCTAGTGGAGGCTGCCCCTGGTGGCTGGGGGGTGGGGGTGGTGGGAGACATGAGTGGGGGCATGGTGGAGGGTGCCCCTGGTGGCTGGGGGGCGGGGGTGATAGGGGACATGGGTGGGGGCCTGGTGGAGGGTGCCCCTGCACTGCTGGGGGGTGGGGGTGGTGGGAGACATGGGTGGGGGCCTGGTGGAGGGTGCCCCTGCACTGCTGGGGGGTGGGTGTGGTGGGAGACATGGGTGGGGGCCTGGTGGAGGCTGCCCCTGCACTGCTGGGGGGTGGGGGTGGTGGGAGACATGGGTGGGGGCCTGGTGGAGGGTGCCCCTGGATGCTGGGGTGTGGGGGTGGTGAGAGACATGGGTGGGGGCCTGGTGGAGGCTGCCCCTGCACTGCTGGGGGGTGGGGGTGGTGGTAGACATGAGTGGGGGCCTGGTGGAGGCTGCCCCTGGTGGCTGGGGGGTGGGGGTGGTGGGAGACATGGGTGGGGGCCTGGTGGAGGGTGCCCCTGGTGGCTGGGGGGTGGGGGTGGTGGGAGACATGAGTGGGGGCCTGGTGGAGGCTGCCCCTGGTGGCTGGGGGGTGGGGGTGGTGGGAGACATGAGTGGGGGCCTGGTGGAGGCTGCCCCTGGTGGCTGGGGGGTGGGGGTGGTGGGAGACATGAGTGGGGGCCTGGTGGAGGGTGCCCCTGGTGACTGGGGGGTGGGGGTGATAGGGGACATGGGTGAGGGCCTGGTGGAGGGTGCCCCTGCACTGCTGGGGGGTGGGGGTGGTGGGAGACATGAGTGGGGGCCTGGTGGAGGCTGCCCCTGGTGGCTGGGGGGTGGGGGTGGTGGGAGACATGAGTGGGGGCCTGGTGGAGGGTGCCCCTGGTGGCTGGGGGGTGGGGGTGATAGGGGACATGGGTGGGGGCCTGGTGGAGGGTGCCCCTGCACTGCTGGGGGGTGGGGGTGGTGGGAGACATGAGTGGGGGCCTGGTGGAGGCTGCCCTGGTGGCTGGGGGGTGGGGGTGGTGGGAGACATGAGTGGGGGCCTGGTGGAGGGTGCCCCTGGTGGCTGGGGGGTGGGGGTGATAGGGGACATGGGTGGGGGCCTGGTGGAGGGGGCCCCTGCACTGCTGGGGGGTGGGGGTGGTGGGAGACATGAGTGGGGCCTGGTGGAGGCTGCCCCTGGTGGCTGGGGGGTGGGGGTGGTGGGAGACATGGGTGGGGGCCTGGTGGAGGCTGCCCCTGGTGGCTGGGGGGTGGGGGTGTTGGGAGACATGAGTGGGGGCCTGGTGGAGGGTGCCCCTGGTGGCTGGGGGGTGGGGGGGATAGGGACATGGGTGGGGGCCTGGTGGAGGGTGCCCCTGCACTGCTGGGGGTTGGGGTGATGGGAGACATGAGTGGGGGCCTGGTGGAGGCTGCACCTGGTGGCTGGGGGGTGGGGGTGGTGGGAGACATGGGTGGGGGCCTGGTGGAGGGTGCCCCTGCACTGCTGGGGGGTGGGGGTGGTGGGAGACATGAGTGGGGGCCTGGTGGAGGCTGCCCCTGGTGGCTGGGGGGTGGGGGTGGTGGGAGACATGGGTGGGGGCCTGGTGGAGGGTGCCCCTGCACTGCTGGGGGGTGGGGGTGGTGGGAGACATGAGTGGGGGCCTAGTGGAGGCTGCCCCTGGTGGCTGGGGGGTGGGGGTGGTGGGAGACATGGGTGGGGGCCTGGTGGAGGCTGCCCCTGGTGGCTGGGGGGTGGGGGTGGTGGGAGACATGAGTGGGGGCCTGGTGGAGGGTGCCCCTGGTGGCTGGGGGTGGGGGTGATAGGGGACATGGGTGGGGCCTGGTGGAGGCTGCCCCTGGTGGCTGGGGGGTGGGGGTGGTGGGAGACATGAGTGGGGGCCTGGTGGAGGGTGCCCCTGCACTGCTGGGGGTGGGGGTGATAGGGGACATGGGTGGGGGCCTGGTGGAGGGTGCCCCTGCACTGCTGGGGGTTGGGGGTGGTGGTAGACATGAGTGGGGGCCTGGTGGAGGCTGCCCCTGGTGGCTGGGGGGTGGGGGTGGTGGGAGACATGGGTGGGGGCCTGGTGGAGGGTGCCCCTGCACTGCTGGGGGGTGGGGGTGGTGGTAGACATGAGTGGGGGCCTGGTGGAGGCTGCCCCTGGTGGCTGGGGGGTGGGGGTGGTGGGAGACATGGGTGGGGGCCTGGTGGAGGGTGCCCCTGGTGGCTGGGGGGTGGGGGTGGTGGGAGACACGAGTGGGGGCCTGGTGGAGGGTGCCCCTGGTGGCTGGGGGGTGGGGGTGATAGGGGACATGGGTGGGGGCCTGGTGGAGGGTGCCCCTGCACTGCTGGGGGGTGGGGGTGGTGGGAGACATGAGTGGGGGCCTGGTGGAGGCTGCCCCTGGTGGCTGGGGGGTGGGGGTGGTGGGAGACATGGGTGGGGGCCTGGTGGAGGGTGCCCCTGCACTGCTGGGGGGTGGGGGTTGTGGGAGACATGAGTGGGGGCCTGGTGGAGGCTGCCCCTGGTGGCTGGGGGGTGGGGGTGGTGGGAGACATGGGTGGGGGCCTGGTGGAGGGTGCCCCTGCACTGCTGGGGGGTGGGGGTGGTGGTAGACATGAGTGGGGGCCTGGTGGAGGCTGCCCCTGGTGGCTGGGGGGTGGGGGTGGTGGGAGACATGGGTGGGGGCCTGGTGGAGGGTGCCCCTGCACTGCTGGGGGGTGGGGGTGGTGGGAGACATGAGTGGGGGCCTGGTGGAGGCTGCCCCTGGTGGCTGGGGGGTGGGGGTGCTGGGTGACATGAGCAGGTGTGCAGGGTAGTCCCCTGTGGTGTGTGCTGCCTGCAGGGGCTGTGGAGGGTGTACAGGGAATACCTGGGAGCACGCAGCCAAATCGCGTGTAGAATTTCCCGCGTACCCCTGTCATACACGTGCCCAGCCAAATCGCGTGTGGAACTTCCCGCGCACCCCTGAAATCCACGTACCCTGACAAATCGCGTGTGGAACTTCCCGCGCACCCCTGAAATCCACGTACCCGGCCAAATCGCGTGTGGAACTTCCCGCGCACCCCTGAAATCCACGTACATGGCCAAATCGCGTGTGGAACTTCCCGCGCACCCCTGAAATCCACGTACCCTGACAAATCGCGTGTGGAACTTCCCGCGCACCCCTGAAATCCACGTACCCGGCCAAATCGCGTGTGGAACTTCCCGCGCACCCCTGAAATCCACGTACACGGCCAAATCGCGTGTGGAACTTCCCGCGCACCCCTGAAATCCACGTACCCTGACAAATCGCGTGTGGAACTTCCCGCGCACCCCTGAAATCCACGTACCCAGCCAAATCGCGTGTGGAACTTCCCGCGCACCCCTGAAATCCACGTACACGGCCAAATCGCGTGTGGAACTTCCCGCGCACCCCTGAAATCCACGTACCCTGACAAATCGCGTGTGGAACTTCCCGCGCACCCCTGAAATCCACGTACCCAGCCAAATCGCATGTGGAACTTCCTGCGCACCCCTGAAATCCACATACACGGCCAATTCGTGTGTGGAACTTCCCGCGCACCCCTGAAATCCACGTACCCTGACAAATCGCGTGTGGAACTTCCCGCGCACCCCTGCAATCCACGTACCCTGACAAATCGCGTGTGGTACTTCCCGCGCACCCCTGAAATCCACGTACCCGGCCAAATCGCGTGTGGAACTTCCCGCGCACCCCTGAAATCCACATACCCTGACAAATCGCGTGTGGAACTTCCCGCGCACCCCTGCAATCCACGTACCCTGACAAATCACGTGTGGAACTTCCCGCGCACCCCTGCAATCCACGTACCCTGACAAATCGCGTGTGGAACTTCCCGCAAACCCCTGGAATTCACATGCCCTGCCAATTCGCGTGTGAGACTTCCCGCACACCCCGGTATACACGCACACGTATTTTTTGTCAGCGGGTGTCCGTGTTTGTGGGTACCCCTTTGCACGTCATTTGTCCTGGAGGGCCACAGTATAGGACATTCATCATGGCTGTATATAGGTGCTATTTGTTGGCGCACCTTTTGGCGCACATTTCTTACAGGCGCAGAGACGCTAAAGCCTGCTTTCTTGTGGCGGTCGTGTTTGTGCCTGTGCGCTGGTTTGAGCGTGCGCTTTTTTGCCCTATTCTATTCCATGAATACGTGTTGTAGGCGAGCGTGTGGGCGTTCCGCGCACTTGTACCCTGTACTTCCCCCGTGACGCCCACATTTTGGCAAGTTGTTCCCCATTCCGAGTGTTACGCCCCGTGTTCCGCCTACTTTTGTTCCGTGCGCCGCGCTATGTGCGATTTTCGCTGTGGCCTGTGCGATTTTCGCTGTGACCTGGCGCACGCAGTTAGATGGCCTGTGCGCCAACGTGCGCCGCGCACTTTTTTATCGCACATCCGATGGTTTTTTCGCGCACGGCCTTCCATGAATCGATGTGCGCTGCTTTTCGTGCGATTTTCGCACTTGCACTGCGATTTTCGCTATTCCACTGCGATTCGCACGTTTTTGGCCACTTGCGCCGCGCTAATTATTCCATGAATCGGCCTGTTAATGTTTTAGGATCTGAATTAGCTGAATGAATGTATGAATGCCTGAAATTTAGGATGTTTTTTATAAAAATGAATTAATTAAAGATGTCTTATGATGATTTTTATACTCAAATCTAAATAAAATAAAAATTATGATTTGATTTATTACCTTCTGCCTTTTTTCCACCAGTTGCTCTCGCCATCCTGGCACCATCATTTGCTTCATTATATGGCCTTACCTCAAGGTACCAGTGATGTTTGAGGTTCCCACCATTTAGTTGATCTAGTTTTCTTTTTTTACTGACAATGAGAATTTCCAAAATGTAAAAGGTGCGCTCTAGCTACACATTGGCCCTCATTACGATACTCGCGCTAAACCATGGCGCTATTAGCACCATGGTTGGTGCCGGTATCGTAACGAGTCCGCCAATGTTCAATGGAGAATTACCACACCATTCCAATGTTGGCGGGGCGGTAATTCCCCATTGAACATTGGCCCTTCCCCATTCCCATTTTTGCCCCATAGGGCTCAATGGGACTGGGGAAGGCTCTAAGTACGGTACCGCAAATTGCTGTACCATACTTAGCACCAAGATCCCTTTGCGGGTCCCTATTTTAACGGCTGGTCTAGACCAGCCGCTCAGGTCGGGTCCTGCAAAGGGACCTCGTAGTAAGGCGCTAAGTGTTTAACGGCGCCGCAGCCTTTTACGGCGCCATTAAACACTTAGCGCCAGGGTCCTAATGAGGACCATTAACCTTTTTATATGTTCTGAAAGTACTTTCCTTAGAGTTTAATCTGAGCTCACAGTAAACATACATGGGGCAATAAGCACGCCTCAAACACACAATTAAATTGTGTACATGATGTTATTGTCATTTTTTGGTGCTGTTGTTTCTTTCTTTCTCACTTTAGTTTCTCTGTGTGTGCCTCTAATTTGTATGCATTGTGCATTTTTATATGTATTTTTTCTACTATGAAAAGTGTGTGGTAAGTTTTCAATTGTTACCTATTTATTCTATGTTTAACATTGCTGAAAACCCTGATAAGGTAGTATTTATTATTTTACTATCAGAAATGACCAGGTTAAAAATATTGTACTTCAATGGTGAATGCTGTAACCATTGCCTATATCAATGCATGATTATGTTCCTCTACTAATAACAACACTCAAATAGAATGATTTCTTTACATAAATACATTTGTTATTACATTACGTAGTGTAACCCCTAACATCTTGTTTCCAACATTACAAACTAAACCCCTTTTTGGGACTGTTTATTAAAATGAATGTACTAAGTGATGTCACCAGTGACGTCATGAATGGTATTCGTGATGTCATCTTTCATGTCCAGGGTGTTAGTTTTAGCAGTGCATTGTGGTGGAGCGAGTTATGGTTGCTTAGTTTACCATAACTGGTGAATTTCTGTTTTTTTCGGTTTTACTTGTAACCATAACTTCCCTTTAACAATGTTTTTTCAGTAAATTTCATAGGTTTTTGCACGCTAATTCCCTACAACTTACTAATATCATACTTACCCTAATATAGCAAAAATGTTGTCCAATTTACAAAGTTTCACCTTAAAACCTTCTAGCAATATTCTTTCCTCTTCTATACACTTTTTACCACTTTTACCACTGTTTTTTCATTCGTTGAAGTCGTGAATGCCTGACGTCATTGAGGACCTTACGGACAGTGTCACGTGACCATGTGCATGTGGTATGATTACGTGTTCGTGAACACGTCCACACTTCACGATCGGGTGTGTGCTTCACAGACAGTTCAGAACTGCAATTGTTGCTGATCTAGGAACTTTCAAGCTCAACATTGACATTTGCACAGCTCCTGCACCTATTCTTGCTCATTATACATTAACAATCTAGTGCAGGGGCACACACCTGGAAGAATGTTAGCAAAACTGCTCTTAAAAATGGCATCAGCTATTGCCATCTCTCCACCCCAAGAGCCACAACCTAGCTTAACAAAAAAAGTGCAGTTCTTCCGAAGACAATGAAGAGGACCAAGACGATGAGGTAGAGAAAGTGCCTACCTCTAGTACCCAGAGAGAATTATGGGTGTGGCAGTTCTTTACTACTGAAGCGAATGTACCAGAAGCTAAAGCTACCAAAGTGAAATGCACTGAGTACAAACTCAGTTGCAAACTACCTGTATAGTACTCCTATGGGACCACCTCCATGCGCTGCCACACCAAATTCAACCACTGCAATGCTCTCAGAAAGGTTGTTCCTTTCTTAGCAAGTAGTAAGCTCTCTTCTTCCACCTCATCTTTCTCAACCAATGCTGTAACCACACAGCCTACTGCTGTGGGAGAAAAAGTCCCACCAGCTACCTTGCAAGCAAAAGAAGAGGCTGTTGATCCATATAGCATTTTGTGTTATGCTAATGGGAAAAATGTGGTGTTCAGCCAGGGGCTGGAACGGGGGATAATGGCCCGGTAGCTCAAGTTATCGGCCAAAGTGACACAGGGGTGGATAACACGGGCTCCGGGCTGTTATTCCCCTGTTCCAGCCCCTGCAACAGTGAATGAAGGTCATTACCACCCCTGGTTGCTGAAACGGTAACCCAGGGTGCTAAAAAAAGTATTTTTCTTCCTACAGCAGGGTGCACGCGTCATCCCGCTATAGGAAAGAAAATCCTTTTCCAATATGGCCACAATTTAAAGGGAACTCTTCCCTTCCCATGGCAGCCTGCAGGAGGCAAAGAGAAGCAGTGAATGCGGCAGCTGACCCACCGCCACTGAAATAAGGTAAGAGGGGTGTGGGGGGGTGAACATTTTTTTTTAAAAATGGGACGAAGGTTGGGGGAAGATGGTGGCGGGGAGAGCTGGCCATCAGGCGGCTTCGAACGCGGGCTTGTACCGGCAGTTCAAGCCCATGTTCCTAGCCAACTCATTGGCTGGCTCCCCTGCCCAGAGTCTTAATTGACAATTGTATACTAGAGAAAATTATAAAAGGACAAAATAATTTTCAGTCACAAATTATTTTCTCTAGCATACAATAAGGACCTTAATCGATGAACCTTTATAATTATCCATGCTCTCCACAATACCCTTGCCAAATGGCACATGCACACCATCGCACAGGTCCGCCCTTCTACACTTTTTAATTTTATATTTGGAAATGTATATTTTAATTTTATATTTCGGCCATGCCAACTATATATTTTTGAAACACTGCCTTTCTTTCTTACTCACTAACCATGGCCTTCTCCCATAACCATTGGCTCGAGCTCTGGCCCCTTTACAGGTCCCCAATAGCTTTCTTCCGGTCCCAATAGCCTTCAGCAATGGCCACTTTGTATATTGCTCAAATAGGTTTCCTCAACAGGTACCACACCACTAGGTTTCTTTTTGCCATGGCTAGCCTTCATCCACTTTCAATATTGAACTCCTAGAAATGTTGCCCCAATAGGTTTCATTGGAGCCCACAAGCCATGGCCTTTGGCCGTGTCCACTTTCCATTTTGCACCATTCGGTTCCTTTAAATAACCCAGTAGCCTTATCCTTTGGTCACACCCATTACCCCCACCTTACTGTAGCTGTTAAATTCCACTTTATTTGTATTTATCTCATTTTTTTAACCATCTCTGTTTTTTAAGAATTGTTTTTCCCATAACTGCGGTCATATTGGCAATGTACTGCAAATAACCAGTTATCCATACAGACATGCAAATAACCACGGTTACACATAAAAAGCGTGCACAATCCAATACTCTTCCTTGCCTTACTCACCAATTACATCTCTCATCTTGCCATGTTCCCACCACTCCCCTCAAGTCCGTTTCCTCTCCCTAACCCTTTCCCATTCCCCCAATACTCGTCATTTCATGTGACGCACTTCCATCCCTGATCCCATTTTCTACTATAACTGTGGTTATCCCCAGTATAACCCCTGTTATGAGAAAAAGTTCAAGCTCTGAACTTGATCCCCAGCCCGCGCTAAAGTCCTCAAATTTTCATGGTGTCCTCTTTCCCCCTCCCGACCTACAGCCTGATGCCAATTCATCCTTTTTCCTCGTGCAACTTAAATGTTTTCCACTTTTCATTTTCGGCTAACCCCGGTTACACCCGTTATTACTATAGTTATCAATTGCATCGAACAAAAAAAATAGAAAAGCCTCTCTGCTGCAAAGCACCATGGGAGAAATAGCTCTAATTTTGGGAGCAGTAGCACCGCCTACGCCGTCAAATATTTTAACAAATACTGGACAGAATAACCTGATGCCCCTCTCGGAAATTGAGTCAACGCTTCCTGCCCAAGTTGTTTCGTACCTGGTCCAATTTCATCCAGTGATTTTTGCTGTTTGCTATGCAGAAATGTAGACTTTTTTTGTATGAAGAAATTAATTGCAGTAGGTCGAAAACAGCATTTATTTCTTTCTTATTAACTTTTTCATTTTCTAACAAATCTTCACCATAAGTTCCAGTGTATGTGTGGGGTGCGGGTGTGACAATTGCAAGTCAAAAGTTATTAGGAATTCAATTCTTTGTTTTTTTTATGGAACTTCATCCTCAACTTGTACACATATATATTCAAGGAAAAAAGCTTTAGCTGCATGGACCTTAAAGTGAGAACTTAATGCAACAAAACCCCATCAATTCAGCTAAAGCCACCTTAACTTCGCACCCCCTGTTGTGCAGCCTGTGATCACAAAGATGACATCACAGATCACATCACTGATATTATAGTTTGCAATAAACTCATCACTTTAAACACGTGTGCAAAGTTTTTTAATAATCAGTTCCACGGTACGTCAGTTTCTGAAGAGACAACACTTATATATACAATACATATCTGCCCCTACCAAAATGCCCGACGCGCGATGATGCGTGTGGCCATGTTGGTACCAAGCATTGACATAGCAACGCTACATATCGCGGCCAGCATTTGCTGATTGTGTGTGATGAAACAGGATCGAGCGCCCGATAAGGTAAGATGATTCAGAGTAAACGCGATCAGCGATCGCTTAGCAAATACAAGGTTTATGTTGCCACAGTGTTTATTATCTCCCTAATGAGGGCCCCATCTGCTGTTTTACAGTGAGATTCATGAGATAAGGAATCTACTCAGATTATAAAACAAAAACGGCAAACAGGTCAGTGGCCTATTTATATGCTGCATACAGCCACTAGAATAGCTAACCACGAGTCATAATACAATGAGAGGGCAGCACAGATATGCTTCGTAATAGCACTGGGTGCACTGCATGAGTAATGCAACAGAATAGCAAGTAAACATGGATATATCGCGATAAACGCGGTAACTAAGGAGTCAACGTGATCACAACAATGAATGTATTTTCCAATAGTATAGGCGCAAATGGCACTGGGAAATATAGAGATTGGGGATTTAAAGGTGTTGCCACAAATCAATATTAAGAATTACTGAAATCAAATGAACTCATGATATTTGCTTTTTTATGTCTTCTCTTACTTGTTGAATGTTCGTCTTTATTTGTTGGCGCCCTGTATATTGTAAATGGACCAAATGCGTCATATCAATGTTCTCTGTCAATACATGACTCTGTATTATGATTTTGATCACTGGCTGCACTCCTCCCCACTTAGCCACATCAAAAACGGGCCAATCACACACTGTGATATATTGATGCAACTACGCACATACCATTCGACGAAATCCGTGCGTGGGAAATGACCCTATGGGATATTGAGCTTCATCAACGCGGGAGGCTGTTTTTGTGCCTGTGGTACCAGCCAATCATATAATGCACTGCGGTTGCACACATACAGATGACTCATGGCCACATCAACAAACGGACCAATGACACGTTGCGATGTATTCACATTGCTACACTCATCCTTTGTGATGAAATCCGCATGTGCAAAATCACCCAAATTTGAAACAAGCTTCTTCAACGTGGCTACGCATCTTTGTGCCTGATGCACCGGACAATCATACCACGCGCTGTGCCTGTGCATCTACACGTGATTCCTATCTGGGTCAATAAATGGTCCAATCATACACTGCAATGTATTGATGTGGTTATACGCACGTATGACAGAATCCACGCGTGCAAAAGTGACCAATCAGGGCGCACAACAGTGCATAGCTGCGAATTATCACCCCATCCACACAAAAAAGTTTATATTGATCATTGCTACTAGTGCCTCTTAGTGAAAGGTTTACAAAGTAACAACAAGAAATATTGGCCCTTTAACCCTTTCATTGTTTCTCCTTTTTACCCAAAAAATAACCCAAAAAATAACCTAATAATGTTTTCCCTTGTCTTGTCAATTGTCTTTGTGTATTTTGCACGTTGCCACTGTCCTCATAACACCAAATCTGGCGCATTACTTCCTGGTGCCACCGGGACATTACAAGTCCCGGGGGAATTGGGAAGTCAGGTACCGGAAAATGTTATTACCCATTCCTGTGGAGCCCCAATGGGGACTTGGAAGCACTGGCACCATTGCTAACGGTGCCAGTGCTTCCATGACAACTCTTCTTTCGGGGGCCATTGCACCAGGCAGGTCAGACCTGCCAGGTGCAATGGCCCTGGCAGGCAGAGTTGTAATTTGCCGGTCCAGAAAGGGTGCCGGTAAGTTGCAACCAGCACCCTTATTTCCGCGCTGGAAATTCGTAATGAGGCCCATTGTCTTTTTAGTGTTGTAATTTTTGCGTTTTTACATTTTCCTCCCTAGTTGGAAATTTCAACATCTCTAACTATGACAACAGCAGCAGCAGCAGCAATGACAATGCCATCTAGGTCCCCAATCTATCGCCAACCAGGAAGAAAGCCACAGGAATAAAAAACCCTGCAGACAGTTGGAGATATTTCAAGATCAAAGAACATTGCTCTAAAAAGAAGTTATGAGAGTCCTATGTGAGCTATGCCACCAATGGCTAGCCGTGACAACTGTCACAACTAAGTGTCAATTAAACACAAAAAAGCCACAAAAGGTTTGCTCCTTTTATTTTAATTCCCTTTGTTATATGTTGTATCCTTATGTGTATTCCTTCCCTGCTCCACCGCCCCATTTCCTTCCCCAAAACAGCACTTTTAAGGGCTAGCCTTTAAGTTACAAAAATACATTAAATTGAACAATAACTGCAAAAATATATTCTAATTTATTTTATGCCGTTTGAGTGAGTAAAAGCCCCCAAACTTTCACTTATAACCGCGGATACAATGTTGCTGGTTGGGCCAGTAGCCGCAGATATAATCACTCCAGTCAATCCTCACCTTAGCCGTGCCTGCATATACCTACATCTCATTGGCTAGTGCTGTAGCCGCGGCTATAAATAATAATATAAAACATATACAAATATTTGTGTGTGTATATATATTATATTTATGAGATGTCTTACCTAATACCTTTATAGGTGTCAACTTCTTTGTTGAGTAATACTATTCTGAAACAGAATGAAATGTATTTTATAATAAAATAAAAATTATATTGATGTTTACTAAATGTATTCCTAGTACACAGCCAGTAAAGGTTTATTCATCAATCATGCTACAGAGGGAAAAAAAACTCTTGTTGATTAAAATAGTTAACAATACATATATATGTACTAAATATATACTATCTCACTTTCTACAAGTATATCGATATGACAGGTCAAATATATTTTGTAACAATTATATACAGTCAGTCAAACAACTTTATTCGGCCAAAAAGACCATCAAAGTACAGCATGCAAAAACAATTCTAGAAATAAAGATACAATTCTGGAACAGAGTTACAGGGAAACAGCATTAGAGAAAACAACAGGGCAGTACGAACAGGCCACCCCCTCCCTAGGAGACCCTAAACAGTACTTTGAGACAGTGGACCCACCATCCCCTTGCTTCAGCCAGTTCCAATGGCGCCTCTGACCCAAGATGGTCAGATTTGCCCCTGAAAGGGGTCTATTGTTAGAGAAGACCCCAGTATTTATTATGGAGGATCTGGGAGGGGCATCAGAACTTAGAAAAGGGTGCGTGCTGATTGAGATCCCACTCATAGCTGGTTGGCCTGCCCGCCCCCTGCCTCCCAAAACCCAGTTAGCTGTACTATGGTCCCAAAAAGAGAGTTTGATACTGTCCATAGTGTTCTTTCCCATACTTGGAATTCTGCAACATCCCACCGAAGCTTCTCTGCGTACAGACGGGCAACCTCCAAAGGTGTTCAGCCAAAATAAACATTTGTTAAGTAGGGCGTCCTTTGGTTCCGTCTTGTTTACTGACAGTTTGGGCACCCCCTGGAGGAAGACTATAGGGCAATTGGGCTTTCCTTGTTCAGAGAGTTTGTGCTTGCCCCCAGACTTCCACAAGCCCTGGTCTTTGTGCTCAATACACAAAGAGCCCATGATAGCAGAGGCCTCATCCACATATGGCAAAGTCAGTATACTAGCGTTGGAGATTCTGCTACTCTCCCTGGTAGTGGCATGGGGGGCACAGGGCCAGTTATTAGAGAGTGATTCCCCTTGTGCCAGATTTAGGGGGACGGCAATCCCTTTGAAGGTGGTCGGGACTAGGGGGACCTGGACAGGTAATCTTTCCAGGGGACTTTCTAGGGGTAAGATTTTATGCCCCACGGCAGCTGAAGTGGTCACCATGGGCATTTCCCGGACAACTCCACCTCCCTTCATTTGGGCCTCTAGCAGAGATTGTAACAGATCCTTAATGATGGCCAGTTCCGCCAGAACTTGATTACACCCACACCCACTATGTAGCAGTGCCTCCTCTGGGAATCGGTCAATGGACATATTACACTCAAGGTTACTGGCGGCAGTTAGTTGGTTCATGGTCTCGACCATCCGGGGTGGGGTCAAACAGGGGGGACTAGCCCCCGAACTTGTCGACGAGAGAACATCACTCCAAGATCTGTTATGGGAGTTTGAGGAGGGATTGCCCTTTGGACGAGTTGTTTCACTGTCCCCTACAGCCAGGAGAGATGACGCAAATGCTGAGGGGGTTCCATGGGAGAGGGGAGAGGGGTTCAATGGTTGTGGCTGATGTCAGGACCGGAGCCGTGCTTTGGGACAGGGAATGATTTAGTTCCGGCTTGCCACCAGCATCTACGCTGGCATCCGAAAACAGATTGAACAGTCCATCCTGTTTACAATGCAGGGTGTCTTGGCTCCCCGGGTGCTGCTGGACCATTACTGGGGGTAAATAAGATGTCACTGCTAAGGTGCCAGGCATAGACAGGGACTGATTAACAGTGGACTTAGTGGCAAACGAGCTGACGCAGGTCCCAATGACCCCAAAGTAGTGGCCGTTGTAGTGGATGAGGGTGGTCCCCCCTGTGGTCGTTGCCTCCTCAATACCACAGTTTTGCGCTGGAATTTCTGCAATTGGGTGTCACGCTCCCCTGATTCCCACGGAGGGGCAGGTCTGGCTTCGAGTGCTGATGCTTCTTCAATGGTGAAGCGCAGGACTCTGAAGATGGACTCACTGGCTCGCAGGAAAATTCCCCTGTGCGTGAAAAGGGAGTATTACCTACTGACGGAATAATGCTCAAGCCTCCCACTCCCTTCCAACCCTCCACGATACCCTTCCTCGATTCCCCGTGAAGTCTCACCTTAGGGTCAGGAAGGATGAGCTCTCCATCCTGCTTCTGATGCAGGGGCGCGTTGAAACCCAGTTACTTCACTGGATTGAGGTTTGATGGGAGTTCAAATAAGCTTGACTATTCAGGTAAGGCGCTGTAAGAGTTCTGTAGCAAGTTCAAAAGTTCAAGCTTAATAATAATGTTCATTGTATTATTGCAGCAAGCGCTAACGCTTATGTCTTTTTCCCCTTAGGGGCCGGGGTTCGGAATGCCGGAGATATGGCGCCGACCCGAAGTGAAACGTGCAGTTCCAGTAAATGACAGGTAAGTTCTGGATGAGCGTTCGGGCAATGTCTTTGCATTCGCTCATTCAATGTCTTTGTCTTTTTTCCCCATAGGGGCCGGGGTCCGGAATGCCAGGAAGCGGCAGGACCCGAAATGAAATGGGAATTACCCAACAGGTAAGTCTTAGAAGGAAACTGAGCTTTTCCTATTCCCTTCCTTCTCTCACCTTGTGTTCTTGTCTTTTTCTCTCTAGGCTCTGGGAAGTGGCTGCGGATCAGGATGATCGCTGCTGAAGATGGAGGTGCCCAGGAAAGGTGAGTGAAATGCAGCGCTGCAGCGATCGAAGCGAAATGCTTTTAAAATGATGTCTTCCCTTTCAGGATTGTCTCCGTGATGCAGCTTTTGCAGGTAAGGTCTTCTTTCTCTCCAATTCTCTCTTAACAGGTGACCCAGGATGCTGACAGGCGTGGCTGAAGTCCAGATGCAGGAGCTGACACGGTGAGCGTCCAGCTGCGAGGAGCAGAACAACGCGAAGCAAGAGTTGCTGATCGGGCATGGTTTAAATAGCTTTATAAGAAGTTCCAGGTATGTATCCTTCCACCGATCAGGTATGTATCCTTCCCCGACCACACCCAGGGAATGTAGTCCCACAGGTAAAGTAGTTCCATTCAGGCCTCAAGAGGGCCTGGATGTAGCAGCATGGTCTGCATCAGGTAAGTGCACATTAAAACACTTGAACACATGTCTAGCTTTATGAGCCTGGCGCCTAAGGCGCCAGGACAGGGGTCCAACATGAGCCTGGCGCCTAAGGCGCCAGGACTGAGTCCAAAGGGCCCCAGCTTGGGCCCGCTGGCACTTCCCTGGGGGAAATGATGCCTGCCTCTGGGGTTGCTGGGTCAGACCTGGCTCCTTGGAGGTAGCCATCATGACAGGGGGGTTCATGGACAGAGAGTTGGGGGCAGAAAAGGAGTGGGGGAAACAGGGATATGGGGTCATTGCTTGGCTGCACCATAGCCGGTTCTTGTGAGGTTTCAGTGTCCAGATACCTTTGAGGGGGGCCCACCACACACCTCCATCATAGTCCACCTCCCGAGCTCATCTCTGTGTTCAATGTCCAATCCCAGTGCCAGTCCCACGAGTCTTGGTCCTAGGTCCTTGGTCTTTGGCTGAACACCAGCAGCGCCGAACACCACGTGGCACCAAACACCGCACCCTTGCCCCCACCGCGGGCTTCATCGTTGCAGGGCTGAGGAGGCGCAGATAAGCCCAAAGGGGTGGGGCCAGAAACCAGGAAGTGCCGGAGTCCCTCCACGCAGCGCCAAACACTATGCGCTTGCCCCGCCGCGGGCTTCACTGCTGCGGGGCTGAGGAGGTGCAGATAAGCCCAAGAGGGTGCCCAAGAAGGCGGGGCCAGAAACCAGGAAGTGCCAGAGTCCCTCCAGGGCTTATCTGCACCTCCTCAGCCCCGCAGCGGTGAAGCCCGTGGCGGGGCACGGGCGCAGTGTTTGGCGCCACGTGGAGGGACTCCGGCACTTCCTGGTTTCTGGCCCCGCCCCTTTCGGCTTATCTGCGCCTCCTCAGCCCGCAGCGGTGAAGCCCGCGGTGGGGCAAGCGCATGGTGTTTGGCGCCGCATGGAGGGACTCCGACACTTATATTCAATATTATTGAATATTCAATGATGACAAATCTGCAGACTAAGTAATGCAACGTTAACCAGGAAACCAAGACATATAATCTAACTATGTCTACAGTTTTACAAATAAATGTATGAAGACATGCCAACATTGTAACATTATTTTAAGTATAAATCTTTTAAAAGTGTAGTCATACCAATATTTCAAATAATGTGTAGACAATAAAAACATGTGTGTGTGTGTGTGTGTGTGTAAACATAAAAGCTACTCTAAGAACCTAACAAATGTAATTTCTATATTTCTTGTGAAATCTGTGTGTGTGCTTTTTTGGCCACATGCACACACAAGAATTTAATAATGACATTTCAAAATGTACACATCATTTTGAACATTTTAAAAACTGGAAATTATTAATTAAACGTTTATTTGCACAGAGAGTTGTGTGCAGTATGAAATACTTTTTTATGAAATCAAACTTCATTTTAAAATCTAATCATTATCTCTACATTGCCCTTTTTTAATACTTCTACAATACTTAATACAATACTTCTTTTTTAATTTGGCATGCAGCCTTTTCTTGGCCACTTACAAACTTAACAAGTTAATGAAAATTGTGTAGTAACTACTATGAAAAAAACAAGAAACATCCATGATGTAATGACACAATACACAGTACGACTTTTCTGAAAAGGTCCAAACTGCAAATAGAAGATCTTTAAACATTGTTCAAGCTAACACTTAAAGTAAGCTGTTTTCATGTTTTAATTGATTTGGAATACTTTTTAAAAACATTATGTGCGTCCTTATCTTGATCACCTACTCACATGTCTGCCATCCAGGGGTGGTGTGCCGCCAATGACCTCTGCCTTAATGCCAGTAAGACTGAGATTCTACTCATCGGCACACCCACTCCCTCCTTCCCTGCAGCTCTCTGGCCGGCCTCTCTTGACCCTCTTCCCGCTCCCACCTGCATGGCAAAAAACCTTGGGATCATCTTTGACTCCACACTCTCCTTCTCTTCCCACATTTCTGATGTCTCTAAGAAGTCACACTACCAGCTACACCTCCTCAGAGGTATTCTTCCTTTCCTCTCCTTCCCCCAGAAGCTCACTGTCTCCAGAGCCCTGGTTCTCTCTAAACTGGACTATTGTAACAGCCTCTATCTAAATCTGCCTGCCTCTACTCTCCGCCCTTTGCAACTTATCCACAACAGGACTGCAAGACTTGTCCTTGGCCTCAAGCCCAGGGATCGTATCTCTCCAGGACTGAAATCTCTGCACTGCCTCCCCGTGGCTGCAAGGATTAAGTTCAAAACCCTCTGCATTGTCCACAAGGCCTTCTGGGGTCTGGGGCCGAAATACCTTCAACTCTCTCTCCTAAATATCTTCCTTCTCAACCTCTCCGCTCTTCCGGCTCCAACTCCCTCAGGGTCAGTCGCTTCTCCAAGCAACGAGTTGGTGGTAGATCTCTGTCTTCGGAAGGGGCCTTCACTCCCCCTCTCCCATGTTGATTTCCCTGACAGATACTGCACAGGATACCTGGCCTCACTTCTGATCGTGGGCCCAGGCCCACCAGTTGCCCACCTGCACTGCCTCCCTGACAACCCCTGCACCTGGGGACTGTTTTCTGTATCCTTACAGTCCCCCTACCAGCACTTATGTTCTGCACTTACTGTACACTTGCCACCTGCTGGCCGTTTTTATTTATCTGTTTTATTGTACTATCCCTTGTATTGCACTTCCCCCCTCTCCCCCCCGCACTTTTCCCTTTCCCCTTCCCATGCACTTGCACGATCTGAATGACACCAGGCCTAGTAGGATCATTGTCTGTCTTCCCTTTGTCCCCCCTCCCTTGCCTCGTCGCGCCTTGAAACACTTGTGTATAGGCGCATTATAAATGCCATATCATATCATATCATATCATGACAAGGAAGACACAATAAATATAAATCCTTCCATAAAACTCTAATTAGTAGTTAGATGCCATTTATTTTACAAACATTGTACTTTATTGTTTTTGTATCTACATCCTACTGTTTACTTGTTTCATATTTAAACAGTCATGACCTTCTACACTCCCTAAAACTCAAATAATGTACATGGAACCATTTATCTAACCTAGTACTTATAGGGAAACTTGTACATAATAAAATATACACTGTATTACACAATAAAACAGAAGTAGAATATTGCAAAATGCTGATTTCTTGTCTAATGTATGTAATCCTCAGAATATTACCTCTACATTTATTTCATACTGATTTTAAAATACATCATAGTAACAATCCATCTTCTAATTTACATAACACATGTATTACCCTATTCTTCCATTTTCAAACTTTTATTCAAATTTTCCACAATCTTCTGAACAATGAAAATCTTCTCCTGAAATCGGCTGCATGTTTGAAATATCCAGTCAAACAATAAATATACCCCAACAATAGCACAATCTCCTCAAACTATACCTCACGTTCAACCAATAAAAATGTACTGTGTAGAAAAACTCTTAATGCAATGATGCAGTATAATTTACAGTTTCATTGGCATATATAAACATCAGTCAAGAAAATAGATGTTCTGATAGGTTCACAATTTAACAGCAGCTGAGGTACTTGACATCCTATTGGCACCCACCCACCACATAGACAATGAACAACCACTCAGAAAGTAAATACATGCATTCACCGTCTCTTCTCATGTGCTCTTCCTCCATTGCTAATTCTAATATCTGAAGTGACAAGCAGTATTTCTTTCTACCACAATAAAATGGAAAACTACATGCAATGGCTGGAGGACAATTATCCTACAGAGGAAGAAATTAAAAAGAAAGACACTGAAGAAATGAATCAAAAGAAAATACAACACATTCAGGATTTTATAAGTCCATTCTTTATATGTATGTAAAATGAGATTAACAATAATGTTTTAAGGAACAAATACCAGTCACCAAACAGATATACTTTATCTGCATACTATCAAATGTCTATACAACCAACACAATGGGGGTAATTCATAGAATTCGGCGCACAAGAGGCGCACGCGGCTGGCGCACAGAGTACGCGTGTGGCATTCTGCGCCAGCCGTGTGCACCAAAACCCATTTCAGCGCACAGCGTATTCATGGATTTCAACATCCATAACCAGCCGTGGCGCAGAGCGGCGCAGCAACCCTGCAGCAGTGCCAGTAAAGCCCCATGCGCCAAAAACATTGCACAAATCCCCTACATGGCGCAAAGGCCAGTGGACCAGCATACAGCCCCCCAACCACGAAAACGCATGGAAAGTCCCTGTGCACCCCTCGGAATATGCATACCTCGCTCGCGCTAGCGAAAACAATGTAAAAGTCCACACGCATCCCCGGAATACACGTAACCCGCCCACGCTAGCGAAAATGCATGTAAAAGTTCATGCGCACCCCCGGAATACGCGCAGGCAGCCCATCCACCCTCCCCATGTCCCATGCCCCTCAGGCAGCCCATCCACCCTCCCCATGCCCCACAGGCAGCCCACACCACAGGGGGACTTTTTCCATGCATTTTACCCAATGCGAGCGAGGTATGTGTATTCCGTGGGTGCACATGGACTTTCACACACGTTTTCGCTGGCGTGAGCAGGGTACGTGTATTCCAAGGGGTGCACGTGGACTTTTACACACGTTTTCGATAGCGCCAGCTGGGTACGTGTATTTCGAGGGGCATGCGTGGACTTTTACATGTGTTTTCGATAGCGTGGGTGGGGTATGTGTATTTCGGGGGTGTGCATGGACTTTTACACGCAATTTGGCATTGTGGGCCCTCCCGGGTGTGCCCTTTCCCCCCTCCCCATGCCCTGCAGCCCACACCACGGGGGACTACCCTACACCCCTGGGCATGCCCTGCAGGCAGCCCACACCACAGGGTACTAGCCTACATCCCTGGGCATGCCCCGCGGGCAGCCCACATGGCACCATGCACTCGGGAGCACCAACAAATATCCCCCACCCACCCTCATTGACGGGCACCTGCCAGCAGGCCCCGACTCATGTCCCCCTGCACCCCCACCCACCCCCATTGATGAGCACCTGCCAGCAGGCCCCGACACATGTCCCCTGCACCCCCACTCACCCCCATTGACGTGCACCTGCCAGCAGGACCCGACTCATGTCCCCCTGCACCACCACCCACCCCCATTGACGGGCACCTGCCAGCTGGCCCCGACTCATGTCCCGTGCACCCCCCACCCACCCCCATTGACGGGCACCTGCCAGCTGGCCCCGACTCACGTCCCCGTGCACCCCCACCCACCCCCATTGAAGGGCACCTGCCGGCAGACCCTGACACATGGCCCACCAAACAACATGTCCTAACAAAACAGACCCATGTCCCTAATGCCAACCCAAATCCCCTTTGCCCCCCAGTACAAGCATGCAACCATCCACAGAATCCACTCACAAATTACCCATGCCATGACAGTCTTAAAAGAACCACCATGCCCATGCAAGAATGCACAACAGAGCCACACAGTGGCAACACATGACTGAGGCAATGTTCATTGAGACATGCACAAAACCAATGATAGAACACCACATCAATCATGAAGTTGAAAATATGTATTAAAAACATAATTAAATAACATAGAGGAAATCAAACTTGAAAATCAATGTACAATGACAGATATAACCCCAAAAAATGCTAATCCAAGGGAAAATAAATTAACAACATGTTGAATTTAAAAGTGGTCCATTGCCAATGACAATAAAAAATAAATAACCCAAATAAAAGAAAACCATTGTTCCATGGGAAAGTTGCAAATGAAAGTATCTACAAGTCTGCAACTATATACAATGTAAGTCCAAATGGTCCATGATCCACAAACAAAAGGAAGCCTACAAAAAAGTCCTATGAATGAAAAAGTATATACACGAAGTGGAGCAATGTCCATGAACTCAAAAATAAAAGAAAAAACAAAGGAAACCTAACACTAACGAACCATGTACAATGGCGGCGGGCAAGACCAACAGCTCACTTGTTGATGTTCCGGGCCAGGGCATCATTGAACTCCATGTTGATATCCCAGAGGCGGGCCTCTTCCCTGGCCTCGAGGTCTCGCAGGGATGCAGTCATGGCCTGTTCCAACTCCCTGCGAGTTGCCTCGAGGCACTCAGCCCAGCTCAATGCCCTGCGCATGGAGTCCTCTGCCCTGACCATAGTGAGCCGTGCCTCCTCCGCCCGCCACCGCTCCGCATCTATCCGCTGGCCCAACCACTGCCACATGGAAGACACTCCCAATCCAGGGTCCTCCTGTCCTCCGGGCGATGCCTGCCCCTGTGATGTTGAAGGCCCAGAGCTATAATGGCTCCCACCCTGAGTCTGCTTCTGCCGTGTATGTTCCCTGTTGGTCGATGCCTGCACGTCGTCCTCTTGCTGGGGTCCAGTTGTTGGGGTGGCCACCCCTGCTGGACCTCCGACTCCCGACTGTCGCAGTGATGTGTCGGACAGGGTGCCCAGGTGATACTTGGGCAGGAAGATTGCATGGCGGACGACTGGTGCATAGGGCATTCAGTTGAGGAGGGGGTCGCTAGAAGATCCAGCACATGGAGGAACCCAGCCTGGGTGACCCGTCCTAGTAGGCCGACGTGGTCAATAAGGTATTCAAAATGACGTGCATTGTCCTCACGAGAACCCTGCATGACATCCCGAATACCACGTTGATGCAATGCCACCCCAGCTAGGACAGGCTCAACCCGGTCCCGGATTGCCACATCCGCAGGGACAGGAAGGCCAGCTGTTGTTGACGCATCCCCTCCCTGAAAACGGGTCTGGATGAAGGCATCCCTGCTGGTGCAAGATGATGCAGTCACAGGATCGGTGACAGGATTACACACAGGCACCTCCGCGGCAGCCTTTGCTGCCTCCTGTCCCTGCCCCTGGACTGCACCACTAGCACCAGTGGAATGCCCCCCTCCAGGTCCCGTGTGTGTTCCTTCCACGGCCTCCTCCTCAACCAAACTCCCCACCAGCCTGGATGACTCTGTGCCATCTTACTCCATAGGCCCATGTGGGGGCTCAGCTGCCCCTACTGCTGTCGAGTCCACCTCCAACCTCCGCTACTTGGACATTCCCTCGGCAGCTGTGGCCAGGGACGCAGCACCAGACTCCTCACTCCCGGAAGAGACGACAACGTGGGAGGAGTGCTGGGCCTTGCGTCTCCGGCTGGTGGTGGGATCCCTGCCTCTATGCTCCACAGCACTGTCTCCGCCCCCTTCATTAGTCGACGCTGCAGACAGGGAGCGACAGAACACAGGCATCAGGGCACTGTACAATGGTCGATACACATGTCAAAGTTGCACATGAGTGGCAGTGTCAAACTTCACAGATGCCATCGCACTCCCCAACACTCATATCATTTGAATCCAAACACATGTAGAATTTGACAGGCATTGTGCAGCAGGCAGCAGCATCCATACGCACACAACAGCATGAACATCCGAAGGTTGGCATGACATCACAAGCAACATGGGGAGTGCCGAACACATGCACATGCACCAACAGACAGACATGCATCTGTACATATCCACCACCTGTCACAATGCAATCATCTGCAACTATGTCACATCTGCCAATGGTGTTCCTACATGTCTGTGTCACATGCATCCATGGCATATCACATTTGCACACATGTCAAACACACACACGCACATGTATACCATGCACGTACATGAAGATGGGACCAGCATCCATGTGTCACACCCTAACCATGCCATAGTGCATACACAGAAATGTGTGCATCCCCACATGCATTTGTGCATCATGCATTTGAACACATACACCATTGATGTGCCTCACACGTGACTGGACTCACATGCGGCAGGCTCATGTCCCTGCACATACACATCCATACATTGGCCTTTCATGACATATGTCCAAGCTGAAGTCCTCCCAGCGCTGCCGGACATGTCGTATGTCGCGGGCTGCCGCCCTCTCCACATTGATGGCAGCCACGATGTCCTTCCAGATCCTCTTCCGTCCATCATTGTCGGCGCGTGGTCTTCTGAAGAGGGCATCATAATGCACCAGGACTTGCTCCACCAGGATACCAACTTCTGCTGCACTGAAGCTCGTAGCCCTCTGCCTCTCTGGATGGGGGATACCAGTGGTCTCCGATGGTGTTTGCCCCGACATGGCAACCCCCAAGGCAGGTGTGGGTGGGAAACTGGGTCCTGGTGCTGGGCTGTGGAGCAATGGAACTTCAGTCAGGAGTCTTCTGTTCCAGCAGGGTTGGTCACAGCAACTGGACCCCTGCTGATGGCTGACGTGCAGGCACCAAATAGCAAGGCACGTGGCCAGCAGGCAGGCAGGCAGGCAGCAGCAGATGGCTGGTGGTAGTCGGCTCAGGGCTCTGGGGGGCAGTAATTTGGCCTTCTGGGCAAGAGCGTGGTCTTCCGTGTGTTGTCACCTGGCCAGCTTGATACAGAGTGATTTGGCACGTGAAAAAACAGCATGTCAGCGTGTAATTTGAGGAAAGGCCCTTAGCGCGTAAGCACGTCTGTGACGTACCACGCGCCGGCGCTCCCTTCATCACGGGTGCAAAGTGATTCAGCACGTGAAAAAACAGCACGTCCGCATGTTAATGCGTGTAATTCGAGGAAAGGGCCTAAGCGCGTAAGTGATGTGATGCATGCGGGCGTTTCCTTCAGCACAGGTTAAAGGTGAACAGGGCCAGCAGTTTGCTGTACGTGCCTTTCGTGGAGACCGACGTGTGTTGCTACTTCTGGTTGTTTCGCGTGCTATCACAACTTCACAGTGGATCAAGGACGTATGCCTTCTTTTGGCGGGGGTATTGGCTATGCATGTATTTCATTATCACACAAGTCAGACGGTGAGTCACAAACGCTATTTTTCCCACTGCGGGTGCCCCTGTGTATCGCGTACATATTTTCGAGTTCATAGTAGCCTGCGTGTCCCACACGTACATGTTTTCTGTGTCCCTGGGTGCCACCGCGTACTGCAGGAGGTTAATCCCACACACGTGGGCTACTGGGGGTTGCATGCATGGTTTTACTGCAGTTTTGGGGTGCGTGGGCGTTGCGTGACCCATCACTTTATCACCCGGGTCACATACAGCCTTGCAGGTGCACAGGGGTGCTGTTAACATCTTGTATCCCACCCCCTTCACCCCAATTGCCCAGGAAAATTGTCGTGTACACCTCCCATTGGCACTGCTACATCTGTGCCGGCACTACTCCATCTGTGCCATGGTTGGCAGGCCACGTAAGGTGAGGGGCGCATCAGCTGGGTGTATTTCACATGGCGGGTTGTGGTCAGGGACATTGCCAGGATGACCAGGGAGTAGAGGGACTGCAGGGTGTCCAGGGTGGCTGCAGAGGGGGAAGAGGCAGGGGTGCGCCAGTTCAGCACAATGTTGTGCCATGTGTTGGTGCAGTCATGCCACCACCCCCTGTGGTTCCGGGAGATGCAGCTCTTGCATCTGACATTGGCGCCCATGTGACCCGGCAGTCCATTTCATTGACTGCCACAGGCCCAAGGGTAGTGGTAGCTGCAGGTGCAGCTGTGGACACCACCACCCAGGCTCAGGGTCCGCCAGCGCATGCTGCGTTGGCACCTGATGATTCCCAGGAGGTCAGGAGGCACATGGGAAGTGCACGTAGGGCTGCCCTGACAGAGGCACATGTCCCTGCCCCGAGCAGACGGGTGCTGGCAAGTGCATGGGCAGATGTAGCCGACAGCACCCCGGCTGTCTACCATCCAGGACAGTCCCGGTCAGTGACCTTAGCACAGCAGATGTTGCTGCGCAGGGTCAAGTCAGGGGCACCCAGCAGCCACCGAGGCAAGTCAGGGCTTCCATCCTTGTTCCACCTGCCACTCCCTTGGTTCAATCCACCAGAGCCGCTGCCCATACTGATCAGGGCAGCATTTGCCAGTCAGGGTCTGGACCACTGTCCAAGAGGAGGAAAGTTGCACCTTCAGTAGAGGCTGGGACCCCAGACATGGCTCTGGCCTCCGGCACGTCGAGGAAGAAGCCTTTCTGCATGCAGGAACTGGACTTCTTGTGGACTACATGTCGGGACACAACCGTGATATGCAAATGGACCCGAATTGTCACACTACGGCTGCCCAGCGTATGTCCCACTGGAAGCATGTTGCAGAGAGTATTAGTGCATTCGGACATGAGGTGCGCACAGCTCAGGAGTGCAAAAAGCGTTGGGATGACCTCCGGCACTGTACTAAGGCGAAGCGTGCCTCCAATTATGCCATGACTCAGGTGACTGGCGGTGGGTCACCACCTGAGGAGGTAGATCTCACTCCGCACGAGTCGATCGTTGCGGAGTTCATACCGGCAGAATTGTACGAAGGAGTGGGAGAGATGCTGGACTTTTTTGCCCTATCCAGTGAGTGTTGTTGCGTGTTTGTCCATGTGAGGTTTGTTTGTGTGATGTGGTGTGCTTGACTGCCAGTACGTGCTATGTGTACATGGTTCTCATGTGCAAGTCATGCAATGCTTCACTGATGCGTGCCTGTTGTGCAGGATGATGGACATGTGCAGCAGATGGGGACTGTCCGCCTCATCACACCTGCACCCTGCTCACATGCTAGTCATCTAGCTGCCCCTCCGGTCCATGTTCCAGCTCACTGGCTCTTCTGCATGTAGCCTGGGGTGTCTTTCCACTCAGCACTGGGACCATGTCATCGCATGACTGACGTACACGTGTGTTCTGCCTGCATGCAGGTACTACACGTAGGCATGCTCCCTTGCCCCTCCACTCCCCTGCACCCCAATTTCACCATGTCACCAGTGGGTATCATGTTGGATTACTGCACTGGCATGTTCAACGCTCCTATGTACATGCACACTTCCCCCTGCCAACCTGACAGACACATACCGTGGTGTACATCATTTGTCCTTGATGCAGGGTGTCTCACTCGGACTGTACAGATGGCAGATGCTGCGCAGGGACATGAGTGCCCATTCATGCTCCATGTGCATTCCATGCATGCCCCTATGTGTCCTTGCCCAGATGATCATTGTAGTACGTGTCCAGGATGACATACATTTAATGGCATTTGATCATCCATTCCATGCCCACTCTGGCTCAGTCCTGCATCATGCACATGTTTAGGATGTCACAGTCTGTGTGGGGCACAGGCCTCCCCCTGATTCAGGCCCTCTGACTCTGTTCAACTGGCGTAGAGGCTTCTGCACACATGGGTGTACTACTGAGGGTTCCTCATCTGTCCTGCTTACTGTCCCATTCTCATCGGCTGTGTTGTCAGTTGACTCAGATGATGCAATTGACGCTAGTCAACACTGTCTGCCAATACACAGGTCTCTGGTCACCCTTTTGCTGCCATGCAATGCCTCCCTGCATTTTCACTTGGGGGGGCAGGGGTTTGCCTGTAGCCATGCAACCCATTGCATGCACATTGCACGTGATGCCTGAACTTGCCCTTACACTGCCTTCGTGTTTATTAATTGACATCATAATGTACGTGTTCATGTAGATAGTGGGTAAGGTACACATGTTCTGCACGGCATCAACCCACTTCTGAGCCGTGTTACACCATTCTACATGCCTACTCACTTCTGCAATGTGAAAGTGACCTGGCATGTATGTTCAGATTTTCCTCCCTTCTCTGTCATGAATGCCACGGGCATAGGTGCATCCTGTGACACATGTACTCAGTGTTAGAACTCCCTAGTGGGTGTTTGGGAAAGTTGATAGGTCGATCTGTGGCCTATACCAACTGGTATAGGGCGCAGATTGAATGTAGCCTGCCAATCGGGTTGTAATGACTGTGGAGCTACCTTCACGTGTGTATGTGTACACTTTCACATACATCAAAGCAAGCAGCATTGTAGCTGATTCCTTAGCTGTATTGGATACTTTTCATGTTCACAATACAGGTGTATAGGGAAAGGGGTGTTTTTAAACACTTTCACATGTACCTATGCAAGCAGCTTCAACGCTGTTTAGTGCAACTTTGCGGCTATTCACTTATGTGTGTGTGAAAGTGTTCATTTACACATGTGTCTTCCGCAGCTTTTTTGTTGACTGACTAATATGTAGCTGATTGACGTTGATACTGGTGAGATTTCAGCATTGCAGGCGTCATGTTGAACTGGCATAAACCTGAAGGTGCACTATTGTGCAGTATGTGTACGCCCAGGCCCACTTAGTTAATATGGTGGGGCCTGGCCCTGAAGAATGTATACACGGAATAATGGAATAGGGCACATTCATAGCACAATGCGCTCAATTAGGCCTTGAGGGGTGTTCTGGAGGCTTCATGGCCTGCAGCTCAGACCGTACTGGGCATTATGGTCCCTCATGCCTGGTTGCAGGCCCTTGCTTTGCTCGGGACATTCACTATATCTACATGCCCCATCACACCCGGTACGGGCCAAGATGCAGATGGATGAAGCTATATTGTTGATGATGGTTTAGTGATGCATGTGTACAAGCATATTACGTGTGTCATTGTGTGTTTGGATTCACTTGCAGCTGTGGTCAATTTGCAGTTCAGATATGCATATGGTATGTGCCATCTCTTTGTTGCCATCTGTCTTTTCTGCCTGTGACATATGCCTGACTGAGGTGTTGTCTGATGGAGGTGATATACTCCATTTTCTACTTGTGTATGCTTTGCTATTTAGACACATCAATTTCTGCTTTTGGGATGTGCTTGCATATCAATGCAACTGGATGCATGCCAGGTTCTCATATGTGTGTGACATGTCTGCTTCATGTGTTGGCTGTCGATCTGATGTCTATGTGTGGTGGGTTATGTGCTTCTGGCATGTGTACTCATTTTTGTTTTTTCCACTTTTCAGATGATGACACAATGAGTCCACCCCGGATGATCACTCTGACGACAATGTTGAGTTGGATGCATATCATGTCCATTTATCAACGGTGAGTGATTCTGATGTGGACGATCCTCTGTCCACGACACCAGCACTGAGGGGCCAGATGGTGGTGGGACCTCCGCTTGTGGTGGATTGGGATGCACGGTCACACTCCACACCAGTTGCTGATGTGCCTGGGGCATCACGTCAATGGAGGAATGTAGTCCTGCAGCCGTGGGCAGTATCAACCCAACAAGTACTGTGGATCCTTGGGCCCTGTGGGTGTCAAGCCCAGCAACACGGTGGCCGTGCACCACCAGGGTATACTGTGTGGGACCAAGCCATGGTTGCCAATTCTGAACAACAGGGGGCAGCATTTGATAAGATCGCTCAGAGCATGGAACATGTGGCCACATCCGTGCTCCCCCCTGCTAGGCAGGTGGATCTCCAGCAGCGAGCGGCACAGTTCACGGCCCGCTTGCTCAGGCTGGGCATGGCGGCCTCAGACAGGACACACCGGGCTGAAATGGTGTCTCTGCATCAAGCACTTGCTGCTCACACAGAGGCACACAGGGAGGCCCTGAGGGATCACCATAAATCCCTCAGATCTACTCTGGGTGTGCTCTTGATGTCCCAGAGGCAGCGGACAGAGGAAAGGTTGGAGCAGCTTGAGAATACCATCTCGGCTGAGCTACGTGCTTGCTGAGAGGTGCTCCAGATTTCATGCCAGGTGATGCAGGAAGAACTCTGTGTTACCCGTGTTAACTTGCAAGAGGAAGCACGCGTATCACGCAAGGTTCTGCATGCTGACCTACGTATCACCGCCGCACAGAACCAGGCTCACCGGTCCCGCAGAGTTGCTGCTGACGAGGGGCAAGCTATGCATAGGCATGGTCAGCGTACTGTGCCACATCCACCTTTTGAGTCAGAGGGTGAGGAGGATGACGACTTATCTCCCACACAGGACGGGCCATGCAGGTGTTGAGCACATGGAGGTTTTTTTTTATCTCAACATCATCGCATGTGGGTGTTGAGGTGCACCCTGTACCTCCCCCTTCCTGGGTGCCCCCCCGCCAAGTCGTATGTCAGCATTTTTGATTTTTATAGTTAGTTTAATTAATTAATATAGTTTAAAATTGCTTGTCTATTGTGCATTCATGTGACGGTGTGGTGCTTTGTGGCTTTTGAAAGCATCCACTGTCTGTTCCAGCTTGACCCTTCAAGCTTGTCTCGTGTATGTGTTTGCAGCTTGGGGTCCTGACTCACATATGCCACTCCTGCGTCCCCTATCCATGGGCTTGCAAGGATGGTTCAGTGTTACACCATTTACACAAGGGCATTGGACTTTCTTCATATCTGTGGCCTGTCTGCTGTTGTACTACTTGTGTTAACACCCCTAGTGGGGATTATGCATGTTTTCTCCACGACATGTCTGCAATCAATTTTGGTGAGTACATAATTTATATGGCCATTTATTGATGTTGATGTATGTTCTTTCCTTGCCTGTATATGTGCTTGATGCACTTCATGCTGTAGACAGTAGCCTGCACCCTTTGGCTGTCAAAGTCACACTGATGGTGGGAGGAGGTCGGATGTAGGTCTCAGACATGGCCCAGTGACAACCAGCATGAAGACACACACACAGGAAACTTTACAGCCTTATTAAAAGGTTGTATGCCCTTTCTGCAGGAAAATGATCCTCCAGGCTACCTTTCCCAGCAGACACGGGGCCAAGAACTACAGCAACCTGGCCACGTTGGGTGGTGCACATGTGCACATGCGTGCACAAGCAGGAGCACAGGGCTTGTGCTCAGACGTCCGACAGAAGCAGACGTGTTTCCAGGAGCTCCAAGCAAGGTGAGCAGCATGAGGGGCCACACCCCAGCCGACCTTCCTCCAGGCCCCTCGCACATGCATGCTAAGTAGCGACAGTGCTGGGGAGCTTGGCCAGGCATTGAGGAAGAAGCGCACAGTACACCTAAGCCGCGTTGAGGAACAAATGGCAAGCGGCTTTACAAGTTGTCAGGGGCACACGCAGGGTGTGTCGCCCATATCCTCGAGTCCCCCCTGCTCCATAGAAGCTGAGTTATTAGCGCAGTAGCGTTCCTAGCCAGAAACTAATACAGCACACAGGGGCACCCAGCGACGCACAGACTCGAGTGCAGTGCAAGTCATTTGCATATGACAATTGCCACGTGCGCTACCTATTGAAATCCACGGCTGGCAGAACACAACTTGTACTGAAGTCGCACCTCGCGACACGCGTCTAGCAGCACACCCAAGGACCATTCTATCATGTGTGATTCTTAACACATTGGTCTTCCATTTACCGCGGGGCCACGTGCGGCTGCCTTACCACATTGACAGTGCATGAACCATTACAGGGGCAAGCAAAAGTATACGAACAAAGCAGCAGACAAGAGTGTTTGTTTGGGGAGAAGTCACTAAGTTTGAGGCATGAATGGTGTTGTGGGTGCAGTGAAAACACACACAGAATAGTAACTCACGCTCTCTTTGCAGCATTGAACTGCTCGTGTTACCGGAACTGAGAGTGCACAGACAGGAGGCCAGCACTCACCCCAGAGATAAGTGTCTCTTTGGCTTGCATTTGACCCATTGTGTACAATGTGCATGTAGAACATGATTTCTCTGATTGAGCATGTGTTATTGTCAATAGTTGTATTTTGTCTTTTGCCTACTTTCCCTTGCCCACCCACCTACCCTCTCCTGACCCTCCTTCCGGTTATCCTGAATACCGATGCCTATCCAAACAACAGACCCCTGACCCTCTATCCCCACCGGGTTCTCGGAGGCATGTGTACATTTTACCTTGCAGGCACCCAGACCATGGAGGGGGGTGTTGGTTCGTGCCACTCCTGCGCCTGGAGACTGGAGCTGCGACACTACCCATCAGTTGTTGCATCCTCATTGATTATTGTGTACTGAAAATGCTACCCATCTGTTGAACCATTGTTGAATTGTGCTACCTTGGTTGTTCTATCATTCTGCTTGGACTTGTGTTTGGCCATTTTCAGCGACTTCAAGTCATCTACTGGAGACTCTGCCAGGGTTTTTCGGTGGTTCCAGACTTTTTGCTTGGTTTGGGGCTTTGGCTCCTTGGAGTTCTCTGTGATTTGGTATTTTTACCAGCAAGGTGGCCTCTAACGGGACTGGACCCTATTTACACGCAAGGTAGAACATAGAAACCAAGGGGTAGGGGGATCCTGAAGCCAGGTAGACTAGAAGGAAGAAGGCTACGGACCCCAGACACAGTTCTTCAGAAGGTCATGGTGATGTGTCAATGAGGGAGGGCCTTTTGTTGTTGGACAGTATGCTTGGGCTACAGGGTTTGGGCACTCTCTGACATTGTCATTGTGGGGTACTATGTACATGATGTGTTCTGCTGGTCAACGACTGTTCCTGTTTTGTGTTTACTTTTCAGGTGTCAGGGGATTGTTGTGGTTTGACTTGCTGGGGTGTACACATGGGCAATGTTCACATGTGATGTGTACAGGACACTGAGGGTCACTTGATTTCACATGCATGTATTGAGTGCATGTCCCTAGTGACACACACACTTACACAATGCTCCACCACACATACAACCACCCTTTTTTGCCCACACGTGCACACAGATTGCCTTCTCTGGCATGCTGTGTCCCTGCAGCGCATGATCACTTACCATTTGGGGATGGTGTACATGCGTCAATAGGTTATTTTTGTGGGTTGTCCTTTTTATGTGATGCTCAAGGTTTATCCCCAACACAATGGCTGATCACTGTGCTGTGTGCTGTGCAGTGTGTTGCAGGAGACACAGGCAACACACGGGTTAGAGATTAGCGGATTTGGCTTGGCCAATGTGCATGAGAACAGACATTCAGTCTTTTGTTGATGGTACCACTAGTGGCATGCATTTCTGTATGGTTTTGTATGTGTGGGAGGTTGGTGATCAGTAATTTCATCTGATTCCATGTCAGGTGTGATTGTCTCGGGCCTCTTTCCATTTATCACATGTCACTTTGTATCTAATTGGTCATGTGTTGGGCTTTTGCTGTTGTATGCCATGTCATGGTGTGGCAGATAAGGGTGATGTGGGTTGGGAGGGTTTGGGTGACATACCAGTGATTGTCATGGCCTGTTTTGCAGGGGGTGGTGTGATACACACCTTGCATGTGTTCCATTTGGTCACACAGGATTGGTTATGTTTAAGTAGCTAGGGATGCACACAATGTAGCACTTCCGTGGCAACATTCTCAGTGTGGTAAGGTTGTGACAATTGACTGTCTCTTGTCATCATCGGTTGTCAGTTGGTATGTGCCAGGCCTGTGTGCACTCCGCAGTGGTGGGAGTTTAGGTGAAAAATGTGGCCACAAGCTGGGTCCGGGCTGCCTCGCCAGGTGCCCTTTCCCCTCCCATGGGCAGCACCTGTGCCTGTGGTTGGGGATGTGGGGGCACCACCATGTCCACCGGTGTGTCCCGCCGTGTTGCAACATTTTGCAGGACACATGCTGCCACAATGATCCTGCACACTACTGGAGGTTCATTTAGTAGCTGGCCGCCAGAGCAGTCAAGGGAGCGGAAGCGTGACTTGAGCACTCCGAATGTGCGCTCCACTATGAGCAGCGTTGTATCTTACCTAGCGTGGTGTGGTGGGGTTCCATATTGGCATCATCATGTGGTTGCTCAGAGAGTAGGCACTGTCCCCTGGGGAGGTTAGGATGGTTGTCATTATTTGGGTTTGTGTATTTCTCTGTGTGTGACATGCATGCATGTGCACAGACATTTGTACTCACCAATGAGCCATGTGTTGCCATGCTTCCCAGCTTCCAGGTCCCGGCTCAGGGCAGACATTCTGTAAATGAAACTGTCA
Source organism: Ambystoma mexicanum (assembly GCF_040938575.1). Lineage (NCBI taxonomy): Eukaryota > Metazoa > Chordata > Amphibia > Caudata > Ambystomatidae > Ambystoma > Ambystoma mexicanum. Next base: position 46,135,212 of record NC_090924.1, on the reverse strand, counting down.
TGGGTAGACCTAGGATAGTTTGCATAGACAGAGGTGATGATTCCATGGGCATTGCATACAACCTGTATGTTGATGCAATGCTAGTGCTTGCGGTTTCAATATACGTGCTCAGTGGCCCTAGGTGGACGTAGGGCCACCAGCGTGCAATCTATGGCACGAAGCACTTTGAGGAAGTGTACCACCCTGTAAAAGTCCTGGACCATGGCCTGCCTTTCTGCAGGTGTTCTGGGCATGTATATGTGCCTGCGGACTGAGGGACGCGCAGTCATGATTGCCAACACCTGGGGTAGGCAGCGTGACTGCGTGGCCTGTGAGACACCCCCGACTATGGCAGTTGTCCACTGAAATGACCCAGTGGCCAATAAATGCAGGACATTGAGCACCTTTTCCAAGGGGCCCAATGCTTGGGAGCACAGAGTGGGTGATGTAAGGTAATCTTCTCACTCCCTGACCAGGTCAAGGATGATACAAGGTGGAAACCTATACCTGCCATAGACCTGCTCATCAGGCATCCAAAAAAGGCTGGCCGGGGCAAAAAAATGCAGGGCCTGGCTATTCTCCTCCTCCTGCCGTGTCCCACGATCAGCACTGCGACAAATGGGGCATTCATCTTAGCTGTATATACGTGTTTGTTGTTTGCGCGCACTTTTAAAAACCCAGCGCGGGGACGCTTCCACCTGCCTTCGTGTGGCGGACGTGTTGATGCCTGTGCACGTCTTTTGGCGTGCGCGGGTTTCCCGTAATCGATTCCATGAATACGTGTTGTCCGCCTGAATGTGGGGGTTCTGTATATTTCCCTGCAGTACTTCCCCAGTTACGCCTTCTTTTTCACACGTTGTTCCCGATTCCGCGTGTTCCGCCCCATGTTCCGCCCCCTTTTTGGTGTGTGCGCTGACATTGTACGCTTTTGCTGTGGGCGTCGCGCACAGCGTTCTGGATGTTGCAATGACGTGTGCACATGTATGCGCCATGCACGGATTTGGGGCACATCCCTGGGAAAACACAAACAGGGACTTCCATAAATCGCACTCGTGTGCGTGCGCTTGCTTTTTCATGCTTGCGCCAGCTTGCACCACGATTTTAGGTGCACATTTGTTCCATTAATCGGCCCCAATGTGTTTCTATAATATGATATATTTTCAATTGTTTAAAAATATGTCTAGTATTTTCAAACAGATGAAGAAGTAATTCAAGTGTCAAGAAGGATCAAACAAGAAGCACCTCAACACCTACCCACACAACTAATCATGGATTCATTAACAGAATTAAAAACAAAATTTAATTAAAATGCAAGAGAAACAACCATCAATGAAAAAGGACATTGTAAATGTAAACCAAATGTAAATCAAATCAGTAAAAATCCAGATAATTGGGCTAAAGAAGCTGTATCATATGTTGCAACAAAAAGAAAAACACAAATCCACAACCACTTCCCCCCAAATAAACCTGTTTTCAACAAACTTGGTTTGCATATTTATTTACCTTTTTCAAGTATGTACACGTTTATGTATTATTAATTAATAAAACATATTTCAAATGTTCCAATAACTGTTTACAAACTCTACACTCAATACCACCCAAATGTAATTTATTTTTTCAAAACTTTTCCCTAGCCACGGTTTTAACAACCCAGCACATGAGGTGAGTTTGGGATAGCCGCAGACAAACTCCCTCAGTCATTGATACTCATAAATGCGATCATGAATATACCAGTGGCACCAATGACATTGTGGGCCTCATTATGACTTTGGAGGTAGCCATGGTGCTATTAGCACCATGGCTGCCTCCAAAATCGTGTCTGGGTTCCCTGAATGGGGAATTACCGGGCCATTCCGACTTTGGAAGGCCCGGTATTTCCTCCTTCAGGGAACCCGGGCCCGGTCCTTCCCCATTCCCATTCGAGCCCCCATAGGGCTCAATGGGAATGGGGATGGAGCTAACAACGGGCCTGTCAATTTATCTCCCTGGAAAAACCAGACGTCCAGAGCGGGTCCCGCGAAGGGACCTCATAAAAGTGCAGAGTGGGTTTTACGGCGCCGGCACCATTACTGGCGCCATTAAACCCATTCCGCACTAGTCGTAATGAAGCCCTGTGTGTTTTTTTTAAGAAACTGAGTATAGAATATGAATAACAAAAGAGACAGTAAAGCGAGTACATTCAAAAGAGTTATGTGAAATACACAATAACTCATCACTCATAGCCACGGCTAGAGTTCATTGACTTTTGTTCTAGCCACGGTTACAATTTGAAACTGTGGGGGTAAGTCACATATATTTTTTAGAAATATATACATAATAGAAATGACTTAGAAAGGACTCTTTCGGGTACAAACAGCTTACCTTTTTGCACTTTGAGGCCTAAAGCCACAGTTATGGTCCAACAAACCTGCTGCTACGACCCTGCCCGGTCGTTGCTGTGGTTAACCCCGCTTCCAATATTCAACAACCCATTGAGCTACACCATAGCCCCGGTTATTTATCCATGTTTAAAAAACAATAATACTATCCTTCTATCTGAAAAAAGAAAACATAATCAGTTAAAGAACACAAAGGCCCTCATTACGACCCTGGCAGATTTTTTCCGCCATCGGCGGACTTTTCCGCCATGGAGCAAAGTCCCTTTACGCCATGGCGGATGGCGGACTTACCGCCCCATTCCGAGGTCGGCGGGGCGGTAAGTCCCCATTGACCCATTTACCCTTCCCCATTCCCATTTCGGCCCCATAGGGCTCAATGGGAGTGGGGAAGGTGTTAATTACGCCACCGTACACTACGGTGGCGTAATTAACACCGAGGTCCCATAGCGCCATGGATTTTTACGCCCGCAAAAAGCGGGCGGAAAAATGACCATGGCGCTATGGGAACTCGTAGTTGGCGGTAAGGGGTCGGCGCAGCTAACGCTGGCGCAAACCCCTTAGCGCCAGGGTCCTAATGAGGGCCAAACACTTTAAGAAACACAATGTAATACACATGTTTTATGACCCTCATATCTTGTATGCAGTGCATCACATGCACTAAATAAGATCCAAATGTGTACATACAACACATCACATTGTTGTTCTCTTTGCACATAATAATCATTGGGTAATCAGAAAAAAATCCAACTTGGATTAAAAAAAATACAATCATATAAAAAAGTATGAACACTACTGCTAAAATCAACAAACAGTGATATATACACTGGGTGAGAATAAACAAAGGAGGTAATACTGAGAGGTTGCATGGCAGAAGATGGGGAAGGTTAAGTAAACTTGAAGAACAAGAGAGAATAAGGTGTGATATGTATACTAACTTGGAGAACAAGGAATAGAACAATAATATATAAACTGAGTAAAAATAAACAGTGGAAAGTATACTAAGTAGTTGCAAAAGAACGGATGAGGTAGGGTAAGTTATCTTGGACAACAAGAGAATATAGGGTGGGATAATTAAACTTGGAAACTGCTGTAAGTGGGTTTACTGCCATCAAAAGCTAGGTTTGAGCGGTGGTTGTGCAAAATCAAACTCCACACATGAAAGGTACTGCCACCAACAGCCAGAGACTTCAAACACATGCAGAACTGGAATATTCAATTTCAAGACGCATCAGAAATGCTAGAGTTGTTCACAAAGAAGAATGTTCATGAACTATCTACACTTGTGCTGCTCCCATCTTTAGCAGTACCACTATGGTTTGAATATGGGTTGGCCTTGCACAGGATGTGACTCTCCAACATCTGGTGCAAGTTCACTGGGATGATGAGAACAACGCATCTACATCAAAATAAAAAATACAAAAATCACAAAATTATCTTGCAAAACACCATTATTACCAACCAAAAAACCCAACACAGCTAATAGTACTGCATAGCTGAAAGTGCATTAAAATTACAGCAAATGCAATCAAATAAACCTTCACCCTCACTAACATGAATCCAAAATGCCTGGATATGAATATCATTGATTCCCAAATCTAATTGTGTAGGTCCATGTTAGTGAAAGTTAAAAAATGTATTAAAAAACGCTTGCCACACCACCAGAGCAGATGAAAAAATTGTATTGTACACCATCTGATAGCAGTGGTTATATAATTAAAATACACAACACTGCAAATAAATCGTCAAATATGTAAATGCACAGTGAGAGTTCTGCAATCAAACGGAAGACAATGCAGACAATGTTGCCTTTTATACTTTCCAAAACGAATATAAAAAAAGAGTACTATATACCAATACAACTATTAAAATGGATGAGACAATTTCTCCACAACCTATCACTAACAGCTACAGAAGTAAAAAAGTAACAACAACCAATAACTTGCAATGAAACTCAGAAAATATATTTTCCCCCACCCAACATCTTAGATACCCACGGCTATTTACTGTGCTACAGATCTGTTTTGTATCCGTGACTATATTTACATTTTTCTGCAAGCCCAACACCAAACTAAATTGGCCTTCAAAACTTCCAATGAAATAAGAGAACAACTGAGCAGATAAAATAACACACACACATAAAATTGTGTACTCTTATCATTCAGATAAAAATATGATTATCGCACACATAATGTATGGTTCATAGATGCGTGCTTTTCAATAGACGCGGTTATAGAAAAGCCCTGCATGTCCGTTTGCTGTTAGCCCGCAGCCATACTAATAAAACTACTAATATAAATATGTTTTTCACTCCGGCAAACTCCAAACAAGAGTCACTAACATGCCTATCAGCCCCCCTCCAGTCCCCATGGTCCTCCTCCACTCCCTTGGTCTCTCCCAATCCCTCAAATCACTCATTGTATCTATGATGCTACTCCACCCAAAATGTTGGAGGCCCTGGCTACCACACTACCACAAAAACAGGATGTTCCATTTTCCATGATATAGCCATGGCTGCATAGGGTACCACATCTACCCGCGGTTAGCAATACCGCACACTGAGTGGCTGCTAGATAACCACAGAGATAATTACAACAGTACCATCAACCAATTACAAACTGGAAAACACACACATCATACATACCCTGCTCATACAAACAACTAGAAATTCGAGCTAGGAATAATTTTCCTGGAAAAGAAAGACTGCATATATCATGGCTGGTTTGAAAATTGTGGCTGATCGGAGAAAATTGGCTGTTTTGGTTACTGGCTTTTTGTGAGAAACTTAATATTAACATGAAACTAGGTTTGAGGGAATGGTTTGGATTGCGGGGAATGCGTTGGTTCTAGGTTTTTCCAAAATTGTTGAGTCAGTATAGTAAAGGGCAGCTAGATGTCATACTAATTCGCTGTGGAGGCAATGATTTGGGGACTGTACGAGGTGTGTCCCTTACTTTAATGATGAAAGAAGACATGGGAAAACTAATAGAACTATTTACACACACCATCTTTATCTTTTCCAATTTGACTGAGATGCAAAAATGGAGATGGACCACCAGACTTAATGGTAAAATTGAGAAATCACAAAGAAATGATACTAAAGTAGTTTCAGCATTCATGGAAGACCACAACCGATTATGTATTTCAAGCAACAACATACAGCTCTACATGGCAAATTTCTATAGACATAATGGCGTTCAGCTGACCTATGAAGGAAATGCAGTTTTCCTTCATAAAATCAAAACAGTACTCCAAATATGCTACAATACTACACTCGGTGCACCCCAGAACAGTCCTTTTAAGGACTGCTTATCACATATAAATATATAAATACACAAATACAATAAAATAATAACCAAGATTTTGTTTTTATTATACCCACAGCTACAGTTCATTGACTTTTATTATAACCACAATTTGAGATAGTTAGTTAAAGGGGGGGGTCACTTCGTTTTTTTTTGATACAATAGAACTTAAAATATCAATACAATACAACACTGCACAAGTAGTTATGTAAGGTAGCTGAAGACAAAGAAAGCAGAGAATAATACATGACAATAAACTAGGTAGGGAAACATATAGGCACAATTACACCAGATATAATAACATGGGTGAGAATAAACAGGCTAAAATACAGTGGGCCTCATTACGACCCGGGCAGTAAGGGATTACCGGTATTGGTAAGGGCACTGGTGCCGGTAATCCCTTACCACCCAATTCCGAGGTCCCTTTGTGGGTCCCGTCCTTAACGGCTGGCAGCCGTTAAGGACGGGACCCGCAAAGGGACCTTGGAGGTAATTACGGTAGCACAATTTGCGGTACCATAATTACCTCCCCCTATTTCCATTGAGCCCTATGGGGTCAAAAATGGGAATGCGGAAGGGCCAATGGTGAATGGAGAATTACCGCCCCGCCAACCTTGGAATGGGGCGATAATTCTGCCATTCACCATGGCGGAATCGGTAAGGTACCGGCGTCGGTTAACGCCTGTGTCGTAATGAGGCCCAGTGTATGGGGCATTTAAAATGAGTGTAGGGTGGTTTCTTTTTGTATTGATTTTTCTAACCAAGTTTTTATATTTTTATCCACAGTCTCACATGTAAAAAAGTCTGAAAACACACAGTCAAAATAGATAAGACTCCCAAATGCATACCGTGTCACTGACCATGGCTTTTGGCCATGGCCAGTGGTTTTCCACCGCCAACAACACTATACCTATAAAAAAAACATTGAAAAAGAAATAAAACACGGACACCCCAAAACATAAAGCCCTGGGCACGGACCTCGGCTATCCGTAGTCCTACTCAGCCTCGCTTATAGCTACGAATATTGGGAAAACGGCCTAAAAAAGACTTTTCTATCCCGTAGGCCCTCACCAAGTTCCCCACCATCTATGCCAGTTCTGCATATACCCAGATTGCCTCCTGACCTCACCTGCCCACTCTGTTTCCCCACACAACAGCCGTTGTTTCTGTGACACAGTTTGTTTTGAGATGTCAGCTATTAGAGGCTATAGCCAAGGATACAGAAAGCGTTGTTTTGCAAACTCAGTCCTTTGTCTGCAAAATATTATTTCTTCTAATCAGTGCTTTATATTCAGATATAAATGAAGCATCCAGGATCGGTCTAGGGCATGCCCCTGTGACTACTGACAAAGTTACTGCTGGGATACTTTGAGTATATAAGTTCTGTGCTTTGGGTGCCCATTCACATGGGCATCCAGAGCAACGGGAAGAAAGAGCTAAGGAAAGACAGAGCTAAGGGTTGCTGCTATTGGCTTCTGTATTTAATTCTGTGTTTCCTGTTAGCCCCTGTTAAGGGAAGACAGAACTAAGGTTGCTGCTATAGCCTTCTCTATTTCATTCTGTGTTCCTTGTTAACCCCTGTTTGCCACTCAAATGCCTCCCATACATCTCACAAACAACATTCAAATTCAACTCCAGCACAACATCCATTAAAACAACTAATTACATACACCTGCATTATTCTCAACTGCTATTCTGCACATGCTCACAAACATGAAATGAATTAATACATTAGCACACACTCCCCAGATATACTATTCGGTGTCCAGTCATTTTTTCGAATACAAAAGTTTCGAAAGGCAAACTTTCGTATTTTTTTTTCCAAATGCCATTCTTTCGAATGACAATTTCTTTGAAAAAAAATCAAAAGTGCCGGCGACATTGTTCAGGGTTAGGGTTGGGGGGTGGGAGGGTGGTGTGGGGGTTGGAGGGATATGTGGGAACCCCCCCAATATACACTAAAACCTTGAAACGTTACATGGAGCTGTCCAGTGCTGAAATTACAGCGCTGGACAGCTCCATCGAACGTTTCAACGTTACAAAAAAAAAGCATTGAAATGCTACTTTTAATATGTAAAAGTGCATTTCAATTGAAACCAATCCATGACTATTGTCGACAGATTGGTTTAGAAAGAAATGCACTTTGCACGTTAAATATAGCATGTCACAGCTTTTGTTTTCAAAACTTTAGTTTCGAAACTTTTGTTTTTTAAATCTTTTGATTCAAAACTATCACTATAAACCATACTATTCCTTACAGAATCATTGCTCAAACCCCACCACACACCTATTAGCTCTGACATACTTCCCCCACACTACCTCTTCCACCACAGTGGCTGCCCCCCCATACACATCCTGTGAAGCAATCTCCTCACTTGATCCCCTCCATCACATGCACACCCCACCTTTCTTCTGCCTCATGTATCACCCTCCTACACACAATTGCAGCATCTGCGATGACTGGACTGACTTCACTACTAACAACCACACCACCGTGCCCCCTGCAAAAACATCTCTGTGTGCGATTTTAACCTTGGTAGTCCCTTCCAGACACCAATCCAACACTAAAGACTATCCTCGTTCTGCTCCCCCTTATAATCTCACACAACTCATCACCTATGCCACACACATGGCTGGCAACATCTGGGATCCTTTTGATCGCAAGCAAAAATTATGCTTCTGTGGATAATCAAATCTGGATGCCAGGGTTTGACCATGTTCCTATCCCCTTCATGCTCACACTAACACACAACATCCCACCACATGACACACATCCCCCTCGGGCCCCAGCAAGAAAAATCATTAAGACATTACAGACATAGCCATAGCACCACTCATATTATTTTCCCCTCCCCACACGGACATCCTTCGATCCTACTTCACCAATACAACTCAACCATCAGACAGGCACTCAACAAAATTGCCCCCCTCAAATAACAAAAACCCTACCAATACAACCACCACAAACCATGGTTGAACAGTTCCCTCCTCCCTATCAAGCAGGAAGCCAGATGCCTAGAAAGAGCCTGGCAAAAGAACCCCTGCCCCTCAACCAGGATACCCCTCAGGCACTGTGGCCATAAATATAAAAAAAAGCCATTTGCAATGCCAAAGCCACCAATTAATTCCAATAACTCCAATATGCCACCAATTGTATGCAGAAACTATTAAACATCATCAAGTCCCTCTCTAAACCACCATCAACACCTTTTAGCACCACCATCCACTGCAGTTTGCAACTCCCTCATGAACTACTTCAACTCCAAAATACATAACATCAGGACAGCCTTCACCTCAGCTCTCCCAAGCACATTTTACACTCCCAAACATTCCAACATATGGGACACCTTACACCCCATTGACACTGACACCCTCATCAACCTCACTGGTTAAACAAAAACTGCACAATTCCTGGATGATGCATGCCCAACTCAAGCTACATCCAATTGCATCACCAAAAGCCCTCTCAGGGCAAGGATGCAGTTTTGTGTGACGCAAGTACACAGGAGACTCTGCCTGATGACATGCAACATGCAATGCAACTTCCATGCTCCTGAGCCTTTCATAACCGAGGATCGGACCGTTTGCAGCAAAGCCCATGCAGTACAAGGCTGCAGTGTTGTGCGAAACAGGTATGCAGGAGATGCTGCCCGACGACAACCTAGCACGCAACGCAACTTCCATGCTCCTGAGTCTTTAAGAGCTGAGGATCGGACCCGCTGCGCCAAAGCCCTCGCAGGACATGGCCGCAGTGATGTGCGATGCAGGTACGCAGGAGACGCTGCCCGACAACATGTAGCACACAACGCAACTTCCACACTCCCGAGCCTTTAAGAACGGAGGATCAGACCCTCTATGGCAAAGACCTTGCAGGACAAGGCCACTGTGTTGTGCAATGCAGGTAAGCAGGAGACGCTGCCCGACGACACATAGCACGCAACGCAACTTCCATGCTCCCGAGCCTTTAAGAACTGAGGATTGGACCCTCTGTGGCAAAGCCCTCACAGGACAAGGCTGCAGTGTTGTGCGATGCAGGTACACAGGAGATGTTGCCTGATGACAAGTAGCATGCAACACAACACAACTCCCATGCTTCCAAGCCTTTAAGAATCATTGATCAGACAGGCCATGGTGTATTGTATTATATATTAGTAGCGCTGTTTCATTTCTCTTCTTACTGCTATAGGTCCCCCATAGTTATTAGTGTTCTGCATATTCTGTACTGTATTGCATTTCCCCTATCACTCTTGTTCCGCACAGTGGTCTCTATTGTATTATCACACATTATTGCACTATCTGCTTCTCTTTAGGTCCTTCCCCCTAACCGTGGTTTCGGTTCTTTGTGCTCACCGTACCCGTCCTCTTGTGCCTTCCCCCTTTGTGTGCCCCTAGTGTGTGACCCGCCCGATCCCTTTCGCTCGGGCTGCCTTCTCTTGCTCTCTGCCTCAAACATATCCATGGTGCTCTTAGACTCCCCTATCTGCTCGAACTGCTATTCCATATCCTATCCTACCCCTATCACTAAGTCTGGTAGGAGGAAGCTCCAAGGGGACATACTGCTCTTCGACACAGGCCTCCCCATCACTGATATCTACACAAGTGCTTCCTCCAGACAGACCCCCACTGACATCCTCTTTCATTTCTTTGTCATTCCCTCTCCAGGCCTATTGACCCCACATATGGTCTCTGTTCTCTCTCCATTTTCCTCGCCTCCCATTAATGGTGACACTTGGTGGAAGGTCCACCTGGCCCCCTTCCAATCCTCTAAGACCACCATTAATTTCTATCTGAATGGCACCAATGTGTTGGTCCAGGGCCCTCAGGCCAATCTCCTCCTATTAGCTAGATGCTTCCTGCATCTTATCAACATCCTACCTTCTCCTGCTACTCCTACCTACACCTTTCTGGCCTTCCGCAACCTCTCTGGCACCCTCCTCTGCTTCTCTGGCTAATCTGCCTCCTCCTTCCTCTGCCACCTCTCTGGCACCCTCTTCTTCCTGTCTGACTACTCTGCCATCTCCTTCATCCTCCTCTGCCCACTCTCAGGCACCTCTAACACCCCCGCATGGCTTATTGCATGCCTGTACCCCTCCAAGGAAGTCTTTTAAATGTGGCAATCTGCTCCACCTTGTTACACTTAACTCTCGCTCTGCTGTCAAACACTACTCTGCCGGCTGCTCAAAGAACTTGATCTGGATGTCCTCAGTCTCACCGAGACATGTTTCATGGCCAGCTCTGTCATGGGTTTTGACACTCTCCTCTATGATGGCTACAAGATCCTCTATGAACCAGAACCAACCATCCAGTAAGTAGAGTAGCCCTGATCTTCCCAGAGTGGATCCCTGCTTCTGTCATTCCTACACAGGCCTACTCCTCCTTTAAATGCCTGGTCTGCAGGCTCTCTATCTCTCCTAGACTCTCTTACTGTGGCCACCATCTTCAGGCCACCTGGCCAGATCGCCCTCTTCCTCTCTGAGTGGGCCGACCTCTCCTCCTCCCTCCTTGCCTCTACCTCTCAACGTCTCCTCCTCTGAGACCTCAACATCCATGTGGATGCTTCTAGCCCTTCCTCTGGGCTCTTTTGCAATTTCTTGACTCTTTCTCTCTCCCTATTCTTTCCTCTGGCCTGAAACACTCTGCCGGGCACACCCTGGATGTTCTTATCTCATCAGACATCCCCCTCTCCAACCCTCTAACCACTCTTCTCGCTTGGACTGACCACTTTTTTCTCTCCTCTCATCTGTTGCTCTCTGTTCCCCTGACAAAGCTGACCCAGCACTGACACCCACCTTCTTGGTCATCCGGATTTTGTCGCTACTTTCTCTCTTCCTTCACCTGCAGCGGACTCACACATCCCTCTACAACCATCATCTCTCAATCTCTAACACTCTTGATGTCCTTGCCCCTGTCATGAGTCATGAGGATCCATTTGAAGCCCACTTCCAAGCGAAATTCTTGGTATGATTCCGACCTTGCCACTCTTAAATGCAATTGTAGGGTGGCTGAGAGGAAGTGGAGGGCATTAGGCTCATCCTCCGACAAACTGGCATGCCTCCTGCTCCAAAGGCAATATAGACTCTTTGTTCTGTCCAAGAAGAGAGCTTACATCCAGGCCTGCATCTATGCAGCCTCTAACAACTCGGCTGAATTTTTCAAAATCTGCAAGGAGAAATACAATCCTGCTTCAGTCTCCACCTCTGCTGTTCCCTCCCAGGCCCTTTGCACGGCACTGGCTTCTCACTTCCCCACTAAAACTCAGGCCATCTTGTACACTCTCTCCTATTCCTCACCCTCTACCACACCGGGCCCCTCTCCGACCATCTCTCCTCCTTTAACCTCATTCCCCAGCTTCACTCCCGACGATATTTCTATTCTGATTTATGAAAGTCTTGTCAAAGCAGGTGCTCTCCTGCTCTTCCAGAACCATCAAGAACCACATCAAAATCCTCGCTCCAGCCTTGGCTGATTCATTTTGGTCACTTTTTTGCCAATGGAACCTTCCCTTCCCCTAAAACACTCCCTTGTGCACCACTCCTCAAGAAGCCCTCTGCCGATCCTTCCTCTCTGGAAAACTATTGCCCGATTTCTATCACTCCTTTCCTGTGCATACTCCTGAACAGGCTGCCCATCTCCCAGCTTACTTTCTATACTGAATCTGTTGGTTGTCTCCATGACCATCAGTCTGGATTTAGAGCAGCCAGAAGCACGGAAACTGCTCTCCTCAACACCTTTGAAGACCTACTCTCTAATCTTGACTCTAACCTTCGTTCTGCCCTCATTCTCCTTGATCTATCCTCTGTTTTCGATACGGTCAACCACGCCATCCTGATCAATCATCTCTGTGACAACCTGGGCGTCATTGGTCAGGCCCTAGCTTGGTTGACCTCCTTTCTCTCCGATAGACCCTCTCAGGATCAACTTGGGTCCGTTCTCTCTCCCACCTTTCTCTCTACATGTGGTGTTCCCCATGATTCTAGCCTCTCAACCTGGCTTTTCAACCATTACTTGGCTCCTCTGGCCCACCTCATCTCTACCTTCTGTTCTAACTCTCAGTTTTATGCGGATGACACTCAGCTTTACTCCAGGCTCCCCTCAGCCTCCTCTGATGTCTTGCTCATTCCCAACTGTCTATCCACAATTCAGGAATGGTGTGCCTCCAACGATCTCTACCTTAATGCCAGTAAGACTGAGATTTTTCTCATTGGGACCTTGTAATGCTCACACGAAATACGAGCTAAAACACTATGGCGCCAGTGCGCAGCCATCTTGGACATTCATCTCCCATTACTGTAGTGAAAGCCAAGGTCTTTTTATGGGCTCAGCAGAATAAATGCCCATTTCGTCAGTGAAGACGAAACAAGGTCACAAAAATATTGTTGCTGAGTGGACTACTGTGGGGAATAGTTATTGTACTGTCCGCCGAAGGAAGAGACTGAGAGGGAGTCTGAGCGCACTGCAGGTGCAGTGATAAGGGGTCCTGGGAGATGCGAGGAGATGGAAGCTGGGTTTTTCCACTTCTGGCTGTTTTTTCTGCTCTTTGCCCCCTTCCACTTGTGATCTGCTCTTCGTCCAAGGCAGTCATAACCGAGAAGGGCGGGGTCATGCCCCATGAAGAGGAGAGGTATTCCTCAGTGAAGACAGAATCTGGATCCCTGGGTGATGCAGTTCTACTGAGAGGGTGGATGCTCCGCTCCAGGCAACATATGTGTGATCTCTTTGCCTACCTGCTCTGGGACTAATAAGTGTAGTACGGGCCAAGATGAAGGTGTCATCTGCTACATTGCTAACGGTGATGAACTTTCTTTCTATATTTCTGTATAACAGACTATGCGTATTTTGTGATTGGTGTATCCATATATATATAATGCATGAATAAAGGGCCTATAATGAGCCATTTATATGTTTCACCATATCTAATTTTCGAAGTGTGGCTTTTTGCCTGTCTGAGTCCAATTACTAATTTTGCCAGGTGCCAGGGAGCAGTAAATCTAAGGCTCTCCCCACGTGGCCGAGCAAATGCAAAACAGATCCCTGCTCCCGCTTTCACTCTTGCACTCTGGCCGCCCACCCTGGACCCTAAACCTGCACCTTCCTGTGAGGCAAAGAACCTTGGTGTCATATTCACCTCCACCCTCTCCTTCTCTCCTCACATCTCTGACATATCTAAGAAGTCACACTATGAGCTGTACCTCCACAGATGTATTCATTCCTTTTCTCACTTTCTCCCAGAAGCTCACTGTCTCCAGAGCCCTGGTTCTCTGTAGGCTGGACTACTGCAACAACCTCTTTCTAAATCTGCCTGTCTCTACTCTTCGCCATTTGCAACTAATCCAGTATAGGACTGTGTTAGGGAGAATTCTCACTTATGGCTAATTTCCCTTACCTAAAGAGTCCCCCAGCAGCTTTGCTGGATTTGAAGGGTGTATTTCTTTTGACCTGCTAAGAGTGAGACTCTTTTTCCCATTCTTAGGCATCTTTGCTATGTGTGTTCTAGGCTATTTTTGTGTTTAATGCCTATGGGATCTTTTCTCTCACACATAGGAACCATCTTTATGCACATGTATTACACCACACCCTGCGTGCAGTGACACAGGGGTGTCGTAGCGACCCCCAAACATAGACTCCATACCCTGGGACTGACTACTGTCCCCCAGGGCATGTAAAGTCCCCATTGACTTTACCAGTCGATCTCTATGAACTAAACCAGTACACCCCATCTTAATATGGAAGTACTGGAAGGGGTTAATAGTTTTTCCCCTAGGTTCATTTTCGAGAGGGTACCTTAAAGTCCCCCTCTACAAAGTTTCTGGCTGGTGGCAGTGGTTACTACCTTTTATATTCGACCGCAAATATTTCCCTATGGGATTTTCCCCTTGTTCCAGGCTAACACTTTTACTGAAAGCCTCAAATATAACGCCGGTTTATTTTCTTATTAACATTACTCCGGTAGGTTTTATTTGCCAGAACTTTGATATAATTTCTTTCTCGTGTCTTACTCTAAACTCCTAACCCAGGTCGGGGATCCTTTGTTTGCTCTTTTGGAGGGCTTCTGCCAAGAAGCCCTCCTTTCGGCGCCTCTGAGTCTGGGGTGGGTCTGTTGTTTGGGAGGGGGAGTAGAACCCTGGACAGAGTTGCCGCAGCAACTCAGGTCACACTCTAACCTGATAGGCTGGAGGGTCTCCTGCCAAGAAGACCACTCCACTTTGTGAGTGACAGCTAGGCTGTATGAATGGGTCTCTTTCTGCATAAAAGCAGGGTCCTGAGGACTGGAAGAGCAAGACGTCTCCACTGGGACTACAGAACCGAAGGGGAGAGAAGCCACAAACATCTTCAGCATCTACACCACCGGTGAAGCCCTGCCGGATCGCTTCACCACTTTTCTTCCACACGACGAGAGGAGATCTTCAGCGAAAGAGCCTCCATCCCTTGAGCTGGTGGGGTCAATCAGTTCACCTTTCGCTTCCTCGGACCTGCCTTGGTCGAATCGACAGTGCCCAGCACTTGGAGACCGGATAGCCAGGCAGCTATTGACCTGGACCAAAATTAAAAGGAGCGTACCTTTAAACTCTGTTTGGCAGCACCGCAGCTCGTTTCATCCTTGGGTAGTGCAGCGACTCGAACCTACCTCCACGATGAGAGCCTCTCTTCCTCTGCTGGGCCCCCCCAACCTGCAGGAACTACCAGGAACAACCGCCACCGCAGGAGTGACTTCTTCACGTTTAAGGTACATTGTTCCGCCAGGCTGCCCTTTCTCTGTGGTAGCCCTAAGGGTGTTTTAAATCCTTTATCTACTTGTGGGGTCGGCCGCCCTCTCTCTTAACATTGTCTTTCGTCTCGCATCTACCTCTTCAATATTTTTCTACTAAACACTTGACTGCAGCTACAAGAACATTTCTGCTCCTAAGCTCTTGGTCCTGTACCACTGACTCTGACTCAGGCCTTATTGACTCTGGCTGATTTGTTAGATCTGCTCTCACTAGATTGGTTTTCAATGAGAAATGTGTTGATGCACCTAAATCTTCTAAACCCCTCTTCCTTCCTACTGTATTAACTTGTGGAGTGCCATTTTGCTCAGCTTTCATTCACTTATCTTTCTGCTAAAGTGTTGCTGTGCATTACTTGTTCACATAACTTCAGGGAAGTGTTGCTAGGGGGTGTCTGAAGATATTTCGGTTTAACTTGTGCTTTCCCTCCCGTTCGTTAAATTGTTAGAGTGCCATTTGTAGTTGGTTTTCACTGTGCCGTTTAGCTCAGTTTTCACTCTACCGCAAACCTGTCTACAATTGAATAGGGAGTTACTTTTCCTTGACTGAATGTTTACTTACTTTACCAATTGTGATTATGTGTTGACTTAGAAGTGTATAAAATAAATATATTCTCTTTTTGATGCAAAGCTTTGGTCAGGGTTTCCTTGCTCCATACTGCTGTACTACCTATTTGTGTAAACCCTGAATACTGCTCACCTCCCTCTTGAGATAAATCTGACTGCTCAGCCACAGCTACCAACTAAATCTTTGTGGTACAGACGGATACAAAAGGGATTTATTGCTCTCACCTGTAGTCCTAATCTGGTGTAGTGCTCCCTAAGGGAACTGCTCTGGATTCTGCCTAACAGACTGCAAGACTTGTCCTTGGCCTCAAGCCAGGGATCGTATGTCTCTGGCCCTGATATCTCTCCACTGCCACCCGGTGACTGCAAGGATCAAGTTCAAGACCGTCTGCATCATCCCCAAGGCTGTTTGCGGCCAGGGACCACACTACACCCAACTCTCTCTTCCTAAACATCTTCCTTCTCGAGCCCTCCGTTCATCCACCTCCAACTCTCTCTGGGTCAGATGCTTCTCCAGGCAGAGAGTTGGTGGTAGATCTCTGCCTTGGCTGGGGCCACCATCTGGAACAGTCTCCCTGCCTCTCTCAAACTTGAGCAGGACACCTAAGTTTCCGGAAGCAACTCAAGACCTTCCTTTTTGCTTCTGCTTTATCTCTCTCTCCTCCGATGATGCTCCTGTCTGCTGCACCAACTGCTTACCTGGCCACCCACTGAACCTCATGGCTACCAGGCTCCTGCCTGACCGGTAGGCCTTTGCCTAATACCCACTTAGGAACTGTATCTGCAAGCCTATAGACCCCTGCTTCTCTGCACTTATTTGAGCCACCATCCATGCAGCATTTGCTGTGTCTTGCCGCTGCACCCCCCACCCCCTCCTGGCACTTCTCCTCTTCCCTCCACCTCACACTTGAATGATCTGAAGGACACAAGGCCTAGTAAGATAATTTGTTTTGTCCGCGCTCTGTCTACCGTCTCTTGTCTTGTCTTGTCGCACCCAGAAACACTTGTATACAGGCACGTAATAAATGACTTATCATGTCATATATCAAATATATCACCCTAGCTCCCCACTGCCTCAACCTCATCAGTGCCTGTCTCTCACATAGTACTACCCCCACTGTAATCAAAATGAGACAAATTTCCTCAAATAACCATCTTTCAGCCCCGCGCTCTCTGAAAACTACCGTCCCATTAGTATCCTACCAAACCTCGTCAGAATCATGGAACACTTTGTAACTCCCCAACTGCAACAACACATCACCATCTTCACATCCTCAATGACCTCCACAACATCACAAAGGACACAAAGGACACAGAGCACTACTTGTACTCCTCAACCTCTCTGCAGCCTTTGACACCATCAACCACACCATTCTACTAGAAATCCTAGCCTACTGGATGAATCTCTTTGGCACCGTACTTGACTGGTTCACCCCCTTTCTCACTGACTTTATCCCCATACCCCCTTATCAATCAAACCCACCCCTGACAAGTATGGGCCCCCACAAGGCTCCTTCCTTTCTCCACTCCTATTAAACTTATATGTTGAATCCCTTGGACAGACCCTTAGCAGACACAGCGTATATTTCCCCCAACACACATGTGACACATACTTCCAAATGTCATCCTCTTCACAACTCCACCACCTTAAAAACCTGTCTCTTCACCATTACCAACTGGATGGCCACCCACTTTGTCAAATTCAACCCTTTCAAAACAGAATTTTAAAACTACACCTCCTATTCAAAAAGAGACATATATTTCCTCCTGATGACTTCCACACTGCAATACAACTACTGGTATCATCTAAACCTGGGCTATGGAAATGCTCTCCTCACTGGTCTCCCCAACAACACCTTTGCCTCCCTGCAAGCCATACAAAACGCAGCAGCCAGACTCATCCTCCACCTACCCAGAAATTCAC
Source organism: Ambystoma mexicanum (assembly GCF_040938575.1). Lineage (NCBI taxonomy): Eukaryota > Metazoa > Chordata > Amphibia > Caudata > Ambystomatidae > Ambystoma > Ambystoma mexicanum. The sequence continues at coordinate 46,117,299 of NC_090924.1, read as the reverse complement.
ACTTCACCCCCTCCCTTGCCCACCTCCACTGGCTTCCCATATCCCATAGATTTTCCTTCAAAGGACTCTGCATTGTATTCAAAGCCATCCACCTCCATCTTCACTTCATGACAAACTCAAACCCATCACCTACACAAACACCAGACAAGTCAGGCTACACCTTCTACACATTCCACTCTGCAAACTTACATGCACACAAAAACAAGCGTTTACCCACTGGGCACTCAGGGCATGGAACACCCTGCCTCTCCAGATACGTACTCCATCCTCCACCACCACTTTCAGAAAGAGCCTCAAAACATACCTGTTTCCCCACACATAACCCTGCCCTCCTCTGCTGCTATTACTTGTCTATCCCAATCTCCCCATCCTTTCCTGATAACATTTTGTAACTTCTATTTTCAACTCCCACCTTTGTAATATTTGAACCATGTAAGGCACTCTGAGACCTTCTGGGTAGAACCAGCGCTAAACAAACATTCTAATAAATAAATACATGTATGTCAATTTGGATCTTGTCATCACTGCGAATTTCAAATGTCTGTAAAACAAGTTTTTTTACTACTCTACATTTCTTGGTATACCATGGTGTGCCTATATTTGCTTGTTGAATCAAGTCATGGCTAGGTTGAGTTACACATGTCCTTACCAAAGATAGAATCACACTACAGAAGGTAAGGGAATGTCATTTTTGTACCTATGCAGAGGTCTGGTGGATTAAAGATCTGGTATCCCCAGAGATCTCTTAATGAGCATAATGCCATTTATGTTGTTAAGATGCTCAAACAGAGTGTTTAGATCTCTGAAAAACAATTATATGAGGTTAGAGACCTTTTTTGTATCCATCTCAAGATGGTATAACCAATCCTTTTGATTGTTTATGGTCTTAGAGGAAGATCTGCAATTTTCAGGATTAAAAACATACATTCAACAAGTAATGATTAACCCGTGAGGTACATTTATCACTAATATTTGGATATTTGGTGAATTTGAATGAATTATAAAAATGATAGCGTTCAAATCTATTTTGACATGAAATACCCAATTGCTTGCCCTCTCATAACCTTTGCAGCCTGGATATAGTAACTAGAATAACCTGGTTTATGAGGAGTATTGAGCAACCATGTTTCCCATGTAGAGCCATTGATGAATGTATGGCAATTAGAATCCCCCATTTCTTTTATCTCATCAAGCTATATGCAATGAAACAATGTTTAAGTTGACAAAACAAGAGCATGTCAATCTCCAGATAAAGGTGGAAGAGGTAGATGAAGAGGTTTTGAGCAGTCAGTCTATCCCTTCAAGACCCTTATTGATCGACACGGTTGATTGCATGAACCTCAGGGTTGTAACGCTCAAAGGTCCAAAGTTAAAAACCCCTTTTGGAGTTTGTATCTGGACATCGCTTCACTCAGCCTCGTCAATGTCTGATCCAATGCACACATGTATTAATCAATGAGTCTTCATACTCAAACATTCTTTTGCCAGTTTTGGGAAACATCACAAAAAACTTTCATCAGGTTTCTAAAAATTTTTGGAGATATTGGCACCATAATTAAGGTTTAACTTTAAAATCTGCCATAGGGTGAACCTCCATGGAATAAGTATGAGGGCCTCTGGCTACAGGTAAGGAGTTTTTTGCAAGGTTATTGATATTCATATTATGCTGTTTATCTTAAGAGTGAATATTTAGACTTCATATAAAGGGTATCAAATCTTGCTTTGATTCAAAACCTGAGGACAATGCATTTGGTATATTAATTAATAATGTGTCCACAAAATAGACACTCTTGGCCTGGACTTTTGCTACATCATGACTGTGAAATGGGTGAAGATGATACTGAGTGAGAATTGGATATTATAGAACTTAATTTAGAAAATCCATCCTTCATTGGCACAATTAGTTGATGTAGAAGGATACAGACTGCTTTAAGTGATTGAATGTCTAGACCCATTCTAGAACTCAATCAGACAGAGCAGGTTTCATCTAAAACACAGCATATTTGAGTTCAAACAAGACTGAATATGACTTTTCTTTGATCATCAATGATGGTTAGAGGGTCAAAATGATTATGACAAGGTATATTTGGTTCTTTAATGGATGCTGATTGGACTTGATGTACTGGGCGCTTCGTGTATAAGTGCCTAACAAGTGACCAATACATAAATATATAAATTATTCTAGCAATGATGTTTGGCCTACTGCATGAGTAGCAGTGAACTTGGCTGTGATTGAAGCAAGTGTGGTGTAGGTGACATATGTGTGCAACTATTCACTTCCGATGTAATTGTATTCAATTTAATACCTTCTTTGGTGTGCTGGTCGAGATCTTCCTGGGCCTTGGTTGGCTGATTTACCTATGATCAAGTGAAAGATGTCATAGAATGAATCAGCTTCCATTTTGATTAGGTATTCGTAATATTAGTCTACTGAACAACACTCATGCAACCAATGATTATAGATGATTATAGATGTTTCTGGAATGCTCTCTGTGGGTTATTCCAATGTTGTCTTCCCAAGATAATAAGTAAAATCTCTATCTCATTTATCATATCATTAGCTTCAGTGATTGGCAAGGTCAACTGTGAAGACTTATAAATCTGACTGCATGGTGAAATGCAATTGGTAGCATTCTGCATCACCATTGTCACCAGATGGTATAACAAATATAGGTTTCTTTAACAACATATTACAACAAATGGGCAGCATGGGCCCACATATAAATTAACTATACGTGCTGGTGGGAACACCCAACTGGCTCGAGGGGTAACCGGGGTCTGACACTCCCACCACAAGCACAAATAGTGCACTAACATTGATTTCCAAGTACTTAATACAGGTAGGCTGAGATTGCTTGAAGTAACTTGCTGCAACAAAAAAAAGCAGCTGAATGCACAATCTCAGTCAGTTAAATTGAGGTAATTGTGAGCAGTGATTGATTGGCAGGTAAAGTAGTAAAGTATGAAGTTGCTGTAGACTTACTGTTACCATAAAAGGGCAAGTTGAAGAAAGTACGTTCTATGAAAGAGCAACTCAGAGATGAAGTGCTGCATCTCAGCCGAGTCACTGCATACTGCAGACTGCAAACTGTGCTTGGTGTGCTTCACTGCGACTTCACCAGGGTTACAGCTAGTGTTCACATGGTGGCACTAGTGAGGGGGAATCTCCTCCCACTTCTCCCTTATAGGCCAAGTATTGTGTGAAGAGCAACCTACAGCTTTGACTGACTGTGCTGGGCATGCTTTGACTACTCAAATACCTCTCAATCTTGCTCGATTCTGCTCCACACCTGTGATCTTGAAATGGTCCCCACTCCACTTCCACATTTTTGGTTTTTACCCTAATCTTGTACACTGCATTAACGCTCAGCAGAGATTATGTCACTTGGCCGAGAGGAATTGGACAACCCAAGTATGGTGCTTTTAAGCCATGCACCTCAAGGTCAGAGATGTTCTGTTCTGAAGCTCATCATTAATGTAATTGGCTAAATGTATCAGGCTGATTTTCTGTATGAACCTCATTGTGTAAAGCCGCACTAAAACCCCAATAATTCTTTGTTTGGGGGGACTTTTTTCTTAGACAGGGATTCCTGTCTGGTTTCTCTATCTATATCTACACACCTATATGCAAAAAAATCTGACTCTGCTGCCTGGTTTTCCCTTATTGGATGTATTGGCAGGTTTTTACATTTGGTGCCATCACGCTTCCAATGTATCATGTCCAGCTGGGACGCTAACAGGAGTAACAGACGTCTCCAACTGAAACTCCTCATCATGTAAAAAGGATAACCAAATGACCTAATTGATACATTGAAGGGATTTTGAGGGATGGCGGCATGTTGTATTTATATTATTTGTATTTATTTATTTATAAAGCGCAGCCCGGCCCGGGGCATATGGGCGCGTAAGTTAGATCTGGTTACAGTTGCAATTAAAAGCAGTCAACAATGGTTACGTGACAGTTACAGGTAAGTACAAACATAGTATTGCAAGTGCGTACAAATATACATAAATTACAAAGTGTGCCGGCAGCAGTCCATCGTGCTGGGATCAGGAGGTTAGGCTGTCATAGAGTCCAAATTGTGAAGCCAGCACTTAGTGTTGTGTTTGAACAGGTTAAAAGAGGATTCTGCTCGCAAGGGCGCGGGGATAGTGTTCCATAATTTGGAAGCTTGTACAGGGAAGCTAGCTCCACCGAGTTATGAAGTTTGAATCTCGGTATGGCCATGGTGTTAGTTTGTGCTGCTCTGAGTGGTCTTGAAGAGGTGTGAGGTGTAAATTGGTTAGTAAGGTATGCTGGTGGTCCCTTGTCCTTGTGGTGGACGGAAGCCCTTTTATTTAAGGTACTGGTGGCAGGACAGACTCAGTGGGGAAGCATTTGGGTAATCAGATTGGGGGAGGGGTGAAATTATAAACTGGACAATGCAGAGAAAATTATAATGCAAATAACAATGGAAGGAAATGTAGAAGGGAGTGGAGCCAAATGTGTTTTTTATTCATATATCGGGCATTTGTTAGGTGCTTATACAACAAATAAATTGTGCTTCAAAGCTGCCACAAAGCAGTACGGCGGGAACATGGGATAGAAAACATTGAATACACTGGAAGATAAAGACGAACCTACTAGGCCTTGTGAGAATTAGTCAGAGCGTGCAAGTGCAGAGGGGAAGAGGGAGAGAGGGCGTGCAAGTGCAGAGGGGAAGAGGGAGAGAGGTGCTAGGGGTGCCTGTGCTGGTGAGTGAGAAGCAGGCGTAAGTGCCCAGAGTAGGAAGTGCAATGGAATTATCATCTGTAAAAAATTAAAATAAAATGGTAAGTGCAAGCCTACAGTTCCATTAGAGGGAGCCAGCTGAGGAAAGAGATCGGCCTCCGGCCCTCTGTTTAGTGAAACGTGTGACATGCAGAGAGTTGGTACCAGAGGAATGTAGAGGTCTAGAAGAGAGAATCCAGTAAGATCTAGTTGCAGATAGCGTGGTTCCTGGGCCCAGACAGCCTTGTGGATTGTGCGGATGGATTTGAACTTGATCCTTGCAGCATCCGGGAGCCAGTGGAGAGATTATAGGGCAGGAGAGATGTGGTCCGTGGGCTTGAGGCCAAGGATAAGTCTTGCTGCCGTATTCTGGATTAGCTGGAGGGGTTGTAGAGAGGAAGAAGGTAGATTCAAGAGAAGGCTATTTTAGTAAAGCCTAGAGAGGACGAGGGCTCTGTTAACAGGATGGCTTGACACTACAAAATGTCTGGCAAGAATGCTTAAAAAAAAGAATACAAATGACTTTAATAAATGTGTAAAATGTGAAAATAACATCAAAAGAATATGGGATTCTGGAAAGGGACACTCATGCGCATTATGTATACTTATTATCAGCCAAGTTAAAATATCTTAAATATGATGCTGTATAGCACAAGCAGATAAGCATAAGCAATTTCATTTAGCATAATTTCTAAATTTACCGAGAGCACTTGAAAAAAAGAAGAAGCAGTTAGCTTATGAGCAATAGGAAATATGTTTAGATTAGTTCAGGGAGGCTATAAAATGTATCCAGGTATCAAAAATAATAGGAATGATAGACTGAGAGAATAAATACAAAACATTAAACATTGAGAGGAAAATGAACTGGGGGTCACAGCAAGAAAAAGGGGCTCAGCTAAGCTCCCTGAAATATACTTCACTGCAGCCTCAGTGAATGCCAGAGGAATAGAACAATGAAGAAGATAAGGATGCTGAATTGTCTAATGCAAACCGAAATGCTGGCAGAAGAAATGACAATACCCTGAGCCTATACGTTCAATGAGGGCAACCCTGGGATCTGGCAGGCCCAGATATGCAAATACACTTACAACCATCTGTGAAAGCGAGCAGTGTTTTCTCGCTCACCATATGCCTCACACACACTCACACAGTGGCAGTGTAGAGTGCAACATGAGCACAACTGCAGGATCCATTGCAACACATGACAGTGGCTGGTGCAGGTGGTCGGGGTAATTTGGTAATGAAAATATGCAGTAGAACTCCTAGTTTTACAAAACTTGTCCAAAGTGTTTCCATATGTTAGGGATTAGCGAGAGTTTATTGATGAGCTCGGAGATTTTGTTATAACCCCTCCTGTGCTGATATGAATATGCTCATGAGGGTTAAAAGGCCTATTTTTGTATGCCAATGCTTAGCTCAATTGCGTGGTTGGTCCAATGTAGATATAGGGACAGGTGCATATTTCTGTGGCATCGCACGGAGGCTTCATAATTAGCATCTTAAACTTTTTTTATTTGCGCCACAGCATTTAAAAAAAACAAAGAACATAACTACAACTCCCATAATACACTTGGTGCACCATAGTCCAATCTCTATAAAAACCTACCCACTATGGCAGTCCTTCCTCTGTTCTTCCTACTCACAGCTATGTTTTTTCTTTATTTCTGCAGGGTGGTTGGTGACATTTGGCTTACCTCAAGGGTAGGTTTATAAGTGGGTTATATGTGTTCAGATGTAGCCAGTAGAATATGTTGTTTGATTTGACTAGTTATTGTTGAACAATACCTGGAGAAAAGGTCTGAGCATTAGAATCGGCTGACTGTTGGTTGTCCGTTGGTTTCGCATGTCAGTGCTGCTTGATGCCTTTGTGAGCATTCCATACCGAGATGTGAGTACATGTGTTACGAGATCTAACTATGGGCCTCATTACGACCCAGGCGGTAAGTTACCGCCTGGGCCGTGACTTTACCACCATGGCATAAACTACGTTTACGCCATGGTGGTAGGCGGACTTACCGCCCCATTCCGAGGTCGGCGGGGCGGTAAGTCCCCAATCCCCATTTACCCTTCCCCATTCCCATTTTTGCCCCATAGGGCATAATGGGAGTGGGGAAGGCGTTAATTACGCCACCGTAAATTACGGTGGCGTAATTAACTCCATGGTCCCTTAGCGCCATGGATTTTAACATCTGCTAAAAGCAGGTGTTAAAAGCTCCAGGGCGCTAAGGGACCTCATACTCAGGCGGTAAGGGTCGGCGCTGTTTACGCTGCCGTAAACCCCTTACCGCCTGGGTCGTAATGAGGCCCTATGTGTTTGTCTGCTTTCTTGAGGCCCTGCGCAAGGAGAGGTTGTGTTGGCACTAGCAAGGTCACAATGGCTGTGGAATGCGTGACGGACATGCCTCAGGGGGAGGGAAACCTTCTCTGCGAGAAGTACATGCTGTCTGTGGCTGCAAGCTGGAACCATACTCCAAGGCTAAACTGCCCCGTTCACATTAAGACATTAGTCTAAGAACCTGGGAACTTTTATCGACTGTCTCCCCTGAATGCCCCTACATGCCTTACTTACATGGGCCCGGATGCAGCATGCAGGCAACACTTTAACATGAGTGATGAGGACTGGAGTAGCCAGCTTGTCTGCATATAAGGATGCAACTGGCCTGAGGCGGCAGTGCAGTCCACCCAGACGTTTGGTTCCTGCTTTCAATACAGGCCAAACCTTTCTACTCCGTGTCTTGCGTGTGGTTATTTCGGTGTGTTGCAGAGTGCTGTGTGCGAAGGGCATTTGCGGTGTGGAGCAGGACGGATGTTTTGTAACAAGTGGTGCCGAATCCTGGGAGCTCCCCTACTCGCCTTTCGCTGGCACGGTCAGAGTCAACATCTAAAAGGGTTAGTGAAAAAAATGTTTTTCGCTGTATCTATATATATCTAATTATTTTTTTTTGTGCTGGAAAGCACTCGAATTTACACGGGAGACTTCAGAGGCCAGGGGTCTCTGAGATATGCAGGAGTACCGCCTCATAGGGACAGCTGCCTCATAGTACTATTGTTAGTGCAGGGTCGAAGGGCATATAAAGAGCTGAAGACAAGTCAGAGCACACCAGGGTAGGGCTTGTGGTACAGTCAGAGCACCGGACAATAAGGACAGGGGCAGGGTCTAAGCTGTATTGACACAAAGCACTGTTACTCTGCAGGGTCGTAAACTTGCACTGTGGTAGGGTTGACAAGGACAGAAGGAATAAGACAGATGGCTGACACCAGTCCACTGACCAGGCGGGAAGAGGAGGTGAAGGATGGCATTGAGCAATTTTTTAAGAAAAAGGAGGGAATGTGTATTTGGTCAAATACTAACAAAACTCCAAGAACTGTGGATGATTTGATTAATTCATTGCTATTCATCACAGACAAGAATTACTATTGTAAGAGCAAGATCCATGTTATTGTGACATGTCTGTGGAAAATGTATTAAATAACAAAAGGGAAGAATGATGAGGTTGCATGACAAAATGCACTGCTTTGCGACATGAGAGAGGATCTCATGTACTCATGGCAAATGGTGATTATTATTATGTCGTCATCTATTGTGCTCAAAGCACAAGAATGTGAAGACATTAGACAGCAGCTTGCTGACTCTCTAGAGGAGCTAGAAATGCACAAAAATGTGTTTGAGGCTTACAGACAGCAGTACACAGACAAATATAAATGGGCATATTCAGTGCTGCCTGTGAAGGCTGCACCACTGGAGGAATATATAAGCCCACCACCTTATAACAAAGCAGTCAAAATGGCGCCGATCACACTACAAGTGGGGAGGAGCTTTACAAAAATAGAAGTAGACAGTACACCTACAGTGGAGGAATTGAACGAGGAGCTACATTTGGATACTGTTAAATTATAACTCTGTAACAAGGGGTATGTGGGCAAAGATAAAAGATGCTATGGACAAGTGTAATGTAGTTCACAATATTGCACAGAAAGATAGGGAATCAGGAATACAGCTGCAGCAAGAGCTACGAGAGGGTGGACAGAGGGGCAACAGGATTCAACACAGGGTAGACCACAGGATATTATGAAAATGGTGGCCCTCCTGAAAGAGATGCCGCGATGTGGGGTGGACATGCAGAATTAAGCTATTTGTAGCATGACATTCCACATGCAAAACGTTGGAAGCACACCGGTTGGACAGGGCACAAGTTATCATGATTTTAAAAGCAGTATGCAACCCGTCAAGGTTGATAATTCTGGGATTCTCTGATATAGAGGACAGGAACCTAGTGGAAGATGTGGCTAAGGGGATGAGCACTAGATGGAGGGTGTGGGCAGAGCCCATTATGGCATTAATGAAGAAACATCACAGGGTACTGGCGCTTCCAAAACTGATGCAAGTGATACAAATCAGACGGGACCAGAGTCCATCCCACTTCGCAGACATGTTACCACACACACTCATGAGGGACCCAGGGGTGCGGGAGAAGGTGACAATATTGCAATTACTGCCAGATGAAATTACAAGGGTAGTGGAAGGGAAGGTGGATGTGGAGGAGAAACAAAAAATTATCCAGGGATGTGCATACATTCTAAATGTGTCAGATGATACATGATTGGCAGTAAGAAAAGTTATGCCAGTGAGGGAATGCAAAGCGTGGGCAGAGGGCATATACATGGAGGAGCAGGGGTGGGAAACACTGACACCAATAAGGAATGTCACATATGAGGCAGAAAGATACAGTGAGGATGCTACATTTTTCCCAGGTAGGGGTAGGGAGGCAGAGGGAGAGGTACGGCGGGAAAGGTACTGTACAACAGGAAGACAGGGGCAAAATTGTACCTGAACGCAGATGGGGAAATACGAACCTCGGTCACATACTGGGAGCAGCAACAGTAGCTCAATGACATAAAGGAAAAGGCCCAGAAATTGAGAGAACAAGTTGCCAATACTGGGACCACACCGGTGGCAGTTGTGACAGGCACCACCGGTTGCTCGGACAGGGACAAGTCAGCAGAGTTAGAGGCTGCAGTGATAACCCTACGCCAAGATAGATGGGGCTGCATGACGGCAGAAGGTTCTTTCTTCCGCTGGTGGGGTCACACACACTGTGACCATATTAGTGGATAGTGGAGTAACTCTGACTAAAGCCAGGTTTACGGACACCAAACATTCAAAAATGACAAAAATGCAGGGACTAGGTAGGCCCATTATACCATCCCCGATAAAAGGACTAACTATTAACCTAAATGGCGTAAACCTGGAAAAACAGCTGTGTGCCATAGGGGGGGGGGGGGGAGGAGGACATTCTGGGAATTGAGGCCTTGCTGAAAAGAGGGGCAGTTGTCGATCTGGCAACCAATTTCTCTGCCTCCAAGGAACAGCAGGCATGGTACACATTATACCAATGGCAGTTGTTACAGCAACTCCCAAGGGCGACATGCAAATTCTTACATACACAAATGGCACCATAACAGAATGCGAGGAGAGGTTTCCGGACATATGGGCAAAACACAGGCTGGATTTTGGGAAGACACAGGACAATGTGGTATTGAAATTGACTAGCATGCCACAATATGTAAAACAATACGGGATAACCCCTGAGGCGGCAGAACAAATAAAGGATATACTTGTGACCCTACAAGAGCATGGGGCCATAGCGGAATATATAGGGTGGGTTCCAGTTGTGTCACCAGGGTGGACAGTTAAGAAACGGGATAGCTCATTCTGCTTTACGATTGACTACCGCATAATTAACAAACACCTACAATCTAGATCACAGTTGGTGGCATCGTTTCCAGAAATGATGGCAAAAATACAACCAGTGATGCAGGTGTTCTGTGTCCTCGATATATTCAATGGTTTCTACTCTCTCCCATTGCATGATGATTCACACGAGCTAACAGCTTTCGCGGTAGAAGGGGTGGTGTATGTATGGAATGTGCAACCACAGGGGCTAAGGGTCAGCCCCACCATCTTCCACACTGCGATGAAACGCATACTGCAGGGCATTACATGCCCAAAAAATGTTATTCAATATGTGGATGATGTATTGATATGCATCGAAAACGAGAAGTTACATTAATAGCACCTAGGAGATGTACTAATGGCATTACAAGAGGGTGGGCTCAAGTTGAAGGGTGGGAAGGCACAGATTTGTATGACTGAAGTGCAATTCTTGGGAGTGACCATATCAGGAAAAAGAAAAAGCATATGCAGAGATAGACTGCAGTTAATTAACTCATTACCACTCCCAACAGACTACACAACATTACACAGGGCTATAGGGATTGTGGGATTCTCAAGAATTGTCATGCCTCTTTTCGCAGAGTGTACAAAAATACTGTACAAATTATTAAAAACAGACAGATTTGACTGGAATGAAGAGCACAGTGAGGCATTTAAAAAATGGAAGGATTTATTAAATGGGGCCCCATCATTGGTGAGCCTGAATCCGGATATGCCATTTTACATATGGCCAATAATAGCGGAAAATACACAAGCGACGATACTGACACAGAGATATGGGGATACACATCACTTAGTGGCATGTAACTCATTGAACTACAAAACAACAGAACTAAAATACTCCAGATGCAAAAGACAGCCATGCACACTATACTGGGCAATAAACAAGTTCATACACATAACGGGGGGTGCCACATGCATTATCAAAACAAACCACCAGATACTACAGATGCTGCTATCATCAAAGATGTATCAGGGCAATGTTAGTTACCACACTCAGGTGTCTTTAGGAACCATGGCTCTGCGGGAAATTGCATGCCATTTTATGACCCTAGCAGCGGCGGTGCCCTGTGGGTCTACCATTGAAAGCAGGAGGTGAGACGAATAAGGTATACCATGTATGATGTACACCAAGCTTGTGCTTTTGCAGAGTTGGTGTGAAAATTGCGACTGCTGTGGTTTTTGTTAGCTGTCCTATTGGCCCTTTGGGTGTTTCTGTTGATATGGACATCTGTTGCTTGATTGATCTAAACCACATCGAGTGTGTGCAACACAAGTGCTAACTTGCTGTACTGTTTTGTGGGTGGCTCTGTTGGAGTACATACTGAAAATACCCTGTGCATTTGCCTTGCTGTGGTTCACAATGTTTGAAGACTTAAAGCAATCATTGACATCTAAGTCTCTATCTTATTACTTTGCAAACTGCTTGCATCGTATCTCTTCAAGGGCTAGGGCTGTTAAACTGTGGGCTTTGACTGGTCCTATTACTGTCAATTTAACATGCCTGAACATATTAGAAACCACCATCCGCGTAGTGCTAACATGAAGAAGGCAGCAAAACCTTACAATAATGATAAGCCTGGAGGCACTACATTTTCTAATTCCCCACCATTATCTGTCAGCATTGCTGAAAGGTTAAACTACGCTGTCAGGGTATCGGCATGCCAGAACAATTTGGGAGGATTACATCTTGTTTTCTGATGCAGCGTAGTAGATTTGAGGAGACCGTTCCACACTCTGAAGAAGAAGACATCTTAACCTCATCTCTCAGGCAAAAAATTACTGTGTTCTTCTCTGCATCCAACTATTGTTGAGAACAATTTACTTCTAAATCTTTGCTACTCTTTGCAAAGGGAATCTGTGGGTGTCAGTTGAAGTCTCCCACTGCAGACTGTTTTTATTGAGCATAAAAAAAACACTGCCCCCAAGACTATCCAAATCGCCTGATTTGACTTCTATTGTGAATCATGGCCAGGGTGGTTATGAGCTGGTAAATACATTGAACAAATTTGATATTATGCAAACTGAGATTGTTGATCTATCTGCCACTGTCAAGGCTCTATTCGTCTTAAGTACGCATATTGCAAGGGAGCAAAAAGAACAAACGTTTGCATTAAGTCGATATCATGCTACAGAACTGTGATATTGATTCCCAAGGGGAACTAATTAGCCTTTTACATACTCCAATAGCGAAGTTACAACCACCTATGAGTTTAGGTGATGACAACTTGATCATCCGGATGCAGTGCCAAATTGCAGCGATTCTAATAAGAACATCAATGAGTGTTTTAATAATAAGCAGTCTACTGAGATTGTTGACATGGAGGAAGATGCTGAATCTGCTACCCACAGGAACAAAAGAAAAAAAAGAGGCTGCAGAGAAGGTGAAAGCAAATGAAACTCAGGCAGGAAAGTGCCAAGTCTCTGACCCCTAAACCCAATACTGGGCAGCCCCACAGCAAGCACATTGTCCCTCCTGATAATCGGCAGCAGGAAAAGGCTCCAAAGGCAGCACAGAATGGGCAATCACTCCTTTGAAAAGAGAACAACAAGTTAGGAACTTCCTCTAAAGGGTCTCGGCATGGCACTATTGATAAATGGCTGTTGAAATGTAAAGCCAAATATCTTGATAGTTCCCACTCAGGGTGTGATTCCTAGTTGGAGAATTTAAGCATCTATGAAACCAACCTACTTTCTCTGCAGCCCCGCCTTGATAAGAATACCAAAACACCTAATTCTGCCTCAAGCGGCAAGAGCCTGGTACCTGTAGATGCTTCAAGGGAAAATAAGCATCAATCAGTGAAGCTTAATAAGCTGAACGTCAGAAGGAATAACATGGCAGAGCTTTTTGCTGCTGAAACCTGTCCCTGTCTTAACAGAGCCATCGTTCTCAAGGTCCTCCACTCTGTGCCACAGCTCAATCTGATCACAACAAAGGACATTACCCAAGTGGAACTGCCGGATGATTACTGATTGGGCAACTATCCATTTCACCTCCCTGTCTTAATAGAATATCTGATTAGGCATGCTACAGATTTATTAAGGCTGGGTTTTGAAATCTTCCCAGTTCAGTCCATCAAGGCTGACCTAGAAGCAGATTCCATGGGGTAAATAATTTGAAAATTTTGAAATCAGATGTGAGCTGCTGCGTGGGAAACTTGATAGCAAATTGGACCATTTCAAGCTTGCTGAAAACGATGAAGACTGGAGATGACGACCTAGACTGCTTTACTGATTCAGCCTCCTATAAGATATTAATCTTATCTTTTGGAATGGTATTAGGTCAATCAACCTTTTTCTTCAAAACAAAAAACAAAAAAACGATTTAGAAAGACTGCTCTGTGACCACACAGAGTGGTCTTTCTAAATTGAACTGTCAGTCTCTCTGATGCACATGGGTGCACGCAGAGGCTGACAGGCACAGCAGAACCCAGAAGCGGCCAAGAGGGAGAAAGGGTATGTTTATGAATTTGTGTATGTGTTGGGTGTATGTGTTTGTGTGTGTGTTTGTGTGCGTTTTGGTGGGGGGTGTTGAGAGGGGAGGGAGGCGGCCGTGGCTGTTGGAGGTCAGTTCGGGGGTGAAACCCCCAATTTGAAGTAGAAACAGGAAATAGGGTGAGGGTGGGGGGTTGGTGGGGGTGAGGGGTGAAGAAATGTGATTATTTCCATTTTTGTAGTCTGCCTACAATTGGACAAAAAACACTCTTTTGGTTAGGCGATCTAAAAAAATCGAAATAATGACATACAACCCTTGGAATACCCGAGGCTATCAATCCATCTCTAGGCATAAAGAGGGTCTGAATGTATTATTGAGTAGTGAGATTTTCATTCTACAGGAAACATGGTTAACTCACTGAAATGATATAGGTGCAGACCCTCAGTGGGTCTTATCATAGGAGTTCATACTGATTTCCTTATTGAGGAATGTCTGCCTAAACAATGCAATAATAATGTTTTGGCTGTAACCATTTCTATACCTCAGGGTTATAAGGCTTTCAAAATATGTATTATTGATTTGTACGACCCTCCAGGTGGGGCTAGCACTAAGACAATGCAAACTCATATTGATGTCATTCTTAATTGTTGACTGTCAGATTCCATGGGGGTGTCATTGCATTATTTCTGGTAATTTGAATACTAACTGCTGTATAGCCAATCATGATGATTCACTTTTGCCAGCAATATTTTCAAACAGGGAAGGTGGTACACTATCTTTAATGGCTATGACTTTGAATGTTTAAATCCTTGTGATACGAGTGATGGATTAGCTTTGTTTTTACTTGAAGGAGAGGTTCTCTCCATTCCACGATTGATTTTATATGTGTTTCTCCTATATAAGGTCACTGATTAAACCTTGCTTAATAATAACTTGAGTCATCACGTGGCTCTGAGATACCAAATTGACGTGATGAGATGCAGAAAACTGCATAACCTGTTGGCTTTACCAGGTTGTAACCAGCAGGGCAATAGGTTGTGCTGGTCTCTCAAAAACACACATAAATGTAATATTCTGGTGAAGGAGTTATCATTAAATATAATTGCTTTAAAGGGGTTGCTAAAGACTTCTTGAAATACTCTCTAAGCTGCATTGTTGGTAGGATGAATTAGCTTGTAGAAGTCTTGTGAATTGAGAACACTACAATCATTTTGCATGATAAATCTATAGCTGAAATGTATGATCCCATAATAGTGGGAAAAAGAAAATCATATAGGGCCAAAGTAAGAAGAATTAAGAAGGTATGTTTAAATGAACTAGAAAAAAGTTGCATGGTCCCCTATCTCAACACTAAATATAAGAACTCTGTGAAAATGCACAAGCTGTCGCAATCTAGTGCGCAGTGGCTGATTATGTTTGAAGCCCTGAAGTCCAAGGACAATACAGAATTCTGGTATTACATTAATAAACATCTGAAGAAAAAGGATAATCTCAGTACAAATCCTATATCAGAAGCAGATTGGATCAGATATATTAGTGAGATATATTAGTGATCTATATTTTATGGATCCATATCCATCTGAAGGGATAGGACATCAAACTGAATATGAGAACCAGGGCTTCAGAAGTAATGCTGCTTGGTTTTCATAAAAGGTTGAAGACATAGAAAAAAATATACTGAACATTAAACCTTCTAGAGCATCAGGCCAGGACTGCATTCTGAGTGTAGCTCTCAAAGCTGGACAAACGTTCTTTATATATTATTGTATTTTATTGTATTGTAGTAGTCATTTATACAGAGCCTTTTCCCATGTGTATGGTCTCAAAACGCTTTGCGGTAGGAAAGCTCTCAGTGACCGAGGTTCAGGTAGGTTAAAGTTTCTAAGAGGAGGCTTAAGATGCGTGTGTGCATTTGGCCAATATTAGGATTTAGGAGGTCTGGCTAGACTCCAGTAAGCAACCCAAGAGTTCAGGCATGTGGGCAGGCACTGAGGGAGGTCACAACAGAGCTCTAGTGCAGGTGATTCGAAATATGAACCCAACTAGACCAAATTTGTTGGAGGTTGTTTCTGTATTCTAATGGTATCAGGTAATATTATCCCCACCAAAAATATCACCGTATTTATGTTAGTTTGGAATGGCCATAGGTGATATTTTTGGGAGGGGGTAATTTTTGGGGTTTTTGGGAGCAAGGGTTGCAGGGGTGTCCCCCGCTCCTTTCAAAAATAATGCAGGTGTTGTGGGGGTGTCCCCCGCTCTTTCCATGCCTTAATATCTCCACAAAAATATGGCGATATTTTTGTATGGTGATATTTTTGCGGGGATATTAACACATGGAACCATTCTAATGGTAGTGGTGTTGAGGTAAGTCTGTTGTTTCAGTGACCAACTAAACCGAATTTGTCATAGTCGTAGCTGCATTCCAGAGTGCGTGGACGGATAGCCGTGCCTGCGGCAGATGTCCACCTTAAGTTCTGATGAAGCTCATTTTGTATGTCGCAGTGCCATCCGATCTTCTGCAGGGAGGAAAATGCTAGTTACTTTTGTAGCCTTTTCTAGGCACTATGGACAGGCTACCCTTATGTATCCCAAGTGCAATAGACTGGTTGTCCTAGAAAATCTTCTAGGTGGGCCAGACAGTCTACCATAGAAACTAGGCTAATGGGATTCTCTGAGCGCAATAGATGGGTGGCCTTTTTAGTCTTACTACATATCTTCCACGTGCTACAAACGCTAACCAAAGCAGTCTAATAGGCACAATATCAAGGGCACCTATATGTACCCGCTGTGCATTTAAATGGCTAATTTAAGCAGTTATAAGTGCAATAGAGGGATACCAACATATATCTTTGAGCATCATGGATGGGCTAAAAATTCTAGGTGTAAATGTTCTAAGTGTACTGCATGTGTTAACCTGAACGTGCATTTTTCTAATTGCAATGACAGGCTAACTGCATATCTAGGTACAACCCCATGGATGTCCTTACAGGTATTGTAAGCAGGCTAATATCAAACTGTCTGGTCCAGTACCAAGGTCCTGGAGCAGTGACAAACTATCCTGATGGAATTTTTAGGAACAGAAGGGGCAATCCTAATACATCTTCATGCAATTAAGGCTGTCCTCAAAGGACTTTAGGCACATTAGGCCAGTTCTCCCTATGATCTTCAGAGTGCTGGGCACAGGATATCCTTCTAAACCTCTCTGTGAATGGACAGGCTAATGAAAGAGTGCAACACATTCCTACCCCCCTGCCCCCCGGAAATCCATCTAGGTGCAACACCCTTCCCACCTGCAACCATCCATGTAAGTGCAACTCATTTCCTATCCCCCAAATCCTTCTAAGTACAACAGATGTCCTGAAAGGATGAGCCAGATGTATACAAAAATATTGTTGCTTCAGTCAAGATTCTTCCATCTTGAAAACATGCTAACTTGGTGCCTGTATTTATAAAAGACTAAGACGAGGCCCTTGTAACTATAGACTTCTCGCTGTGAATGACTCGATCTGGAAGATTATTTTCTCATTGCATTCTTCAAAGTCTCAAGGAATGGGTGAGAAAGGAGTATTTGCTCCCTTTCCAGCAAACTGGTTTTAGAAAGGGTATGGGGACACTTTAATATCTGAACTATCAGATACCTCACTAGAACTACATTAGCCAACAAAGAGAGCATGCTATATATTTGTTGTATGGATTATTCCAAGGCATTGAACACAGCCTCTCAAACTTTATTGAGGCAGAAACGTACCGCTTGTAATTGTAAATGTGATACAATGAATCATATTATCCAGCTTTATTCTGATATCACCGTAAAGATAGGCTTGAAGTGAGCGGGAGCAATCAGGAGCGGTGCTCCTCTACTTTTTTAATTAAGTTTTACTGTTCCTATAATTTTCTTTAAAAAAGAAACTGTCCCGGAAGGGTTTCGTTTTAAAATAAAAGTGTAGGAAGAAGTTGAAACTTGCACTTTCATTGCACTGCACTGTTCGTTACCTTAAACAGCAGGTGCAAGTGTTTGGGGGTTTGTATTGTGTGTGAGAGGGGGTGTGGTGTTGGGGTTTGTGGGGAGTGGGTGCAGGCCAGCAAGGAACATAGTTCCACTACTTCTTTTCGTACACTTCGACCACTGGTTGAACTGTTTTGGTATTATTTCTACTGACATCAAAACCAATGTTGGGGTCAAGCAGGGTTGTTTGTATAGCACCCCTACTTTATAACATGTTTGTGACGACATGCAAGAGTCACTGACAGGCTGGCGCAACTTGCCACTCAAATTGGGAAATTATTGATTTATCTGGTTGTCTTACATGGATGACACTCTTCTAAAGCAATACAACCCGAGGAGGTGGGGCTTTACTGGTTGGGTAATGCCCCCAGGGTGATAGCTACAAGCCTGAGTGAAGCAAGGGCTCAAACATAGCCCCAGGGGCATTACCTGACCGGTAATGAGGGTTCTATTGCTTTTAGTACCCCGGCACTTTGGAACAGGGTACTATTAGTATTTTTACTTGAGGTTAGAAACGGCATGCCAACTGTTTTGCGACAGGAGAATAAAAAAGCAAATACATTGCCCGCCATGGGTTGGGGAGAAGGGACTGCATGTAGTCCCTTCTCCCTTTCCATGGCAGCCATTAAAAAGATACAAAAAAAGAAAATAAAGAAAATGGCCACCATGGAACCAGGCAAAGTGACTACACATAGTCACTTCTTCCTTTCCATGGTCGCCAGATGAAGAAAGAGAAGGAACTCTGTGGGACTGGGTGCTCCGAAGCACAGCAGGTGAGTCTTTGTCGGCCGGGTAATGACCGTGCGATGGCCAATCAGATTGATTGATTCATTCTGATTGTCACACGCCGGGTATTAATATTTGATAGAACTCAGCATATCTGCAGCATAGTATCAATTCCTTGGTGTCATGTTCTGCTGTTAATGGCCTTATGATAAATGTAAAGAAAACAAAAATAATGACTATTAGAAGACAAACAATCAAGGATCACAAGTTTGTGTGGAAAATGTATCATTCTCTGTTAGAGGTAGTGCAGGATCATGTATACTTAGGGATACCAATCAGTCACTGTCTAAATCAAACAATAATTTCTGATTTTGTGGTCTTAAATTCGATAAAGAAAATGATACTGGTGAAGACCTTCATTGAAGACAAGGGTGGTTACTCTGTCAAAAGACTGATTGCATTGTATAAAAGTTCTATAATCCCAAGAGCACTATGTGGTTTTAAGATCTTGTTGGATAAGGCGGTCAAATGGCTGCATGGCCTGGAGGGCAAGATATGGAGGAATTTCCTGGGCCTTCCTGACTGTGTACCCATTGAAGTGCTTTGCTGTGAGCTGGGCCTCACCTCTCTGTTAACATGCTAGAAAATTCACTGCAGCTGTTTTATTATAAATTACTTGACCGTGCAACTGAATCAACCTCCTTGTTGCAGCATTTCTCGCACATGGCTTGTGGAATTATTGTAAAAGCTGTATCATTTTTTAGATATTAATGAGAGATTTTGAAATTCTTTGATGATATAGGCTATAAACTGGAAATACCTTTCAATCTGTCAATTGCCTTAAGAGAAGTGAAAACAGAGGACAACTTGTGACTTTGTTGACTACTAAAAAGAAATTTGCTGAGTATGTGCATCAAGGATTCAGTTTCCTCAGCCTTTCAGTTATCTCGCCAAACCACAGGATCATGCTGCTAGATAAGTAATGCTTAGGATGAGGTTTAACCAATTGCCCACTAATGAGATCCTGGGAGCGTGGCATGGTCTCCCCTGTGAGCTGAGGTACTGTAGACTATGTAAGAGGGTGGTGAAGACCTCACGTCATGTACTTGCTGATTGCCCAGAGTTGGATTCTTTTTTATAGAAATTGTTATATATCTTTTATCCACAGGTTCGAAAATATAAAGTTGGACCAATTTCGGAGCATAATCTTTATCGGCGAATCGGTAGTGATTACTACCACTTTGTTTTATGTTTAGAAACAATTCTTCTTTCTTTTCATATTTTATTTGTATATATATCATCTGGATATCATGTTTTCTTTCTATTGATATGTTTGTATTACATTATTGATGTTTGGATCTGTTACAAATAAATGTGTTAAAGGTTTTTAATTAATTATAAAACACAATTAAAAAAAGAAAAAAAATTGATTTTACGAGTCTTCGAAATGTGATCCCTCATGATGAGGTGGGATAGTTACACATTCTAGAGTCTTCATGGAGGTACCAGAAGGCTGAGTCAGTTGACATAAGGCAAAGGTAACCCGGCGCTCACATGCAGCAGGTGATTTGCAGCCCTCAGTGCTTTTCCTCATTCAATGCTCAGAGAGGATTAGAGGAATGCACCTTAGGTTTTGCTTGAGTGTACCTCCCCCCCAGTCATTTTGATACAAATTCTATGGTTTTGGATCA
Source organism: Ambystoma mexicanum (assembly GCF_040938575.1). Lineage (NCBI taxonomy): Eukaryota > Metazoa > Chordata > Amphibia > Caudata > Ambystomatidae > Ambystoma > Ambystoma mexicanum. The sequence goes on along the minus strand of NC_090924.1, from coordinate 46,096,956 downwards.
CACCTTGTTACCTTGTTAATTTTTTCAGACGGAAGGCCAGTTTTCCCTCTCAGATTTACAATATTGCAGGAGGATAAAAAACCTGATCCCCAATCTGTGACGCTTCTTCTGAGGGAGAAGGATGAATCTTCCCTAGACAGGGACATTTAACAGAAACATTGTGTCTCCTTTGTTCAACTATCTTTATCGCAAGTGGTGGACAAGGCCTTTGAGCAGAAAATGGCTGAGTTATCTGATACTATCTATACTTTGTATCGGAAGCCCTGGCTGTTAGAAATACCTGTCCCTCTTCCCTTAGTCAGTTGGGGTAGGGAAAGGAAATGTGGATTTTTTAGAGCCACAAAATCAGGCTGGGATCCTAGTAATTCAGCAAAGATTCTTATAAATTATTTCAGGATTTTCCAAAAACACTCTTTTATTACTAGCATCTGCAGTCTCTTTAATTATAAACCTGTTTTCTTTTGTCATTAGCAAAGCCAAGCATTTGTCTTTCTATGTCACTGCCTCAAGCCTTATCAGCAAGCACACCCAGGACTGTATTTCTATAGGCCTTTACATTTTCCTTTTGCACAAATTATATAATTGCTGCTACTTTACACAACCTTTTCCCAACTAACCTATCCCATCTTCCTTCACCATCTTAACCCCTATACCCCTATGCACATATCCACTATTACTTGTAACAATTATCTGAAGAACTCCAAGTTGGCCTCTTACTATTTTATTTATTGAACATGTGTATGGCGCCTATACACCACTAATATGATTTCATCTCCTTCTTCTCCTTCTCAAGAACCCTCCCCACTGCATTCCTTTGGCTTCTTTGCCTAGATGCACATCCCCTGCCTCTTCACCTATCTAGTCCTGCCATCATATACCACAGAACTACCTTCTCTGAACCCTCTGATCTTCTACAAGATGCCCCCTGCCTTCCACCTTCTGCCTTCTGCATATGCCTCAATTTTCATCCTTGCCATCATCTCTTCCACTCATTGATGGCATGTGAGCCAGCTAACCTAGATCCTCCTTGTGCACATCCTTTCCAAATGTCCTCCCCTTACATATCTATGGCTTCATCACCTTCTCACCTAGGCCCTTCCTAGGCCCTTCCTTCATCGACTCACCTTCCCATTTCCTCTTTCCATTGTAAAGCTCACCTCTCTGGTCTTATCAGCTTTTGGGAATGACAGCTGGACAATCAGAGTGCAGGAAACTCAGGCTTTAAAAGGTATAGGCCCCTTTGCACCCTGCTGAACTCCAGTAAATTCACCACTATCGCTGGCCCATTCCCTTCCATGCTCCTGCTACTTCCCTTAGCTCCCTTTCTCCCCCATGACAATACACACCAGACCCTATCTCCTCAAGATATCTTCACACAGAACACATCACACCGGCTCCTCCCCCACAGTAGTTATGGGGATCTCCTCTGCACCTTGTTCCACTTTAAATATTGTGTTCCACATTGGAACAATGGGGCATGTGTGCTTGTTGTGATCTATTGTTTATTTTTTCCATTTGCTTTTAGATTTGTATTAACTAATAAAATTATGCTGGTAATTCCATCTCTGAATGGGTAATCTTCTGATCAGATTCCCCTTTAAGATTCTGCTTTCATTATCTCCAAGCCAAAAGCAAAGTGTGTTATCTGTGTCCTGCTGTATTAGTATCTTGATTTTCAGCACCTGCTGTACCAGTGGCACAGAGCAAATTCAGAGGTCCCAGCTGCTCATTTGACAGCTGCAGTGACAGCCAAGTATCTGCAGTGCAGGGGCTACATTTAAGATGTCCACACCTGCACCAAAAGTATGATGATCGTAAATAGCCTGTGGAAGAATAAAGATATACCTGGGTCAAGGCACAGTGCTTGGCACCACATGTGATCATTTCAGCCACATCCAATTTGATATGATATCACACGTTTCAGGTCCTGTAGCTTTGGGTGAATTGCCTCTCTTTGTTCTTTTGTAAGGGCAGGTAAAACCCTTTCCCCAGGGACCGCCACTCCCGGGAACAGGAATGAAATGGCGTGCCCGTTGACAAAGGGCTATGCCTCACACCAGGGTGCTTCATTTCTAAAGGTCTTTGATTCTACTGAGAAAGTGAAGGGGAGGGACAAGTATACCAGGGAGACATCTGTACAGTTTGGGGAATATTCTGCCACCTTGTTTCCCACTTCCTCACTCTCTCTTTTGTGTCCCCTCCACTTCCTGCATCACAAAGCACTTTGGCAGTGATGTCAGAAGGGCAACGTCCACTCATTTCAAAAGCAGGGATTGGATTCCTAGAGAATGCTAGCTATAGTCCAATAAATTGTGGGCTCTTGCCTTCAAAAGAGGGGGTCTCACACCACTTCTTTGAATCATCTTGGAATCTCGTTTTGACTCCAAACCTTGAAGAAGGTTTCGCTGGACCCTGCTGAGAGTCCTTTCTAAAATCCTCCAGTTATGAGGTGAAGGCAGGTGTTCCTAGGAAGAAGTAAGCTCTGTCTCCTGACCATTGGGCGGTGAACTCTGCTGATGGACCAAATCTGCATCTCTGCCAGCCACCCTGTTACCTGGGACCTCACTGTGTTGCAGGACTCATGAAGGTGTGTGCCATCCTCCCCCGTGTTTGGGAAGACAAGAAAAGGACTAACTTGGACCATCAGACCCTGGAGTGGCATTCACAGCTCCTGAAAGCCTGAATAGCCAAGATACCTGTGTCTTCGATGCCGACATGCTGCAAGCCGTGATTCGAGTGTGTGCTGCTTTGTGTGAACCTCCAGGCCCCTTAGAAACTGACTTTGGTGTTCATCACTCTCTGAACCTCCATTTACTGTTTGACCCTGTTCACTGCTGCACCGCGTTGCTGAAGTGCATCATTGCCTTTGCTCAAACCAACGAAAATACTGCTGCATTGCATTGCTTGAGTCACTATTTAAAGCACCAGCTTCTTCATCCCCGGTCCTGAAAGTCAATCAACCTGACAATGGTGTCTCCCATATTACTACCTCAGAGCCTCTGCATCGAATCAGCTATCCTGCGCATCCTAGTACCAGCTCAACCATTGTCGAACCAAAACCACCAATCGAACCTGGTGAATACTGAATCTGCACAGCTCCAGTAGATGCTTAAAGACATCAGCTACATTCCATTTGACCCTGACTCAACTACAGGTTGCCGTTGAACCATTGCTGCTTCTGCAACCTTGAACCAAAAATAACCTTTGAATGATGCTACAAAGGCTGGTTCTACGCCGTCAAACTGCCAAGACATTTGCAAAGGTAATACTGTGGCAATAAGACCCGAGGCGGCGGGCTAATACCGCCCCAAGTAATGCCCTTGGGGCTGTAGTTACTTAACAAATCCCCGGAGCATTACCGTGGGCGATATTGACCCACCGCTGAGGGTCTTATAGCCATTAGTACCCTGGCCTGTTAGACAGGGGAACTAATAGCATTTTGTTCTGTTTCGAAAGACTGCTGTGTTTCGAAACAGAGAAAAAAAAAAGTGAAAAAATGGCCGCCGGGAAAGGGGAAAATGTAGTCCGTTTTCCCTTTCCATGGCTGCCATCGGGAGCGGACACGCTGGGAACAGAAGTGTTTCCAGCGCGTTCGCTCCCAAGAAAAGAAAAAAGAAGGTAAGTTGTGTTAGGAGGGTGGGGAGGGGATAGTTTGCAGGGGGAGGGGGTGGAGGAAGAAAAAAAACGTACCTGAGTCCCTGGCGGGGGACGAAGGCAGCCTTTAGCCATGGGGAGGTTCAAAGCGGGGATTGTCCCGTTTCGAGCCTCCCCTTTGGCTAAGGGGCTGCCACACCGCTCACTGGGAACAGAGTACCCGGCACGTGCAGGTCACACTAACATACAACAGAATAGCGTGTGGTATGGCTTGGAAAAGAGCCAATCCACATGTAGTATTCGAGGTGTACTGCGCGCACCGGGTACAAATGTGTTTTCTAGTTAGGCATTATTGTACATGGTGTTTTTAATTAAAGTATATATTTTTTATAAAACCTTGATTGGACATTCCTTTATTTTGGACTGTTATACTTCTGTTTGGGTTGCTCATGAACAACATTCACAATCCTCTTGAAAGTGCACCCGTCCGTCTGCCTACATTACCATAAAAGCCGAAGGAGGTATATTAGTCAAACAACTTTATTCGGCCGAAAAAGGCCATCAAAGTACATCCTACCAATACAGTTGTAAAGCTAAAGATACAATTGTAATACATAATTACAGTTGCACAACAAAGGATAAACAACAGGGCATTATAAAGTACTGCCCCCTCCATAGAAGCGCCCAAGGCAGTCAAATTTGCCCCTGATAAGGGGCTGTTGCTCGGGGAGACCACGATGTGACACACAGGGACATTAATGGGGAATGAGCAAACTGTTATGCCACTTTTCCTTGACCACTCAAGGACATTCCATTTTTATATGGGTATCCCTCAAGACTAGTTTAACAGTGTCCGTATTTGCTATGGGATTGGACAGTCTGTTACACTCCAGCAAAGAGCCCCTGGAGACAAACCCGCAATCCCCCACAGCCCGCAGCCAGTGAAGACATTTGTTATGAAGGGCGTCCCTTGGTTCTCTTGCACAGGAGGTTGGTTTTGGGACACCATGGAGAAACACCCTGGAGGAGCTGCCACCTTCATGAGGATGATACCCAGACAGAGGCCTACGTAGGCCAAGGATTAGGGTACCAGCCTCCCTCCCTACTGGAGGCAAGATTCCCAGAGCACTCCCAATGGGGTTCCGCAATGCTGAAGATTCAATCCCCGGATTTAAAGACCCTGTAGTCCCAATGGTCTCCCTTCATTCAGATAATACTGGGAGATTATCCGCCTCTGGTCCACTCTTCAAAAAAGGGGTGGATCTGTCCACAGAAACAGGGGATAGCTCAGAATGTGAGTGGTTTAGTCCCTTGGCCATACCAGGTTCCAGTCCCCTGGTCCCGCCCCCTGATGAACACATTCCTCCCCTTCCCACTCCTCCTTCCACCTTGACCCCCAACACCCCTTTAATCGGGACAAGTAAGAGATTTTTAACCTCGGACAACTCAGAGAGCAAAAAATGGCAGGGGCAACTTAGCGAGTTGGTGAAAACTAAGGAGGCTGGGACTGATGGACAAGGTTCTCCATTAGTGATGGAATTAGAAGCCCAACAGGGGTTGAGAGGAGGGGGTGGGCTAACACCAGGCAAAAACTGACTCCCATTGCTGAGTGGACAACTGGGCTTTTCTCCCAAACCAACCATGCCCACGTCTCCAACATCCAATGACACATGCACAGGACGGACAGGAGTGGACCTCAGGACGATCCAGTGTCGGCTGCAGGATTTGGGTATCGAGGCCTGGGTTTAGGCCAAGATATGGTTGAGTGGGGGCCAGTTCCAAATCCAAAAGGGGACCGCAAGATAGAACAGAAGGTTGAGCCAGTAAAACAGAGCCTCCAGTCAAGTTTGACATGCCCGATGAAATCTTCTCACACCCAATTGACAGTTTATTCAAAAGGTCAGCAGTGGCCTCACAATTAAAACCCCCACCAGGAATAAGCAGATTAACAGGGTGTTCAGAACCTTCCAAGGAAGGGCTGGTCAAACTGTTTGTTGAGAAAGGAAACAGCACAGTACCACAGGACCCAAAGGGACCTGCCAACAAACTAGACATGTGGAGAACTCGCTCTTTATCTCTCTCTTCTTCACAGACAGTGGCCAAAGTCTCTCCCATTTCACAAAAGGACCCATTACATGGTTCGTTGCCCTGCGTGACCCCCGGAATCATACACAGGGTGCCCCTCCTATATCTTCTTCCTATGATGGGCTTACGGTGTATCACTGGGATCGGGGGACCTTGAAGTTTCGAAAGAAGGGAGGATTGCGATAGGTGATGAGGGGAGAAAGGGGAAGAAATATCTCGTTCTTCTGGAGCTCCTGAAATTGTACTCCGAAGTGGGCCCACCATCATGTGGCTTATATGATAGGGGGCCCCCAAGGGTCTGCTCCAAAGTTACAAAAAGTTTTAAAAATCCAGGGGGTTCCTAGGGGGGAATGGTTTCCAACCACACCCCCCAATGCTGAAGGCCCACAACAGTATATGGCTCACCTCACAGTCCAGTCCAGCAGATCAGGCCCCCAGCGGGCCACCAACAACCTGTGCCCTTTCCCTGCGGGCTTCACCCGTTCGGGCTGGGGTCCGCGGCAGGAATAGGTGAGGGGGCGTGGCCAGAGGTATGGTGTCCCTCCAGGGACAGAAGAAACAAACAGCGGGCCACCAACACCCCGTGCCCTTTCCCCGCGGGCTTCACCCGTTTGGGCTGGGGTCCGCGGCAGGAATAGGTGAGGGGGCATGGCCAGAGGTACAGTGTAACTCCAGGGACAGAAGAAACAAACAGTGGGCCACCAACACCCCACGCCATTTATCCGCGGGCTTCACCCATTCGGGCTGGGGTCCGCGGCAGGAATAGGTGAGGGGGCATGGCCAGAGGCACGGTGTCCCTCCAGGGACAGAAGAAACAAGCAGCGGGCCGCCAACACCCCACGCCCTTTCCCCGTGGAATTCACCCGTTTGGGCTGGGTCCGCAGCAGGAATAGGTGAGGGGCCGTGGCTAGAGGTACGGCATCCCTCCAAGGAACTGAAGAAACAAACTGCGGGCTGCCAACACCCCGCGCCCTTTCCCCGAAGGGGGTATATCTCTTAGCTGTGATTTCATTTTAGTGTTGGTTCTTAGTTTTTCGAAGTGTGGGGGTTGAGTAGGCACTTTCAATTCGTCAAATCATCAGAGCTGACTCCAGAGCGCTAAGAGCAATAATAACCACAGCAGTGAGCTTGATAAGCTGGTAACAGTAGCAACATTGGGGCACATTATTGCAAAAATGGGTCCCCTGGTGATTACTGGATTATCGAGACCACTGGTGCAGTTACTATTGCGTAAAGAATAGACCCATGCCTATGTGTTTACTGAAGATGATACATCATAGCATATTCGTAGAAAAATGGTGACCCTATGAATGGCTGTATGTCATATATACTGTTTTTTAAGAATATTGGTTTGATATTTTATGCTGTAAAGTCTTCTATGATTTCTTTTGATAATTAATTGAAGTATGATTGAGTAGGCGCTCAAATTTTGCGATTAATTGATTGTTTATAGACATGATTTTATACTTTTGAGATTAACTTTGATTTCTGAATAAATGACGGAATGATACATCTCTTAATGCGTTTGTGTTTGTGTATGGCTTATGACATACTCAATATATATATGTACAATATATAATTATTCCCCAAGCGTCCCTTAGAACATAAATGTTTGCTCTAACTTTTCTTGTACAGCATTCTGACTCCTTTTGGGCCTTGCTCTTTGCACTATAAAACTACATAAGAGATGTCATTTGGGGATCCCCAGGAGTCACAACTGCGACCCCTGAGGTCTCCCTTGCTACCCCTAAAAAAGAAAAAAAGTGTTTTTTATTTTTATTTATGTAAGCTCATGGGATGTGGCAATGCCGTGTGGCTTTTTCTTTCTGGAGTGGCTAGCTTTCTTATTCAGGCCTCTTAAAAATAGGGGGGTTGCACAAGTGTAACACTTTCAGCAGTGACCCTTAAATAAAAAACAATAGGAATAACAAATAATTTTTTTTTCTGGAACTCTATACAATAATTGCTAGACTCACTAATGGTTTATTTGAGGAACACTTCAGGGGGTGAGTCACTGATGTACTATGTTCATATACACCTCAATTAAGCCTTTCATCCTTCATGCTTCTGAGATTCATACATGAGTACCAACAGAGGTTGGGAAGATATTTTATGTATATTTGTTCTATATAAAGGGATTAAGCGTAAATTCTATATATCAATACATCATTATCATTTGGCCTTGGACGTCTGCTTGCATTCACAGTAATTTGGTAATATGGGCCTATACACACTGATATTAACGATCCATATGGTGATCCATTCTTGTAAGAAATGTATATCACATTATAGTGATATCGTAACCATATTTTTCGTAGTATACTTAGGAACAATGCTATGTGATGTCACTTCCTGTTTTGTCAAGGGGTGAAAGGTTGTGTTCCATCATTTCCCGTGGTGTCACTTCGGGGTGGGGCAAATTACATCTTTTCCTGTGATGTCATCAGAGGTCAATGGTCGTGGAATGTCACTTCTGCTACCCCTGGCATTTTGGTGAAATGACATACCTGAACTGCATGTACAATTGCAAATAAATCCCAGAGCAAACATTTGGTGCAGATTCAATTTTTGAATTACACTGCTAGCAAGGCGTCGCTATGTCTGCTTCGGCAGGAGTGGGTAGGACAACTCCCCCTTTGCAATGTTCTTTTGTTTAGTGTGACTACGGGAAAGAGCAGACCTAAAGCACAGGCAAGTTAACTCGGAATCGCCCTGAAACCCACTCCATCTGTGCAAACTACACAGGTATAAAATGCACCCAATTCAACAAAAAATGTTTTTGGGAATCAAATGTATGTGAGCCCTGCTCTTGTGAGCGGGTGACTGCCAATATGAGCTACCTCTACTGGCTGAACGCTGATCACTTAGGGCGTGCTTGTTATGCCAGCCTCCATTTTCCAAGATGCGTTAATGACTATGATGTGACATTCACTCTAATGCTATGGAGCATTTTATGTCTTTGGCTCCTCAAGCAAAAATGACATAGCGAGCGTAGTCTGAATTATTGTGGTTTGGAGTCCATTTTCTGTACAGTATGTTGCGGTTCAGCATACTTCCGTCAGCCAGAGAAGTAAATAAGCCCACGAGCTGACCAGCAATTCCGCACAGACCCTTCTCTGCCAAGCATGTTGTTCCTTGTTCCCTGATGTAGCTGTCAGCAGAGTGACATAAAAGTAATGTATTTTTGTAGCTGGTAACAGATTCCTCCGTGCTAGCTTCAGTCATTGGCCTGACTGACGTCTTAAATCAGCATCGGAGTCAGAGAATGCAATGAAAAGAACTGCTTGGTTTCCAGTGGAGGTTATAAAACAAAGTCGCAGACATGAGTATAACCCTCGCAGCCACACTGAATGCAATTTCCAGACATTCTTTGCTGTTCCTTCGTTCCTGCGTCCACTGTGAAATTCAGCAGACACAATGGCGTGATTGTCTAATGTTCTTTCAACGTACCAAACATATAAAGAAGGCACTGCGCCGGGGGTGGGAGGCGGGCGGGGGGTAAAATGGTCAGACGTAAAGAATGGTATACGATAACAAAGGATTGCGATTTAAGTGGATTAAAAGGAGCTATCCTTTTTTCGAGGAAGCAACAGTGGGAACAGCAGCCTCGGTTAGCCTACATCCGCCACACATTACCCCCTTGTAATATTTAAGAGCTACTAAGTTAAAAACGGAATTACTGTAAATGTTCTGAAATTTCAATTTAGAAGCTGGACAATTTCTCCTATAAACAAGATAGAACACCTGAGCTGGCAAGGTAAATAAGTATAGCATTGAAAATGTACAGGATAATTACATTTGTTTGCCCCGTGGAGGCTCTCAAAAAAAAAAAAACACAAAAAAACCCACAAAAATATACCTGTTGGCATGGCGTAATGGATTAAGAGTATCATAAAGGTTTACATGCGAGGCTGCCAACCCCTCAGAATTGCATTCTTTAAACATGTATGTCCTGATTTTGCGTTTTACAATGGTGTAATCCCATTGAAAAACGCTTTGTATATCAGGCCCATAGGCATTTCTATTATTAATAATAATTATGCTGAGGAAAAGAAAAACACACTCTAAGGCAACACAAACGTGGAAACACTGGAGGCTCTCGGCAATTTGACAGGGGTAACACCAAGGTGGTCATTGGGGGTGTGTCCTACAACTCTTTAGGGTGGAGCTAAAGTGTGCCACGCTCATGATTTTAAGGTTTACACTGAACCAAATGAACACAGTAGCAGTTCCTAAATCTGTCTTTATTTACATTTAGTGCCTTCAGTTTTGGTTGTTAGAACAACATGTATCCTCGAGTAGGCTCAGTGTCATAGACAGTTGCCAGGTGTGGGGAGTATCCTTAACAATATATGGCAATGCTCCCCCCTTTTAAGGTGTGCCCAATGAACATTTTAACTCCTATCCAACAAATATATGCTAGCATTGACACTATAAAACAATGTCATGCTGCTAACAGTGTTAGACGCACATAGAGGGGAGTGTGATAAAGACTTGTATGGAGTGAGTGCTGCATTTTCTACAACCGGAGGGCCGTCAGTGCCTCTTGAATGTGTGTAGTATTATTTAATAAACCCAACCCCTAACCTTAATTGTGCACACTCTGGGAAATGTTTTCATGTATTTGATGCCCCCAAAAGGAGCACTAGTCTGTGAAAAGTGTGCGTAGCTGCCCAGTGGGCCCCACTTTCAGACAGTATTGGGCTTTGCAAATTGCATGCGACACTTCTGGTAGGGGAGTGCTTCTTAAACACAGGAGACTCTGTTATATGTGGTTCCTCTTTGATTTTTGCCTGATATGTAGCATGGTTTTGTGGAAATACCCAAATGAAAGATAGTTAATGTATTTAATTATTTCATAGTAATGTGGGGTTATCTTTAAAACCAAATGTGAGCACACCTTTTACTCAAAAGCACATTCTAAAAACAAAACTGTTTTGGAAAAACTAGAGAGGAGAATAAAACACAAATAAAGAGAAGAGGAAAGTAGGACTTCGGAGATTATACTGCAGCTGCTACTCTTATTTTAATTCACGGGCGTATGTTTCAGGGCACATTAATGTTTGCAAATTGAGTTTCTCTGTGGGCTAGAATTCTCACAATGAACTCGGGCTGTAGTAGTCATTGTCCCTATGTCTATGTATCCTTGCCCCAGTAGTTACTGGGCAGCTCCTCCTCAGTAACGGAGGCAACTTTTGGTGCGAAGGCACTGGGGATGCTGATAAGGCACTTCCATTTTAAATCATACAAGGTTATTGGCAGCTGAAGATTGTTTCATTGGAGGAGAGTGAATATATTTTTCGTGAATGTGTGTGAATGACATAGAGTAACGAGGGAGCCTGAGGCAATGTCAGATTGTCAGATGTTTTGGGAGGGTTAGGGGTTGCATTTTACACCAATACCTTTTATTATACGCTGGTTAAAAAGCAATACAATTTACAAGGGGTTATGTGAAAAAAAATATACATAATAATTGAATGCCAAGTCGCAACAGTACACAGGAGCATTGCATTGCACAGGAGATTTTATGATACCTGGGTCCACAATATATGCTGACATTGCCTCTGTAATGCAACTGTTGTATTGTGTTGTCTACAGTTTTTGCTTAATTTGCCTTGTAAAACACCCATGTTGCCTGTGAGCAAATATATGCCAATATTGCCACTGTAAAACACTCTCATAATGCTCATTAGTCTGCAATATATTCCAGCACTGCTACTATAAAGCACATTTTTATGATGCCTGTGTCTTCGATAAATGCCAGCACAACCCTGTAAAACATTTTTCATGCTTCCTTTGCCAAAATATATGCAAGTATTACCACTGTAAAACACTTAATCATGGTGCCTAGCTTATCCTCCAGTATGCCACTGTACATCTTATTCAAGTTGTGATTCCCTCACCTTCATGGTGCCGGGTCGCCAACCGCTCAACACACATGTGCATACAGACAAACATACACACTCATTGAAACTCTCTTGTACACACACACACACACATTGCAATCAACACATGCAAACACACAAACACATGTTGACCCTTTAAAAAAAGACCTTTTCAGTGCGGTGAGACAATGCCTTGTTAACTCTTGTCGAGGCACCAGCCAGTTCAAAACAGTAAGTCAGACAAAAGAAGCGGCAACATGGGGGCAGGGGACCAGGGGAGTAAAAAAAAGAGCATCTGCTTCATGTCCAGGTAATCTTGCGGGTACAGATGCTATTGGGCATTTACAGAAAGTCAATGTATCAAAATTAAAGACATAATTAGAGATTTGATAATTCTGCGCCAACATTGTCTAGGCTCCAGCCACAATAAAAGTAAAGGGCCTTGAGATCAGCAAAGGCAAGGAGTGTGTCATGAAGCTCCACTGGCCATGCTTAGTTTGCATGCATTCAATGTCAAAGCAAGTCAGTAGCTAGGTAAGTGGTAGAGGGCACACTGGGCCATATGCAAGGAGCTTTGGTTGGGTGACCACCCTCTTTTGCCTGTGTTCTGTCACTGTTCCTCTGACTTGCCCTATACTTCCCCTTTAAGATGCAAAAACCTCCCATCAATGGGAATGACTAAAGATTTCTTGTTGTTAGTTCATGGCGCATGTCCAGCTGCATTGTACCATAATCCCATATATGTCTGAATGGTGCTATTGTTCAAGTGTCCTTGAGGTGTCAATGGATTCAAAGAACAAATGAGCAATTAAGGTATCGATAACAATACAAATTATTCAATTTATTTAAACATATTTCATTTTATAGCCGCCTCAACAGGCTTTTGAATCAGCAGTACATTGTTGTAGACATACTAGTTAGTGAGTTCCACAACACAGCAGCCAGGCAGTTGACTGAGTCTAGTGAAGGGCATGTGAGATTGTCTGAAATAAAATCACTCCTGGTAGGTACAATGTTAGGGGGAAACCTGTGCAGTTCCCTCTGGGACCACTGCAAAAGATTTAAGACTACAGGGGTTTGGCAGTAAACCCACTTGGTAGCAGTCTGTACCACACAGATTCACTTGGTAGCTGTGGCTGAGCAGTTAGACTTCCCTCAAGAAGAGTTAGGCAGCATGTGGACTATACAAAATAGAGCAATTTACACAGTAGAACAAGCAAACACAGAACAGAGCTTCGGTGTAAAGATGTATAGTTATTTATTTATAAAAACACATCTATGAAAAACACACTGGCACTAATACGGCAAACAACTTCAATTACAATTACTATAAGTAAATCAATCCCCCTAACAATAGTTCGACAAGTCTAAGTTCAATGGCACCACTTATTTGCAGACAGAGGTGAATGCTTTAACCTAGATGGCACTCTAGTATTCGTTAGGACGGAAGAGAAAAGGCAGGATATGAAATCAACTTGATACCAACACTTTTACGAACAAATGCAAGGCAAGTAAGGCAGGGTCTACTGTAGATCGCAAAGTTCATAGGCCAGACCCACTCGGAGAGAGGCAAGGCAATATGTCCCAAAAAGTATCACAGTGGAAATGCACTTCGAGTCTTTGGCGCAAATTGTCACAGAAAGATTGGACCAGTTCAGAACAGAAAGTTAAGAAGGCTTGGAGGCGACCCAATGGAGAGGCAAGGATTAAGACACCTCACGCTAACAGGCTGACACGGTACCTTGTATGTGGAGAGACAGCTCCGGCGGGGGCAGTTGTTCCTGGTGGTGGATGCAAGTCGGGGCTTTGCCAAGAGAAGATGATCCGGTCATCGAAGGAAAGTTGAAGATCGTTGCACCACCAGGGAAGAGTCCAGCCGCGGAGTGCTCCGTCACAAGGCACAGCCTTTTGGTCGCGGTACGGGTTAGTGGCTATCCGGTTGCCGGGGTGCTCAGCACGGGCAATTTGACCACTACGCCCTGTAAGCGAAGAAAAAGCAAAGTGGACTGGTTGTTCCCACCAGTCAGGGGAAGAGACTCTCCAGCCGGGAGATCTCCTCTGTCTTTGTGAAGTTTTGAGTCGGTTCAGCAGGGCTCCACCGGAGGTGTCGTCGTTGCAGGTCGGCTCAGCTTTACCCTCGTCGGATTCCTAGGTCCTGTGGCGACTTCTGAAGATCCAGTCCCAAAAGCCCTGCTTTTATGCAGGAAACCCCCATTCATTCAGCCTAGCTATCAATCAAAACACGCTAAGTGGTGAGCGGGGTGGCTCACCACTTGGGCCAATCACACCAGAGTGCGACTTGAGTTGGCAAGGCAACTCAGTCTAGGGTGCCTAAACCCCCTCCCATACCCACTGTGGTACCCAGACAGAATGGCACCACTTTGGAGGGCCTCTGTGCAGAAGCCCTCCAAAAGTGGAACAAAGGGCTCAACCTTTGGTTTAGGAGTCACAGAGACGTACACAGACGCCATTTTAAAAACCGAGTTCTGGCAGAAAATACCAACCGATAGATTTATTTAAGATAAATAAACCGGTGGTATGTTAGAGATTAACGAGAAAAAGTATTAACCTCCAACAATGGGAAGAATCCCATAGGGTTATATTCGGGGTCGAATATAACAAGTAGTTTCCACTGCCACCAGCCAAAACTCGACGAGGGGGGACGGGACAGTGCCCCCTCGAATAACAGACCCAGGGGTAATCGATTTATCCCTACTAATACGTCCACAATAGGATGGTTTGTACGAGTTCTGTTAGTAAATTTAGGTCTAGTAAAGCCAATGGTGACTTTACATGCCCTGGGAGACAGTAGTCGGTCCCAGGGTATGGAGTCTATGGTGGGGATCCTCTAGGACGCCCCAGTGTTACAGCACAGAGGGTGCGGTGTAACACACATAGAAAAACATATGAGACCCTATGGAGTAAAAGACCCCATAGCCCATAGAACACATTGACATTCAAAGGAATTAACCACATTCATGTCCAAGAGTGGGAGAAAAAGAGTCTCACTCTTGGCAGGATGGAAAAAACAAACTCCAGAAATCCAGCAAAGCTGCTGGGGGACTCACTAGGTTAGGAAATTCAGCCTAAACAGAGAATTCTCCCTAACATACAAAACCTGTAGAACACTTTTAAGATGAATCATGGAAGAGCATGGCACTAACCATAGATGTCAGCAAGTCCAATACATTCTAAAGAATAGGCATGGCCATTTGAATGTACAGCAGGCTCATGAAAACTGCCCGAGAGAGAGGGATGCCCTCACCAAATGTCACCACATTTCAGTGAGCCATGGGTGGTGACCTTGCCTTGAGGGGTATCACAAGAAGGAAATAGAGTCTGCAGAGGCATTCGCCACGCAAAAGTAAGAAAAGTCCTTCAGTCCATGAGTCCTTATTTTGGAACACAATAGAAAGACAAAATGATTATGAAATCAATGTGTTCCAAGGATAGAGCAATGTATTTAAAGAGTTATGAAATACCCCTCAATGCACTGTGACATTTCTGCTGGCTAACAGACAACCCTCCTGGGTTGGGCTGAAGTAGCTGGCTTTTAATTCCTAATGAGTGGAGGCTGCAGATCAAATTGAACACTGGCTGTAAGAACGAGGTTGTGCTTGCAAAATACACCCTTCAGCTCAAATCACAAACATACATGTTTTAGAAATTTTAAATGTTACAAACATGTTTACTATAACTGTAATTCTTTGAAACCCACACTATATCCATTTATCAGTATGTTCTTTCATATTTTGTCAACTAGTCATCTAAATTATACCTGCTTATTGTTTCCCTGAATATGTCTACTCACCTACACAACCAGCAGAGCAGCCAGACCATCGTCATCCATTGCCATGCCCTGTGATAGTAACAGGTCTAGAACAATCCTCAATCTATTCATTTCAGATAGGGTCTGACATTTCTGAGCTGTGAAAGGATACTCTAAAGTAACAGTGCCCACTCTTCCCCAGCAGAATGTTTGAGGAAAGTGTTCTTCCAAAGGATCTCCTTATCACCATTTGTGATATCAGGCTGGTATTGTAAGGTAGCCAGTTGTCTTTCTATTGAACTGTGGGTAAGAGGTGTCCTTCACAATCACTGTGCTCATTCCTCTCTTAGAAATTGCAAGTCTGTTTCACTCAGTGCTGGGGAAACTGCTACTCCCAAACCTAAATCAGGATGGCTTGGGCTATCCTAACTGGATGTAGATTCAACCATCCTTCTAAGAGGACAGGAGGGATGATAGCTGGCTCTCCAATCTGCTCAGGATGCCTAAATCCCCATCATCCTTTGTAACAGTTGTTTTGTTAAAAGGTCCCACTACAGGAAGGACTGCAGGCCTGCTCTAACCTCCACCTTTGCACTGCCACCAATGAGTACCACATCTCCTGTGGTGACACAGTATTCTGCTCCATTAATATGATGAAATACATCTGCACCTTCTCATGATGTCTCTATGCAAGAGAATTTCCCTGGACCATTAGATTTCAACTCCTCAGAGAGTATATTTTGGAGGGAATGGGTTTGCGCAACTGGATATGCGTGAGACTCGACATTACATTGTATGATCCTTTTATGTTTATATTGTATTTATTTTATTTGAACTTTCACTCAGTGATATCCCTACCTAGAGGTGCGCTTTACAAGGTTCAAAAGTTCAAAAGGTGGGAGGTGAAATCAAAGTTACCAAGTGTTTTCATGACAAATTAGGTAGATTAGGATAGACAGGCAGAGGATGTGGAGGGGCTGGATTATGTGTGGGGAAAAAGGTATGTGTGAGACTCTTTCTGAAAGTGGTGGTGGAGGAAATGTAGTTGTAGGTTACATATTGAGGGCCAATGGTAAAGCCAAGGAATTTCACAGATGTGGAGAGGGCAATGTTTGGGTTTTATGTGGTGAGTTCTTTAATCCAAGGGGTGAGGGCTGTTTTGTTCATGGGGGGGGCGGGGCAGATTATGAGGTATTCCATTATGGAAAGGTCAAGTTTGAGGAAGTGGGTAGCCATCCAGGTGGTGATGGCGTAGAAACAGCATTTCAGTGTATCAAGTTGTGAAGGGGATGACATGGAAGCATATTGGTGTGTCATCTACATAATGGTGGGAATGGATATTCTATTTGCTAAAGGTCTATCCAAAGAATTCTACATATAGGTTGAAGAGGAGTGGAGACAGGGAGGAACCTTGATGAACCTCTTATTTGACTGGGGTCGGGCCTGATCAATAAAGGGGCATGGAGACAAAGTGTGTTCTGTATATGAGGAAGGAGATACATTAGTCAAGAATGGTGCTTTAGTTTCATCCTGTGGGATAGGGTATTGAGGAGAATGATGTGGTCGATGATCTTAAAGTCTGCAGAGAGGATGAGGAGTACAAGTTGGGCTGTGTGTCCCGTGTCAGTGAAGCTGGGGTGAACATCTGGAATGTGAAGTATAGCCCTCTTGGTGCTGCTTTCTGGTCGACAGCCAGATTGGAAGTTATTCAGGTGGTTGTTCATGGAGAGTTGACTTGTGACAAATTATTCCATTATTCTGGTGAGGTATAAGAGGATATTGACAGGGTGGTAGGTGTCATGGAGTGTGGGGTTGATGTATGGTTCTTGAGAAGGGGAGGTTTGTCCAGTTTTGAGTGCATTATCTGAGATTATTGAGCCAGTGCAGAGTCAGGGTGGTGATGCAATTTGATGCAGCTTGAAGTGGGCATGCATTATCCAGGAAATATGCAGGTTTTGTTTTCACTTTTGGGATGATGAGGGTGTCACATGTGTTGGAATATTTGGGAGTGGGGTTGAGGATGGGATAGCAGAGGGGAGGACATGTCTGATTAAGTGTATTTTAGAGTTGAAATAGTCCACGAGGGAGTTGCATGCTGAAGTGGACAGGAGTGTGGAAGGTGTGGATTGTGGTTTGGAAAGGTCCTTGACGATGCTCACAAGTCTCTATGTATGATTGTTGTTGTATTGGATTCCTTGGAGCTAGTGGGTGGATTTGGCATTGTACCTGGCTGTTTTGTATTTATTGCAGCAATGTTTGAGGTATATCCTGGAGGCGGGGAATGGGTCCTTTGGCCAGGCTCTTTATAGGCTTCTGGCTTCCCTCTTGATAGAGTGGAGGGACAGGTTGAACAATGATTTATGGTGATAACTGAGTTTATGTGATATAAGGGGGGCTACTTTGTCGAGTGCGTGTGTGATGATGGTGTTGTAATTAATGCAGAGAATGGAGGGATGTGAGTAAGGGGATGGTATGAGTGGTGCTAAGACTATCTCTGTAATGTCTTTAGTTTGTCTGGATGGGGGTATGTGTCACAGGTTAGGGTGGTCTTGTGTGGTAAAGTTTGAGAGAAGGTAATTGCAAAGAGGTCACAGAGTGTTCAGATCACAACTCTAAGATTTTCCACAAAGGACAAGGGTGTTGCTAGATATGTTTGTGGGATAGTGGTGGTGAATGGCGTGAGCATACTGTTTAGTATTGTGTTGCTTTCGGGATCCTAACTAACAGGGTTGAAAGTGCAAAGTTAGATATTGAAGAATGGGGAGCTGAGCTTAATATTGAAAGCAGTCCAGTCAGTGTGGAAGTTGGGATTGTGTGTTGTCGGGTGATACATGTGGTGGATAAATGTAGAGTGTAATTCTGATGGAGGGGAGCAAGTGTGAGAGAGAACCTCAAGTGTATGGGGTGTGTGGGGAGTTTCCAAATGTGAGTATGTCTTTGTAAATGATGGCAAAGCCATCACCTTGTTTGCGTGGACGGTCTCTGTGACAGATGTAAGCAATGCATGGTATCAACAGTGACGACAGACAAAAGGGATTACAGTTCAAGGATGTTACAGAACTTCAAATGGGTTGGTTAAATGCCTATCTAAACCTAAATCTGAAGATGGGAGCAAGCTACGACTATCAAAGTAAAATTAACACATTCCTAGTGGTGTCTCTGTAAAAATAAATGGGCCTATACTAAACGTATTGCCAATCCTTGCTTCTAAATGCAAATGGTGTGGGACAATACTGTATGCAAACAGAAAAGTGTTCAAGAAATATTATGTCAGAATGATAGAGCAGTTGGCTCCCCTTGCCCACATGTTCCGCACGGGGCAAGATGGCACACTTGAGCTTCGTACACACTCTGGCTTTTTGGCCACAAGGTATCCGTTCCAAACATAGGTATCAGTGCCTTCCGCCAAAGTCTCTCTCTCAATTACAGTCTCTTATTGCAGAGGGCCTGATGTAACAACCAAAACACAAAAGTTCCTTTCTCTTTCTCAGGGTTTCACATTCACGAGTTTCCAAAATGTTCACAATTTGGACTCACTTTTTAGGGCTCGAACCATGGATCCCCCTCCTTAGACTCAGATCCATTTTCCAAAATTTGATGTCAGAATCGAAGACTTTTGAATGTGCAAGGGGTTTTGTTTAAACTGTTGCAGGACCACATTGATTCACTTCACACAATTGCATTTCACATCAATCTTCTACTTCTGTTTCTCTTGGCGGCATACCTTACAGAGACATTCGATTGAGCAAATTCACGGTGCCAGATCACTCTGTCAATTGTATTGTATCTTTCCTTCTCAAGTTCAAACATTCATCAGCTGTTTAGCTTTACTCATGTCTTTCATCACACGCATTGAACAATGTTCGTTCCAGTGCTTGTTATACAATTTTGCCACTTGCAACCTTGATTTCAACACAAACCAATCTTGCATCGGTCTCCACAACTCACCGGCTGTATTGATTTCGCTGTCGCTTCTTTGTTCTTGGAGCCAAGGACGGTACCATGGTGCCTGCTGCTCCTCTCTTCCTCTCTGCCTCGAACAGTTACACGGGAGGGCCCTCAGTATCTTCAACACACAATGCAGGATTCTTCAGTCTGGTTTCCTGGCCTTACGCTTTATGCCTTGAAGGTTTCTTGAAAGTAACAGTGTCTTGCCGAAAACGTCAAGGGCACTTCCCTTCTTACAATCCCTTCTTGTTTTGCCATCTGTATCCCCTCATTCAGCTGCTGACTCAAAACTGTTCTCTACCTTTGTGTGCTTTGCCTTGCTCAGAGTGGGCTTTCGTGCTCCACCTTTTATCTGTGTGGGGAAGTTTAATGGAAGTCAGGTGAGAGTGATTGTCAGTAATTGCCTGACCTTGCCGGACCATAGTAATGGGACATGTCGGGAACACAGCTCGGATGTGAGTCTGTTGTCTCCCAGAACGGGTTGTCCATGAAAAAATGTTCATGCAGGGAAAAGGGGGTGTTGAGTTTCTAAATATCCTATCAGGTAGGATGGGGCAAAGGTTTTACAGGGAGGGGGATACTGCATCTCACTCTCCGGTGTCTCACTTCCACTCCTGGAAGAGCCCTCACCCAGGTAATCCTCCCTCACTGGTCCACACCCAGGGTCTGGATCCAAAGGCGATGGCTGTGCCCATGCCGCCTGAGAGCGAGATCCGCAGGGACTAGGGGGTGAGACACCTTCTGGTTTCTCATACAGAGGAGATAGCATGGGGAAAGCATGTCAGGGATAATAGGTGGATGTTGGGGTTTGAGCCATGTCTCTATTATAAAGAGTATGGGGGTCATTACGACCCTGGAGGTAGCCATGCCGCTATTTGCAGCATGGCTACCCCCATTCCGGGTACCGGGATCCTTGAATGGGGAAATGCCAGGCCATTCTGACCTTGGAGGGCCCCGTATTTCCCCATTCCAGGAACCCAGACCCTGTACATCCCCATTCACATTCAAGCCCCCAGAGGGCTCAATCAGAATAGGGAGGATGCAAACAACGGGCCCGTTAATGATGGGCCCGTTGTTTGCATCCTGGTCTGCTTGCGGGACCCAATAAGGACGCCTGGTAAAACCTGGCATCCTTAGCGGGTCCCGCGAGGAGACCTCGTAATGAGGCGGTAGGGGGTTAGCGGGGCCGGCAGCTCTACCGGCCCCGTTAAACCCCTACCGCCAAGGTCATAATGACCCCCTATGTCTTTGGAGTGCATGCTAATTAGCTAATTGATTTCATGAGTGTGTGGAGGTGAAGAGTGGCAGTTGAGCATATTGCAGCGGTATTTTATTAGTACATTCATGGAATGTTGTGTTTGAGTTTTATTTTAATATTGATTGTGCCAATTGTGTGTGTCATGATTGTGGCACTCATTGGCAAACAGTATCTAACATGGAACAAAGAATGAAACAGAGAAAGATATTTTCCCTAGGATGCCCTAGGGAAAATGCTTATATTCCTACATATGTGCTGTGCGTGTAGGTTTTAGCTGTTATTTAATTGCCCTTTGTTTCCATCCAATTTCCATCCTTCCCATAGCCTGCTCTTGTTCCATCTTTTCTCATCCTTGGTAAACATTGCATCAGCTGGTGCCATTATTACTTTTTGGAGTCCTCAGCATTTCAGTTTCCCTTTACCATCATACCCTATTTTCTGACTCTTACCAGCCTACTGGCTCTTACATCCACCTTTTTACTGGGCGTCAGCTTATTATACCTGATCTTAATCAAGCGTCCTACTTTGTCCAGTCTATTTCATAGGACAACCATCATCCCATCCTATAGATCTCATCCTTTTCATACATGTGGGACATGACTTGGTGTTTGGCTTCTTTCTGGCATAAGGCGCAATCCTGTATGCAACCGTTCTCCGGCCGACCATACTATCCAATAATTCCCTGATGCTACTAACATCCGA
The DNA here is from genome assembly GCF_040938575.1 of Ambystoma mexicanum. NCBI lineage: Eukaryota > Metazoa > Chordata > Amphibia > Caudata > Ambystomatidae > Ambystoma > Ambystoma mexicanum. The sequence continues at coordinate 46,075,715 of NC_090924.1, read as the reverse complement.
ACTGTACCCTTCCACATTTGACTGAATTGCTGCACCATGCCATTGATCCTGGGTGGGAGAGATATGCAAAGTTATATTCCATTCTGCTTTAAAAAAAAATCTTTGATTGTGGAGGTTAATTGGATCCCATCAACGGTAAAGATCTTACTGGGGTTGCACTCTGTATGGAAAATGGTAATTAGGTCATGTATTACATGCTTTGTGTCAGCTTGACACACTGCCAGATTCTTTACACATTTGGAGAACATGCCCACCAGAACAAAACAATTGTTTGGTTGCTCCTAGTCATATGGGGCATAAAACATCTAAAGCTACAAACGCTGATGGCAACATAGGTATTTCTATGACATGCACATGATCAACATGTGATTTGATAATTGTGTCACTCTGTTGACACAGACCTCAGTGCCTCACTGGTTCCTCTACTTTAGCATCCACACCTAGGCAACAAAAGCACTTACTAACTGTTCCTCAAATCTCCAACATTTTATTCATCACATTTTGATGCAGAATCAACATACTGTTTTACACAAGACTCTCCAATCTGTGGTCAGCTGATTTCTTATATTTAAGTAGGCTTTGAGACTCACCTGAATCTCCTCTCTTCCCCTCGAGTGACGCTCCATCTACCTTCCTTGTACTAATAGCACAACCATTTTGAGAACTTTGTCATCATTTATGGCTTAACACCATGTTTCCTTGTCAGTGACCGATTCTCTGATGAGGAAAATACCTCCTAATCACAACACTCTTATTCATTTTCTTCATTGTCTTCTTCTGCTGTTAGGGCCTTCTGTGACATCTGCAACAACAATGCCCTTCCCAGGAACATGTTGCATCTCAGAATTGTGACCCTGAAAAGTTGTATCCCACCTTGTGAGTCTTCCGGACTCATCTCCCAAACACTTTCTTATGAATGTTCTGGAGTTTGGGGTCCACCCATATCTTGGACCCCTACCCTATATGAATATGTGCTGACCAAGTCTCATTCTCCTCATTTTAATTTCCAAGGATCACTCTTTGTTCTGACATGCTATTTAAGATAAGGCAGCCTTGCAACCCTAGACAGTTCAGCAGTATTTGACTGTCTAGCTAGGACGATGCTCAGACAACACATAATGCTGGAAATAATGTTCCTGATCTGCCATTTAACAGATGGGGATCTGATGAGGGAGGAGGCACTGGTGTACATGGAATGCAATACTTAATGTGCTTGTATTGATTCTAGTGCCCATTGAGGTGTTGAAATGCTGCCCATCGCTGGATAAGAAAACAACTAACAGTGTGGCAAGGTAAACTAAATGTTTACACACAAATCAAAAACAATCAAATGTACATAATAATCTAAAATGTTTCCTTTATGCAACACATTTTGTGTGTTACTTCTTTGGAGTGGTGTTTTACTTCTGCAAATGGTTACAGCATTGTTTGCCAATCATCAATTTTCCTTGGTGTATTGGAAGGAATTCTAAAAGGTTGCTTCTACCACAATGTACTCTCATTCTGTAAAGTAGGGAATGATTAAGGCAAGTAATTTAGACACTGCAGCCAGGGACTTTGATTTAGAAGAGGCAGGAGAAAAGGTTTATCCAGAGCTCAGGTGCTACAAGGAAGGCTTCTGTCTTTTTGGATATGTTTGCATGGCTTGTGCATGGCACTCAGGAATCCTCCAAAAAGCACAGCATGCTGGGCCTGCTGCAAAAAGGCGGAGACACTCATGTCAGGTGTTGACTCCATTGCATCCTAAATGGGGATTTGACAGTAATAGAGAAATTGGTTCTAAAGAACAAGTGTTTTTGGCTGACCAGTGATGGCCATGCCTGCTAAGAATATAGTGCCCCACTTGCTCTTCCGGGAGGCCAGGCATCGCATGGATATATTGCTCTGCTTGCTCTGCCAGGTGGCAGGTTTGCTATAATACACAAGGTTTTGTCTTTACGATGGCCAGGCCTCCTATTGTTCTAACACCCTGCTCGCTCTACTTGTGATCAGACTGTTTAGTGATACAGTGCCAACTCACTGTGCCAGGCGGTCAGGCCTCTGATGCTTATAGCTCTCTGCTCCCACTGCCAGTTACAGATACAGTGTCCAACTCTTGAGACACTCCCATCCCCTGCACACCATAGAAACTGAATTAACTAGTGAAAAGGTTTATAACAAATAGTGAGTGTAAATGTTTACTTATAATATTTGTGGTACATCAGATCAAATACAAAAAAGCATCACCTAGATTCAAAACAAGGGGAACACAATTTCATAAGCATAAATATTTTGCATTGCATGTCAATTTGGCACCCCTCACTGGCGGCGGTCAATCTTGATAACATACATTTTGAAGCTCAACGCGTTTCGTGGTTATTACCCCTTCTTCAGGAGCAAAAGCATTCTGCAAAAATACATACAGGGAAAGCCAATCAGGTTGATATTAACTTCTAACATATCAATGACCAGCCAACAGAATCAGAGACACGTTAGCTATTATGTACATTTAGACATGTCTACCGTTGATATCTGGTATGGAAAGAATCAAAATACATTAATCAAAAATGATTATAGTGGAGACAATTGATCATGGTGTCTGCCCCTATAACTCTCATACATAGGGCCTCATTACGAGTCGGGCGGTAGGGGATACCGGGCACTGGTAAGGAGACCGGGGCCGGTAATCCCCTACTGCCCGATTCGAGGTCCCTTAACGGGAACCGCTAGGGACATGTGTTCAGACCATTTGTCCATTACGGGTCCCGTTAGGGGACCAAGCCGCTAATTACGGGCCTGCCATTAGCAGGCCCGTAAATAGCATTTTCCCCATTCCCATTGAGCCCTATAGGGGCTCAATGGGAATGAGGAATGGTTGGTACAATGGGGATTTACCGGTCCCACCAGGGTCGGACTAGACCGGTAAGTCCCCATTGCACCACATCGGACTCGGTCCCGTTATTGGTGGCAGTCATGGCACATATCGCGCCATGACTACCACCAATCTCGGAATGAGGCCCATAGTCTACATCTCGTGGTTCTAAAGCAAGTGTACTCCCCAGTATCACTTTATGTGCCCACACCTTAACTATAGCTGCAGAATAAACTACCATTGTATTTCTATACTCACAGTCTAGTCAGGACTGTGTCCAACCTATAGTAATGAAGTCTACATAGTATATGTCATACCTGCAATCAAAACGGTATGTGTTAGAGTCTTGGCAACTGTTGGAGTCGACTGATCGCGTCACAGAAGTTAACGGGGAATTAGATGCAGCTCTGGCACTCCTATGAACAGACGTTAACGGGCCAATTAATTCAAGTCTCTATGAATATTGGAGGTAAGAACTGTCATATAGATTGATAGAAACACTCACCTATGGATGTCTATATGCAAAGAAGTGATGCTGGTTACAGGTTACAATTAATGTCCCATCCCTCTGGTTATATGTTGGCAGAGCCAGAGCTCAAATCATGGAGCCTATGGAAATTTGGTAAACACATACCATCTATGTGGTAGCACAGTTAAAAAATAGCTGTCTAAAAAGAACGTTTGTCCAATCAATAGAACTCACCTAAAGAAGTAGACAAGTGAGGTAACAGGTGCTGATTCCAAAACCAATAAGATGTCTGATTTCTCTAGGCCATCCCAGAAGGTGCCAATGTTCAGAAGAATATACATATAGAGAGTGAGCATAGAAATTCTGTGAGAGTTGCATTCATACAATAGTCTAATTCTAAACTAGCTGTAACAACATTAGTGAGGGGCTGACTTATAGATGGTACTGTCCAGTCGGTAACACACACCTACAAATGAAGACAAGTGCGAAACCGAAGTAAGGTCCACAGCCTCTCATGTATCAGGTCACTCGTTGTATTACGTGGAGTGTCAATATTCAGAGGGGTACATCTATAGAATGCAGATAAACGAGTTCAGTGAATGTTAGACCTACATGGTTGTGTGTTAAGAACATCACAGTCTCTAAGAATGAGGCAGTACTCTATCAGTATACGATTAATGCCCCCGAATACTGACCGTTATCATAGTTCTTACCTATCAATGAAGTTTGATATGTCATGTACCGTTGGGCATAGTGTCTGTGTCACTCTCTACGGAGGCAAAGCCGCGAGCCATGTGGAAGTCACAAGATTGGCCTTTAAATAAATAGGCGTATGACGCAACACGTCTTGCGAGAAACTAGAGCGTTGTATGTACACTGAAGTGGAAGAGTGATTCCTAACTGCACCAGGTAGTTAACATAGCTCATGATCCCCCTAGAGAAGCAGAACATGTGACCACTCACATTTTGTGCTACAGATATTAGGGAAACAACTAAAATTATATATACACGTGAAAGTAAAAAAATGATTCTAGCTGTCTAGATGGCTCAAATTCCAAATACAGGAGAGAAATGCGTGAAAAAAGTCATGTGTCAAGCTACAATTGTTGGGTAGTTATTGATTCAGACTGGCGGAAACTAAAACATAATGGGCCTCATTACAACTCAGGCGTTAAGGGTTAACGCCACCGTTAACCCTTAACGCCTGATTCTGATTTTAACGCCTGCTTTTAGCAGGCGTTAACATCCATGGCGCTAACCTGCCATGGTGCTAATTACGCCTCCGTAATTTACGGCGGCATAATTAGCGCCTTCCCCACTCCCATTATGCCCTATGGGGCAAAAATGGGAATGGGGAAGGGAAAATGGGAAATGGGGATTTACCGCCCCACTCACCTTGGAATGGGGCGGTACATCCGCCATCCACCATGGTGTAAACAGAGTTTACACCATGGTGCTAAAGTTGGTGCACTTACCACCAAGGTTGTAATGAGGCCCAATGTCTGGAATTTTGAATACATGGTCATTCTGCCACAATTACTGCTCAAATTCAAAGAAGGTGAAATTATTTTACGATCACCCAGCGTTCAGAACACATTTAGGTGATACCAAATAAAAGAGATGGAAATTAAATCCAATCTTATCAATACATGTAGGATTGGACCGGTACGATTAAAATCAAATGTGACCACAAAGTGGGAGATTACTCTTGAGGTGATGAATCCACTGGGGGTGATGTGTAAAATATAAAGTAACAAGTGCATCTGGCTGCAATGAGATAGTAAACTATACATGGGAGTGGAGAGGCAGACAAAAAAGTGGGTAGTCTAGTATCCACCCAATCCATCATTATTCATATGTTCGATGGTATACAGGGCTGATGAATAGTAAATTACAACATAATGTCATAAAAGTGATATAAATGGTAGGCCTAGATAAAACAGTTAAGTGAAAAGTCCTCATCTAATCCTTTGGGATATAGGGTTTCCAATAAGTCAATCCAGAACATTTCTCTCCTTGTAAGTAATTTGTTATAGTCACCACTCCTTGGTGGTTTTCTCACTACTTCCAAAATATTGAACTGTATTTGTGCAATGGAATGTCTGAATGCGCCAAAGTGTCTGGCTACCGGCAATTTGACATTGTTGCAACAAAGATTGGTTTTATGATCTGTCCAACATTCGCGGGGAGACTGTGCTGTCTGGCCTATGTATAGGATCCCACAAGGGCATTTGATGCTGTAAATGACTCCTGTTGTTCTGCAGGTAGAACATCCCTCAATTACATTTTTTACCAGTGTGTTGATGTATAATGTAATCCCCTTTGGCAATATTATTACAATAACTACATGATAAACAGGCAAATGTCCCCTTCTTTTTTCGGTCTCGGTGCCCTCTCAGCTTTCACCAATTTATCACACAGATTAAATCCTCGTTTGTACACCATCATGTGTGGTTTAGAGAACAGTTTCAAAAGGATTGGGTCATGGTATAAAATGTACCCGTTTTTTGAATGATTTTCTTAATATGAAAGCTCTGCCTATACTACTTAGAAATGTGTAAAATTGAAGCCACCTCTTTCTTGGGTTTAGCAGTCAACAGTTGCTCTTTACGAACGAGGGCTTCTCTCGGCTGTGCTCCCGCTACCATTTTTGCTGGATATCCTCTATTAGTGAATCTGTCTTACAATATAGTGCATTCAATTGTAAAATCTTCTGGGTATGAAATAATCCTTTAAGACGTAAGATTTGACATTATGGTAGACTTTCAATCATGGTTTTAGGATGGAAACTAGCAAAGTGAAGAAGATTATTCACATCGGTCGGTTTGTGGTATAGAGATGTGTTGATCCTCAAATTAAAAATAGTCAACTGCACATCTAGAAAGTGGAAGGTTGGTTCACCAATGTCTAGTATGAATTTAATGCGTGGGTGTAGATTTTTCAGATAATTGAAAAAAATCTTTAAATTGATTTTTTGACCCACACCAGATACCAAAGATATCGTTAATATATCTCCTCCAGATGATAATCTTTGAACTCCATTCTGTTGTATCCAATACATGCAGTTTTTCAAAGGCATACATAAAGATGTTTGCGTAAGCCTGGGCTATCGCAGACCCCATCAACGTTCCAGGCACTTGAGAATAGAATTTACGCTGTTGTCCAAAAGTATCACAAAAAATTCAATGATGAGTTGGCGTTCAAATTTGACATTGTGTGATTGTAGTAAAATCCGTTCTACAGCATCTATCCCTTCATTGTGTGGAATTGAGATATACAGGCTACAAACATCCATAGAGAACAATATGCAGTCTGATGCTAGGCATGTGATGTCGTTGACACAAGTTCGGGAGTCTGTGGTATCTCGCAAGTAGGTTGGAATAGCTTGTACCAAAGGTTGCAAAAGTTTATCGACATATGTAGCCAGGGGGTCTAGGATACTTTCAGTGCCGGCAACAATAGGTCTGAGGGGAGGTTATAATTTATCCCTGTGTATTTTGGGTAATCCGTAGAAAACCAAAATTATGGGGAATCGGACATCTTATTGGTTTCGGACTCAGCACCCGTTACCACACTTGTCTGCTTCTTTAGGTGAGTTCTATTGATTGGACAAGCATTCTTTTTAGACAGTTCTTTTTTTAACTGTGCCACTACATAGATAGAATGTGTTTACCGAATTTCCATACGCTTCATGATTTGAGCTCTGGCTCTGCGAACATATAAGCAGCGGGACAGGACATTAACTGTAACCTGTACCCGGCATTACTTCCAAGCCTATAGACATCCATAAGTGAGTGTTTCTAACAATCTATGACAGTTTTTACCTACAATATTGATAGAGACTTGAATTAATTTGACTGTTAATGTCTGTCCATAGGAGTGCCAGAGCTGCATCTAATTCCCCATTAACTTCTGTGACGCGATCACTTGACTCCAACAGTTGCCAAGACTCTAACACATACCGATTTGATTGCAGGTGTGACATATATTATGTAGACTTCCTTACTATAGGTTGGACCCAGTGAGGGAAAAGTGAGCCAAAATTTGAATTAAGATTTTCGTTTACTTTCCTGACTAGACTGTGAGTATAGAAATACAATGGTAGATTATTCTGTAGATATAGTTAAGGTGTGGGCACATAAAGTGATACTGGGGAGTACACTTGCGTTAGAACCGTGAGATGTAGATAATGGGTGAGAGTTATACGAGCAGACAACATGATCAATTGTCTCCGCCATAATCTAAATGTAGATAATGTGGCTAATGTGTCTCTGATACTGTTGGCTAGTCTGTGATATGTTAGAAGTTAATATCAACCTGATTGGCTTTCCTTGTATGTAGTTTTGCAGAATTCTTTTGCTCCTGAAGAAGGGGTCATTGTCATGATCTCTGCTTCCAAAAGATCAGGACTTGCCCGACTCCCTTGGAAGCAGACCCATAACCCCGGTTCCGAGTGCCAGCCAGTCCCAATTGGGACCTTTTGGACCCTATCCTGGCGCCAGTGGCACCAGGCTCATAAAGATGCCCAGTCCCAGCGCTGGAAGCGCCGGGCTCATAATGCTTGGGTGGATTTACCTGCAGCAGACCATGCTGCTTACTTACCTGCCAGTTGAACCCCTGATCCTCTTCTGTTTGGGACTCCTTTTCCTGTTGGGTGGGGCAGGAGCCACTCCCTAGGTTCAGAACACTGGAACTTTTCTGGAAAGCAGGAACTCTTTTCTTAGGCGTGGCTGTGGAAGGAGACATCTAAGCACTACAGGAGGCTATTTAAACCACACCCGATGGATGAATCTTGCTTTGCGTTATTCTGCATTCTCTGCAGCAGAACGCTCATCGTGTCTTCTGCTTCTGATCCTGGGCCTAAGGGAACAAAGGCTTACCATCCTGGAATCCAGTCTTCAGCAGCACCTGTAAAGACAAAGAAAGAACAGGTTAGCACTACGGTCTTCAGTGGCAGCGCATCTCTTACCTGGTCCATCGGCTGTCACCAACGCCTCGCGCTGCATTCCGGCATCTGAAAGACAAAAGCTTACCAGCTCTTCGCACGCTCCAGAGGCCTTCGGCGCTGCATCCCGCATCTGAAAGACAAAAGAAGGTGCGTTTAAAGACATTGGGCAACTTTATTACTCACGTGCCATTACTCCTTCCCACGCCGAATCCAGTGGGTATTCCAGCACCCTTCAGCTTCTCTAAAGCTCCGAACTTGTACCTGCAAGATAAAAGGGACAGTTAGTGCGCATCGTGAAGCAGGCTACAAGCGCTTACTTACGTGCTTCCAGGCGCTTCTATTCCTCACGCGGGTTCGATCCTCAACTCTCATCAGCCCGCCACCCGCCATCGCCGGAACCCTGCAAAACAAGAGATATCATTACAAAAGACTTTTAAGACATTTGAAGTGCCCAGAACTTACCGTTCGTGCAGTTAACGACGGACAGCAGTCCTCTGAGGTCAAGAGGCCTGCACCCTTATCCAGTGAAGAAACTGGTTACGGCACCCTGCCCCGAGGCAGATGGAGAGCTCGGCGTTCACTTACCTAAGGTGAGGGTGTTAACCTTTGGGGTTCTACAGGAGAAGAGAAAGGGAAGAGGAGAGAGGCACCCAATAACCCCAGTTCATTAATGCCATATTTTCTATATGCAGACATCTTATTCTTCGAGTCAGACATACAGTGCACAGAGGTCCAGCCCAAAGAGCCAACCGTGTGTTACACATCACCTTTGAAGATACGGCATTCACCCAGTCAAGACCGGCGCCTCTGCGGGAATCAGGTGAGCTTTACAGTCATTACCCCGAAACGCATAGAGCTTCAAAATTTATGTTATCAAGATTGACCCCGCCAGTGAGGGGCACCAAAATGACATGCAATGCAAAATGTTCATGTTTATGAATTTATTTTCCCCTTTTTTAAATCTAGATGATGAATTCTTGTATTTGATCTGATGTACCACAAATATTATAAGTAAAAATGTACACTCAGTATTTGTTATAACATTGTTATACACTGGTTAATTCAGTTTCTATGGTGTGCAGGGGACGGGAATGTCTCAAGTGTTGTACACTGTTTCTATGACTTATATAATCAGACCCTCTGTCAGAGTCAGAGTCTGTATTCTCCCCTGCATCCAAAGTGTTCTTGTACCACCACCTTTGTTACTTATTCACTAACTTCAATTTAGTGAGGTGTGCGCATACAAATATTGGATGAAAAAACTTTGTTAAAGGGACGTTATGGTTAAGTTGCACTAAGAAAAACCTACGAAATTCAATGAAAAAACGTTGTTAAGGGGACGTTATGGTTAAGTTGCACTAATAAAAACCTTTGAAATCCCTAAAAATACTTTGTTAAAGGGACGTTATGGTTATGTTGGACTAATAAAAACCTATGAAATTCAAAGAAAAAACTTTGTTAAAGGGACGTTATGGTAAAATCGAAAAACCCCAGAAATTCAACAGTTATGGTAAGCTAAACAACCATAACTCGCGCCACCACCAAGCACTGATAAGACTAACACCCAGGACATCAAAGTTGACATCAGTGTGTCCGCGGATATCACTAATTTTTTGTGACCTACTTTTTGGTCATTTAAAAAAAAACTACTGGATGGATTTTCACCAAATTTACAAAAGCATGCTTTCGGGACCAAGCCGCTGCTCCTGCCGCAAATTTGGTGAAAATCCGTTCCGCGGTTTGGACTGTAGGCGTGAGCAAAGTTTTTTCCCTATTCAGTCTATGGGAAAAAAATAAATTGTGGGCCATGTACTTTTTTTGCAAAGTTTGGTGTGGATTCGTCCAGGGGGAGTTATAAGCTACCCAAAAAGTGCTCTTCCTATGGGTTTAGCAACTTAACCATAACTACACGGCCACTACTGTGGCCGTGTAATTAGTTCCCACTCCCAATTAATCAAGCCTTCATTCGGTGATATACAGGGCCTGATTCATGAAATTGTGCTCAGAAATGTCACAAGGGCCGCACACCGAGAAGGCCTTCCGCGAGCTGTGGCACAGATACAAACTTGTACAGCACGCGTATTCATGGATTTCAATAGGCATCAGTAGCGGCCGCGCAAGTAATAGCAAGCTGCGCAAGGACGCCCCAACACGCCTCTACACACACCTAAAAGCAAGTGAAAGGCCTAACACGGCGCAAGCCTCCACACCTCTCCTGGCCCAGCACCCTAGTGAAAATGCACACTAAAACCACGCAAACCTCAGCCGCACCCCAGAGAAAACATGTGTCCTCCCATGCAAGTCCAGGCTGTACACCAGCAAAATTGCACACTAACACCTCACAATCCACAGCCAAATCCCAGCAAATTTGCGCATAAACACCTCGCAATCCCCTGCCGCACCCCAAAGAAAACACGTGAACTCCCCCACGCAAGCCCATGCCATACCCCAGTGAAATCGCATGCTTACACCTCGCAATCCATGTCTGCAGCCTAGAAAAATCACGCATCAACACCTCACAATCCACGGCCGCACTCCAGAGAAAACACGTGCCCTCCCACGCAAGCTCAGGCTGTACCCCAGCAAAATCGGGCACCCCCTCATAAGTGTAGGCTCCACTCATTTAAAAAACCTTATTCCCCCACACCTTTGGCACCCAGCCTGTCCACATAACCACCCACTGCACATTGACCACTGTAATACACACACCACCCCCTTGTCCCCTCACCTGTGACACACCCTGCAGGCAGCCCCCTGCAAAAGGGACACCACCCCCAAGCACCCATCACCTGTGACACCCCCTGCAGACTTCCCCCTCCAGAAGGGACACCATCCCCAGCACCCATCACCTGTGAAACCACCTGCAGGCAGCCCCATCCAGATGAGACACCACCCCCCAGCTCCCACCACCTGTGCCACCCCCTGCTGGCAGCCCCCTCAAGAAGGGACACCACCCCCAGCATCCATCACCTGTCACAATCCTCTGAACTGAACCAAATATAGGCAAATGTGTATGTGATCATTTTAAAAATTAAGAGTAACAGTCTAAAAGCACAACTCCTAAGTAAATACAAGTATCGATTATTTTTACGGTCGCAATACATGTGCTAGACGTGCTGATAACAGTGGAACCATATTATGTGGACTCGCCCGAGAGAGGTAACAAGCAGATTGTGACCGGTAATCGGGTATACAAATTACCCTCAAGAAGGGGCACCACCCCCCAGCACCCACCACCTGCGACACCACCTGCAAGCAGCCCACTCCAGAAGGTACACTCCCCACCAGCACCCATCACCTGTGACACAACCTGCAGGCAGCCCCCTCCAGAAGGGACACCACCTGCAGGCAGTCCCCTCCAGACAGGAAACCTGCAGGCAGCCCCCTGCAGGCAGCCACCTCCAGAGAGGACACCAGCACCCATCCCCTATCACCTGTGACAACCCCCTGCAGGCGGCCCCCTCCAGATGGGACACCACCCTCCAGCACCCATAACCTGTGACACCCCCTGTAGGCAGCCCCTTCCAGAAGGGACACCACCCCCCAGCACCCATCACCTGTGTCAACCCCTGCAGGCAGCCCCCTCTAGAAGGGACACCACCTGCAGGTAGCCCCGTCCTGAAGGCACACCCCCTGCCCTGCAGGCAGCCCCCTCCAGAAGGGACACTCCTGTAGGCAGCCCCCTCCAGAAGGAACACCACCTACAGGCAGCCCCCTCCAGAAGGGACACCCCCACCAGCATCCATCACCTGTGACAACCCCCTGCAGTCAGCCCTCTCCAGAAAGGACAACCCCCTGCAGGTCGTACTCTGACATTGTGGCACATCATCACTGCAACAATTGTGTGTTGCGCGCCTGAACCGCTGTTTTGTGACATCAGCCTGAATATCATCAGGAACATGTATCCTGCAAACAAAAACAAACAAAGGCATTCACCGGAGCTACATCCATGAGTGCTGCATCTGCTCACACACACTTCCTGGCCTTAACCATCCCCCAACAACAGACATGTGAAAAGTGAATGTTAAAGTGAGGTCCTGGTGCCCATGCGACAATGGCATGTCATTAACCCTCAGTGACCAAATGTTTGCCAATGACATAAGCAAACATACCAACAATGTGTGCTACATCAACAAACAATGGTCAGGTGTGTCACAGTCTGAGCATGAGTGAGCTGGTAGTTAAACAAAAATTCTTCAGACAATCACATTACCAGTCCAGTCATGTGTGGTGGACAGGGCAGTCAGAGAGTGCATGACTCACAGAGAATGGTGAATTGGGCAGCCACTGTGGAATATAAAACGGGTTGACCAACAGCTGAGCAAATTAAAACTGTGGAAACACATGCAGGTGAAGGTGAATGAATGACACGTGTGTTATACAGCATTAACAAAATCATGTGCCATGATGGTGAACATGTAACACTCCCACAGTCACCCCATCTCCTTCCACCCCAACCAAAGTAAAGGCAAACATTGAGTGATGCAGCACATGTGAAAGGAAATACCATTTAACAGTGCACACCGATCCGTCTAGTTGACACACCACCAACGGTCAGCCGCATGTGGATACTGCCCTCATAAACCATCCTAGCAACAATACACAACCATGTACGCAACCAGACACATGACTACCAATGGAGAGAAGCACTGCCTGTAAATAGACTAGCAAACAGGCACACACCCAAAAGAACAGCAAAAGGGGATGAATTGGAGTATTTACATCAGACAGTCTGAAAGATAATATCAAGGTGTCCATGTACATCATCCAAAAAAGATCTATCACCATGCCTAAACTACTATGTACAAGTTAAAATTGAAAGCAATGTCCATAAACTCTGGTTGTGAAAAAATGAAACCTACACCTGAAGAAATATGTACATACTAAATGTGGAGTAATGTCAAAATTGTCCGCTCCAAAAAAACAAAAAAAAAACCTATTCTTAATGATCTATGTTCATACAAAAAGTGGAGTAATGTTCAAATTGTCCACTCCAAATAAAAATAAATAAAAGGAAACTTAGATCTAAAGTACTATGTACACAGGCAGCGTGCTAGTCCATCGTCTCCTCTCTGATGTCACTCAAACTCTGCACTAGGGCCTCATCGAGCTCTGCATCCATTTCCCCCAGGCTGGCCTTCGCTGTTTCCTGGAGGGCTTGCAGGGCCTCCAGCATGTTCCTCTCCAACCCCTCCGCCTCCCTGCAAGTTGCCTCCACGATGGAAACCTGCCTCCTTGCCTGATACAGTTCAACCTCCGCCCTGGCCATCATCACTCTTGTCTCCCCAACCCGCTGCCTCTCTGCCCTGACACGCTGCCTGTAGGGTATGAACAAGGAAGACATTCTGCTGTGCAGTTACACATTACCATCCTGCCTGACACCGTGTACCTGCCCCCTTGTGATAGTACGCCCTGAGAAAAAGAGCCACCTCCTTAGAGCCTGCGGCTGGCATAGCGCCTGGTGCTTGCTTAATGTGATCACCGGGCTGATGACATTACCCGGGGGTCTACTGCCCATTCCCTGCTCATAGGTGCCTGCTCTCCCTCCATTCCTGTTGGTGCCTGGATTGGCATGGTGACCACCCCAGCCGATTGACCCTCGAATCCCAAATCTGGCAGGGACGTTGTCTCCACCAGATCGGGCAATATGGGTGGGACTGGTGCACAGAAGGCCCTAATGGTATCTGGGCCGGAAGGTGCCCCGGAGGACAACTAGCGCACAGAGGAGGAAGACAAGGAGGAGGTTGCATTACTGGACAGCCACCGCAGCACAATCTGGACCAGAAATGTTGCTATCCACGTGAGGAGACGCCATATGTCATTGTGATGACGTTAAAGCAGTATACAGCAAGCCTGCACATCATCACGTATGACACTGGTACTCCCCCAATCATCGACCAGAAGGGGTACTACAGTGTCAAAATGGCAACAGTAGATGGCAACAGTAGATGGCATTGGGGTGTCGTTCTGTGTCGAAACATCTGACAACTGGGCTGGGTCGGGGTTTAGGCATGCCGGCAGGTGCATACAGCGCCATCCACTGGCCCAGAGACTGGAATTTGCATAGGCACTGCAAGGGTGGCCTGCACAGCCTCATACCTCTGGGGCAGGACTGCATTTGTCACACTCACCTCATCACCCCCGCCTCACACCATGGGGTGTGTTACTACGGCCACCTCCTCCCCTACAGCCCCGCCAACCTGGATGACTCCAGAGTGTCTTCCACGCTGGATGGCCCCTGTGTTGCCTCACTTGTCACCCCGTCTGCTGCGGAGTCCACTACCATCTTCGCTTTTTGGACTTACCACCAGCAGCACTGCCTGATGGTCCCGACGCAGCCACAGCCACCTCACTCCCCGACGATGTGCTGTCATGGGGGCATGTCTGGGATATGCATCTCTGCCTGGTGGAGGCATCCCTGTTGCCATGCTCCACAGCACTGTTACCACCCTCTTCCTCCAACGCAACTGTGGAAAATGAGAAACAGAGCACAAACATCAGTGTATTGCACCAATGTGTGTGTGGCAAAACAGATACTCACATGAAGGTCACTAGTCAAGGGAACACACATCATCCACCACCACCACCACACATGTACATGCAAACCACATACATGCACATACATGCTTGTCTCTCACAACAGACATTCATATCAGGGTACATTCCACTTTCACAACCAATCAATTGTGTATGCTACATACACATGCATCATGTGCTTAGACACATGTCAATCACACAGATCAACTGAGAGTCCACAAGCAGTGTGATCAGCAATCACATCAGAGTCACGTCAACTGCAATGCCGCAACATGACAACGTAACAAATTGAAATGCACATATTGCACCCAGCCATGAGTGATGGCCAGTCACACATTCACATCTTTGACAGATACACATGAACACGATGCATGCACATGAGGTGGCCAACACTACCTCATCTTTCACGCTTGTCACACGGGCACGTCTCAGACACATGTAACAAAACAGGTGTGAAAGGCAGCAGTATAACACACAATGCAAATTAAATCTCATTGAAATTACATATGGTTCACTGCACACATGTGGAGCACTGTCTGTGCAGACATCCGTACGAGAGGGATACTTGCTGTAAGCCTAAGGTGCTCAATACCAACATATAGGAACATGCAAATGCACTGTGGAGACTAGCAACACATGGACACTCACCTGACGACTGCAGGCATTGCTGAAACTCGCTGACCTGTGTGTGCAGCGCCGGGTAGAACTTTTTCATTACTCGCATGTTGTTGGTGTTGAACCGGCACCTGAGTCCTTTTCTGGTGGCAATAGCCTGGAGGAAGGGCAAGTCCCTGTTGTGGGACCTGGAATTTAGGTCCCACCAGCACTTGTGAACATGCTTTAAGGTGCAGGATGCCACCCCCTTAGCGTAGATGGCATCCACTATCCCGTCCCAGATTGGCTGCCGTCCTTTCTTGCCGTGTTCCGTCAATCCTTGGAAGAGGGCTTCATAATTCCCCAGGATGTGCTGCACCAGGATGTCATCTTCCCTGGTTGTGAAGTTGACAGCTCTCTGCCTCGCTGCCATGTGGTTGCCTCTCTGGTCAGATGATGGTGTTGCTGAATAGGCAACCACCAAGACACATGTGGGTGGGCAAGGTAATCCTGGGGATGGGCTGTGAAGCAGTGGTGATGGTATGGCAAGCTGGAAGTCTGGTGAATCGGCTGAGGTGGTCACAGGGTGAAGGACAGGAGCACTGGCAATGACTGGACAGCAGGCACTCAAAATGCAGGGAAGGTGGGCAGCAGGCACACACAGACGGCTGGCAGCAGCAGATGGCTCATTAAGAGGCAGTTCAGGGCAGTAGGAGGCAGGTAAAAATGCTCATAGGCAATAGAGTGGGTCTTCCGTGTCTAACTTGTGGGCAGATGGAAACAGAGTGATGGTTACTTTGTGTGTTCAAAATTAGTGCAAACACGTGAAATCAGAGGTAAATTACATGACACACGCGGGGGCTGGCATTCAGAACACCCGAATCGGGATATGTAAGTGTGTGGAAGCAAATCAGACCGTACGTGTGATTGGGGGTGGACGGACAAATGGATTACTGTGAATTTTGGGGTGCCACAGAATTCATTCACTACTGGGACAGTACAAACTTCTTATTTTGGTGGGGGATTTGCCTTCACGCTTCTGCGCGTCTACTTCTCTTTTGTTAGAGGCTAACGGTACGTCGCGTAAGCATTTTTCATACTATCAGTAACCATGTGTATCGTGTGCCTCCATTATTACCATTACAGTAGCTTTCCGGGTTTGGCGTATGCATTTTTTGTGTTGCTCGGTGCCACAGCGTATCACCTAATACTTTTACTTTTTATGGGAGCTATCGAGGTGTCGCCTATGCATATTTTTGTTTTTTGGGGTGCCTGTGCATTACAATTGCTTGGTGTGCCTTCCATTGTACAAGTCCACCTGTACCATGTACAACCTGTGCAATGAGTGGAAAGGCACCAAGAGGGAAAGGTGACAGAGGTCAGAAGCTGCTTCTCCCCCTCCAGGGGTAGGGAACATGCAGGGTAATTGCCTGTCCCTATCCCCATCCCCCAGGGTCAGGGACCTGCACTAGCCTCATCCTCACTGCACTTGTGGAATGGCCCTAGTGAGTTGCATCTATGTGCACTTACCCCTGCCTCCACCCACTGGATGCACTTGAACCACCCCCCAACCTTGTTCCCACCCTCCCCCTGCCACTCCCCTGTAAACGTTTGTGCACTTGCTGGTTCTGATTGCACCATGTCTGTAGATCATCTTTCTCTTTCTCCCTGTAATCACTCCCTGCATGATGGCACACTGAGGCACTTGGTAAAAATTGTATAATTGTCATCCAACAAGAGTCACTGTTACATCCTCTGTTAATAGTATGCTATGCACAGCCTGTACAGACTATTATGGGTCTAGAAAATTAAGAGCTCTGAACAAGTGTTATATTTCCCCTTGTTCCATCCATCGTTGATTACCTTGTGTATCTGCCATTTATGTATCTCCTTTGACATTAAATACCATACCACAGTCTGATAATCATTTTACATGACATATGGGAGGGTTTTGGTGACACAGAGGTGATTTTATGGATAGTTTGGCATGGTGGTAGTGGTGTACTCCCTCTTCAATGTGTTTACTTTGGCAACACACGATGATTGGTCTTTCAGTCCTAAGTGATGCGCACAATGTAGCACTTACAAGGGCACTTTCTCAGGATGGTTTTGTGGGCACAGTGGATTGGCACATTGTCATCATTGAATGGCACATGGGATGTATCAGGGCCGTGTGCACAGGTGAGGGATCTTTGGTGAAATACAATTGCAGAAGCTGTGTCGTGCATCCTCTCCACAACGCACTTTGCCCAAACATACAGAAGCGGTGGAACTGTGGGTGTGGATGGGGTGCCACCACTATGTCTTCCTTGATGCAACGGCATGTTGCAACATTGTGCATTACACATGCTGCAAAAATGATCCTGCAGAGTAGTGGTGGTGCATATAGCAATACACCTATACAGTGGTCAAGGTAGACTAGCCCACAGTCCCCCACCTCCGACAGCACCTCCATGCACCACATTGGCTGATGAGTAGCATGACACGAAAGCACACACATTATGGAGAGTTTTGGGTGCTGGTGGTCGTCCATGCATCGGCAGGCAACACTGCATGCATGATCGATGAGTGCATGCCACATCTCCACAGCCACACCCACGAACCACCTCATAGTCACATTACAAAGGCATAGCAAAATGAATGCAAACCACATGCTGCCAATTAACAAAGAGACAACATAAAAGGTGTGTTCAACAACAGAAAACTGTATTACTCACATGTACACAAAATTAAACATGGATGTAGGAAGGGGGAAATGTCCAAGGCCCAAAACAGAAAATACTGCCACACACATGATCTATTTACACAGGATGCCTGCTCATTCTCATCCCTTCGGTTATCCAGGGCTGACTTATATTCCTCCTCTTCCTCTTGGAGGTGGGCCGTTGCCTGGTCGTGGATGGCTTGCAGGCTGTCCCTCATCCACCTCTCTAGCACCCCTGCATCCATGCAAGCCTCTTCCAGGATCTGGACCCACCTCTGTGCCCTCCTCTCCACTGCCTTTGCCCTGGCAACGTGTGCTTATCGAGCATGCACCCTCTCTCCGAACAGCAGAATCATAATTTCCACCTGGACACACACCATGTCCATTGAGTGGCAGTACTCCTCCTGCCTGGTCACTGTTGTCCTGTGTGTATCTTGGCTCCTCGATTGTAACTGGCCCAGGGAATACTGGCACTGACCACTGCCAAGGTGCAGCTGCCTGTTCCAGCGTCCCCTGCACATGCACCACACCACCATCTTGATGTTGTTTGATGGAGGTACGGTGCCAGCACTGTCCTGCTGTGCCAGTTGCCCCACTGATGCCCAGTGCTGTGTAGGAGCCTGGTCAGGCACAACCACCACTTCCGCTGTACTCCCTTTGACATCCACCTCAGGCAGGGCCATTCCAACCACCAGACAGGGCGTAGTGGGCACAACAGGATTAGAGGGGGCCGTGATGGTAACCTGCACGGAAGGCCCCCCGGAGGATGACTGGGGCACAGAGGGGGCAGTGGAGGAGTGGGCAGCAGAACGTTCTAGTGCACACAGACCACCGGAGAGCAGTGAATGTGCCAGCTAGGTCAGGGAGTTGCTCATTGAACTGTGATGATCTGAGAGTCCCTCACCATCACAGATCATGCCTGCGTAATCACTGCCAGCAGGGCATGCAAAAGCTCTGGGGTGACCATCATAGCCCCAATGGGGGCAACGGCCTGGGTGGAGGCATCCACAAGGTTGATCTGTGCAGCATCAGATGGATCAGGGACAGGAGGTTGGTCAGTGCCCTCCATGCTGCACTGCACATCCTCCTGTCCCTGTTCCAGGGTTGCAGCCTGAATCCCCTCCTGGATGTCTCCACCCAACCCTGTGCGGTGGCCTTCATCTTCCTCCTCCTCTGCCACCACCTCTATCTCCCTTGATGGCTCCAGAGAGCCTTTCTCCCTGGATAGCCCCTCTGTCCCTGCACCATGGACCACAGCCACTGACGAGTCCCCTTCCACGCCAACCCCCTGGGACGTCCCACAAGCAGCTGCAACCAATGGACCATGCACACCCCCAGCCGACTCACCCTCAGATGAGGCAGACTGAAGTCGGCTTGTCTGGGGAGTGCGCTCAGGCCTGGCGGTCTTGTCCCTGCCATGATGCTCCACGATGACGCCTTGGCCCTCTCCATGAGCTGCAGAGACTGTAGAAACATAGGCGAGAAAACATTGACATCAGTCATGTTTGCCAATGGATGTCAGGCATACGACAAATGAACATGGCATATCAGTCATCATGCCACATCCATGAACTGAGTCATGCACAATGCACACACGCAGCCATTTGAGCAACTTTGTCACATCCATCACATGTACCTGCATGCAAGCACTGCCTCTCCTACCACACATAGAATTGTACATCATGCATTTAACTCACATGGCCACAACCCGTCCACTCCATATCTGCCATATCTAAGCAGCTCCACCACACACACACACACCCTGCATGTTACCAACAACAAGACATTGCTGCACCATACACCAGTCGACACGCATTTGCTCCTATGCTATGTCATACACAACTAATGTCTACCAATGCCATGAGACGCCAATCAGCTGCAACTCACAACACACAATACACAACAGGATGTTGCACATGCAAACATGCATGCCACACATAGGCCGTAGGGCATAATCCCACATGGGTACTCACCAGCGTCATCCAGACGTCTCTTCCAGGCCAAGTACTGGAAGTGGAGTTCCAGGTAGAACCTCTCATGTACCTGCAGCTGTGTCCGGTGGAAGAGGTGGCAGCCTGCACAGTGCACCTCCACGGTGGGTTCCGTCTTGAGGGCTGCCAACACCTTCATATGGCTGCAGGTCTTGAGATTGTCCCAACACTTCCTCACCCGGTCCCTGGTGCAGACTGCCAGCCCCTTTGCACTGATGGCAGTCGTGATGTCATCCCAGATCCTCAGCCTTACTTTGCAGCCCTGCTACGTCCCTGAGTTGTACAGTTCATCATAGGCGTCCAGGACGTGATCCACCAGGATCCCAACTTCTATGACGGTGTAGTTGGGTGCCCTCTGCTTCAATGGGGGGTGCTGCCCTCACCAGATGATGCAGATGGGGCAAAAATGGCACCTCCGAGGCAGGTATGGGCTTCCTGGGTCCTGAATGAGTGTTGTGGAGCAACAGTGGTCTTTGGAGGGGTGGAAGTGCCAGGTATACAGTGGAGCTGGTGGCAGGGCCAACACTAATTGAAGGCAAAATTGTGGTAGCTGGCACAAGAAAACAGTGCAGTTTGCAGTCAGGCACACAGACCCGAGCATGCAGCAGCAGTACTCTGGTGAATGTGGCAAAGCAGGGCCAGAAGAGACAAGCCTAGCAGCAGTGTGGGCAGGAGGTATGTGGTGTGCGTCACACAGCGCAGTTGATGCCAGCACAGTAAAGGCCCTTGTCTCATGATGGGAATGAGCGTAAATGACATCCTGCGAGCAGATACTTTGCGCACCTCTGCGGAACGCCTACGTGTTGGTGTCATTGACAAATCCATAGAAGTCACGCAACACGCATCACAAGCTGTGAGCGTGAAGTTGGAGGTTAAATTAGCCCCTGCGCATATGCACATCTACTTTGGCATTTTCAAAGGATCACTGTGAGTCGTGTGCACATTTTCCCTAATCTGGTTGACCCTGTGTATCGCATATCTCTATTCTCACCTCAACTGTGGCTTACCGGGGTTCACATACGCATTTTGTGTTGGTGGGTGCCACTGCGTATCGCGTAATGCATTTTTTAAAATTTTTTAATGGAAGGTATCCAGGAGGTCTTGCGTATGCTATTTCCATTGTTTTGGGGTGCCTGTGTGTTACGCATAGCCTATTTTAGTCACCTGGGGTACTTTTGAGACTTGATGGGCCACAGAAGTCCATATTCCATCATGTACACTGCCCCCTCACTCTTATTGGCGAGGACAATAGCTTGCTGTGGAACATGAGTGGAAAAGCTCCAAGAGGGAAAGGTTGCAGAGGTGGCCGGGGTCCAGGACATGCAGCGGAAGCTGCCGTGCCAGGCCCAAGGCTCCAGGGACGTGCTGTGTGAGCTGCTGTCCCAGACTCAAAGGGTAGGGTTCATGCAGTTGAAGCAGCTGGCCCAGCACAGGTGGTGATGCCATGCCCCATGCCACTAGTGTCCGGCATGTGTGGACCAGAGTGGACCTGCCACACAGGTTCAACGCCACGTGCCTAGAAGGCAGAGATGGTTGTCTTATGAGTTGTTGTTTGCATGTTTTGTATGTCACAGAGGGGTGCCCGTGTGTCTTCAGTTTCTTGGCCCATGTATGTGTGCCACGCACTATGTTTCAGTTTGTTCTTTGTCTGCAGATCCTTCCATCAGGGATTGATGTCTATTTAATGGGATGAAATTTGACTGTGAACTGCATGACAGGGGGACAGGTAAGATGTTGATTTATATTGATTGTTATGGGAGGTTGAAGAAATTGTGGGTCAAATACTGCACTTCTTTTGTACAGCCCACAAAAGGGGCATGTTTGTGCACATCATGCACAATCTGGGACATGTGTGCATGTATTGACAATTGTGCATGTTGGACTTTGTGTACATGGTAATGGCTGAGGCCATGTATGGCTTGCAGCTCAGACATGCTTCTGTATTTATCAATGCTTACACATTTGACCGGTATGTTACTTAGATCCACTAGAGCATAAAGGGACCACTACAGTGGGTATGGTGCACAGTATCATAATCCATTTACATTACATACAGGATTCTCTTTCTGAAACAGAGGTGAATTAATGGAATGGTTGTCATGGTGGTAGTGGGAGACTCCCTCTTCAATGTGTTTCGAGTTGAAACACAATATGAAATGTGTTTTAGTTCTAAGGCATACACACAATGTAGCACTTCCAAGGACACATTGTCAAGGTAGTTTGGTGGGTACAGTTGATTGGCCCTTTGTCATCATTGAATGGCACTTGGAATGTGGCAGGGCTGTGTGCAGTCCACAGGGGATGGATTTTAGGCGGAAAAAGTAGCCAAAACTGGGTACAGGCTGCCTCGCCACGTGCCCTTTCCCCAGCCATGTGCAAGCGCCGGCCTTTTGGGTGTGGATGGGATGCCACCACCATGTCCACTGGGATGCCATGCGGTGTTGCAACATTATGCAGGACACATGCTGCCACAATGATCCTGCAGACTACTGGTGGTGCATATAGCAACACACCACCAGAATGGTCAAGGGAGCGAAAACATGACTTGAGCAATCTGAATGTGGGCTCCACTATGGCCCAAGTTGCAAAAATGGCAGTTTTGTATCTTACCTGGGCAGGTGTAGTGGGGTCTTTATATTGGCGTCATCATGCAGGTGCTCAGAGGGTAGGCACTGTCCCCTGGCGAGGTGAGCATTTTTGTCATTAGTTGAAAGTGTCTATTTGTCTGTGTCTGACATGTATGCATGTGCATGACCATTTATACTCACCAATGAGCCATGTGTTGTCATGCTTCCCAGCTTCCAGGGCCCGGTGTAGGAGTGGCATTCTGAATACATAAATATCATGGGTGGAGCCAGGATAGTTTGCATGGACAGAGGTAATGATGGCCTTGGCATCAAATATTAACTGAACGTTGATGCCAGTGTTTTCCGATTGCAATATATATGCTCTGTTGCCCCAGGTGGACATAGGGCAACATGGGTGCAATGGATGGTACCAAGCACTTTAGGGAAGTGCGCCACCCCATAAAACTCCTGGACCATGGCCCGCCTTTCTGCAGATGTACTGGACATACAGATGTGCCGGCGGACTGTGGGCGTGCAGTAATTATTGCCAACACCTGGTGTAGACAACGTGACTGCATGGCCTGTGAAATGCCCCCAACTATGTCAGTGGTCCGCTGGAATGACCCAGTGGACAAAAATGCAGTACAGTGAGCACCTTTGGCAAGGGGCTCATAGCTTGGGAACACAGGGTGGATGATGTAAGGTCATCTTCCCACTCCTTGACCAGGTCTAAGATGATATGAGGGGGAAACACATACCTGGCATAGACCTTGATGTCAGGCATCCCAAAAAGGCTGATCCTTGGGTGGAAAATCCAGACACTGACCAACCTCCTCCTGTGGTGTCCCACTATCACTCTGCAACAAATGGTACATTCATTGTAGCTAAATACATGTGTTTGTTGATTGTGCAGGCTTTTTATGCATTGTGTGCTCATTGATGTTTATGCCTGCTATCGGGCGGCGTAGGTGTTTCGGGATTTGCGCGTGTTTTTTCGCGCACCTGCGATCCCTGTTGAATTCCATGAATATGGTTGTTTGTTGCATGTATGGGTGGTCTGATTGTTTGACTGTACAACGTCCCTCGTAACTCCCACATTATTCACATGTTCTTCCCATTTCATGCGTTCCACACCCTTTTTTAGTGCCTGTGCAGGGCTGGCCAGCTCTTTGCTGGGAGTCTCGTGCAAGGCCTTCGTGGTGTCACATTGACGTGTTGGACCGGCGCGGATTCCGTGCAGGTCCCAGGTAAGCCCTGCGCATTGTTTTCTATGAATCAACAAAAGGGGCCTTGCACCCTATTTTGCACACAAGTCCCCGATTTTCTGCGCAATTTATTCCATGAATCAGGGCTGTAGTGTCCAGTGCACATGCCTTTATCTAGGCTTGTAATTAGTTATTGCTCCTCTGCTGGTACTTGCTCCTCACCTTGCTCGGGCTCTGCAGGTGGCTAAAGAGCCTAATCTTCATTGGGCTCTTCAGCTGATACTGAATCCTAAACTAACCCTGGGTCCAGAGTTTAATCAGCTCTTCGTATCATCATCTGAACTACTGCTTCTTTTTAAATAGAATGGGGACCGATGGATTCTTTTACCCTGCTGTGACCAGCTAGTTTCTTGTTGATTAGCTGGACTAGTCAGGTGTTCCTTGGCTGTCATTTTTTGGTAGCGTGGATTTGTTACCCAGGTCTGACCGTGTAAGGCTTTAAAGGGGCTGATGTGCTATTGCAGCTTAATGTCATATGCTTCCAGTGTTTATTTGTTGAGCAGCGTCTTTACTTCTCGTCCTTGCTTGCTGCTTTCTTTTCAAGTAAAATAGGGGGAATATTGTGTCCCTTTTTTAAGGGAATTAAGTTAGTTGTTCATCAGATCCTTTGAGGAAGGTATCAGTCACTTTTTTTGTGTAAACCCAGCTTTTGCATGTATGGTGAGATACTTGGATTCTTGGCTGACTGAATAGAAATTGCTATTGGTGCATGAAGGAAAGGACACAATGGGCCGCATTACATGTATGTCAGTGTGGAATTAACATGCCAGTTATTTCATTTACCGGCAGGTTTTTCCGCACCGGCATACTACAAGTTTGCCGGTGGGGGGCCTGATGTACCTCCAGCCAAGAGCTGGGGGCGAGTCAGGCAACCCACCCACAAAAAAACAAAAACGGTATTACCAGCACTGGTATTACCGATGCCAGTAATACTGGTAATCCCCCCATGAAATGGAGATTAACCACCCTTCCTGGCACTTGTAACCTACCAGTAATTCTGCCAGACCAGGCCCTGGTAACGGTAATTCTGTTTGGTGGCATCCCACCGGATTTACCAGCAGGATACTACCAAGCATGTAATGAGGTCCAATGTGGTTCTCTTCATGCATGGGGTTCACTTAGCAAATGTTACCTTTTCACTGGGAAACTGATTTTGTAGTTCCATCAAAATCAATGGAGTATGTCCCTTCTGGATCTTTTAGGTGTGGGTAAGGGGCCTGTCAAGGTGTGGGGAAGTTGTGTTTCTGTCTGGGGCGGTCTAGACCATTTACAGGGAACATAACCCGACTGATTGTGATGGAGTTTTCCAGTTTTTTTTCTTGCCTACTCTACCTTCTCTGACCCTACCATGTTGCTAAGCAGATGGGAAACGAGTGTTCTTGGACACAAGTAGAAAGCTGACAGGATGCCACCATTTTTGAACGAGCCACCTGGCCAGTATAAATCAGCTTGGAGTGCCGCCTATGGCTTCAATGCACATCCAGTGAACAAATTGCTCAGGCATCCAACACGCATGCCTGCCAATCCACTTTTCTTCAAAATAGAGTTAACTTCACAAGCCCTGTTTTTTCAGCACCTTAGCCACAAGTCAGGTATAGTTGTAATATGCTGAATGCACATGTATTAGGCCACTAAAGATCACAGGTAACAGAAACTGATATCTGGGTGCTATCATCATGCTCGGATCACACTCGAATGGCAAACCTTGTACCCTAGATACCAAATAAATCCCAGAGCATTGAACACAAGAAAATACATTGCATAACGTCTGTGTGTTGTCCCGCCTTTTTTAAAAGTGTCTGTTTTTACATCACCCTGCATTGCATTTTCCAGTTATTCTGACTATTTTTAAAATCCAGTGTGCCTATTCTGTGTCTTTCCATTGATGGCTGCTTGTATTTCATTGTGCATAGTATTTTTAGTAAATGGTGTTATTTCTATTTAAAAAAAAAACATGTTTGGACATTTCTATTTAGTATTGATCATTTATACTTACATAAGAACGTAGCTCTCAATCTTGAAAGAAACTAAGTTACGATGGTGGCTTCTGTCACGTTTTTTTTTCCAATAATGGCTGATTCTCATTGTATAAGATGGGCCTTATCGAGCTATTTAAGGCAGACTTCTAACATCAGGAAATATATTGCAAACTCACAATAAAACTAAAACTTCATTTTATGGGTACATTGATGGCTTTGAAGTTTTGGTTTGATGCATTATTATTTTCTTAATCAACCAGTTCTTGGTCCTATTCCATGGATGAGACAGGTTGGACTCTGGATTTGATATTATGTTTGGAATGAATTTGAAGTTTTCTATCTCAATGTTCTATTTTATTATATATTTTTTGTATGTTTGGTTTTATGATTCTATATATGCAAACATATTGAATGTAATGATTTAGTACAGTGACTATTTGGATGTTTCTTCTGCTAATCCATCTCTCTGGAGAGCCCAGGATACCCTTGACCAAGGCTCAATAAGGTGAATAATGAATGCTATCACCCTTTGTCTGTTCAACGTCTTTGATTAGAACGGCAATGAGCCTTGTTTTGGTACAGCTTTGGGCATAGCACAAATAAGACTTTGCCCTTTGTCTTTCATCAGGCCAGCAAGGATTGGGTAATGTGCACCCATATGCTTCTGATTATTAGTATCATTACAACAACATAAAGCCTAGACAGGTTAAAGATGTACCTTTGTATGTTGTTTGGAAATACCATTAACTCATAATGAGCCCATATGCATTATTGGTAAGGGTCATGGTTCTGTAACGTGGCAACATCAATATGCACATCAGAAGGTCCATTTAATCAATAATTTGGTGCTGACATTTTGGTTAGAGAATTGAGGACAAAAAGGGAAGCATAAGGACGCCTGCCTCGAGCATACTTTAATTTCTGCATGCAATACACTGGACGCTAAAAGGACAATGTGAAATGCTGTAAGTACCCAGAAGACTCGGGTAAGGTATCACCTCTTCACTGGGCTTGTCAGGTCCGGAAATAGTAATGCAACAGGATTTGGACAAACTGGAGGGGGTTAAGAAAATTAGGGATGTGGATGAACAATCGGATGTGTTTGCTCACACAATCATTTGTTTCATCATCTGGAATCGACTGAGGTTTGATGATGCTAAAAGTGAACCCCAGAAAGGAAAATCCAGCTGCATTACAAAGTGAGGGTGCATTGAGCAATCACACTAGACCACATGTGAATATCTCCCTCTATTGCATGCTCATGGTACTGTGCAAACATGAGAAAAGAAGTCCATCTTGAACATTTGACTGAATTGTTATGAAATTATATCTAAAGAGTATGTGAACCTCTTGCGCATTAATGATAAAAAGCCATGTCTTACTTTTGGGATTGACATGGGATATATTTAATTTCATTTTTGTGGAATGCACATACACAAATCGCCTAGATAGGCCCTGTGGAGCACACACTGATTTGGCATGGCTCTGCAATATTGCTAAAAAAGCACTCAGATCGGGTTTCTGCTTTATATGTGTAAATGCAAAATGTTTACTGAATCAAAACAAGACTGGTGTGCATGGCTTGTTTTCAGATCGATTTTACTTTTCATATATTATCCCTACAACAGAATACATGTAAAAGAGTCAGAACATTCTTTGTGTGTACCTATTTATGAGAATAAAGAGGCACTATATTTCCAGGGTACATTTTTATTGTTTTAGTAATGCAACTGTACAAAGTTTACTTCGACCTTGATTGCCGGTGAAGGGACATCTGCCCCAGGAGAGAGCTGGTAATTTCTGACCTGTTGCCCAGCTACTTGTTTGTCCCCACGGAAGGGATTTCTAGAGTCCAACCTATTTGTAGTGGATTCCTTGACCCAATTATAATCAGAATTCTCACACACACCCTCCAATTGTATCTCTGACGTGCCAGAATTTCCTCAAGCACTATCATCACCACAGGATACCCCTCTTATGAGACTTCCTACAATTCCTTGTCCTGATGAAGGCAGATGTAATTACAGCACTACAAAACTGCTGGAAAGGCTGAAACACAGTTGTGTCGACAATCCTACAACAATACAATGGGCCTCATTACACAGTCGGCGATAAGGGATTACAGGCAGCGGTAAGGGCACCGGTGCCGGTAATCCCTTACCACCCTACTACGAGGTCCCTTCGCGGGTCCCATCCCTAACGCCTGGTTTTACCAGGCATTATGGAAGGGACCCGTTGAGGGACTTCAGAGCTAATTACGGTACCGCAAATTGCGGTACCGTTATTAGCTTCATCCCCATTCCCATTGAGCCCTATTGGGGCTCGAATGGGAATGAGGAATGGTTCCTGGAATGGGGATTTACCGGGTCCTCCAAGGTCGGAATGACCTGGTAAGTCCCTATTCCGGGAACACAGACCCAGAATGCGGTAAGGGGGTAGCCATGGCGCTAACAGCGCCATGGCTACCGCCTACCGTGTAATGAGGCCCAACGTCTACTTCACAATACTGTACATCAAGCTGAATGATTGAGCATACACACACAGGAGTACACAGCTCCAGATCATGTTGAGTGGCCGTTCTGCATTGATATGATTTGGTTTCTGTATATATTGCTCATACGTATCGTTGATTTATTATATTTATATATGGAATGCATGTTGTATAGTTTCCTATAACACACGTTGATTTTGTATATTGTAATTATTGGTTGAACTACCACCATTTTGTAAATACGGCAAATGTAATAAAATAGTGGGTCACATTATATCCGGCACTCACCCTTATCATCATTTTTTGATATATATATATATGCACATTTCCACCTGGAGAAATCAGGGAATTGCCAGGTGTCCCTTTATTTTTTTTAGAGTTTACTGCTGACATCTAAATGTTGATCATTCCCCCAAAGGTAATAAATTGGTTACTAGATGTTCTTGGGTGGCTACAGAGTGATAGCAATTATCTTTGCAGATTGAAGTAGGGATTTGGTAGACAAATGCAGATATTTTGCACAAGGGTGAAGGCTATGGCAAAGTATCTGAAGTACTGTATGATTTATTCTGCCACCTTCATAGTGATATTAGATGACCAATCACTCCTTTGCTGACCACGAGAGAACAAAAGACTCTCTCCCAATCCAACACCTCCTGAAACATAAGCATACCTCGCACATCAATTAATGGTGCGAGAAGAAGGGGAAAGTAAACCATGTTTGCTGGTTTTTTGGCATTGACTGTAAAATGTGGGACTCTATACATATGTTTACTTATGATGTTTTTGGAATATGTTTGTATTTATTTAGGTGATCCTTTCTATACAGTCCCATATTTTTACAAATCTGCTCAAAGATGACTCAGTTGGGGCTTCAGCAGGCCTTTGAGTTGTGCACTGCATGGGGGAGGCTACCATGGCTGAGCTGAGCATTGGGAGAGTGCTTGTGAGAGGAATAGGGCTTGGGACCAAACCTGAGTATACCAAACCGCACTTATTATTTCCAGTTGATGGGTGTATCAGCATAGACATATTATTGCCAAGGACCTTTAAGTTGAAAGAAGCTTAGATCCATTTGTGTTAGGTCTCTGTAACACTGACATTCTTCATCTGACATGGTGAATATGTCTGCAGTCAAGGCAGGGCAATTGTCATTAGAAAAAAGGGCCTTGCAATTCCCAAAACATGCTGAAGTTACTCCAAATATGGTATCAACCAAGTGCTGTATTCAAATGGTGGTCCTGAAATGAGATTGTCACCTTGAGAATTACTCTTGCCAGCTACAACAACGCTGTGCCTGACCCTGTGTCCACTGATTGAACATGAATAGATTGAGGAAACCGTGAGGTCTCTAATATAATTCAAGTTTAGCTTGAATAGTGGTCACCTGCGAACACCTTATGAGCAACTGCTTACTGAGCACTGGGCAAGCCTTGAAAGTATTGTGATGCGTTCACACTTTCATCAGCCCCCACAATCTGCTTCTGAGCTGGTGTGTAGTGTGGGCATAAGAGTTGGAAATCCATTCCTTGTGTTGATTTTAATATTCAATTACTACAAAACGAAGTGAGAGGAAATTAAAGGGGAGGAGGTAAGAAGGGGAAGAAGTGTTTAATTACAATGCTAATGCCAAAAACATGAAAACAAAATGGGTAATCCAAAATGAAAGACTGGAGTTTGTCCTTTGTTACACGTACTTGGGAGTCACAATGGGCCTCATTACACGGTAGGCGGTAACCATGGCGCTATTAGCGCCATGGTTGCCGCCGGTACCGTACCGAGTCCGCCTTGGTGGATGGCGGAATTACTGCCCTACTCCAAGGTGAGCGGGGGCGGTAATTCCCCATTCACCAAGGCCCTTCCCCATTCCCATTTTGCCCCATAGGGCATAATGGGAATGGGGAAGGTGCTAATTACGGTACCGCAAATTGCAGTACCGTAATTAGCTCCAAGGTCCCTTTGCGGGTCCCGTCCTTAACGCCTGGAAAAACCAGGCGTTAAGGGAGGACCCGCAAAGGGACCTCGTAGTAAGGCGGTAAGGGTTTACTGGTACCGGAGCCCTTACCGGTAACGGTAAACCCTTACTGCCTACCGTGTAATGAGCCCAATATCTGCTATGTGCAGTGATGCGCACTTGCTCAATTTAAACAATAAACTTGACATGACCATATCGCAGACAAGCATCATACAAGCAAAATCTGGAAAATGTTCTATGCAGCCAGACCTAACCTATTTTTGGCAAAGGGTAACCCCAATACTTTTGTATGGCTCTGAAACCTTTCCCATTCTTTCGGAGACCATCTGGAGTAAATTCGAGTCAACATTTTTGAAAAAAAACACTTGGATTGCCTGACTGAACTCCAATTGCCTTGATTCGTAACGAGTTGGGTTTAACCTCTCTCTATGCTTGTTACTTATGGCAATTGTTAGCTTTATGTAGGAAATGCCTTTTAGCTGGTCCATCCAATATGCTTATGAATGCTCTTTCCTGTTACATTTTGATCTCTGATGATGAATTTGCACGTAAGTGGCGACAAGAAGTCATAAATGGTCTGGCTTATGCAGATGTATCTATTGAGACCCTTGTTCAAAATCCCACTCACAACAAGACCAAATTGTTCAAATGGGATTGGGCTCGAAACACAAATACCTCTCTTTTGTATTGTGACCTTGATGGGGAGGTTTTCGTGCATAAGAGGTACAGCGTGCCTGAACCGTACTAGATCAAATGTCCATCTAAACAACATCGATCAGACTTTCTGAGGTTGAGAATGAATTTGTGGCCTACTGGTGAAATATTGGCCATAGGTAAAATCATTGCATCACATGAAAGATTCTGTACGTATTGTAAAAGTGAAACACAAATAGAGACCTTGTGTCACTTGCTAGTTGAAAGCAAAGCCTTACGTGACCCTCGATCTCGTTATTTGAGACCAGCTGTTATAGACTACCGAGAAATCACACCTGAAACACTGTGGCTGATTATGTGTGGACGCCTGACTGCGTTGAGAATAGGTGCTTTAACCTTCCTGAAAAATCTAGGGCATTTAATGAGCTATACCAAAATGCAAAACAGATTATTTTAAACAAAACTGATGATTCAAGTGTAAAATTCATGAACTGTGAGTCAAATGTTTGAAAAATGTTATTCTTATGAAATGCATAACATTTTAAAGAGAATGTCTAAGGCTGCATCATTGTAATTTTTATAGTTGTTATGATAAATTATTGTAAAGTTGATTTATTCAAATAAAATAATCAATAAAAAAAATTTGAAGAAAATAAGCAAAGTAAAATGTACATACTTTATCCATAAAGGCACACTGTAGCATGATGTTATTTTTTTGTTAACACTTGGAATTTTGTATCTGCCTTGTTGGGCTTGTATGACTGGTTGATGAGTGGATGAGGTGGGAGGAATATTTGTAGATAGAAGTCTAAATCTATATTTGATTGCGTACCTGCTGCTTTACAACTACAGGTGCTGCAAATCTCTATGCCTACAGGAAACTCACATGTTCGGGAAAGATTAGATAACAAATCCAATGCAGAGCTCTCTAGTGTCTTCGAATTCATATGCGTGACGGGCCGAGGGTATTGTTTTAGTCCATAGCGGCTTATCGTACACCTTGTGAAGTGTAGTATAAGATGAGGAGGTTGGTTGTTATTGGACAAGGGCTTGTCTATATTAAATGTTTTGCAGTGGTACTAGTTTTGTTGAATCGTCCAAGAGCCACTAGTAGTGAGTTTAATAAAAAAAAACCTATCAAATGAACTCTGCTGACTTAAAAGGGCAAAGCATCATAATAGGGGGTGACATCAACTTAGTCATGGATCAGTACCTCCACATGCCAGATGATTGCAGTTTCTTGGGAGTACCAC